>NC_139249.1:27043984-27725115 GCF_977018435.1 Lepisma saccharinum | reverse complement strand
GTATTGTTATCACCACGCTTAACAGATTCGAGAAGTTCAATTTGGATCAGAACGAGTCTACAAGGTGCCTTACCTGAGACCACTGCAGAGGATGTGTCTTTATTTCTTTGTGTACTGTTTTTACTCCTCATATCTGACCTTCAGTTTACCGTGACAATGGGAGGAATTATGATACCAACAGAGGTGTAGCGAAGGGTGGGCGAAGGGGCCTCGCCTCCCATGGGCTTATTATTAGTTTTTTTTTTAAAATATAATAAATAGAGGTGAGAAAAATAGATGAAAGGGCTAACTTTTGTAGGCTTAAAACTACAACATTATGTTTTTAACCGGTTATAAATTCTAGTGAAACATTACAATTTGAACGAATAGAATACGTCAACTATTTAGTATTTTAAATAAACTGGGTTGTAGCCGTCTCATTTTAGAATATTCAGGACGCCAAACAACAACAATGAAACGTTATCTTACAAAGGTTGATAAGCATAAACATCATTCTTGACTTCTCATAATTTAGCGGTTCCAGAACACCGAGAAACATTATACACAGCAGAAAGAACAGAAAATTAAGGAAACTTCACGTATTTGGTCAAATGTCTTTCGAAATATGACCAATTACCACAAGAACATTTCACACGTACACACAAAATGAGATTCACAATAATTATAATGATCCACGTTCTGAAATTCAAAATGAACTGATACGGGTAAAGAGCAAATATGTCAAAATGGCTATATTAAAAAAAGTAAATTAGCTAAGTCCAGAGTTTTACTAACTTCACGTTCAGTTTGAATATTTACTTTCTTTAACCCTTAACTTGTGAGGTGCGGTCTCACAGACCGCTTGAGGTTTTGGAAGTTTCAGATTACCGCCTTTCGTTCAAGCTAGTGTCGCCACCTTCCGTCTACCTTACGCAATATTGTCCTCGGCCCTCCTCCGCACAGCATGAGTTTCTCGCCAGCTTGTCGCGTGTAAGATGTGAAGCTTTGTTTATTGCAAAGTGCGGTCTGCCTGACGTACCTCACAAGGAGCGTTATGACGAGTGACGCGCAGTCTTCTATTAGAAAATTAAAAAGTAAAAATATTTTTGAAGTGTTCAAAAATATTTTTAGTTTCTCATTTTCTAATAGAAGATTGAGCGTCACTCGTCATAACGCCCCTTGCGCTCTGTAGTTAAATTGCACTTACTAGTTGCTAAATATCGTAAAAGGCTGTTTTTTGTGTATATTTCTGTATATTTTTGACAGTACGACAAGTGAAATGTATATGTTCACTTGTAGATGAATAAACTAATGAATATAGTAGCTATATAACTTACTTTCTGGCACTAATTGCTGTCAAATCAGTCACTAATACTCATAATTTATTATTCTTCAATATTAGAAAGTTAAATTGGTAATTTATATTGAGTAAGGGGTGAAAAAATTCAGAGCGGTCTGACAGACATACCTCACAAAGTATGTCCCAGTATTAGCACCTCACAAGTTAAGGGGTTCGAAACTTCTTCTTTTACATTCTAGATTATTTGGTAAGTGAACGTGACCTAACACACAACAGCACAACAATGTTTAACATGCAACAGTTATTGTTCATTGTTGAAGTTCGTTACAGTAGCTATGAAACTACATCCAAAAACTGACGGTCCGACATATAAGAATTGTATTGTACTTTCACTTAAGGTAAAAGTTCTCTACCGAATTTCCATTCAATCAAAAGTGAAGAGATGCAGGCAGCTGCAGGATAGTACGTAAGTTTTTAATTTTTATTATTTTCAGTCGCTTTTCTGTAATTTCTGGCTAATAGCGACGATGTGAATGAGTGATGATGTGATTAAATTAAATAATGGACATTTACAAGGACACCCAGGAACTTCGGTGGCAAGATCGAATGTCGGCCACTTAACACACACTGTCACCGAACCGAGATCGAATGTCGGCCACTTAACACACACTGTCACCGAACCGGTGTGTTTATGTTATTAATGCTACATTGATTTGGCTTATTTTACTCCGCTTTTCTGCCACTTTTCGCTACTCGCGAAGACGAAGATGACGGGAGATTCACAAAGGTTACCCACTCTCAGTCCGGCATTCGAACCAGGGACCCTTATTAATGCTATATATGTTCAAAGGTGTTTGTCTATAAAATAGATAAATCCTGTGGCCAATAGGTCCTAGACTGCCAAGGTCTGCCAACCAGATTTAAGTCAGATGGCGCCTAGTGAACTCAGAGTCCCATCGTCGCTGCTGTATACTGTTTGAAGATTAGATTGCAGAATGAATGCCAGTTGATATCTTTATCTGCTATTTTATCTACTAGTTATATCCTGTGTGTTATATTTTGTGCTAACAAAATGCTACATTGATTTGGCTTATTTTACTCCGCTTTTCTGCCACTTTTCGCTACTCGCGAAGACGAAGATGACGGGAGATTCACAAAGGTTACCCACCTTTTGTGCTAACAAAATATAACACACAGGATTTGCCTAAAGTAACTTGGATTCTTGCTGAAACACGATTATGCCGCCTTGTTTCTATATTAAACACACTATAGTTGCTGATGAAGGCCGTTTTTATTATTATTAATTAAAAGCATTTGTCACGTTACGTTTCCACCCTATATCTCATGGATTCTTGTTATTCGGATGGCAAGAGAAACTGTAGGACCTCTCCCGATAAGGTTTTTTCCCTACCGTTTGGCAGGAAACGTCGTGGAAGTTCCACCTAGGACAATGGGCCTGCCTATGCGTTGGCGGCCCTATACTATGCTGTGATAGTACATGGCGTTTTCCGAGCTGTGCGAGTTCGTCTGCTCTGGAATATTGCTGGGTCGGGAACGTCCTACGTTTGCTCAGCATCCACTGTTCTTACACTGGGTTGAACTTGGCCAGCTTGCCACAGTACAATTATAGTAATAACAGTAATCCCTGAGATTTTTCCATGTCACTTCAGGCAATGTAGGTGTGTAATGAAGTAAGTCTTGATAGCCAGGCTGTATGTAGGTACGCAATGTAAGAGCACTAATGGTTCTTCCTTTTGGGTCTGCGGACTAATTCCTTAAGCTTGTAAATTAGGTTAAGTTATAGGTATTTCTAGTGCTTTGTGCAACTTTTATTACCTTAGATTTAAACATAAAACAAGTCAGTAATTGCAGACTCAAAAGGAAGAATGGTGTATTATAAGAGATCGCTGTGGACATGAAAGCGAGATCTTGTTATACACAGATGCTTTCGACATTTATATCGAGTGTATTTGCAAGCGATATATCAAGTCGATTGCAGTTGGTTTTCCGGCGCAAGGCTGTAAGGTTCAAATGGCCTTGCGTCCCTCTTCCAACTGAACATAAAGAGGCCCTCACGGATGGTAGAGACGTTGACGGCGTTGTGAGGCTTTCCACTAACATCTACCTGTACCAACCAAGCCGTATGTTTCCAGGACCTTAAGAGACATAGATTGCCCGGGAACCATCCATAGAATTATGGAGAGCTATTGCGCCGACAGGAAAGCATATCAGATGTCTTAACTTCACGGTCTCAAAATCAACAGCACAAGATCCATTCCAGGTCCAGAATTGTGGAATCTCAACTTGGAGCCAACTCTCGAAAAATTAGGAAGTATTTCGGAGATCAAAAGCACAATAGACTATGCAGATGTTCAAGAACATAGTCAGAAAGAAAGTCCAGTATTGAGATAAACTATCGGGAGGACTTGTGTTATACGACGAAATTGACGATTGCCACCCAGAATACCCACTTTATAATACTAATAATAATACTGAATCCTAATAAACACCCACAGATGAAACTCAGAGAAAAATCTTAGGAGAGTAAAGGAACCTAATATCTAGGTGTGAAATTACTAGAAATGCAACCATGACATGGATTACTTAACTTCAAAAACCGAGCCTTGATAAATAAATGTGTTGCAATAGGTTCGAACACATTCAGACTCTCTATGTCGCTTATAAACCGATACATATTCAAAATCTACAACGCGATTGTTTCTTTCGACTCACCAATCTGAGTAGACTACTTAAAATATACAACATATGTAACAAAAAAAACATCATCACAAATCAAGACGATCATTAGAATGAGAGGCTCATTTCGAACATCACTGATAGGCTATGGCCTATCGACAAAATAATCAAACAGCCGCCATATACTGGTGCAACGAAGGCCAAGAAGAGAGAATTTACAAAGTAATTGGCAGATAAAGCCCTACCATTGCAGAATTAACTCCCAGATCATCCAGGGGTGGAAGGAAGAAAGGACTAACAGCCTCCACGGCAGGAGACTGCACCACTTCTTCCCATGCAAAATAGAGAGGCTGATGACGATAGATTGCTGTCGTTGACGTCTCCTACGGTAAATTGTCGACCGAATTCACAGTTTCCAAATTCCTCAGCACACAAAATAACTTTATGTTTAAATGCTGGATGCTTCTGTATATCCATTTTTAATGTCCGTTTGATGTGCACTTTGCAAAAGCTGGCTCACTGACCACCAAGTTACTGCAAAGAGCATAAGAACAAACCACAGAGCTCACTGAAAAAAGACTGATTCTTTGTTGTGAAATGTTGATGGTTCTAGCACAACAAATTTAAAGGAAACAAAATTTCTTTAAGGGTATTTTTTTGGGTAACAGTTTCATAGATCGGAGACACATTAAAATCGGATATTTTGTGTATCGCATGGTTCGTACTTCCCAATTGTGTATTTCGGAACATAGTTCAAGGTGCCATTATGCTTTTTACACGAAAACAAACACTTTTTCTACTAAAATAACGCATTTTTCTAAGTGCTACCTGACGCACATAACGGTGCAATATCGCTTACTTTGCGAATGATATCGCTTCTTTTGTTTTCGAATATCATTGTTTCCAACCTTCTTCACCGAAAAATACCTACTATTGTGTTCGTCACGTGTGTAAATTGTACATTATGCACAGGTAGCTGACGGATAGCCCCACGAACCATTTCCAATAAGGTTAGGTTAGGTTTGATTAGGTTAGGCAAGCATAGTTAAAAAAAAGGCATTGGAAACACTGACATGATTTCCCGGTCAAATAGATACCACGATGAAAGAAAATACCTCGACTAACATTGGAAACCTTAGAGAAACTCATTTCCGTAAGTAGTTTCTTCTGTAAAAATGAAGAGATGTGTCTCCGATGTATGAAACTGTTACCTTTTTTTTTTTTTTACCAATAATTGTACTTTGGTAAAACATCGAGACAAAGCCTTGTTACTGAAAATTGGAAATACTTCATTCTATATTACACTAATATCATGGTATATACCCACAAGGTTAGAATACAGGCGCCAGCCCCTTTCTCCCAGGAGCCAGCTCTTCTTTATTTATTTGCTAATATGGTCTAAGAAAGACATGAATCCAAATAAGATACAGTTCCATATTTTGAAATATGATCTTAAAACATTTAATTTATTAATTGGATTGGATTAAAGTAATTAATTCTTGCGTGAGGGTGGCCTTCCTCAAGAAGGCTCAACTGATAACAACGTGAAAAACTGCAATAATTCTAATATATGGCCGACTCTATCATATCGCCACAGATTTTAAAATTCGGCTAGCAACAGTGAACAAAATATAATGGCATGTTTATTATTATGATGTAATATTACACGTGATACAGATAACACAAACATTAAAAAAACACATACTGTGCTCGTTATGTTTTTTTTAAAAAAAAAAAAAGGCAATGGAAATTCCCATAAGCGAACTAGAAATATTAATAAAAAGAAACATATTACACACTGAATTTGAAAATTCAAGCAACAGGTGAAAATTTACAGGCTCCCTGTATTTTTCTACCTCTTATATATACATATCTGATCGAATTTTCAAGATCGAAGACCAGAGAAAAAGATATGCTTGGAATTCGAAGAAATGCGTATTTAAATTTGATAATGCCTCTGCTGACGTATGTCTGAAGATTTTATATCTATTCACTTTGAGATGCAAATATTAAAGAACTGATTGGGACTTTGCATTCTGATCTCACCAAGGGCACCGAAATATTCCACTCTCGACCTCTTAAAAAAAAACTAATCCGTAGAGCATAGCTGTCTTCTGCTAAAAGAACCATATATTGTTCACATAAAACAGTGCAATTGTAGGTTCGGTGATGTACCAGACTCTGGAATTCGCCCCTCCCAACAGTAATTTCTGGATCCGCCACTGAGTGCGTTCATTTTGGCTCTGGGCTGAGAATGCAGACGGCAGCTCCACATAGAGAATCAGTTAGGCCACTTGTTCCGAGATTAAGAGAAACAGAACTTGCAAGAAATACGGAAATGGAACTTTTACGGGTCGTTCAAAATTTCATCAAAATATACCGGGAATGTGCAGTTGGCCACCTCCTAATACTCGTTATGGAACATAAATATAATTGTCTGCAACTGCATACTAAAGACATGTACGTAAAAATAAGCGGGACGTCACGGGTCGAAAATGACGGCATCCGCATCATGCCGCGCCGTCTGCAGCCACGCGCTATCTCGGCCCAGAGCCAAAATGAACACACTCTATTTAGTATTATTAATAATATCGTTTTCCAATTTTTTTCAAAGAAGGTGTATTACTTTATTCTGACTTGAAAGGCTAGCGCCGAGCCTTTTTCTTACCTTTTTCAACGTCAACGAATATCAACTTGCATTAAACTGTTAAAAATACAGAATCTTTAGAAAATTAAAATCCTCCAAGTGACTTCATTATCGTGTTCACTGAATAACTAGGGTAGTCGCATGCACATCTGTATAAATCCCACCTTGATCCTGACGTAGTAGCCTACGTCTTTTTAAACGGTAAATCCAATTTCGTGACGTAGCGAAACAAAATGGCAGCTCCATTTGTCACGTCATTACGCCTCCCAATGCGACATTTCGCTCTCTTGTTCGTTGTCACCTGGAAAGGGACAAAACCCGCGGAGAGAAATAAATCCAAGTTAAAGGCCGTTGAGCTAAACGTCGTGTAATGGCAATGTGATAGTCTCCTATTCCCACAAACGCCACTCATGCAGTGTTGCCAATCAGGCGCCGTTCCCACCATATCCGGTCATCACTTACTGCCCGTCTTTTGTGGCAATTACTCTATCTATTGTGTATGCAGTGCTTAATGTTGTTTCAGTCAACAGATGGCACGACATCCACAAATGAATCGACATTAGTAGACACCACTACCACTAATAAATAATAATAATAATAATAATGATGATGATGATGATGATGATAAATGCGTATTAAAATAACAATATTTTTTCATGATCAATGCTCTTTTCTGGGAAGAAGATTTCTGTACCTTCAAGTTCGTTTGTTATTATTATTATTATTTGTTATTGTGTTCATCATAAGAACTCTAAATATTGTGGTTCAGTATGTTCATAAATAGTAATCGCGCATCCATGTAGGCACACACACGCACATAATTATTTTATTAAAATAAAGAATTTTTAGTTTTATTTCACCGGTATGTTGTTTATTGTTTACAAGAAATAATGTATAGTGCAAACTTTTTCATTTCACGGCGCCCTTAGTGTTTCAACATATTTCGGCGGCGCCCATCTAACAATTACAACACCCAGTTAGTGTGGTTAGGTTGCTTGCCTTAAGTTAAAAAAATAAACACACATTTCAAATTCAGAAACATTTTATGTATAAAAAGTACTAAATAAACACATACTTGGAACAATCATATCATTGATTGAATTTTAGTGAAAATATTGGAAGCCAACCACAGCGCCTCAGTATACTGTATTACATAAATAAAATGGATGCCCAATGTGTCAGCAGGAAGTGAGTTCCGGCAGCAAAGTGATTTGCCAGAACGGAGTTCCTGTGCGTTCCGGCTCACTTTAAGCCCTGTGTGTATGTTTGGGAAGGAATGTATTTCAATTTGAAGATTTCATGAATTGCATTATACATGTATTTACAGTGAAGACAATATTGCAAGATAAAATTATCTGTTTTTATGAGTTGAGGGCAAATATTTCCCGCCAGTAGTAGTTTTATCTGCACTGGTTTATAACAAATTTGGCACTTTTATCGCTGTTTCACAATGAAATTTTTAATACGTCATTTTTAAAAATGCACTCTTCCTTTAGATAAAACTCTTTAAATGTTTGACTTTACAGAGTGTACATTCTGTTCATCAGAACAGAAGCGTACTGTATAATGTATATTTCTCACATCTAAGGTTACCAGCTTTTTCCCGGACATGTCCTACATTTTAGCCTTATGTTCGACCTTCTGAAGGAAATTGAAAAAAATCATAAATATCCTATATTTTGAGCGTCAGATAATTTGAATTAATAAAATACGTGTTCAGTTGAACAAAGAGAATTCATGAAAGTTACAAGTCTATGAACTACGCTCCCAAACTCAATAGTGAAATTTATTTCGATTTAGACATTGCAAAAACAAGTGTGTTGTGCTACAACAAAGCCTAAAGCTATAATCGACAAAGTAATGAGGCTACATTCTGTTGATATCACTGTTCAATGTCTGGTTGGAATTTCTTGGTTTGGGGACCGATGGAAGAAATCCCTAAAGGTGTTTCGCATTCTTATTCAATATTTTGATGGTTGGCCGCGGTGGCTCAGTCGGTAACGCGTCTGACTACCATGCTAAAGGTCCCGGGTTCGATCCCCGGCCGGTTCAAATCCGGGAACTTTTCTAACGATGGAAGCGGCCCCGGCGCCCACCCAGCGTCGAATAACATGGGTACCTGGCGGAAACCCTGGGGGGTAAAGGCGGTCAGGGGCGTGATGCTGATCACATCACCCCCACTCACGACCGGATCAAGAAAGTGTGGGGCGTTACCCCCACACCCCCTATACGCCTTCATGGCGTGGTGCTAAGCACAGGGGAGAACTTTATCTTTTTTATTCAATATTTTGATTGTAAAGCAAGGGTTAACAAAGTTATTGAACAAAACCCACCCTAAATGCAAATTCTGGAACCAATGACTTTACGTTTCACAATACTCTATTTCAAGTTATGTTAATTCAGGGTCATAATGCTATTGGGGTCATAATGCAAATGTTGAGAGAGAACTTTCATTAATATCAGAACAATAGACTAATGAGAGAAGTAAATTTCTAATCGAGTCTGTAAAAGGTTAGGTACTGGTTTAGAATAATTTCAATAATTTTCACTAAACGTGAAATTTTCTTAGAAAAATTGGCTTCTTTGAGAAGTTTGGCTGAAAGAACTTGTAGTATGAAGTGAATTCTTTAGTAGTAATTACAAGTTTGGGAATTTTGTATTTAAGATGTCATGAAAAATCATTACTTCTTTAAAATGAAGAGTGGCAAGATTAGAAGTCCTACATTTTGGGACACCATAGCCTACTTTTACATTGAAGCGATCTGGTCACATTTGAAATATCAAGGAGAACATGAAACCGAAGCCGCAAAAATCTACCAACTAATTTTTGCTTAGTATGTACAGTACTTTCTATATTTTCCATCACAATAAGTAGAGCACACAAAAATTTCGTAATGGAGGCTATGACCGTATTTTACCAGCTTTACATGTATCTAACTTGTTTCTATAAAAGCTGGTCAAGGACATGCAACTTATCAAAGTAAGTTTTGCTCAAATACTATTTACTAGGGCATAGCGATATGAACAGAGGATAAAATTTCGAAACGAAAGGGGTCTTATGTTTCCTTTCCATCAGGGTAGACCACCATTAAAACGTTTTGCGCTCAGACAATATCTTCAGTAACACAAACCAGAAATAGCAAAATAATTGACGATTTGGAGGGGATTGTGTCACGTAGACGTGGCCTTCGGGATCATAGGTCCGCCATATCGAGTATTTTGCGTCCCCCGATGAATAAGGAAAGCCAGCTGGTACCGTTCATCGAAAGGAACGAAGCAACAGGGCCAAAAACTTCCGGAAGAAGGAAAAATATGATGTCTCGAGTGTTGCGGGTTGCCTATCTTCCATATTTACGCTGCTTCCCTTCCAGACGTCTCTCGCAGCGAAAAAGCCAGTGGAACGCACAGAGAGCGTCGATATCCCTAACCAATCTTTGAACCCATTTTGGCGATAGCCTGCTCTGGGCACTTTGCTCCAGATATGAGCATTTATACTCTGCAGGTTATTCAATTGCAACTTGTCTTATCACCTTACCCGAGAGTCTAAACTGAATTTAATCAATAGACACTTTGAATTTGTCAGGCAGAATATATTTTTTTTATTGTCGCCACGTTTAAGCGAATTATACCCATTTTACAATCCACCTCTTCTACTATCTTTTGGTGATTTTTCTCTGGCAGTTTTGGTTAAAGACACTGATACGCCGTTGGCAACACTGCTCGCCAGCAACGTAATAAAAGCCCACTTGTGGATTCATTCACATGATCAAGTAGAGAAGCTGCAGAGAATAATTTCGCACACCGCGGGCAATTAGCATCGAAGATGGAAACCCCTGTGTACGCAGAACGTTTTTTCCCTCCTCGCCGTTTCTCAGAGAAGGTTGGTAAATTGGATTTTCTTCAAGCTGAGCGTACACCGAAGGGGAAAATGGGACTGGGACCGTGCTTTCGACCGATGTTAACTACAGTTATTTCGAAAATTGACTGCTTTGCGGTGACAGTTTCTTCTAAAGCAACTCCAAGTTGTACACAATAACTCCGCACTTCACAACTATTAACATACGTATGTGCTATGTCGATGCTAAATGCTTGTATATTGAATTGAAGATCATGGCGGACTTCCCCGATTGCACTGAAGCAACGCTCTCGTCTTGTTATCAAGGGGTCCCGGGTTCGCTTGCACAGTGGTTCGGATCACACTTTAAACTGTATATCCAGTACATCTGAGCAGGGTTGTTAAAGGTTCAGGAATCCATAGAAATGAATGGGTTCTATTGGGTTCTGTAACAGTACCGGAACATTTTTTTCTCGCACAATTTAAATTCGGTGCAAGTTGCGTATTGTTTCATTTCAATACGGAACTTGTACCGGATTTCAATTGATCCGGAAGAAATGTTCCTGGACCGTATTGAAATTGATCCGGGGAAATGGTTCCTGAACCGTATTTAAACTGATCCTGCAAAAAAGGTTCATTCATCAGGAAAAAGCTTCCTGGACTGAATTGAAAATACTTTACATATAAAAAGGTTCTTTATGGTCCAGAACACATTTACGCTTGCTGGACCGGAATTGATTTTTAATTCCTGGACCGTTTAACAACCCTGTATATGAGTACATTCAACATGCTTGCGTTGAAATCGAAACAAAATATCTGAGCCGATTTCAATTATAAACGAATAACTTTGAATTGTGTGAATGACAGTTAAAAGCCTTTTAACAGCTGATCTTAGAATTTTTTACACAAGCCACTCGTAGGCAACACATGTAATCTATCTATAAACAATAATCAGATATCATTGTCCTTGTTACATGTGATTAACCGTCATAATAATTTCAATGAAGGTGAAATTTCCATATACTCATTAGTAAAGTCAAGAATGAGGCAAGGCTCTCGAGATAGTAAGTCTAGACCTCGGTCTCGTGTTGACAAGTCTTGAAGTAGTCTCGTTCTCGATTCGACTTTTCAACTATGATCCCGATATCGTCTACTATTACGAAGACATTTGGAAGAAAGTGCATCTGTTTAGAATTATAGACAGTACGTAAAAACCTCATGTGAATTGATGTAACTGATGTCTAATGCAATTGAAAATAAGCCTAATGTGCCACGAAGCTATTCTAGATATCTATCTAAACAACATTTTGATCTTTAGAACCGGTCATAGTGGATGTGAAGTTTTGGGCAAATAAAATTCTCGAGCCTATAATCACAAATGTTGATTTGTAACAACTGAAAAGAACCAGCCTGCCAAATGTTAATAATAAAATGTAGTCAATAAAAAATAATTAATAAACAATTCATTTATATCTTACGTTTTATTTTCTAATGTAGGAACTAATACAATTTACTGACTTGCCTTTAATGAACATTTTAAACTGGATTTACTTGCAATATTGCTTAATATGTCTACACAAATGCGATCTTCGTTTATAAATTATTTTATTGCCGTTTATTTTCGGTGTATCACTGACGTGACAGTTAATATATTTAATTTCAAACTTCATGTCACATTAGTAATTATTAGAGGCATGCAAATTTCGTTTTTGACAAAAACACGAAATATGAAATAACATGCTGTAATGTTCATTTTTCATGTTTCTGAAAGGTGTGAGGTGCCTTTTTCTACCCTGTTTTGTCACGAAATAATGCGAAATTAACTGCAAAATGCGAAATATACTCTTAAACACGAAATTTACCGTTTATATACCGACGCGACACTTTCTGAAGTCTGAAGTATCCTGTGAGTTATGCAATTCACGGAAAATTTATTAATTCTGCTGTAAATATTTGAGAAGCAAAAATGGACCCCTTTACACAGGAATAAACTTAATATTCTGGTAACTACATAAATGTGCTATTAGAAGGGATACGGTTATTTTGTGAAATAAGTGCAGTTTTAAATCAAATTTAGGATTATATTCACAATTTTAAAACCAAAATGTAATTTTATATCGCACTTTTGATGTGATTATTCACAACTATAACACCGAAATTTTATTTATTTACCGCTTTTGAACCCGACATCGACTCTGTTTTTGCACCGAAATTTTGCTTTTTTATTTACCAAAAATATGCGCCTCTAGTAATTATGGATTATATTTAATGACTGTTTCTCTGAGGATGCTTACTTGCATACATACAGTCACTTTTTACACAATGCACTGGAGCGAGTTTATATTTTCTTTTTGTCAACGAATAGTGAAACACTATGCGGATAGGAGAAAGAATCGTTATATCACAACATAAATGAATACCCAATACGGTAAAACGAAGAAAGCAACTTGCATCACGAAACGAGCATTTCTGTATACTATTTCATGTATTTAGTCTGATACATTTGATATCTGGATACTTCAACACTAACTCACACAGAAGTCTCTTCAATAGTATAGTGGCTAATGCTCTCACTTTGTAATCAAGGTCCCAAGTTTGTTTCCTGTAGGTTCATCTCCGATTAGTGTATTGTGAGCAAAAAGTAGACGCTAACCAAATACAGTAAGAAACACAGATTTTCGTGTCAGTTTTCATGGATAAGTGCGCCCTGTACATAATCAGAAAACACACATAATTCTACTATTAGTGATTTTTCCCACATATCATTTTTTAAGTCTCTTCCACGTCCAATAGAAGCTTGTTTGTAGTTCAATGTCCAACCTAATGACTTACCCTAATCGTTGCTCACCTCATTTTCGTGATTAGCTAAAAGTGGAAGGAAAGCGAATTAAAATAAACCAAATCAATCAACTGAAATATTAACATAACCGAACGGCCTCCACTATGACGTCACGCGCTCGTGCATGATCGGCAATCTTCGGGTGGCGCTACCTTATATATTAAGTTACCTTGAACATATACCTGTAATGTGTGCGAACCAAAAATGGCTCAGTGTAGTTATAAACGATGAAATATTCTGGGCAAGATGGCACTACCCCCAAATCATATTTATTAAAATTTGCAAGTTAAGTGTATTCCTGTTAACCACTTGGAACCAGAGGTTCATGTTGTCCCCCAAAGTTGACCCGAGCTACGCTACTGAGTACAACCTTGCTGCAACCAAAAATACTAATCACAACAACAAGCTGAGTAACCATGTTTAGGAATAAATTAATACATATATCTGGTGTTTTCTTTGTAAGGAATAAATATAGCACCATCTTCACCTCACTCGAGATCATAACGCCACATACGTATGCTTGTTGTACCTGATTGTCAAACAGTCGGCGTACATACATTGCAAAAGAGGAAAGAAAAATAGTTGCGCTTCCCTCAGCAGTCAATAACTCCCCAGTCGAACACAGACATTAACCTTGAGAAGGTAAGCGACGTTGCGCAACACTCTCCCATTAAAAAAAACACGAACCATTCCCATTGTGCGTGCGTGGGATTGTCTCACACGGTCACAGACATCATTTCGATTCACCTGGCACCCTTCGTCATGAGTGTGAATAAGGAGCGTGCGAAATTGACGTCCACTGATTTTACGAGTGCAAGTTTCAAGTCGACTTCCACGCTGGGTGCAGTACTTGCTTATACACTGTCGTGTAGGGATTTCATTTAGTAACCAGAAGCTTACGTAGTGAATTATCCACACACGCCTAACAACCAATATTTCCTCAACATGCCCTCAACTTTTTCACAGAGGTCCAAATTTTGGATATTTTGGCTCTAAATTAACCCATACACCCAGGGATTTGCTAGTAGGCTATAGTATACGGGCCGAAAGTCAAAGGGGGCGGGGAGGGGGCACAAAAATGAGACTGTGAAGGGGCAGAAGTGTCATAGGCCATCGACTTTCAAGAATGTTTAAAGGATTTACACTTGATCGAAGCAAAGTATGAAGTGAATTCGGTTCGTGACTATTTAAAACTCATTCGTGAAAAACATTTAGGCCTAACAGTGGTTTTTCCAAATCTTGACATTGCTCTGAGAATTTTCGTGAGTACTTTACCCATCAAATTCCGGTGGAGAGCGGTCGTTCAGTGTTCTGAAGATAAATAATAATAAAACTGCCCTCATAAATTCAGTGTCGGATAGCAGAATTTCTAGTTTGGCATTCTTCACGGCGAATGCTGATGTCCTGCAAGATTTTGACTTTGAGTCTCTCATTCATCAGTTGGCTGCCATGAAATCCAGAAAAAAAGCAGTTTTAGGCGAATGTTCTCTTGTTAAATTTCAGTCTATTGTTTTTCCGAAGTTTAATGAATAATTTTTAGTCAGATGTGTCTGTCATTTAAAATTTGCAAGTATTACTAATACAGAGCAAGCAATTAGTGGAAGTATCATAATAATAAAACTGTTAATAATAATAATAATAATAATAATAATGTTGGCGGGGTACACAACAAGGAATAGACTACAGGCCCAAATCTTATGGGCCTCCTCCATGGCGCAGTGGTAGCGTCATTACCTTGTAATCAAGGGGTCCCGGGTTCGATACCCGGTGGAGGCACAAGTGGTTCGGATCCCACTTTAAACTGTAGGTCCAGTCCCGATTAGCCTTACTGTGCATAAAGTGGACTTAAAACACCAACTCAAACTCAAACCCAAATCTTATAAATCCCCCCCCCCATCCTGATGAACAATTCTGGATAAACCCTTGAAGCATAATGTCATTTTATATTTCTACGAGTTCAGCAATTCTACGTCACTTTTCTACCTCTTGCGTTAACCGGGATGATGAGGATAAACGAACTGATGGAATCAATGATGGTACAAACACATTGATACATGCATGTCTTCGCCGATCTTCGTGTCGGAGTGATTATCTCAACGCGTTACGACGCCAGAGGTCCTACCTTAGAATCCCGACCTAAGCTCTGAAGTTCTTTCTGAGTGTCGCTTCATCAATTTCATCATATCATCAATCATCCTCATCCTCGCGATTGGCCAGAAGTGGCAGAAAGGCAAAGTAAATAAACCAAATTAATCAATCAGCATCCCTGCATTTACTAGGGTTCGAACCTGGGACCTCTGATGATGTGAAAAACTTCGGGAATAAACTGTCAGGGTGGACAGCAGGAAGATTTGAACATGCAACCGTATAAAGCTGGGGATCTAGTTAGAAGTCAGTTAGGTTTATTATTAGTGGTATTATCTTACGTCAGTATTACTTTTCCGTAATCGCAGCAATGACAATGAATGATGAGATAAAACTGATGAAGGGACACTCCCATGAGCAAGCCACTATTCGAACTGATGAGATTGTGTCTCCTTCTGCCGTAAAATCTCTCCTCTCCAGAAAGAAAAAGATAATTTATTACGCATAAAAGGGAACACGGACAAAATTATTCCCGGAAGTACATTCACATTATAATAATTTGCAAAATTTCATTATACAGGGCGGGCCAACAGAAGACAAACATCTCTGTACGAAATGGTCATAAGAAAGCACGAATGCACTTCGAGAAGCGCACTGTACATAGTCCAGGTGTATTTGCCTCCATCTTGAAGAACAATCCCTCAAAACAATATTTACGTTTCCAGCGAGGAGAGAAATAATATAGAAATGCTTACCTACAGTAAAAGATGATCCCTTAGAAAATCGTCCGACATTTATTGTCAATGATAGCTGCGCAGAAGAGAAAAAGACAATTAAACAAGAATAACCGCAAAATATAGTTTCTTTCTACAATGTGCTTCACTAAGTACGTGCTCAATAGTGCGCTCAATACAAATGTGTTTTACAGTGTATAGTTGGAATTGTATACAAGATAATCAAGGACATGTTAGTTGAGAAATTTGCGAGGAATTCGAAACTTGCTTCACACGATGAAATTGATGAAAGAACAGCCGTACCAAGGTCGGGATTCGAACCCGGAACTCCTGTCGTCGTAGCGCTCTGTGATAACTGCGGAGGTCGGCAAGTGTTGAATGACGATTTGGTGAAATCTATGAATGGAAACTCGCAAACACAACAGCCATGGCCAATACAATCTTATGACGACTGGTTCTTTCTTTATAGTATCAAGAATCTAATTTTTGATCCGGTTTACATTACAGAACAAAAATCAGAGTTGCCAGGTTTCCGAGGTTTACTCACAGACTATTGCATTAGTTTCTCCAGTTCCCAAGCAATCTTTTACTCATTTGTCCCACGACCTGAAATAATCAGCTTCGAATTCACCGTGCCTCGTCGATCAATAACCAGAGGTGTGACGTCACAAACATTTCTCAATCTTCCGAATAATGCCTCCGCCTCGTCCCCTGTTGCTATCAGAAGGATGCACACAAACCTTAATAATTTATTAGATTCGCTAACGGCAGACACAGAATAATAACTGCAGTGCCGCGGGACTTCAGTTTGAGTAGCCTGTGGAAATTTAATCAGAGAGAAGTGGAGCGTATAGTATCTCTTAGAGAGAGAGAATGATAGGCTGAATTACAAATGGACTGTAATTTTTGTATGACTTTTTCATGTAGTAGCGGGAAAATCTTAGACATGAATTATTGTGAATTATTGTAGAATTAATTGAAAGGAGAGGATTGTAGTTGGGGAACATATATATATTACCATTCAAACTATACATTTCTATATTCCTTCATTCAAGGAATGAAATTTTACTAAGGTTGGCCGGGGCCTCAGAGGTACATATATACGGGCCTCACACCAGATTCCGTGATGTCACAGGACTAGTCAACTACAGTCAATTTATAGCATTTAACAAAGTGCATTATAAGAGTATAATATTTATTTTTCTGACTGAATCGTAATTTCCTATTCATTCAGAACGTTGCTTTCACATCAAGAACATTTCAAATGTTATACGGCATTACAAAATACGTGAATAATGTTGATAAAAGTAAAATCCAATCTTTACCGTTCTGCATAATGTACCTTCATTTTTCAAATTTCCAAGGGCAAAAAATGCGATAGAGATAAAATGTGATGCTACATTGATACTTACTCTAAATTGGTAAAGAATTATCATCATTAATATATAATTGCTATTGCATTGCTGTGGAATAAACACTTACGATTCAACTTATGCATGCTAGATAATTTTGTAAAAGTTAGGTTGAGGAAAGAGCTTGTAAGATTGGAATTCGGTATTAAACAAACTTTCCAACTTTGGAAACTGAAATCCCGTGTGTAACTTTAATACATTTTTAATTTTCTAGAAATCCGGTAAATATTTGGCTGCATAAGTTTGACTTGTTTGGTTGAAGGTTAAGCTTACATTTTTTTAAAATCATGTTTCGTATTAAAAATTTTACATCAAACAAAGAGAGAGAGTGTACACATACTAATGCAGCAAACGTACTAGCCTAACCTATACGAAATACCTGGATGCTAAAAACACTAACCTTAAATTATCTAACAGTAATTAAAGCCTATGTAAATAGATTTACGATCACACGTAAATGGGAATATTAATGCAAGCGACTTAATTTAATTAAGAAGTCAAAGCAAGAAGCAGGAGAACACAATAAACCGCTTGATATATCATGAGAATATTGTTATAAGAAATACGTATTATAAAATCCTTATAATTATATCCCTTTTCGGTAGACAAGCTAGATATGGTAAAAATCAAGATACAAGTTGTTTTTCAGGATACGTCGTAAGTTTTAGGAATATCAGCGTGAATTTCATTCATCCCTAACAAGGACAATTTACTTGTAACTAACTGTACCTGGACATGTATTGAAATCGTACCATGCTGACATATGCATGTAAGTTCATATTTATTTTGCCCCTTGTACTTGGGATATTTAGAACAGGTTTAAATAAAGTCTCGCTCTCCTACTTTTATACAGAGTATAAATTTAAATAAAGCAAATAGGTTACATGAAATCACAATGACTGACTTTGCAAGTGTACGAAACGAATCGTTGTTCAGATTCTTTACAAACTAGTAAATTTTCACTTTAGCAACTTGTCTACAGATTTTCGTTCTATGTACATTTCAAATTACCTTAAATGCTGGTGACGCAAGTACACATTTTCTAATAGTTCACTAACTACATCGCAATAATCATAAAGATTCTTCTTGTCTTTGACAGAAATAACCGACAAAGAGAAGATATAACTTCCATTACTGAGTACAAAGGTATAAATAATGTATTTGCGAAATAGGTTATTAGAATTGAACGAAGTCGTAAAATTCCATTGATGTAGGCTACGTACATTATATATTTCTTTCACGTGATGTATATCATCAAGATCGTAATTTTTGTAAACCGAAACATAGCTGAATACTCCTCTACTGTGGCTAGATAGTAAATTAGATGTTTTAAGACGTGAGACAACTTATGAGCAATAATACGGACATATGAAGAACTATCAACATTTTTCATGTTAATTAAAAAAAAAGGTAAAGTGTTCCCCTGTGCATAGCACCACGCCATGAAGGCGTATAGGGGGTGTGGGGGTAACGCCCCACACTTTCTTGATCCGGTCATGAGTGGGGGTGATGTGATCAGCATCACGCCCCTGACCGCCTTTACCCCCCAGGGTTTCCCCCAGGTACCCATGTTATTCGACGCTGGGTGGGCGCCGGGGCCGCTTCCATCGTTAGAGAATATAATTAGTAGTTACAAGTTCGGCATCTGTGTAATTAATATTACCATACACAAATTCTTCTATGTATTTCGCGCTGGTTGAACACACTTTTTTACTAACGTGTAATTAAATGTTGTATTGCAAATAAACGCATACATTTACTTGTAATTGATCAGGACATAACTATGTTTAATTTGAGATAATAATTGTTATTCTTACTGTGAAATAAATACATTTACAGGAACTCTTTTTCGAACAACTCGCTCATTTAAATGCATGTATTTCCCCAAAACACACGACTAATCTTTTGACGTCATCAGTCCTTTGACGTCGTCAGGTTGCGGCCCGTATCCTTACCTTCTCTATCTGAAAGCCTCATGGCTTGCTCCGTGCACGTGACTAAGCGTCATCAACTGGAGGCGAGATAGCCGCCATGTTTAATTTACTTCTTCGGAATCAATGATGGACCTTTTTAGTGAATATGGAATTGTAATGCAAATTTAAGATTTGTAATTGAGTTTACATGACGTATAAATATGCTTAAATGTGCAAGAGGTATGGTGTATAAGTGTTGTGTACTCAATTGCAGAGGCAATTATGATGAAAAAGGTAAGAGTAACGTTCACATTTCTTCAAGAAGTTGCTGAAAATGAGAAATGTTTAGGGCAATTCCATGTGATTTGGTTCCTACGAAAAGATACAAGTTAAGTAACAAAGTTTTATACTCATAAATAAATAAGAGTAATAGTTCATGATGTAAACATTTCATGTGTCCGAAATAAGCATCTAATATACCTACTCTTAAATGTGATCATGTTTTATCTCTTGTCAACAATTTTTTTTAGAAATATTAAATAATTTACCCTGAATTACAAATATTGGTTAACGGTAAGATTATTGCAAATTAATTTATTTCAAGATTTAGTCAACGTTTAAAATATTAGCTACGTTTGTGTCTACCAAAGCAGTTTGTTGCTGCACATTTTATGCAAGCATTCGATAAAATATTCATATTATTTACACAAATTTTCAGTTTCGAAATATGCTTAATGAAAGAAAGCTATACAACGGGGCAAAGTTGATACATGTGTACATTTACATTCTTATTTTATCCCGCTTTATGCTTCTTTATGCTAATCGGAGTCTAATGGAAGATATGTTGTGCATTCAAATACAAGGGTGCGATGTGTAACAAGAACTTCGATGAAATATTCGTGTGTAAAACTATCCAGGAACATATTATTTATATATTATTTCATATTTCATAATTTATTAACATTCTTCACGATTTTATTAACAGTGTAAGGAAATGTTCCAAATGTTTATTTCCCAAGTGAACGCTAAGATCGAAATATTAATCTGCTTTTTTTAAATGAAAATGTTGAAACTCATAAGTTATTGTCACAGATCTTACTATCGACAATGAAAAGATTCACTTTGTTTATTATCTTTCGTTCAATAAAGTCAATAGGATCGAAATTACAATGTGACAAATGATTTAGGTTTAGTCTTTATTAGCACATATGTAACATTGCCCTTGTACCAATTTCTTTCGCTTTTGCTGAAAGGTTATAGAAATTAAGTTTTTGTATTGAGATTGTATAGCTACGCAGAATATCTGCATTATCTGGTTGATTAATTTTGGGTAAAGTTAAAGACAATTTAATTGATTAGGTAACTTGGAAAGTTTACTGTCCACCTAACATGGGGGATTCTGATTTAATCAATTGATTTTATATACAAAAGTTCATACAAAAGCGGTTACAAGTTTTACTGTACCTGACAAATATTCCCGATAATATTTTTCAAAGAAATAAAATGTTTACATTTTTCCGCCAGGAAGTTTCAAACTGTTTTTTGTGCTATGGTAGGAATTTTTGTGGCGGCCATAGTGACTTCCTGAATAAAAATTTTGGTGTAAATATTCATTATTATATTTTTTCTTCTAACTATATTCGTCTGGAGGGTAAATGTCAAAATTTAATTTCATAAAATAAATAAATATACCGTAATTCTCTACGGTAAAATTACGACAAGGGGTTTACAGCCTCCAGATGATGACGTCTTGACTGAGCGCTGTGGCCTGAACCTCAAGATGGTCTTGCCCGTATACGGAGTATACACGAAGTATACGCATCTCGGAGGCTCCGGGCTGGCGAACGGGTTGGCATTTTGTTTCAGTTCATGCCGACAGACAATTTGTCTAGTAATATTTATGGATCCTACTCTGCAGACTAGTTCACAAGCCACTTAGGCATTTTTTTTTTAAAAAATGAGCCATTTTTGTTCAATATTTACATTAATTTATTACATAATGAAGTAAAGAGAATGGTAAACTGTTTCACCTACGTCACAAAATGTTGCATTATGGCTTCGAGCAGCCATGATGGAAGCCAGTTCTTCTAAACGTACGGAATTCAAGCAGGCGGGCGGGAAACTTGAATGTTGTTTACGATGGTACAGTGGGATACATAAGTATTACGAGGCAAATTGTCCATTAGTATGTTCATTTATCATTGTTTGACCCAGTGAGAGCTTCAAGAAATGAAACATATCTCAAAACAAGCTGCTGACAACCTCTGCACCAGCATGCATAAAAATGTATTTCTTGGAAACATGTAATGCAAGAAAAACAAGACAGAAAATAATCATGGACAATTTACCAGGAAATACTTGTGCACTCCACTGTACATTGTGTAGTATTCGGCTGTTCAAACAGAAACTCACGTTATTTCACGATATTTCCTTGTACATACAAACAAAATTGGCCGCGAACATGGGGACTGTGGGTATCCTTAAGTCACAACAAACACACCAACGATTTTGCTTTGAAAGCATATGTTTCTTCTGCATATCCTAAAATGTCTGACTCTAACGATGGAATTTCTTCCAAATGTTGTCTTCAAGCTGATCGATTGTCCACGGCTCAATGACAAACATTCGGCCCATCAGGTACAGCTCAACAAAGATGATTGATTGAGTTATGCATAAAGTCCACTTTATACACAGCAAGGCTTAAAGTGGAATCCGAACCACTTTGACTATCGAACCTGGGATCCATTAACCAAGATGAGTAAACCCCTGTAACGTTATTGTCGAATTTTCAACCGCACGCGTGATGAAAGGGAGTAGGCGATGCAATCAGCTGTTTACCAAGTAATCCTGCCCTTGCGTTGCCATAATGTGTGGCTTTCTTCAATCATCGTCGTCAATTTTAATCAGTGCTAAGTGTTGGTCTCGCCATACAGGGGAAAACCGTACAGAGCGAAAGTAGGGACGAAGTATTTAACGAAGCACCGGCACGGGCGAAGGGAAAGCGAGAGGAGAAAAACAAATGACTGTCCACTTTAGTTCGCGAGTTGCCGCGGTTCTTCTCATCTTGGTTGAGCCGTAATTTCAAAGATAAATGTTCAGTGCTGACAAATCTGGAGAACGCAAGCAGTAATTGAAATCTGAATTTCTAGTAAATTACTCACTGGAGCTGCATTGTGCCTATAGTGGTAGGGCAGTTTACCTCATCTTCCTGCTGCCATATGTAAGCCCTATTTCCCTAATGCAACACTTTTTTTTTAAACAACTCGCCATATCCACTGCCGGTAACTGTATTGGCATATTCATCCTCAAAAAATTTAATTCCTGATTACCGTTTATGTACAGTGGAATATTACCAGCCAAAATGTCTATCACTAATCTAATTATTTTGTTCCTATGCTGGTGAAGAGATTGTGAACTGCTTAGTTGGCGCTTGGTTTCAGTTTGTGAACCTCACGTTGAGTAAAACAAAAGTGATATGAACATGGTAATGGACAATTTGATTGGTAATACAGTGTTGGTGGAACCTACTCTACCTCTACACTACATGAAACTATTAAATCACTGCAACTTGTTGCTGAAAACGTTTAACCTAGTGAATTATCACTGGTGACTTCCATCCAGAAAAAAATACAACATCCATGTACTCTCGTTTTTGAGCAGCAGGGCAATTCAATGATTGTGAACAATACATTTGGAGCGGCCAAAATTTCCAAAATTTGAATAAAACGTGTAAATACTATAGGGTTATAGAAGTTTCCAAATTGATTATACTCTATATTCACCGCCACCTCAGAAATCCTCTTTTGACTTAACCTACGGATGTTACATAAGAATATATTCCTGAAGCGAATTCTACTTTTTTAAAAATAACTTTAAGCCAAACTTCTTCGACGAGAAAAACAGATGATAGGTCACACGATAAAACATAGCTATACCTTGAAGCAAGATTCAAAAATGCAGATCGTGTCAGGCTGTGAAAAATGAATGTGCACATTGCACTCATTATAATTTAACTTCAGCACGTGCCACCAGATGACACTTTTGCGCACACATTCGCAGAAGTCAACGGAAGAAGCCCGAACCGTCCCGTCTATCTGTCTGTGATAAAACTGCCGAAAGAGGAGAACATCATATTTGAAGAACAAAGGAAGTATACGCGTGGAGCATGTTTATGGTCTTCGATCTGAAAGAAACGTTGTCAGAATGCAGAACTGTGCGGCAGCTTCAGTTCAAGAGATGTTGAATGAAGTTCTTACCCAAGAACCATAGACTTGATTTCAACCAACGACCAGAGTCAGATTTAGATCTACGGTTTCACAAATTTGAGGCTGTAGAATTACCATAGTTTCATATGGTCCGGGCACTTCCTTTCGTTTTTAAATCATTAATGAGTCACGGCTGAGCCGGTTTCTGTGGCGGAGTGGTTAGCATGGGCACCGACTCCATGGGGCTTGGGGGGCTCGAGCCCCCCAATGTTAATAATGTGGGGGCAGAGCCCCTCAAATAATTTTGCTTAAGAGGATCTAATGTATTATTTTGCTTCTCTTGTAAAGTTTACTCTGAATTGTGCAACATGAACTTAACTTTAAATACACATTTGAAATGTTCTAGACCAGTGGTTTCCAACTTCAAAAGGTCCGAGGGCCAAAATTATATCCAGCAGTTGATAGACGGGCCGCATTTTTTTTTGGGGGGGGGGGCTTACAAATTACAAAAATTGTAAGTACTGAACTGAAAATGTAGTACTTTCGCATGACCTAAATTTCGAAAATGAAGCAATAAAACAATGGAATTACAAATCAAAATTGTATAATTACAATTTATTTCACAAAAACCCAATACTTATTGATGAACTGAAAGAAATTAAAGACACACCATACACATAATACTTCATAGTAGGGACACTAATTTATGGTAAATAAAAACTGAGGAGAGCGGTAAATAAAATGTTAGATCAGCGGTATATACCAGCGATGGAAAAAAAAGAATTGACACACACTTTTTCATCATGAGAGGAAACAACATACAAAAGAGCTATAAATTGATAAACTATTTCTTCATTTTTATATACTTTACACATACACAAGTACTTAGCTGCCCAACCAAAAAGAAAACATCAAGAAAAAATCACTTCGTTTCTAAAATGCATATTCGGGGGAAGAAAGGGATGCAGCTTGACATGGAGCGAAGTTTTCGAACTGAGATTATGTGCATAGGCAATCCCAATTTACAGCGTCTTCCTGATGTGATGGAAGTTAAAAAACGTTCTTCAGCTGCAAGTGGTAGGAAACTTTAGACAAACGTTTCGTTACAAATCGACAGTTTGCGCGCACAACCTCGATTGCCGGTTTTTGGGTGTTTTCTACTTAATTTGATGATATTTCACGGTTATTCCGCGAAAAAGCGTTCATTTCGTGGAAAAGCACACATTTCGCATTACTTCGCGAATAAAACTCATGCATATTTCATCATTGGGGGTGTAGTTACGTGCAGAATGTTCAAAATTGCATATATTTTTTTCACATTTCGCGATTTCGCGCATCGCGAAAATTCAATGTCCCTACTTCATAGTAAGTGTTCAATGTAAGAATTGAGCCCGATCTGCATGTTTTATTAAAGTTGTATTTGAATTTCTGTATTTGAAAGTCTCTGAAGGTGAAGGAGTGAAGAATCTGCCAGTCTGCTTCTGTAGCGGTTCTTGATGAACTTCATTGTAGAAAAAACACTTTCACACGTGTATGTGCTGCCGAACATTGATGTCATTCTTTGCCCAAAACTACGAAGGTTTGGAAAGCGTTCCTTTATAAGGTATTTGAAAAACTCTGGCCCCTTTTCTTGCCTAGTTTGAAGGAACACATCGCCTTGCAAATCACGCAATTTAGGTTCGAGAGAAGCTATTTTCATTTTCAATCTTACGTTTTTTGGAGATATTGCTCATTTCGATATTTGCACAAAGTTTAACAGTCACAGTACAATCCGAGTTGGAACACTGGAAATCTCTTCGTACTTCGTGCGTAGTGAAACAGATCTCTATAGCGCCGCAGTTTGTTTCTAAACACAAAGAGTGAAGCCTTCACGGAAGCGGGCGAGTTCATCCCACATAGCGAAGGGGTGGAATGCATGGTGTGAAGAGAAAGTTACGTCACTTTAGATTCTTCTGATGATCATTATTGACTGCAAAATCAATTCTACCTGTGATATGGTCTTTCTTCACAGAGCTTCCGTTCCTTCAGTAAAAATATAACGTATTTTAATAAAAATAAATAAAATTAACGCATTTTGCAAACTGGCTTTGCGGGCCGCAGAAAAAGGCAACGGGGGCCGCATGCGGCCCGCGGGCCGCCAGTTGGAAACCCCTGTTCTAGACCATCAAATTTGGGGTGCTGAGACCGCTAAACCATCATATTTGGGGGGGGGCTATGAACGGAGACAGCAAAACACATGACTTATTACTATATACTAAGTAAATAATTATGAGTATTGTTAACATTTTTACTAAAAAGAGTTTCAAAATAACGAGGTGATATGACAATTATACCAGTATGTTGTTTAGTAAATTCTGAACAATTTGAGGTCGTAAACACGACTTTCAGGCAATATTGATATGTACGATTTTTAGTTATCCTCGAAATCTCTTCCTCTAGTCCAAAGAATAAGGGGAAAATAATTCTAAAGTCTTTGAGTTTATTTAACACTGGCTTGCAGTAAAGTACGAAAGGAAAGCTTATGAAAAGTCTGTATTACGAAAGCGGGAACGTCTATGATCAAAAGCATTATTGCTAAAGCACGGCGTGCTATGTGTTTATTTATTATTGGAAAATTAAATTTAAAAAGTAAAATATTGTAGCAAGAACAAAAAAGTAAAACTATATTTGCCTGCGATTTGTGTTAGCATTTATGTAAATAATTAAATAAAACTGTTAAATATTGTAAATATTCGCTATTTTTATGGGTACGTCAACACTAAGGTTCTTTGCACCCGTCACATGTCCTTTCTTTACAAGTCTGTTGCGGACATTAAAACATACCCATTCCCACGCCGGGACTCGAACCCGAGACCTCCGGATCAAAGCGAGTTGAGACCACCACCCATCACGCTCGGCTACCGAGGCCGGCATAAAACTGTTATGTTGGCCTCTGAATGTAAATACATAGCCTACTTTTAGATAAACATGTTAATTGTTATCTAAAAAAACAAATGAGCAGACACACGATTTTCATGTTACATTTCATTTGCATGAGGAATGTAATAGCTGCTTAAAACTGCTATGCGAAGATATAATTTTTATTTTTAAAAAAGGGAGGGAGTGAGTCATTCATTCATTTATTTCAGTGATCAGAGCCCCCCCCCCCAATAATTTTGACAAGTCGGCGCCCCTGGTGGTTAGCATAGCATGCTACGACGCCGTGGGTCCCGAGTTCGAATCACGGCCTGGGCATGGGTGTTATTTGTGTGTACCTTCATCAATTTCATGTTATCACTCATCCTCATCTTCGCGATTAGACAAAAGTGGCAGAAATGCGAAGTAAATAAAACAAACCAATCAGAAAAGCTGAAAAAAGCCTGTTCATCTGCTCATGTCAACTATAGACATCTTGGAATCTACAACAGCGATAAGGAAAAAATTTGTGTTCCTGATAGACCTACCAAATAATAGACCATTGCAACAAACTACAATCCGATGTTCTCCATAATCCAATACACAGAACAATCCGAGTTATGTTCTGACAAGTGCTCAGATGATGTGAGTGTTCTGATATCTTAATTCGTAATAATTTCTAGCTTTTGGAGGCGACGTTTAGCACATAGTTTTTCTAGGAGAAAAAACTTCAAAACTACACCACCTTTCTTCATTAGCGAAATAAGTTTGGCAATAAAAATGGAGGCAGGATGCTGTAAAAAAAAGATATGGTGTTCACAGGGCATAAATCCAACATTTGCTGCTCCCTCTGGGCGGGAAAGTGTTTGCACAAAGCGGCGCAATGTAAACTCAATACACCGTGTTTGCGTGACACCTACGTTCTCAGGTGTTTGATGAAGAAACACAGCTTCGTTGTTGAGGCTCCGGAGTCCACAGTCACACAAGGTGTGTGCATTGTATTTTAAGTAACCGACTGATGTTCGCTGCAGCTGCGTTGTCACTTAAACTCGGTCGTTTACGGTGTGCATTTGTTCATTGCGTGCGAGCGTTATTTTCTTTGCCAGGCAGTCGTCGGTGTGGCAGTTATCAATTCACCCGGAATCTATCAGAACCACAAATGTTCCCGGAAAATCGGAACCTGGAGAGCTGTGTCTGTGGCCAAGCGCGTTGAGTGGTCAGGTTCCAGGTTGAGTCCCGGCCTGGACATGGATAAATGTCGTCGATTTCAAGTAATGGCCATTCGTTTTCAAGGCAAAGGCATCCACAGACCCTTTGATTAAGGGGAGCAAGAGCCTTGACGAAAAGTTCAGTCGGAGAAAGAAAAACTTCATTCCATCTCATTGTTCTATTGTATTGATGAGTACTAAACAGGAGTGTCCGGACACACCGAAAATCACTCTATTAGAATAATTCCAGCTTCCGTGCCACACAAGTTCTCAATTCCCCTTTATGTTCCTTCTCTATGTTCCAGGTCGCACCCTGCTATCAAGAGTTGCCAATTGTGGGGGCAATTACTTAACAACTTTTTGCTCTTTCATTATTCAGGCAATATTACGTTTGAAATTAACAAAGGACCATATTGGTGTGACGTCACGCTGCAAGATTGAGTCAAAACAAAGCAGTTACGTGGTTTTAGCCCATTCAAAAACATTGAATTTTTTTTAAAATTGTGACAGCTGTTATGAAATAAAATAATAATGCGTATCGTACATCAATATAAAGATGAGATTTCGGAGAATATGTCGATATATTAACATATCTTACAGAGGAGAATAAAAAGAATAAATGGATTAGGAAATCGAGTAAAGCGAATGCTCCTACAGACTTCCGATCCGAAATGGCAGCCAATAGGCGGCGGCGCTGCAGTCACGTGAGCGTGCTGAACTCTCAGAATTCATATCGGCAGCATCACTAAAGGTGAGCTAGGTCTGGCTCGGTTGAGCTTCGGCTGTGTTCGGGAACGGAATAGCTCGATTTTCTTTAAAAATGCATGATTTCCTTACTCCAGCTATTCTTTACCTTAAGCTCTGTAAGATATGTATAATATGTCGACGTATTCTCCGAAATCTCTTCTTTACGTTGACGTACGATACAAATAACAATTTTGCTTCATAACCGCTGTCACAATACTTAGGGCCGGTTGCACCATCTCCGCTTAACGTCTTATCCCCCACTTAACACCATTTTGCGGTTGTTCAATGTCCGCCTAACGTTACCTAGCACTTAAAGTCCCGTGTAACGTAAGTGGCGGTCGGGGCTCCGCCTAACGCGTTAAGTGCCAGGTAAACATGGAAAAGCAGTACACTGTGCAGCCAACAGATACGTGCAGCGCCTAGTATAATCTGTGTTTACAATTTTATAGTTGATAAAATGGCAAAGTCTCTATCAGCTGATGTAAATTACGAAAGTTTGCTGCACGTTTTGCATTACCAAATATCAAATAACAGCAAAAAAGGCGGATTTGTTTAATTATCCCAGGAACGGCAATAAATAAAGCAACGTTTGTAAATATATGCGTAGAAATGAATATTAGATGGTCATTTTCGTGTGTGTTCTGAAAATGTTGTATATTGATATTAGCATTAGCAGTTTCACTGTAATTTCGTATGTAGGATTTGAGTGCATGCGGGTACAGAAAATAAAACCAGGTTAAAGTAATGCGTTTGATGCTTGCAAAATTGTATTAAAATGCCGTTCCAAATACATGTATGTGTTTTTTTTTTTCTGTAACAATTTTTTTCAATCAAACGCAATACACGAAATGTACACCATGCATCAGTTGCTTTTTCGCAATCCTGGTAATTTGTAATCTTTAAGATTAAAACACGTGTAATATTATTAGAGTCACTTCCGTCGCCATTGGTGTGAATGTAACATTGCAAATAAACAAGTAATGTGTTGTTTCCGAATAACGAATGCACGTATAATATTTAGCAGTAGCTACTCTTACCGTCCAGTTCATACATATGTACGTACAAGGAACAATTTCCGAATGGTGGTGTGTTTTTTTTACAAACACACACATTTACAATAATAACCTTGCAAGAAACTACATACCTAGTAGTACATAAGACGTAATACCAATCTTTTAAGAAACGAATACATTGTATATGTGTGATTTTGTATGTTAACTTCCAAAATTGGCAAAAAAAAAAAGTTTACTGTTAACAAGCATCGTTACGATGTTGACATGTACAAGGAACAATTTCCTACTGGTTTTGTACCTAACCTAACCAACCCTACCCTAATATTCATGGGAGAGCATAAGACGTAAATGCCAAAGTTTTTTTTTCCGGTATTTACTACTTAGAGGAAACGTTTTATGCGAAGTAACATATTTTTAATTACATTGTGCGAGATTTTGTACTTAAACTTTAAAACTGGCAAAGAATAATAATAATAGAGACAGGTACAGCAGTATCTTTACGGCGTTGATTCGTATATACAAGGAACAATTTCCGAATGTTGTTACGTTTCGTAGATACAAAGAAAATGCACCATTGTAATAAACCTTGCACGAATCTACATGCCTGAAGATGCATAAAACGTGCACTCAAGTTTTTTCTGTTGTTTTTTAACATTCATATGCAATACACATGATCTTGTATTTGATTTTTCAAAATAACTGGCCTAAAAAAACGAGCGGCTAGGGGCAGCATTAGCACCTTGGGAAATACATGCTAATAACACCAAACCTGACCTGCCTAACCTATCCACGTAGGCATATAATAGCATAAATAAGCATGTAAATAGGTTTGGCAAGTTATAATTTGTTTATTTAAGCTATTATAACATACGTGGATAGGTTAGGCAGGCCATGTTTGGTGTTGTTACCATGTATTACCCAAGGTGCTAATACTGTCCCTATCCGCTCGTCTAAAAAGGACCACAGCTTGTACGTATGTACAATGTATATTTTCCTGGTGAATATTACTGTTTTTTTTGTAAAGAAATATATACGTTCTTGCATTGCACTAGCATATAACGTTGCACGAAACTACCTATCTGAAAGAATATACAGCCTGGAGTTTCTTTTTTTTCTTAGTAAGAATAAAACATGCGTACATACAGTACTACGGTACTTTACATTACTATTTGATTCTTCCTTTTGTGCTAAGATGACAGTAATTCCCAAAATGTACCTTGTACATGGAACCGTTGATTAACGATTTTTTTTGTGCTATTCGAATTTGTTTTGAATACAAAAATTTAATTTTCATCTGCATCGTTAACCAACTTTCACAAAAGCTGCATTATAAATAAAGAAGAAACCTATAAGATGGTAAACGTTGATAATACTAATACTCGCTATTCGCTAAAGAAGGGGTTACGGATTGATAAATTATTAACAGAAACGAATGATAAATTAGTAAGAGCAGAATAGAAGATTGTTCTTCTTATTCCATATATTTACACAAACTCAGATATGTCAGCCTTGCACTAAAAATTGAGTAAATGTAACTTGCATTTGTTACGACTTCGTAAAATTTTGGTCACTGTTTAGTAGTGTTTAATATTTTTAAAAAAAGTGACCGTATGTCTTACTGAAAGATAAGACGAGGAATATTCTTTTTTGCATTATGTTAATTGGAGTACGTGAAAAATAAATTGAAAATTTTGTAAGCTTCCCACTACTTCGAAAGATTACGGGTTATATTGTATCATATAACATACATTTGATATTATATGAGAGTACGACACATGCATTACCTACTTCTATCAGCTGTTTCATTTTATTGCAATAAATATTTAGTTTTTTTTAAACATATTTCAGTTGAAAAAGCATGCATTTGGAATTGACAAGCAGATATTAGAACGTAATAAACAAACAAAACACAATCGAAAACACAACTTTCTCCAGTTTCTGTTGCCAGGTCGTACGGCAAGCAGGAGAAAGTTCCACCTTACAAGGCCGAGGATAAAAATGCTTGGTGCAACCCACCGCCGCCTAAATCTCCCGCCTGTCGTTATCCAGCACTTTGTAAAGTGGCAGATTAAGTGACGATGGTGCAACCGGCCCTTAAAGCTACACCTTGCAATGGAAAATTCAATGATTTTAAGTAGGAGAAAACCACGTGTCCCCTTTTGTTTGGACTCTAATCGTGCTCAGTCGTCTGCTATGACGTCACCACTAATATGGTCCATTGCAATTTTCCAATGATACTGCATGCTTTTCGAATAGTTATTTTTTATATTAATATATAATAAATATATGATTTCTGTTGTGTGATTCTTTTTTTAAAGTCATTCAGTGTGTTTTAAAGTTAGATGGCGACTGTTTATTTCTCTATTTACTGCAATGAATTTATTTTGGTAAAATTCGTCTTATGTCTGTTTTGCAATGCACGATCAAACAAGAACATTACACATATTTGCATACGCATATAAAACATATTAACCCTAATACCTAATTGATGGGCGGCTACTAATTACATACAATATGCAAACCTGGGGCTGGGCCAATACCGATACCGGTTGCGTCTGTATCGGAAAGTATCAATTGGATTTTGGTCATCGATACCTGCCGATATTTTTCTGACATTTTGGTCTTGCGCGGACTCAAGGAGCATAATTATGCAAAATTCGAAGTTCCTTTTTATATTGCACCAATGTTGTGTGAAAATTTGAATATTGTGATAACGAAACATGTAATTTAATTCTGATGTTATTCGCAAATACTTAAAGCAAAAAATTCTGGTAAATTGATGCTTGATTAATTTGGTATTTTAAGTCCACTTTATGCACAGTAAGGCTAATCGAGACTGGACCTACAGTTTAAAGTGGGGTACGAACCACTATGTGCCTCCCCTGGGACTCCTTGATTACAAAGCGAAGACGCTACCACTGCGCCATCAGGGAGGCACAGGTAAATTGATGCGTATAATTAGATTGGCATACTTAAACATTAATATTAATCGATATTTTGAACAATTATTTTAATTATTTTCAAGCATCGGTATCAGAATCGGTATCGGTGAGAATCATTAACAGTATCGGCACGGTATCGCTTCAAAAAGGTTAAGGGCTTAACCGTTAATAAAATCAGTAAAGATCAATCCATATGTTTACAAAGCTTAAATCCAAGTATTGGTATAAGGGGCAAATAGTCTCAGTGCCGACGCGCCTGGCGCCTGTATCAATTTATACCCACATACTCATTTGAAATAAGACTTGTGATTGGGTACGGCTTTGTGATTCAGGAGAAAAGGAACACGTCACACTAGCACAGCTTACATCTTCACAGAGCGAAAGAGAATGTTTCCACGCGTATGACTGTTATCAATCTCAGCTGTTTGTTTTCCCACAAGGATACTTCATTAGGCGATCTTTCCCTCCCCATCGGCACCTGCGTGGGTTGAGTGGGCTTCCGACATTCGTACTCGCACACCTTCGCTTCTCATCGCTCATTTCCGCCAGAAACCGGAAGTGCTAATGCCACCATACACTCTCTTCCTTTACATCAGTGCTTTTTTTATATAAAAAAGTCAATGGGAGCACGGATGTGACCTTTACAGACCAAACGAAGAGGTCTTGTATAATAACTAACCACCAACATAAGTTCTTTTTTGTGCAAACAGGACAGAATTGCTTATTTTATGCCCGGTATTTCCGAGGCAACAACACCCAGGAAAATAATATGTGCGTATGTATGTAGGGATTCCCCGATGTCGTAGTGGTAACGCCATCGCCTTTTTACCAAGGGATTCCGGGTTTGATACCCGATGGAGGCACGGTGGTTCGGTACTCATTCTAAACTCTAGACTCCCGATTAGCCTATATGCGATTAAATTGGGCTTAATCTTTCAAAGTATGTATGTATTATATACATATAATTTAGGTTATATGTATTTTCCCCTCGGTGTATTTACAAATAAGGGTACTTTTGTATATCTGTATAAGACTGCTGTTGGTCCAATTTTAGAATGCGATAGTCAAAAGACATCCTGACAAAGTTGAATCTGCACAATAACATTTTCTTAGGTTGCTAGGTATGAAATACAAAAAAGAATTACTATGTATATAGGTAGGGGAGAATTGTACAGTACCGGCCATCCTACAGTATCGGCCAATTGCTAGTTCGGACATTTGACGCTACATAGCAGTAGTTCACGGGAGTAGGAGGGAAGGGTATGTATTCGTGTGCGCTATAGTGTTGTGAGAGCTGTGCCTGTGTTGCTGTGAAGAGTCAAGTGGCTGCGTGAGAGAAGTTATTTCTAGGGCCCTGGTATTCATGTTCGAGGTAAGAGTTTGATTTTATTGTCAGATTCAGTTAATCGGTATTCTATAAGGATACGAAAACCTGTAAATAGTTTAGCCAATTGATTATAAACAACGTGTAATCGGAACTTTTGTTACCACCTAATGATCGTACAGTATCGGCCAGCGAAGTGTCGTCCAGTATCGGCCACACAGAGTTCCGTACGCACCTACTACAGTCCTGCTTCCTTTTGTTTTCAGAGTAAGATGGCAGACGAGGAGGAAAACAAAGAGGTAAATGGACTGAAGAGGACATGAAAGCGGCGCTAAATGAGGTAATGACAAACAAAATGACAGTACGACAAGCAGCTAGTATATTTTGTTTACCAAGAATCAAGTTAGGAGATAGATTGAGAGCAATTCAACGTGGTATGGATGTGGACCTGACACCTCAGATGGGCTGATTTAAAAAGACGTTTCATGACGAAATGGAAAAATAATTACTTTCGTATATGAAAGACTTGGACAATAAGTTTATGCCCGTCAGTAAATAAGAAGACAACTGTAGAAACTGCACAATGCATAATTTGTCCAGAGTCCTTTGAAGAATATTGGGTTCAGTGTACCGAATGTGGAGTTTGGCACATGTTGAATGCATAGACCAAGAAAATATTTTGTATTTTTGTGACTATTGTAAAAATGTGATTTCAACTCCGCTTTAACGGACTTTATTTCTACATTTGTTAACTACCACACCTTTGTACACATAGTTGACACTTTCTTCATAAAACTGAAGCATTTATCAATAGTTACCAACACCTAAAATTAAAATATTGACTGGCCGATACTGGACGACAATTTTTTCACTCATTGAAAATTCAGCTTTTCCGTTGTTTTTTTATATATCTTGTAGTTCTGAAAACATTTCATAGAAATTAAACCCGTGTTCCTTAAAGTATGCATCGTATTACTAGTATGTTCAATCCGACTATCTCCTAATCCTTTATCAGTTATAATCAATAAGCTTAAGGTGGCCGGTACTGTACGACTCTCCACTGTCTAGAGTTGTTAATGTAGTTACAAGAAATAAGATCTTGTTAAAGAAGAAAATCTAACAAATGATTTTGTACATAAGATATTGTCTTGGAAAATATATAGTGAGTGTTTCTATAACTTATTTATTTACCTCTTATTTTGTATGGCGGACATTAAGGCTTATACCTTGTCTTATACTCAATCAAATGTTCATAATATACCTTTATAATTTGGTTCACATATAACTTATAAAATACCCAAATGGAATATTAACAACAAATCAGTTCTAACGTCTTTGTACAGTGTTTACAGGTCTAATCTGTTAAAAAACACTGTACCATTTTGTGGCATTATGTTTTATGCAGTATTCAGTATTTAAAAGAAGACGAACTATTATTAAACAAAATTAATTTTAGATCAGATTTTTCAATATACATCACCGAGAAATGTTTTAACAAAATTCTTCTGACATCTCCGATACGTTAACTCTCGACTTAGTGCATAATACATCGTCAGAGTTGAGCTGGTAGACCGAAAGCTTACAAGTTGGAAAGAAGCCTAACAAATGATGAAAACAAGCCTTTGATTGTTCTTTGCATGGCATTCTGGCTATGAAAGGAACTGAAGGAAGTTGAGGGTAAATACGATTTCCTTGTAGCCAGAGGCATACTAGTTCGAGTAGAAGGCCCCTGACAGAGTACGTAATACTTGGGGGGGGGGAGTACATAATAATAAGCAACTTAAACAATATTCAAACCCATTTTAAATAAATGTATGTGGCATTATACGTTTGAAAAAGCTCGTTACAAAAGGTAAATAAACCGGAGAAAATCACATTACAAACACGAATTGGCAATACACTTTACACAATATCTATACAATTTAATATCGAACGTGAGGGTAATCACAATGATTAATTAACAGTAATTGTTTTGGATTTTTCACGAATTTAGATTTCATAGCCGATAACTATCGCTACGTTTTGATTAGCAGAATTATATATTTGCCTATTTCTTCAGAGGGGCATAACATATGTAATGTGACCCCTTTTTTCACTGCTTGTAGTGAAGAATAGTTTCCTACCACGTTTTATGAACAAACTATCTAAATTTTACACAAATACTAGCTATAATTAGAAAGATTATGTATATTCATTCTCATAGATTTCGGGAACTGTAAACGATAGGACGTTTAAATAGGTATCCGTTGCGTTGTCTATGAATATCAAAGATCTCTCTCTCTCCCTAGACTATAGGCGTTTCCGTCTTTTCGAAATCAATTATCACTCACTGAAGCCGTGTTTACGCCCTCACCAGTATTTCTGAACGTATAGAGCCAAGACCATCTTTGAGAAGGTGATGATAGAGCGATGTACTCTTGCCTAGTGTTCGAATTGAAGAAAACGTAACGTGGATTCCACAGCTTTCTATTTTCACATTTAGATATTTTTACATGGTTTGTAGTACTTGGACAGCAAGGTTATCCAGAGGAGATGCGTCGAGAATCCCTTATCTCAAACAAACACGCTAATCTATTTCAATTTAACGGGACACAAAGTAAATAATACGAGGGAGGGTCAAATTAAAACCTAAATTTGTTTTAGTTTCTTAACTAGTAGGTTTCCACATCTAGGTTTGCACAAGTTGGCTGCATTTGAGCATAGACCCATTGCTGATTCACATATATTTTGAAGTCTGAGTTAGTGCCTGTATACCTCGAGAAGAAGAATATTTGCAATCTATGTGCAGTCATTTGTGAGCCACCGCGAAGGTCTTTCCACCCATCTGCGTGACTGAGGCCATTGTCGGACTTCCTCCTCTATTTGTAAACTTGCAGGAGTGGTAAGCATGCATCGAGACATTGCATTTTCAGTTTCAATTGCGCAGTGGTAGAGTCGTCGCCTTGTAACGAAGGGGTCCCAGGTTCGATACCCGGTGGAGGCACATAGCGGTTCGGATCCCACTTTAAACTTTAGGTCCAGTCCCGATTAGCATTATTGTGAATAAAGTAGAGTTAAAGCACCAACTCAATTATTCAATCAATCATTTTCCGTAGAATGTCTACGTTTTAGGCTTCCAGAGCGCAAGAAACCGTTGTTGTCCGTTGGTGCATGTGTATGCAGGAGGCGCTATCTTTAAAATGACAAAAATGGTGTTGTGGAGCTTACTTGATCAGTGTTGCCTCATGTAAATTTGAGCTGTTTACAGCCTGTCGGACTCTTTAAGGTTTTTATTTGACTCTTCCTCGTATAAAAATAGTTGTTTTTTTTATTACGTGCAGAAGCGCATAAAACGCGTCACTTTAAATATCAAAAGCTACACAGAAATCAAACAGAGAGGCGCTCCTAGATGTCTATACCTGTGGCGAAAATAGAATTCAATGCCTCCTGGTTCATGTCAGCGAACTTCAACTTCCATGAAAATTATTTTTATAGGAAGAAAAAGCTTAACAGTACAATATTTTATACTTATGTATATTGCAAACCAACAACGATATTAATTTAATAAGACACCAACACTTTTAAGTATAAACTTGTAACTCTTAGAGAAACGTTCGTTTACGAGTGAGCGAGCAAGCAAATTTTACTAAATTTATTTAACTGAGTTATCAATGTAAAATCAATACGCAATTAGAAGACAACTTATTACTTCTAATTGTTAGTTAAATATAACGAAAATGATAGAAAATAAAGAGGGGTGGAAATCGCTTTCCGAGGTTGGGAACTAAATTAACCATGTAGAGAGTGAACAAGAAAATATGGAGGGCGAAACTTCCCTAGAATTTTCGGTACCGTCTACTGTGTTCATATTAATATTTATAGTTAAAATAAGATATCAATTTTATGCTAAGAACTTATATTCTGTAAGGCAAAAGGCAAAGGTACCCCAGTGCGTGTGCACACATACAAATGGGGTGATGTGGAGGTATAGAGCTCCACATATTCTTGATCTCGGCCATAGTTGGGACAATATGATCGGCATCACTCCGCCTTTACCCGCCAGGGTTGCACCCGGGTGCCCATTGATAGGAGGCTAGGTGGGTCTCAGAACCGCGCAGAAACAGGGAAATGCCTGGTCTAAGTCACCTGTCCCGGGATTGGAATCTGGGTCTTTCGCCTGGTAGCCAGATGCTCTACCTACTGAGCTACCGCGGCTCTTACTTATATTCTGTAGCTGTGGTATTTTGCAAAATATGTTTTCATTAAAGGTTTGGCCGATTAAAGAAAATGTGATCCCCCCCACGACCTGCCATATATAAATACACACATTTCGAGACAGGCTAATTATATTCTAAATTGATAGTAAAGTGTACAAATTATCAACGCAACTCCACAAAAACGCATGAGGTGTCAATAGGTGGTGTTTTGAAAAGTGAGTTGTCCCCATAAGGAGGAATTTCACACAACTTTCGTAGGAAACTTTTTTTTTTGTGTGTGTTCCATGCTTTTTGAATGGGTGCCCAAAAAGTTGTGATTTCAAAGTCTGTCTGTCTGTCTGTCTGTCTCTCTCTCTCTCTCTCTCTCTCTCTCTCTCTAACTTCGCAACAGGTTTATTTTTAATATGGATAACAAGTACTAAAAATCTTACAGCCATTGCATAAAAAACAAGGCGAGACTTATTGGGTTTGAAAATTTATGGTGTTCGGCAAAGTAAACAGAGATCAAATTGTTCATTGGCATTTTTTGCTATTTTTCGTCTCCCGTCTATGTGCTTTTAACACGCAGCGGTCGCGCGGGAAAAAAAATTGCTATTGGTCACGTGAATCACTATTGCGATACATAAAATATTATAGTTTTTACCCACTATTTGTATGTATTTTTAAGTATTCTGGTTCACTGAACAAAAAATTAGCAGTTATTTCACTCAACGCATTACAGGAAGGAGGAGATTCTAAATTTATTGCATTACATTTGGTTATGATTAAACCAGACAAAAAATAGAGATTTTAGAATCTTACTTCTTTGTTATTTTCTTTCCCCAAAAAATCACAAACGGGTTTTTGGTAGTCTAGACACACCAACTGCTTATATTTATAACATATTTTAGAAACACGTACCGTACTTATATATACAGTATAGAAATACTGCGTATCCGAAAACGTTCACTAGTCACTCAAATATGAACTCTAATGACAAGTCAAACAATGGATATGTTTCAAGTAACGTCTGAAAACATAGTTCCTGGATTGTTCCAGGAAAGTACACTGAGAGCCAATATCAGGAGTGTTGTCAAACTGCAACAGCACGTGAAAATATACGAGTGGATCACTATTGTGACTGAAAGATTCAAATTGTACAGGACAAATTCACAATTCAAATGTTGGAGACGACATAGAATGGAAAACATTCAGCTCCTCTCCCCTTTCCCACACTTTAGAAGGAAAGTTCACTGATAAAGACGAGTCGCTTTCCTCTGGGTTTACTTCGGAAGAGAGAAGCAATAAAGCATAATTGAAAAAAGAAGAAGTCCACAAGGGCACAAAACCAATAGCCATTTTGCTTACTTTAAGCTCATTCATAATCAATTTGGTTCACACTGACACACAGACGACTGATCGTCATAATTTATATACTACTAAGTTATTTTAAGGTCTGTATTAGTGTGCAATCTCAATCTTTATCACTCTAGATTTTCATGTTGAGACGCACTTATGCAGAGGAAGAAATAGCATAGAAAGATTTCAATGACTTGCTTCAGAGCTCGACTCATTCGCGTCAGTAACAGTTATTTAATATTTGCTCGGCAAATAAACCACACAAAATTCCATTTATGCCCCGTAGTTTCGCCGTGCAATCCGTGGATTTGGAGAAAATATATCAAACTTTGTTCAGGTACAGTCACCGGCAAAGATATTGGTAGGCAATTTGTCCACCACTATTTTCATTACTTTTTAATTCTACATCCTGTGTTGTTTTAAGGGATGAAACTGTGTTGGTTCGAAGCATCCATTGTTTTCTGCTAATTGACGTCATCATTTCAATTAATTGCAATCACATTTGTGTAATACAGACCGAATGAAAATGGTGGTAGACAATTCGCCTACTGTTTCTTTCGCCATTAGCTGTACAATCAGACCCGCGTATTCCAATACTTCTCCACTGGGTACGAGCCAAGTGGAAACTAGTCTGCGCTCTTTAAACAGAACGATAATTTACTGGGCTTGTCCCAATCGACAGATCCTGGGATTCTAATTCATCAGACTGTACGCAATATTTTCCTCTTCCAACTAAAAATAATTTTTGAGTGACTACGTTTTATTGCAGGGGATATGACGTCATACATGACACAAGCCACCAACTGTATATGTCATACATGTTGCTAGAAAGAAAACAGTAAAGCCAAGAATCCTATCCGCACTAAAATATAATTTTCTACTTCTTAGCCTAACCATCATCCTCACATTACATCATAGAATACATGATTCCGTTGATCGCCAAGATATTTTTAAACTATAGCTACTATACAAATGTCCCAGCTTAATAATGAAATTCCACAACATATAAATGAAGAAGCAATTCCGATAATATTTCACACGCTTTTAGGTGTAAAAGGCTTTTCTGGAGAATAAGTGAGTTGCAACATTTCAGCTAATTATAGAAAATGTTCAATGACAAATGACATTGTGCATAGAAGAAGAAGAAGAAAATAAATAGCACGTGAGTCACTACATTTTTACGTGCAAAAAGTCAAAGAAGGAACTGAATCAATATCATTCTAGTTAACCTACTTATTATATTTTTATGCTAAAAACAAGAGCAAAATAATATTGAACAAACAATGACAACAAGTACGATCAATGGAAGCACTGCTATCACGTAAAATAAAATCTGACAGTTTGCGATTTCTGAATTGAGGTAGTAACAACTCTGCAGGATATATGATTCATATTAATCTCTTCGCTGACCCTTCAGTTATCGAAAATTGCCTACTATTAGGTCCCTGCAAACGTTCATCGCAGTCAAAGTTGTGTTTGCTCTTTTTCATTGCCGGAATGGGAATTTTCCAAAGATTGGCATGTGCGCATCAACTAAATTACGTGCACTTGAAGCTATTAAGAACGAAATATTCACTCACCTGGCTGCACGTCGATGTCACAATGTATCCCGTTTACCTGCACGAACCGACGGTAGAAACGCCGCTAGTTGCAGGCGCCCTCGACCAAACACACTGCAGCATTGATCCACAGATGCCAGAGCCTCTGGCGGTTAAGTTTGAAAGTACATGAGCAAGCACTGAAGGAAAGCAACATATTCGTTTGCACAAGGAGCGCGACCATCGGTCGATTATGGTAATTGAACGAGAAGAAGGAAAACACATTCACGTTATATGTTTTATTCAAATGTTGTAATGAAGCGGTAACGAAATGTTAAGAAGCGTAGCACTAATATCCTTCATTTGCAGGGGGGAATAGGTAACCACTGAAGAGAATATAATGCATTTAACACACACATGTATATTCTGTTTTTCATTCTGTTGAGATTCTTAGGTGTTCACAACACTGTGAAGATCGTATATTATGCTCAGTTCTGTCAACGTTGAGGCCTGACCTTGTACTTTATCTTACTTTCCTACGATGTCTTCACTGTTTTCATCTATCACACTTAATTACCCCCTCATCTTATTTTCTAGTCAAGATTAGAACAATATTTTCTCAAGCCTGTGTAAGCTTGGGGGGTAATTTTGTTCGTGATTATCTTGTGAACCAGTGAACAGAAAGTTTTCGAAATATAACGTGAATTGAGAGCAAATGAGAAGGTGCTTTCGCACAGCATAACACCGATTTCGAGTACAGGTACAGTGGGATATCATAGACGTGCGCAGACCCTCTGATTAGCGGGCCAAAGCCTTATAAAAGTTCAGTCGGGAAAGTAAAACCTCACTGTTTTTAGTTGTGTGAGGGTATGTATGTATGTATATAAAATGCAGCAACATAGACGCACCATAACGAATCAATAAATTGTCTCTAAAATATGGCGCGCTCCTTTTCCTCCAAACAATTATGTTCGTGCATTTAAGACAAAACTGTCTAGCAGCAAGAGTCTTACTTAGTAGTTATAACTTCTCTCTCGGTAATTTACAATGCATTACAGAAACCAACAAAATTGCGAGCGAAGCGAGCAAGAAAATTTTTATATCCAAATTTTTGCAAACTGAAGACAATATTGATTTAATATGGCACCACAAATATCATGGGGCGCCATGGCATTCTCTTTTACAATCTTTTTAATTTAGATCGTTCGGCGCCGAGGGCCAACTCCCCCTAGTTACGACTCTGATCTTCTGAACTTGACAAGACTAAGAAAAGCAAGAAAATTTTGCGAAATGTATTTTTATTTGTATTAAATTTGATATCGAAGAGAGCATTTGCACCTCTGTGCCCCCCTGCAGGTACTCTTGGCCGTGTGGAAGAAATAATGCAAGAAAGACGTGAGAACTAATTCCATCTTGAGTATCCTTTTGTCCTGCTGCTCTTAGATTATACTATTCTTACCTTCTTTTACCTCAATGTTAGCCTCCCTAGAATTGATTTCCTTCCAAGCTTTGGGAAGGGCAATTCCCATTTTCCCCCCTGTGGTTTCACCACTTCACTCCCTTCTCTCGTAGTTGCTTTGAACTTTAATCGGCTTGACAATACTTATATTTACTTTAAGAGTATAAATAATACCGTTTAATAACGGCGATAACATTCCTCTACACTAAATTCCTAGGTGAAAGTATACTAATAAAATACTATTATCATAATGTAGGAACATGGACGTCTGGAAGGGGGGGGCAAGAATGGCCACACCTACCCCTTAGAAATCGAATGTCAACCTAAAAAGTATATATTTCAAGCGTATAATTTGATTTCAGTCACAGTAATTTACGTTAATGCGATAGTTTCAAATTCAAATGGTGTTTTTTGGGGGGAGGCAACACTATTACGCAGGGAATTTGCCCCATGGAAAAATACCTTGCTTGTCCCTCCGTGAAAAAAATCTGCGGGAGTCCATGATTAGGTGGGGCAATTGCCTCCCTTGCTCCCCTTGCGCACGCCTATGTGGGATGTATAAGCATTACCTAGCAAGTTGTCCATCACCATGTTTATCCTCTTTCTTTCGCAGAATGAGATTTTCAGTAATTGATACAAACTGCCAAACAATCTGCTGAAAATATCTGCACCAGTTTAGATAAAAATTTAGTCCTTAAATCCACGTAGGATTCAAGAGAAAATTTAATGAAAATAGTCATGAACGATTTGCCGAGCAATTGAGCAATACTTGTTAATGCCACTGTACAGTAGAAGTTTTGTATTTAAAATACCCACATGGAGGCTCAATTATGTTAGTACATATAAAAAGTAATGTAAATATAAAAGAGATATGTAAATGTACACTGTTGCGATTGGGTTTCAAAAGTACAGGGGGCAAGGATAGTTTACTTCCCTTTGCATATAAGTTTAGCATAGTGCAGGGGCAAAAGTGGCAAAAAGTTAGGGCAACTGCCCCCCCCCCCAACTCTCTTCTCCTCTAATCGCCGCCACTGTAAGTGTATAATGAATTAAACAAAATGTTATATCAAAGTCTGCCATATTACAACGAGGAATGATCAAGTTCTCGTGTTTATTGCAACGTAATTTTTAACTGATCTCTAACGTTTTTTTTTAAATTATGGCATTTTAAAAAGTGAAAGCTTATGACTAGGGATATGATTTTCATGACTTAGCATATATTTTTTGGCAAGGGTGATGTGTTCCCTAAATATATAGAAATTCATATTATGAAGAAACTAATAAAATGAAGGTGCTTTTTAAGGGCATATTTTGGCATATTTGGCCATCTCTGCGTGATAGAGCATATTTTGATGGATTTTTCGGTCATATTCAGCATATTTTCGCTTTTTCAAGAAATATACAGTCATTTTCGAAGTGGATTCGTTCTTACTCCCATGTTGACTTCAGGGGTTCTTTTTCTTTTGGACTGCAGCAAAATGTTTTTAATTTTTATTTGAAAATTTACAGAAATTATTCAATGTGCATTGCAACTCAGGGCCCATAAAGTGAATTAAAAATAGTACATATGTGAAAATATCTCAGCATTTAGATATTGATGTTTGAAACAGCCCAGTTATAAGGGCATATTTTTCAAATTATAGTGCATATTTTGTACAATGTTAGGTCATAAGAGCATATTTTATTTTGCATATTTTGGTGGTTTTAGGTCATAAAAAGCCTAGCCCTCAAAGCATTACTTGTACATTTCAAAAGCACCACGATCAGAATTACCTCCAAGCAGAATCAGATTCACATTTGTTGCATTTGGGTGCATTTTTGTATGTCGTGAAAGAAACACCAAAGTGCGTAATTCGATTCAAGTGAGGATTCCTTTCAGTCGAGATGCACTTCAATGCATCGGTTGATGTTCCTTGTTGCACCTTCCTGCATCATCAAAAAAGATGCAGGAAGGTGCATCAAAACGCATCAACTGATGCATTGAAGTGCACCTCGACTGAAAGGAATCCTCACTTAAATCAAATTACGCACTTTGGTGTTTCTTTCACGACATACAAAAATGCACCCAAATGTGAATTTGATTCCTTGAAGAAACCTTAAAACACACTTTAGTGCATCAATCGATGCATTCTTGTGCATCAATCGATATGATGCATTTAATTCTCTTAGTGCAGGGCCCAGAAAAAACGTGGCAACAGAACGCAACAGACCCGTTTCCGGCAACAGAACTTCTGTTGTCTGCTTCTATTGAAGTCAAAATGATGAAACGCCCACTACAAGGAAATGCGCGGAACCGAAGCACGGAATTTCAGGATAGAAGTCTGCAAGTTATCTTACAGGTTATCGCTCACTGGACTTCAATAGAAACAGACAACAGAAGTTCTGTTGCTTTCTATTGCCGCGTCAAGTTAAGAAAGCGACAGCGTTTCCACATAGCCTATCACTGACAAGGGAGGTTATCTAAGTGGTCCCCTCCGATTTCCATGAAACTTGGCAGGTGTAGAGTAGACCGGGGCAAAAGCCGTCCCCAAAGGGATTTTGAATTTTTGACAAAATGTGTGAAACCTTTCTAATCAAACTTTTATTGACTGAGATAAACTGGAGTTAGTAGAATACAGTGGAATGTTAGTTATACACTAAGAAAAAAATGTATATGTAATACAAGCAAAAAAAATAGTACTGCATTTTGGGATTTTTGCCCCAGACCTGGGGCAAAAGTCCCCAACACACTGGGGTAAATGTCTCCACGTCTAAACAGACCTACAAGTCTTCAATTAGGCTAACAATGGTCACATGTGAATTCACCAATACCTTCATATGCTGAGCAGCCCTCATACCACCAATCCCTACAGCGATGACACTGGATCCAATCTTCAACAGGTGGATCTGAAAATGCTTCACCGCAGCCAGGACATGTCGTATTCGAGTCATCCGATGAGACCTTTTTGACTACTTTTATTGTGTTCGTTTTGCGCAGTAGTTTTTCACCGGACTTGGCTTTTTGCATGCTTCCCTTTTCGGTTCTTTGTTTATCAAGAGAAGATTTATACGGTGATCCGGAGATAATTTCAGATTTTTTACCTACACATCTTCGTTTATTTTTTCTATAACTCGTGGAAGCGGTCGTATTTTCCTTGGTGAGACATGGTGTGATGATTGTGACGTTGGAGACTTTTCGTCTTCATCGCTCGATTGTGTCGGACAGTAAGTGAATGGGGAATCTTACCCCTGAGTGTCTGACTCGTACAATCTGTTTGGTGGTGTCATCTAGCGATGCCGTTGGGAAGTATGTTGCACACATTGAAAACAATTAATGGTCTTTTATATGTCACAGTCGGGAGTAGTTGTTTTCATTAAGTTAAATAATGTTTCTACATGTTTACATGCTTATGTAATATTACATCAACCAAGGAAAAAACGTATCTTACTTCATAGTTGAGTTGATTTTATTTGCTTCTGTTCCAAACTGCGTCAATACAAGGCGGCCATGACACTGTCCTCTGGTGGGTTGTAGTGGTGCCAACTGTGTTTCTTTCTCATACTATTATTACGAATTAGGACGTTTGCCCCATGGGGGCTTTTGCTCCGGTCTACTCTATAGAGAGGCCCAAAGGAAGAAATACGTGTTTTTTTGTTTCGGCTAAAATTTGTTCTAGGGAGCAAAACTCCCCATCAAATCTCAAGGTGAGGAGAAATTGAAGTGGGGATCTGATCCCGAAACCACGTAAATATGGCATAGGAAGAACACGCACATATAATTCGAACACACACAGCACAGAGCTGGGTTTGCCGGTGATATGCACTTCATATCTCAAGTGTCCCACTTGTGTATCTGACAGTACTATTAGCACAGAACTTCAACCGCCATCGTCCTTCACGATAGCACTTGCGTTTGGTACCGAAAATCCTATAGTTCTACGCTGTGTGTGTTCCAATTATATGTACGTGTTCTTCCTATGCCATATTTACGTGGTAATTTCTCCTCATCTTGACATTTGAGGGGGGTTTTGCCCCATAAAACAGTTTTTTAGCTGAAACAAAAAAAAACATATTTCTTCCTTTGGTCCCTTGTGAGAAGAAAGTGTCCAGAAATATCTCACAGCAAACGTAACTTCATCACAAGATAAGATGTGTCTATTTAAGAGGTGAATACACAGTACAGTATCAGCATGGTATTGCCTGATGATTAAAATATTTCATCCACTTACAAACAGAAATACTCGTATTTGAGCCGAAAGCGACTATCAATCTTGCCTCCGAAGTTCTCGGGTTCGAGTTTCGGCCTGGCCATGGGTGTTCTTTGGTGTCCTTTATTCAATTTAATCTAGTCATCGCGATTAGCCAAAAGTAACAGAAAAGTGACGCTAAATAACAAAAATACAAATATGTACAAGGCATATATGAGATCTTTAGTGTAACGTTCTATCTCGTGGACCAAGGTCATCTTATCACGGGCCTCCCTGGAACCGACTCCATAATATTTAATATAATTCAGTCCAATCTGCATAGCAGTATGCAAGAGTCCTCGTCGCCCTCCACAGAGATAGGACTAGTTTCAGTTTTACCTATAATGCTAACCTTTTCCTCCAGCGGTGTCATGAGACTCTAAATTGCTCTCAGGGTTCGGGTGTAAGTTGCCAGTTAAAAAAAAAGGAAGCCAAAGGCTTGACCAGAGCGATACACAGGATTGACTTTAACATATAAAATTTTATTCAACAACAAAGTTCAGAAAGAAAACTTAGACTAATACAGAGAGGTTATGAGTTTAAATTAAGGTAACAGGACTTTAGACACAGAAATACAATGGATAAACTTAGTACGTACTCAATTTACCTTGATACATAGGGACCCAACGTTTACATATTAAACCCGTTACTAATCTATCTCCTAAAATAATATTCCTATTAGAGCATTAATTTCTACTTCGCGGTTGGAGCCTTGGGGGGGGGGGGGGGGGAAGAAAAAGGAAAGCTGATTAGTCACTTCTCTTACCTGAGGGTGGAGTGTGTTCTTGGCAGTGCCAAGTTCACATCTCTCGTCCTAAGACGGAGCGTAGAGTCCAGCGCAGATAATTCTGCCGTGCGATGCGCGAAACAACTAAAGAAGCAGTGTTGCTAATGGAGCAGGTAGAAAAATCGCTGCAGTGCGCCGATGCACAGCTGTTACGTACAACAATAAAATTAGAAAATTCAGGTCTATCTAACGTTGAGTTTTAAACGTCATGCATTATACCAGGACTAGGATTAATATGTACTAACAAGTGGCTTTGTATGTAGCTACATACATATGGACTAAAAATTCGCAAAATATGAACTAACACATAAGTAAAATTACCAAAAATGCTGCAAAGAAGACTTCTTCATACGATTCCTTATTTGAGTGATTTCAAACAAAATAAAAAAATATATATATTATTTTTCATTGCATTAATGCACTGGTGGCGTTCTAACTTTTCACTCCCAAAACCCGTATACACTGGTATGGAACTGCAACGGCAGATAATAACATGCCAACGTGTTAAACCGCTACAATTGCACCATAACACTCCTCCTCAAGCAGTATTATTATTATTTCCTCTCTGAGATCGGCGACAGTCGGTTGCCTTTGTTGTACATTTACAAAGGATGCCGGCTTCCACAACAATAACAAGTACATATACTGCCACTAGACGATAAGCTGCGCGGCTTTTTCTTTTGTTATGAACCAGGGCCGGCGCTAGTCATTTTGCCTCCCTGGGAGGTGGCGGCAGATGCCGCTCTATTTCGACCCCCCCCCCCCCGGTCATTACGCAGCAACGGAAAATTGAAAATCAATATATTCCTAACTAAAACATCAAAATATAAAATAAATAATGAGACTTCTTATGCTATTTCAATACTATTCAGCGCAAAAGAATATCTCGCTCGATCACAGTTTTCAATAGGCTTATTTTTTTCTTCTCTTCAAATTTTGCCGCTCTGGGCGATGGGACGGTTCGCCCTCCCCTTCCGCCGGCCCTGCTATGAACTTGGTCACCCATCAAAGCATGGCAATTTTAACACAGAAAACAATATGTATCGCATTAAGCAGCAAAAATGACAGCCTCCTCTATGCAATTTCTTGTAGAAATAATTTATTTATTTTGAATAATTCCAAAATTATGAAATATGAACAATTAGTAGTATAATTGATGATACAAGCAGTGCACTTATAGCGTAGAAAAGAAGAGGTTATTTGATTAAACAGCCCGATTTGCCTACACTTAAAATTATGCCAAGATGCCCATATTCCCCAATTCTTCAAGTGTGATATGCTCTTAATTCTAAGAATTTTGAATCCTAGTGTAGAAAAGAAGAGTTCATATGCCCCGATTTGCCCACACTTAAAATTATGTCAAGAGGGGGCATATAGCCCAATCGGCCATGTGTGTACATATTTAAATCTAAAGAATTTTGAATTCTAGTGTAGAAAAGAAGAACTCCCCTCAGACAGATTTGCCCATGTGTGTAAAAGCTACATCTCTCAGTTTGTTGTCCATAAACTTGTCAAAAATATGCCCCCCCCCCCTTGATATTGTTTTGGCTACACTTAAAAACTAAGGCAAAAAGCTTATATTTTTATTCTCTACAACTTACATATCAATACAATAGGACAAGGGCAGGAAAGCAAAATGGTTTCATGTTTTTTCTAATCTTTGATCAGTTTCATGTCCCGGCCAGCAATAAATTATGCACGCCTGGGAGATTTTATATGCTTGCATGCATGAGATAAAATCTACACTGTGCCCTTTCAGGGAAAATTGCCATGCCATCATGTTATTAACTCCAATTTACTGGAAGAGCATAAAACTTCGCTCTTGCATGTTATCATATATGCATGAAATGGATTCAGGTTTTGCCTTGTTCTGATAATATAACAGTTGGGCTGAAAAGTTCGTAGGCTAACATAGTAAAAAATATTTTTTTGACAAAATTCGATTTTATTATTCAATATAGTTGCCTTCGAGGGCGATACAACGATTATAGCGGTCATACAATTTTTCGATGCCATTTTTATAGTACGATTTCTCTTTAGCCTCAAAATAGGCCTCAGTTTCGGCGATTACCTCTTCATCAGTGCTAAATTTCTTTCCAGCGAGCATTCTTTTAAGGTCTGCAAACAGGAAAAAGTCACTGGGGGCCAGATCTGAAGAATATGGTGGATGGGGAAGCAATTCGTAGTCTAATTCATATAATTTTGCCATCGTTTTCATTGATTTGTGACACGGTGCATTGTCGATTGTGAGCACGCGCGGCACCCATTTTGCACACAGCTTTCGCATGTTCAAATATTCATGCACAATATGTCCAACACGTTCCTTTGATATTTTTAAAGTCTCAGCTATCTCGATCAACTTCACTTTACGATCATTTAAAATTATTTTGTGGACTTTTTTGATGTTTTCGTCGGTAACAGCCTCTTTGGGGCGTCCACTGCGTGCATCGTCTTCGATGCTCATTTTGCCTCGTTTAAATTTAGCAAACCACTTCTCAACGGTTGATTTTCCTGGTGCAGAGTCCGAATAATGTTTATCAAGCCAAGCCTTGGCTTTAACAGTATTTTTTTTCGCCAAAAAGCAATGCTTTATTAACACACGAAATTCTTTTTTTATCCATTTTTTCACAATAACAAAAGCTGCTTCACTCACAATGCTATATCTCACAAACTAATTATCCGGCAGCTGTGAAATTTATACACGTATCTTTTGAAGGTTAGTACTAAGTAAAAATCACATGGATTTAATTCTAGTAACGCCATCTATGAGTCAGCCTACGAACTTTTCAGCCCAACTGTTATACCCGAGTGAGACTTACAGAAATATTCATTGCACAGTTCAAAGTCCAACTTTGAATTGTATTTAGTTGATATAGAGCTCATAACTCCTGGGTTCTGATATTCAATGTGTATTGCATGTGGACATAGTCCCATGGCTTTTTGCCTGTAAACAAGAGATCTGTGTTTGAGTCCTGGTAAAATGTGAGGTCTCCTCTGATGGCAAAGTGTTAATATTGTTGCCTTGTAAACAAGAGCTCTGGGTTTGAGTCCTGGTAAAATGTGAGGTCTCCTCTGATGGCAAAGTGTTAATATTGTTGCCTTGTAAACAAAAGCTCTGGGTTTGAGTCCTGGTAAAATGTGTAAGATTGAAATACATGTGGCAAAATAATATCTCCACACGTGAGATTTTGAGAATATTCACTGCTAGCTGATATACAGCTGAGGTTTGAAACCTGGTAAAGTGTGTTGTACAACAGCATAAAAGTGCAAAACTATTTTATATTGGGGATCACCAGAGCCTAGTTATTGCTGTTGTTTGGGTATAAAAGCACCAGCTCAGCCACTAACTGCTGTTATAATTGTTTTGGCATATTGTCTATAGTTCTGTTTTTTTGGACCAATAAATTTTATATGAACAAACAACAAAAATGCCAAATCAAAAATATTGCAATCAATGCAAAAAAAATATATCTAGTTCTAATTGGTCTAGACACCGGCATATTTGTGACCCTAAGAAATGCAGAAAGGCCACAAAAATGTGTCCAAGATGCCATAAAATATTAAGCAAGGCTTATTACAAATGGCATAAGTGTATTTGTTATGAACAGTCATCAACATTGCCCCCACAACCATCTACATCTGGTCTGAAAAGGAAGCATGAAACACCTGTTAATGCTGGACCAGCAAAGCAGCCACGCTATGCACCACCTATCCATAGCAGTTTTAATGGCCAACTTAGGGATCACCGGTTTGTATCAGAGCCAAAATGTGACATTAAGAATTTTTTGAACAGTATAAATCCAGATGTGCAGGCAATTCTAAATGCACAAAATGGCTCTTATAAGCTGTCCCTCAAATTGTTTACACAATATAAGAAGCCAAATGGCACAAAATTTACACAGCCCCACATAACAGAAACTGTAGCTGTATATTCAAATGCAAATTTAGACAAAATAATAAGCAGTTTGATAGATCAATTGAATATTAAACACTTTGAATTTGCAGCAAAAGAATCAGGATGGAGCCTATGCGGATCTTCACACAAGTTATATGTTAATATTTCTGAATTCAGCCCATTACAAGGATCTACATATCTGCCATTACCTGCCAATATCAAAAACAAAACAGCCGTGATTAATATAAAAAATAATGATGAGAAATGCTTTTTGTGGTGTATTTTAGCTGCTTTGTATCCAGTTTCAAGGAATCCTGAGAGAATAACTTATTATAAACAACATGAAAATGATTTTGATGAGGCAATGGAGGGTTTAGAATATCCAATGTCTGTTCAGAATATTGATAAATTTGAAAAAAGGCCAGGGATATCAATGGTAAACAATTATCTATTAATGTATTTATTTGTTCCACTGGCCGTGGAAATTGCTTGATAGCACCTCTCAGAATCAGTACATTTGATGATGATTCTGCTGTTCCGATTCATCTGCTCTTAATTGAAGGGGATGATACACACCATTATACTCTGATACATAATCTTGAAGCTTTAGTCAGAACACAACTAGACAAAACTCATAGAATATTCAAGTTGTGCAGAAGATGTTTAATTGTATTTGATGGTCAAAAAATGGTGAATGGGGTTCGGGAAGAGAATGCAGAAATTGCTAAAAACAAGTTAATTGAGCATCTGAAATACAGTGGCAACCATAAACCTGTTCATATGGTGATGCCTAATCCAAGTGAAAATGCCAAATTCAAAAAATTTGAAGCCTTGTTGGAACTCCCAGCATATATAGTCTGTGATTTTGAATCAAACCTCAAACCTCTTGCATTCTGTAGCCCAGATCCTGATGAACCTTCAATTACATCATACCAGTTACATGAACCTTCTAGTTTTTGTTATGTGGTTGTACAGGATGGGGTTGTTAGTAAAGAAGATTTATACATGGGAGCAGATGCCATCAAAGAATTTGCAGATAGAATAGAAAATGAGTGCCATAACATAGCATCTAATATCTTATTAAAATCAAAACCTATGTTGCCTTTAACAGAGGATCAGATTGAAGATTTCAACAATGCAGAAAAATGCCCGGTATGTGTTACTAAATTTTCAGATGCAAATATCAAGGTTCATCACCATTCCCATACAGATGGTAAATTCTTAATGGCCCTGTGTAATAGCTGCAATATTAAGATCCAGAGACCAAAATTTGTCCCCATATTTTGCCATGGTGCATCCAATTATGATTTTCATCATTTGATCAGGTACGAGGGGTTTGACAAGCAGAATTTAAATATTTTAGCTGAAAATAATGAGAAATATATTGCCATTAGCAAAATAATTAAAGTTAATGGTGTTCCTATTCACTTAAGATTTCTTGATTCATACAGAATTCTGTCTGCTAGCCTGGCCACTCAATTATCTGATGATCAATTCAAAATCACATGTGCTTTGTTTCCAAATCAGGACCTGAAATTAATTAGGCGGAAGGGTGTATATCCATATGATTATGTTACAGATTTTTCTAAATTTGATGAGTGTTCTCTGCCACCACAACAAGAGTTTTACAGCAAAATCAGAGCATCTGGAATTACTGATGATGATTATCACCATGCCCAGTTGATGTGGAACAATTTAAAATGCCAGACATTTGGTGATTATCACAAGGCATATTTAAAACTTGATGTGACCCTCTTAGCTGATATACTGCAGGCATTTAGAAAATCTTCCATGCAAAATTATAAGCTGGATCCAATGTATTTTTACAGTGCTCCGGGCCTAGCATGGTCTGCAATGTTTTTAAACACTAAAATGCAAATGGATCTGATCCAGGATCAAGATATGTATCTGTTTATGGAACAATGTATAAGAGGAGACATGGTTCAATGTTCTCAGAGATATGCCAGAGCAAATAACAAATATATTCCTGATTATGATCCAGCACTGCCATCAAATTATATACTGTATGTAGATGCCAATAGCCTCTATGGTTATGCTATGATGAAAAAACTGCCATATGCAGGGCTTGAGTGGGTTGAAGATTTCAATATTGAAGATCTTAAGGATTTTGATGACAGTAACTATGGCCTGTTCTTAGAGGTTGATCTGACAATTCCTGATGATTTACACAACACATTTTCTGATCTGCCCCCAATTCCCGAGGTTAAGTGTTCACCTGGCTCTAAACAGAAGAAATTGATGATGACTCTAGAGCCGAAACAGGATTATGTCATATATTACAAAAACCTCCAGTTCCTGATGAATCATGGTGTTCAAGTGACCAAAGTTGGAAAAGTTTTGAGGTTCAGGCACTCAAGATGGTTGAAGCCATATATTGATACAAACACAGAGCTTCGAATATCTGCAATGAGCCAATTTGATAAGACCTTGTTTAAATTGATGGTCAATTCAGTGTATGGCAAAACAATTGAAAATGTCAGAAAACATATTGATGTTAAAATAATTACTGACCCCAGCCGGAGCAAAAAATTGATTGCAAAGCCCAACTTCAATTACAGAAGAATTTATGATAAGAATATGGCACTTTTCAACATGAAAAAACAAAGATTAAGTTTGATAAGCCTATTTATGTAGGGGCTGTGATATTGGAATTGGCCAAATTACACAAGTTAAAATTGTATTATGATGTGTTGAAGCCTTTTTATAAGGATCGTGTAAAACTGATGTACATGGACACAGATAGTTTTGTTCTTGATATTCAAACAGAAGATGTTTATCAAGATATAACACAGCCTGAATTGTTTAAATATTTTGATACCAGTGAAAATACAGAGATTCAACACCACAACAAAAAGGTGCCTGGCAAGTTAAAAGATGAGACACTTGGTGATGTTATTGTGGCATTTGCTGGGTTAAGAGCCAAGATGTACAGCTTTGAAACATGTAGTGGCGCTGTTGCCAAAAAGGCCAAGGGCATTGGCAGAGTGACTGTGGACAAAGAGCTTGAATTTGAAGATTACAAAAATTGCCTCAAATCATGTAGCACAATCAGAACATCAGAATCCAGAATTCAGAGTGTGGATCACTTGTTGACTAGCAATATTGTAAGAAAAGTGGCTCTGGACCCACATGATGACAAGAGATGCATTTTGTCATGTGGCATACATACTCTACCATGGGGTCATTGTGATTTGAAAAGTGGTAATCAATGCCCAATTACAGAGCATGATTTGAAATAAATAAACATGCCTATGAACTTATTTGGGTTCAAAAAACAGGCTATTATGGACCTGCCAACACCACAACCCTCTTCTGATATGATATCTAAACTAAGTGCTTTGTTAATTATTCATCTGAACAGCATACTTACAGATGTTGATGATGAAACAGGTAAAATATTGTACATATTTAACAATAATTTAAATCATTACCAATTACCTGTAGGTGGTCAATTGCAATTTATTACAACCCCTGAGGGTAATGTCAAGATTTCAGTGGGGAGAAATATTTATAGAATTAAGCACTCAAACATGATTTCTGGCACTGTATATACTGTTTCTGCTGGTGACTGCTTATATATTGAGGTCCCGGGATCATATGACAAGCTTATACCTTTTTTTATAGAATTAAGAATTAGATATTCAATAATAAATAACCACTAAAACAAAAATGCCTAATGATATATTTGGCCATACAAGACATGAAGATCACAGTGATGAGATTCTTATGCTTGATGTCAGAGTCAAGAAATTAAGAAGTGATTTACAAGCTTTACAAACCACACTCAATGCCAGTCTTCAACTAGAAATTACAAATTTACAATCACAATGCATGGACCCTCTTCTTAAAATTGACTCAGAACTCAAAGTGCTGCTTCAGAAATATACTGATTTGGCCACATTAGATAATTTTTAAAGTTTAGAAGAGGCTGTAGCAACTCTTCAAGCCAAATTTAAGACCCAGGCCACCAACTCTGAGCAATTGAAACAACAATTGGAAGAACAGATAAATAATGTCCAGACACAGCTCCAAACAATTGTGAAAAGCATAAAATCACAAGAAGATTTTGATCTAGTGATTTCCACTCTAAAGGAACAGATTCAATCACTCCAGATACCTAATCTGGACCCCTTGAACAATGCCATAGCCGAGGTTAAAGAAAAAATTGAGACACTTGAAAATTTTATGAACAACTTGCCATCTTCTGATGCTTTGAGTGCAATAACTCGGAGTGTTGCCAACATTAAGCTGCAACTTGAAACATATGAAGATTTTGGAAAAATTCAAAGTACCATAACCCATCTTGAGGGTACAATAGCAGCAGTGCAAAGTGATTTGACAAATGTACAAGAATCTCTAGAATCCCACCTGCCTGGTATTGTAGACACACTTGTCAGTGTCCAGCAACAGATCACAAAGCTTGAAAACCTCAACACTGAATCTGAACTATCTCATTTTCATCACTTGATCGATGATATCCAAACAAAACTTGAAATTTTACAACAATCAACACCCACTCAGGCAGATATAGCCCTGCTCCAAGATACTATGCAAAATGTGGCTGATGCTTCTGAATTAAATAATGTGAAATTGGCACTTGAATCTTTGCAGAATACTGTATCAAATCTGCCTACATCACAGGAACTTAAAAATATTAAGAGAGCTGTGAATCGCATATTGAAATCAGAAGATATCAAGAATATCCAGACAGAGATCAAACAACTTACTCAGACAGTGGCCACTCTACCAACTAATCAACATATTAATGAACTGCATGCCCTGTTTGAGGATATCAGAAGACAGGTCCATGATCTTACTGCTCAAAATTCAAAATTGGCAGTTATTGAAAATTTGCAACAAATTGTAGCTAATATCAAGCAACAGCTAGGGACCATGGAATCCAATCAAGCAAATGCACTGTCTGTTTTTGCCACCCAGCTACAAGAAATTGTGCAGCAATACAAGAAACTTGCTGTGGACATAAGGATCAAGCCTGGGCACGATGAGATTGTTAGGACCATCAATGAGCACCTTGAATCTGTAACAAGCAGATTGCTTACAGCAGAAAAAGAAATAACCGGCATAATCCAGAATCCAAAACATACAGTAATTCTTGAATTGTACAGCATCCCCAACAAAGAATATGATTCACCATTTACACCAGGTGGCAAAATATATATGCTGTCCCCTGCTCAATTTTATTACCAGTTTTTTGTTGGGGGCACACTGAGACCAATCAAGATCAAATATTGGCTTCAACCACAGGCACACCACTACCCCACCTTATCAATAACAAATGCTGACAATAAACCAAAAATCACCAGTGTAGAGTTAGAGGATTTTACAGATCCCAATACATTAGAAACATCTTATGCTGAAGATGATGGCTCTCTGGAATTTAATATACAAATAGGAGACAAACTGTATTTAGAAAATCCTGTAGTATCAGCTGCTGAACACCCCATAGTTGCAATATTCTTGTTTTCATATTATGTCTAGACAAATTATTGTTGATGAATTACACAGACAAGACAGACATAATTATAAGAGACTGCCAGTAGTCACAAAAGGCATAGATGATTTATGGCAGAGCGACTTGATTGAGATGCCAAGTGGACAGCTGAAAAACTTAGACAAAATCAACAAGGGCTACAAGTATCTACTCACTGTAATAGATACATTTTCAAAATTTGCCTGGGCTGTGCCACTCAAATCCAAGACTGGAAAATGTGTTACAGAAGCCTTCAGGACAATCATCAATCAGAGTGGAAGATCACCGCGCTATTTGCAAACAGATAATGGCAAAGAATTTTATAATTCTGTGTTCCAACAATTTATTAAAAGCCAGTCAATACAACATTATTCGAGTTACAGTGATCTCAAAGCCTCAATTGTAGAGAGATTCAACAAAACCCTAAAAAATCTTATGTATAAACAATTTACACTTCAAGGTAATTATAAATGGGTTAATATTCTTCCAGAACTTCTACATAAATATAACAACTCGGTCCATTCCACAATCAACATGAAACCCTCTGAAGTAACTTCATCTGATGAGCAAAAATTGATCAGGACTGTTTATTATCCTAGATACCAGCCAACAACAAGAAAAGCCAAATACAAGGTGGGTGATCAAGTAAGAATCAGCAAATATAAGCACTTATTCAAAAGAGGCTTTACAAGAAACTGGAGCACTGAATTATTTACAGTGGTTCAAATTAAACCTGGGACCCTTAACACATATATAATAAAAGACCACCGAGGAGAAATTCTCAAAGGCCGGTTCTATGAAGAAGAACTCAACAAAACTAAACAGCCTGACACATATCTCATAGAAAAAATCATCCGCAGAAAAGGCAACAAGTTACTTGTCAAATGGCTAGGACTCCCAGAATACAGCTGGATCGATGCAGACAAAGTGATAATATGAGCACCTGGGATGTTATAAAGAGGCTGCCAGAACCTGAACAGCAGATTAAGAGAAATGGCAAGTTGCTGCCTGATAATATTAGATGTCTTATTGTTGGGCCATCGGCTTGTGGTAAAACTACACTAATGATTGATAATTTTTTATTGGCACCCAACTGGTTAGAGTGGAAAAACAGGCACTTGTATGTTTTCTCTAAGAGCTTGGAACAATTAAAATATCAGCAGTTGATGAAGCTATATGATGGATTGGATATTGCCACTTTTGAATCAGATGTTAAGCCACTCCATGAATGTCTCGATAATTCTGTTGTTGTGTTTGATGACATTATACTGGATAATCAAAACAAGGTTAGAAATTTCTTTACACAGGGGCGGCACAAAAACATAGATTGCTTCTACCTGGCACAGACTTTTTCTAAAATACCGAAGCAGCTGATCCGAGACAACAGCAATTTTATATGTGTGTTTCATCAAGATCATACCAACCTCAAACACATACATGATGAATATGTAGGTGGGGACTTGAGCTACAATGATTTTTCCAAGTTTTGCAGTAGGTGCTGGAATCAAAACAGTTATGGGTTTGTCACAATTGATATGACAAGAAAACCCAATAGTGGCAAATACAGAAATAAAATCAACAATTTTCTAGACATTGAAACATATATAAATAACCATGAAAAGGCCAATTATTGATGATCTTAAATTAAGAGATTATCTTGTAAAAAGATTTAAGGGATGGAAATCAGAGAACCGAGGAATCTATGAACAACACAAGCAAACAGAACAGCCTATTATTGATGCTATTAGTGAATTAGGTAAAAAATATCAAAACTGTTACAGAGCAAAATCAAAATTTGATCACAGAGCTTGTACCTGTAGCTGCAAGGAACATATTAGATTATCCAATCACCCCTCTTTCTAGTATGCATACACCTAGTCCTGTTGCTCCTCGAAGAATTGAAGCTACTCTGGATCCTATTGAATTGGGTCCTCTTGCTCAAAAATATTTAAGCACACCTAAAGACAACAAAGATGAGGTCTTTGGCTTATATGCTGACACAGAGCGTGATGGTAGCATCATACATAGAATTGGCAATTTTAGAGTAACATTTATGGGAGATGATCTCATTGTATATTCAGAATCTCATCTTGGAGAAAAAGGTGGTTTTGTTAAATATCCCGGCACACCTGGATTGTGGGAACTGATGACTAGGAAAAGGCCTGGCAGCTATACAGATCAAGACTATGAGCACTACAAGGAAATATTAATAAAATCAGATGATCTATACCAGAACAATGATCCCACACAAAAAAGAGTCAAGTCTAGCAGTGGAGCAAAATATAACAACTTAATCAAGCCCATATGGTCACAGATCAAGACTGGCAGTGGAATCAAACAATACAACACCCTGCCTAAAGAATTTGTGTGGGTTGATGATGTCAGGAAACTTGTAGATAGGTTATTGGTGATAGCTGGGGAGGAAAATGCTGGCAACCACAATTTTTTACAATGAAAAAGTTGGAATTATGGACATGATAAGCACCAAATTGTCTAATTGTATAGTGAATGACACTAAGGGGATTGGATATCTTATAAAAATTATTAATACTCTACCACCTAAATTTTGGAATATTTCTGAGGGTCGGGGGTTGGTTAATGACATTATAAACAAGCTGCCATTTGAACTACATATTCCAGGCTATCAGTATTGTGGTCCCGGTACAAAATTGGACCATAGATTAAACAGAGGTGATCCTGGTGTTAATCCCCTAGATGCTGCTTGCAGAGACTATGACATAGCATACAACAAACATTCTGATCTTGACAAGAGACATGTTGCAGACAAGAAATTAGAAGAGGCTGCATTTGGTAGATTTGTAAGCAAAGATGCTTCTTTAAGTGAGAATAGCAGCATTGGGGACCACCATAGCTATGAACACCAAACAAAAACTGGGGTGGGGGCTGTGAATATGTATATAATAAACCTAGAATGAAGGCCAAGGGTGTTATGTATCAAATACCTTATGCAGGTCTTAAATCTCTTAAAACTATTGATAGCCTTTTAACCAAAAAGCAGCGGAAGAAAAAAAAAATCTTGTCTTGCAAAGGGCCATGGTATGAAATTGTTGCTTAGTACCCCCAATTAAAAAAATTACAACAATCTAGAAAAAAATCACATGTAGGTGGATTCATATTTACTATCCCGGCCATCTTAGCAGCACTTGGGGCTGTGGGGAGCTTGGCTGGGGGATCAGCTGCCATAGCAAAAACAGTAATAGATGCCAAGAAGAATAGGGCAGAATTAGATGAATTGAAGCGCCAGGTGTTAAGCAAAGGTGTTAAGAGAGCAATAAATAAGTTTAAAAAAAACAAGAGCCGCTTACAAACCAAGATATTGAAGCTTTAATCAAGCCACTGGGCATCAAAACTTTTAGAGGTGTGTACATGTCTGATTCTTTACCAGAACAACCACTCAACAAAGAGTGTGACATAGTTAATTTGGATAAGTACAAAAATCAGGGCACTCACTGGATTTGTTATCTTAAATATTTAAAAGATGAGGCATTTGTGTTTGATTCATTTGGAGGTGTTCCACCTGAAAATTTAGTAAAATATCTAAAATCAGCTAATCTTTTTTACAATAATGCCCGTGTTCAAAACTTCAAAGATGTTAATTGTGGACATTTGTGTTTATCTGTTCTCAGATATATGTCTCAAATAAACAAACCATCAATTGAAAATTTTCAAAAGGCCCTGTGGTATTTAAAACATCATGGGGGTATTCCATCTCACCAGCCAAAATTCAATATTGAAACTCAAATTGCATGATGATATAGTGTATCCCAAAACAATAGCTCTCAGAGCATTTTATGGCTTGTACTTGATCCCTAATATTACACACCACAACAACAAAATTGCAGTTGGTGATCAAAATATTGTCATCACTCCAGGGCAGTATAATCTGTCCACTCTAAATGCTCAATTACCCAGAGGTATAGTATTAACTCAAAATTCTGTCACTCACAGAGTAGAGATTGTATCTGCTACAGAAACAGTGGATCTGGGTACTATAGGAGAGCTGTTAGGCTTTGAGAACAACACAAAACTTGAACCAGCCATCAAACACACTGCTATTAATATACCTAAATTCTTAGCCATAGAGACTCTGAATATTCACTGTAATGTGGCCGAGGGTATGATCACCAAATCAAATGGCATAGGCACTCACAAACAAACTGGCATCATTGCAACATTTAAACCTAATTCTGAATTTATGGAGCCAATCATCTACACTCCATCCCCAACATTATATTTTCCTGTGTGCCATAATAGAATAGATAACATTGAGTTGATGGTCACTAATGAAAAAGAAGAATTAGTTGATTTTGCTGGAGCCACAACAACTGCAATCATAGAGATTAATATTTAAATAAAAATACATACAAAAAATGGAAAATATTGAGAGTTATGAGCTACAATCATTCCCCCCAAACAGGAGGACATTTGCAAATTTAAATCAACCCAACACAGAGATTGAGGTTGATCTTGATGTAGGGGATGGCTTTATACACCCCCACAGAGCAGATCTATACATCAAATTTGATGTTGTAAAGCTCGATGGAACAGATTATCCGGCAAATTCAAATATAAGATTGGTAGATAATTTTGTGCCGCATCTGTTCTCTGAAATTGAGATCAGAAAGCATGGTGTTGTTATAAACAGAGTGGATTATCCCGGCATTACCTCCACAGCTTTGGCCACACTAAAATTATCCAAAACCGAGGCTTCTTACTACAAAATAGGTGGATTTGAGGCTGGTGATAAAATTATATCTAAGAGCCACACAGTGCTGTTCCCTATGCGCCTGTTGCCAGGATTCTTCTCAGATTACAAAGACATTATGTGGAAGGGTGGTTTAAGAATCACATTTAGAAGAGCTGCCAATGATAGTAATGCTTTGATGAGGTACAGCACATTAAACTCTACAGGGGAAGCTTTGCCTAATACCCTACCTGATGAAGGCAAATGCATTATTCAGACTATGGAGCTAAGAATCCCAGTTGTTGAATATGAGGCCAGTTATGCTCTTAAATACAAAGCTGATATAATAAAAAAATCCACAAGTACCTTTACAATTTTATACATATCAATGTGTACAGAAGCCTGCCACTGGTACTTATTATGAGTTTGATGCTACAAATTCATTCTCCAGTATACAATATGACATGCCTGATTTTGTGGTGGTACTGTTTCAGACTGGAAGACACAATAATCAGGAAAAAAATCCAAGTAGATTTGATAACTGCAACATCAAGAACATATATCTTAAAAATGGCAGAAATGAGGTATTCCCTAGAGAAAATTATAATTTAGACATGTCCAAGGATGATTTCCTTAAATTATATGAAGCATTTACAGCATACAAAAGGGTCACTACTGGCAATACTGACATGTATTACACACCAGATGAATTCAAAGCACAGAGACCCATGTTTGTCATCAACACTTCAAAAAGGAAACAAGTTGTGGTTAATGACAGGACAAACATTAAAATTATCTGTGAATTCCACAATACACTCCCTGATGACACTATATGTAGTGTTATTCTCATAGGTGAAAAATCATATGTTTATGATGTAAGAAATGAGAGAGTCACAGAGCAATTCTAGAAGAGCTCTGCTTATTACCAGACCGGAAGTAAATATAAATGGGTGTGGGTGGGTGAGAGTGACTTTTTGCCTTAGTTTTTAAGTGTAGCCAAAACAATATCAAGGGGGGGCATATTTTTGACAAGTTTATGGACAACAAACTGAGAGATGTAGCTTTTACACACATGGGCAAATCTGTCTGAGGGGAGTTCTTCTTTTCTACACTAGAATTCAAAATTCTTTAGATTTAAATATGTACACACATGGCCGATTGGGCTATATGCCCCCTCTTGACATAATTTTAAGTGTGGGCAAATCGGGGCATATGAACTCTTCTTTTCTACACTAGGATTCAAAATTCTTAGAATTAAGAGCATATCACACTTGAAGAATTGGGGAATATGGGCATCTTGGCATAATTTTAAGTGTAGGCAAATCGGGCTGTTTAATCAAATAACCTCTTCTTTTCTACGCTATAAGTGCACTGGTTGTATCATCAATTATACTACTACAATTTGTTGCTGCTGTTCGCTGCTCTCTTGCCAAAATGCTTTATTGGGATGCTAACACCATGACTGGCTTCCTCCTTCATGAACTCGTGCACGTTGCTTAGAATTTCCCGAGCTTGGCTATGCAAGGTTTTTGATTTCAACTTCGACAGAACTGGAGGCATTATGGAATTTAACGTTCATTAGCAAACACACACTTTTACATACACACACGCAATACACGCACACAACGTCAAACCGGTCAAATACTTAGTATAAAATAAAAATATGGTGCTTCCAATCCAACAAAACTCACCGCCACTTTACCTGCCTTTTCCCCTTCCGTGACAGAAATAGTGCTTCATTATTACAGTTGGCAACACTAGTTACTAGCTAGCCAATGAACATGCACTGCATAAAAGAAGCAAGCACTACGCCGTGCTATATTGCCACATTAGCGTCCCTACCGAACGGTGGGAACCGCGAGCTGGAGCGCTATTCAATTGTTTTCAATGATGTTTGCGCGAGTGTGTCCAGGAATGGAATGACAATGTGGCAACAATAGCGAAGGTTTTCGAGCAGGGTAGAACACATGATGCTAAGAGAGAGGGAGACGAAACGAAAATTCGTTTCTACGCAACGGCAAATTTACGTGTGTGGCACTCTAACTTCTCTCATCCGAAGATGGAGCGAGGCTATTCCTCACCCGAAAGTGGAGCAGATTCTCTGACTAGTGGACAGAATCCAACCTCATCTCTCGTCTGGAGACGGAGCTCAGCTTCTCTCATCCGAAGATGGAGCCGTTACTACTCTTGGTCTCTCGCTGGATAGGGCGGAGTGAGTCTCCTTTGAGGTGCTTGGTCTCTCGCCGGAGCTTTTGGGCAGCGAAGGACACTTTTACATTAGATCTTGCCCTTTCTCGTTCAAGAGTGAGATTACTGAGTCCGGTAAATTTGAGATGAATCATACCATTCGACACTACCTTCCAAAGGTTTTTCCTAAGTTTCAATTTTGAGAAAGATAGTTATTTTTTCGTGGTTGTTATTTGAAGAGTAGGAAACAAACAGAAGGCGGTACAGGATACAGAGAACACTGGAAGCTAGTGTAGAGCTATCAAGGAGAAGCAACTTTGCCAAAGCACTTGATTTCAGATTTAAGCACGTCCCTGAAACGTAGAACTTGATCAGGAAATTCGGAAGATAAATCATCTTCGTGCCCGTTACAGAGGGCAATATCTGCATCTGAAGTTGTAGGAAGGAAGGAAGAACTGCTAATATTATCCATACCCTTCTTCAGTTTTAAACACCGGAAGCATTAAAATGCCCCACACTTTGCTCCGTGGCAGTTTGAGGTGCTTTATCATTAAGATATTAAAATCGGGTAGGCTATGCAAGGTCACGAGACAAGAAAACCCAAGACAAAGCGCTTTTTATTCAAAAAATAATAAATGGATAAAAATGTCCAAGCAATTTTTGCGTTAATGTTTCACATGAGAAATGAGAATTATTTTGACTTTGGCCCCTTAGGCTTAGAGTTCCCGTCCGCCTCTGATTTGACGTATTCGTTCAAATTATAACGTTAAACTAGAATATAAAGCCAGATAAAAAGAAATGTTTTAATTTTATTGCCCCCAAAATTTAACCTTTTCTATCTTTCTCGCTTCCATTTATTACGTTTTTTGTATCAACCTCATGGGACGCAAGACCCCTACGTGCGCAAGCCCCAAGGTGGTCGCCCACTTCACCCACCCCTTGCTACGCCAATGGTTATACAACCTCAAGGCACCTGAGCCTAGCAGAAATTCAAATATTTCCATCCGTAGTGAAATATAATGGCCGTTCGCAACACTGACAGTAGTGCTCACGTCCTCGCGTCTATCTGGAAGAACTACATCGAGTCTCACGGGTCTTCGTAAGACCTGGGTGAAAGAAAAACCTGGCAGGCATCGATGCCTGTACACAACTGTGACGTGAAGCTCGCTTGCGAACACCTGGGCTTGACGTGCGTGTTGCATATTATTGTAGGCGCGCCTCCTCGCAGACGTTTCTTTTCCGGGTCTTGTGCAGGTCTCTCTTCCTGTCATGTGTTACGTTACTCTCGATTATTAGCTACAGTGTAACAAGATAGTTTATTTCTCGTTTAGCTGTTGCCGGATCCTGTGGCCGAGTGGTTAGCACATCACGCTATGACGCCAAGGGTCCCGGGTTCGAATCCCGCTCGGGCTTGGTTGTTTATGAATATCCATTCATCATTTCATCACTCATCCCCATTTTCGCAAATTAGCCAAGAGGCACAAAACGCGAAGCAAAATAAACTAAATCAATCAATCAATCGTTTAGTCAGTTGATATACACTTCAAATGGGGTTCAAAACTCAATAGGAGGTGAGACCCAGTCAAGTGTTCCCTTGGTCTAAGAGCCAGCACCCCTGATAATAAATCGTATATTCTTCATACCTCTTCTGTTACATAGGGTACCTATCCTCTATGAGTTAAATGTCATCAGTATTTTGGATATTGTGTAAAGTTCATTTTTTTCTGAATTGGAAGTTTTGTGAACATTTCAGTCGAACCTGCTCTTCTATCCAGTACGTTATGAGTGTTTTGATTATGATATAGGGCTCGTTACATCAAAACCACCCAAGAAAAGAAATGACATCGTTAGCATTATGATTAATAATATCGAGGTCCATTAACATTTAAAATAATAGTCGAGGCAATTTACACTTTGACCTGGGCAAAATTTCTTCAGAAGGTTTCTAAAGAGTTTCTAGCTCAGAAATTATTGCTGAAAAACATATCCAAAATCAGACAAAATCGGACCACGGGAAAAACCCCAAAACCGGATTTCAAAATGGCGGACTGGTCGTTTTCTATTAAAGGCAAAAATAAAGTAATTTACGATTATAGAGAGAGATAATGCTTTTATTTACATTTAATAATGTTTAAACTGAAACTTTCTTTCAACAATATACCATTTCTTATGTAATGTTGATAATAAAAATTATATGTAGAAGTTGGAAATCGAGAAAATTACAATTACTTCGATTTTTTTAAAAGTTCTGTTAATTATAAAATGTCAACTTAGAAGGATGTTCTAAGTTTAATTAATCGTCTTCGTCATTGTAACCACTGGCGTACACATGTGATGTGGGGACGGGGGGGGAGGCTACAGTCACTCTCGAAATTTTGAGAAAAATGAAAATTTTTCAATGATGTATCAGCATAGAACTTGGGAAAAACCAAAGTGCTAAATATAAATCCCTCTTAAATTAATCCTCAGTTTACAATTTCCAGTGAAAGTTCCAAATATACAAAATATTTTATTGTGTAGCCCCCCCAAAGAAAAGAATCCTGCGTAAGCTAGTGACTGTCATCATCATATTATTGTAACACTCGCTACGAGCTGTTGAAGAGGACAATCGATTACGCTTGCACCCACATCGGAAAGTATGATCAATGTTCGTCGTGCAGGAACAGCAAATCATCTTTAGGAAATCTGGATTTAGTAGATGTACAGCCATATATAACAGCAATTATTCTTTACATACCAACCCCACCCTTCTCCCTTGATCATCTCTTCTATGTACTTCCAGATTCTTATTTGAAAATGTGTGAGAAAGTTATGGTACTTTGTGGACGAATCGGTAGGTAACAAACACTCAGGTGTAACAAACGATACATCTGCAGCTATCTTTTCAATTAACATTTGACGACATAGTTCGTTTGTGAATTCCAACGACTCTCAGTCACACAACAGAAGCATTTATTTTCTTCCAACGGCTTCAATATCTGAATGTAGACAGGAATGTAAACAAAATGAATATGTAGCTGAATGGAGTTGTTTTACTTCCACTTTATTCACAGATGCACTAATCAGGACCATACATGAAGTTTAAAGTGAGATCCTAATCACTACCTGCGTCCACTAGGTATCACGCCATCAGGAGGCCAGAAAAATTCCGGGTGTGGTGTTCCAGCCCGTGAAAACACACAGAAACAGGAGCAGCTTGCGGATGTCACGACCCAACAATGATCGAATTCTGAGTATATTCGAACTCACTATTGGGAGATGGTCTCCGCCTTATGTCACTCGATAGTACAACTTAAAACCTTGGCATGGTACAGAAGCAGGTTGGCCTGTTTCCTCTATTACTGTTGTACAAACATTTGCATTTTGTGATGATAAGATGTCCACATGAGCATCCTCACCTGCGTTGAACACAACGCACCGGTGCTTCTTCAACATCTCATCTACAAGGGAAATGATTGATTCCTTGTTTTCATTAGCTAGGAAGTGTCAGACTTTCTTGCCGGCGCTGAAATAACATTCCTACTGGTCTTGATGCAGAATGTTTTGAAGGTTAATACCCTTGATCGTAGGAAAGCCACTGTAGCCATCAGAAACAACGATAACCCTTCCGCCTGTTTTCAGAGTGAAACCTACACAAGAGATTGCAATATTCTTGTGTGTTTCATTGTTATGCAATGGAACTCAATGTAGGATAGATCCACCATCAAAAATGCACAGGCTTGTACACAGAACATCTTCCGTAATTTGTTGGTGTATTTGAGTATTTTGAGGCGGAAGTTGCACTCATCTGGAATGTTTACTATCCCAAGATCGGTGGCACCTGTCAACTTCGGGATTTTTCAGAAATGCTCCAAATAGTGTAAACTTTCATGATATAGCAGTAAATCTATTTTTGAAAAATATAAATAGTGGGTTGTAGAAAAACTCACTATAATACTTTATGTGAATAACTCCGAGTTAAAAGTCTTAATAATTCTTGATCCATACAAGAGTATTGTAAAAAAAAGGTAAAGTACTCCCCTGTGCTTAGCACCACGCCATGAAGGCGTATAGGGGGTGTGGGGGTAACGCCCCACACTTTCTTGATCCGGTCATGAGTGGGGGTGATGTGATCAGCATCACGCTCCTGACCGTCTTTACCCCCCAGGGTTTCCTCCAGGTACCCATGTCATTCGATTGTATATTTGGTAACGTTACGAAATGTTTGTTAGAAAACTTTAGATGAACTGAACCCTTAAAATACTATTATTTGTATTTATAAATTTACTACAAATAACATTTTTAAGAGGAATTCAATTTATTTACAACCCTATTTGATTTCTTAAAGTAGAAGTAATTGAAATTCTATTAAATTGATAAATAAATTGATTCTATTAAATTGCATTACAAGAAGGGGAGAACGCGAGCAAAGCATTACACGCTGATGCAAACAGCTGGTACCTGCAGTCCCTTTTGCCAGTCCACGCAACCCCGTTTTCTCGCAAAATTTCATTGTTCGAGTCCCTCTTACTTTCGCTCACTTGCTCCATAGATCCCCCGGTTGTGCTTGGTTGTAATGGTCTTGAGCGTGAAAACCCACTGCAGATTTCAAAAGTTTTGATGTATAAAAAGAAGTTTATTTCATGAAGGCTCTTTCCCAGATGAACAATGTGAAGTTCTCTCTCAATTTAAGTTGTTTCAATGAGAGTTTTAGGCTCTTTTAGTTCCTTGCATGCTATAGTCTTTCATATTGAGATATCTTGAGCGGTGCCGGATCTACAGCCCGCAAAACTCCGCAGTACAGGGGGCGGAGACATGTAAGCCTTTAGGGGGCCCTCAGTCATTGACATAGTAGAGGGTTCGTATATGCGCATATAAAAAATAAACGTAGTTACTCAGAGGTACAGAAACGAATACAATATCCCAGGTAAAGTTAAAGTTCCCTGTGCATGTCATGAGGGAACATTTAGGATGTGTGGGGGCAGGGCGCCAAATATTTTCGATGCCGGACATCTTGGAGAGGTGATGAGATCAGCACCACGCTCCAACCGCGTTTACACCCCCCTCCCAAGGGGTACAATTTGATTTGATGATGGGTGGACCCTGGATCAGCGTTTTGCGGGGACAAAGGTGGACAATTTCCGACCTTAGATCAAATCAGGCTACAATTTCATGAAAAAATAGTGTCATATATATGTATATCACATCACCACCGGTGTCGAAACCGGGAGGGAGGGGCAGAGGGGCCCGGGCCCATCCAGTTCTCGTTTGACCCCTCATAAGGGGCCCAATGCATACCTTCCAACATATTACATAACTTTTGCACACAGAAACTTCACACACAACAGGTGGGAAATTAAGCAGGATTCTGCTCTGAAATAGGAATCAATAATATGGGACTATCACTCATTTTGAGGGTGTTACTTGTGCTTGTGCGTTTACTGTTTCAGTATTTCCTTTTTCAAACTGACAATGAATTAAGGAAAACGCATGGCATATTATGAATGAATATGTGCGAGAATAGAGGAAGAAGCATTGAAATACCGCAGTCTTCATGCTCTTGAATGAGCAAGTCCATTGCAAGATAGGCTCCTTTGTTTCCCTTCGGAAATGTCAAAAATCGCTCGCCCAGATGAAAATTTTATCTCGGGCCTTCCTTTTTTATGTAAATAGGTGAGAAGATATTAAACTCCTATAAAGGATTGTAAGAATAAGAATTATAAACAGAATATAATAAAAAATTCTCAGTCAAAAGTTACATGTAAAGTATTATATTCAGTGGCGTGCCCAAGGGGGGTTGGTGGAGGTTATAACCCCCCCCCCTTTCGCCCAGTATTCCTAAAAGAAAAAAGACAAACAAATCCAGGAAAAGATGGAAATATGAGGGCTGACTCCTAAAAAATGTATACCTAACCCCCTCCTTTCGAAAATCCTGGGCACTCCACTGATTATATTGTATAATTACATAATCACAGTAGTGTTGTGAATTTTTTGTTCAGCTAATAAAGTTCGATGTACCCTGATATATATGTTTTGTTGTCAAATACAGTTATTGAAATTACTATTTTTCAAAGGTTAATTCAAGTGTATTAGGTTCCACCTTAAGGGCAAAAAAAAATTACCCCTCTTCCCGCAAACAGAAAGAAATCAGTATTTATGCTTTGCTTATCTTTATCCCCCCCCTCGGTGTTTATCACCCCTTACCCATTTTTTTTAAAAAAATAAGTTGAATTCAATATGGCGGCCACTAATACCAAATAAGAAGGAATTTTGGTTTGCTCCAGAGTTTATATCTAGGCTCCTCCAGAAAGAACACCGCCATGCATTTTAAGGCAGTCATTTCAAGGTGGAGCCTCCCAACATGACGACTCCCTTATCTTCTTCATATAGTTGTGACTAGCCGGGAACCACTGAACCCAGTTCGATATTTTCAATACATACTATTATGTAAGGTACGTACATTCAATCAATATGCAAAAGTTGGAACTGTAGTGTTTTCAGAAGATTTACGGTTTTTTGAGTGACGTCAAACCAATCTCACACCATTACGGCTTGTTTTGTCATTAAGAAACAAAAACAGCAGTGCTATTACATCACGTGAATGGGTTGAAGTTTGGGTATCCACTCATTGCTATCAACTCATCTAGTTCATAACATGTCAGCAACAGGTGGTTTCTTTACTTGCAAGTTCTTAATTCAGCATATCTTGAAGGCTGAAAGGTACTCAGCTTAAGTAACTCACTCACTTTCTAGGATTCCTAAACCCGAAGGTTCATGGCTGCAGCAATACAAGCCTTCCATCTGTCCCTATCCTGGGCAAAATCAATTTTCTCATTATTCACTGCAGGCAGAGTACAACACATAAGAACAAGAATGCACGCTCGTCACGAATTCCGGCCTGAAATGTTCTTTGTGAGGTCATCACTTTCATCATACCATTACTCATCCTCATTTTCGCGATAACCAAATGTGGCAGAAAAGCGAAGTAAAATAAACTAAACCAACAACAAGAATTAAAACGCGCGTTCACTTGCCCAAATAAGTACATCCGTATTTATGATTGTTTTGCTTATCCATTTATTTTATTGGAGGCCAAGAGATTAGTATATTTAAATAAAACACTACTAAAACGATAACAAGAGAGAGCGTGAGCAAATATTTGATAATTAATCATTATATATTCCATATTTTGAAAAAAAGCATAACATTTTTGTCTGCACATAAGACGTTCCAATTGCATAAAAGTACATCCCATATTATACATACATATTGTACAACGTGTAAAAAGTAGTGTAAATACAGAGAACAGAAGTACTGCAGAAAAATTTCCCCTTAATTCTTTAGAGGATTTACAAAGGAATCGAAAGGAAACCAATCCCCTATCTGTCCTATAGGAGATAGACTGGAGGACCTGAAAGCACGGGCTTTCAACCATTGGGGCGGGGGCGAGGGGGCAAGGGAGGTAGAGGCAGAAATCTTCTCTTTCCCTTCTAAAACCCGTTTCTACCTGGAACTGTGAGGCGGAGAAAGAGCGAGCTAGGCCGCTGAACGCACCGAGGGACGAGAAGCGCGTGAAAAAGTGTTGCATATGAACTGTGGCTTCAACAAAACAATAAATATTGTGATTTGAAAATAATTAGAGAGTTGAGATTGATTGATCTATCTCTGCTAGACTAGCTACTCCTCAGTGCACGTCACTGGTTTTTCATTAAGCAGAATGAAAGAAGAAATCAGCCATTTTGATCTTTATACTTTTATCACTTACCTTTGTATTTACGAGTATGCAGCTGGATGCTTCATTTAAACAACACGGCACTTATGTCAATAAATTTCTTTTTATAGTAGATGTTCCTCACTGCGTGTTGGAACAGGCACCGTTAGCTTTCGCCACGTGCGGCGCTGCACAACAAAACGTTGCAGGTAGGCCGTCTTTACAAACTGGCCGTCTTTCAACAAATGACCCTACAGGCTCACAGTCGACACACGGTGTGGCGCCGTCTTCGCCTCCTCATTTCTATAAAATGTTAGATATTAGATTGATTTATATTCTGAGTGGCCCTATTCATCCTATGACCCCATTAGCACCAATCTACCCTAATTTATTGCTAATACCAGAATATATGCTCAAACTGCAGGAATTCTTTTTAGGGGGCAACAATATTATCCAGGGATATACATCTAGCCTATAAGTAGTTTGCCCCCTTACAAAAATATATCTTGCTTATACCTCCCAGGAACAGATCCTCTGGACATCCATGGACAGGGCCAGATTAAGACGAAATTGGGACTGATGCTTGAAATATTCGGTGAATAAACACAACGATGTTATAGTTACGTGACAGCGCAAAGAATAATAGTAACTGTATAATGAGTAACGCTATGTCTAGGCGTCCGAAATTGGGGCCCCAAATTTCATTCTGAGATTTATTTTCAGGTTAATATAGCAAAAGAAAACGGTTAAGCTTTCGGAAAATTCTCGTCTGTTTTCATCTGGGCCTATTTCACGGAAGGGTCTAATGCTGCAGCATCAATAGCACCCACCTTTATCCGGCCCTGTCCATGGATATGTTTTTTCAATTTGAGTGTGTGTGTGTGACTTCGAAGCAGCTTCCATGTATTTTGTGCACATGTTGGCGGCATTGTTGTCCCCCTTTCTTTCCGAGCAACCTTCGTGTTCAGGGGCGCGTCGAGTATCTCAGCTTGCACCATGGTCGCTCAGCTACTCAACGTCTGCGGCCAAATAAGCGTTGCTTGGCAAGCGCTGCTCTCTTGCTCACTGAGCGAACTTGGACCTTGCTCAACACAGGTTTAAAGTGGCAAAACTGGAGGGAGGGAGATAGAACAGTTTACTTTTCCTTGGTAGATAAGGTTTAGCATAGTGCGGGAGCAAAAGTGGCAAGAAAAAGTGGGGGACAACTTGCCCCCCCCCCCCTGAGATTCCTGGAAAGAGTTAATGTAATTCGAATGGTGGATTTGTGGTGATATTGTATTACAAAAAAATATTGTTTTCTGTAACAGAAAACTTACAGGCTGTAAGTTACAGCAACAATGATTATTATTATTATTTTACAAAACCCTTCGGCACGTAAAAACATGGATCAGATGTAAATTAAGTGGTCTCTGATTCTGATTGATATCTGTGAAATGTGAAAAAGGACAAAACGATAAAGAACTGTTCATCACCAAAGTGAGGAAAGGGAGCAAGGCGAATCCAGTTTCTCTGTTCTGAACTTGTCAAAGTATCTCAATTCAATTTGAATTTTATGACCTGTAAAATAATAATAATATAAATAATAGCAATAATAATAATAATAATAATAATACAAGTTTCTATGATTCTGCCCCCTTCCCCCCTGCGTGCGCCCTTGACTAGAACCATTCTCTTGTCTCATGCACAAACTATACCTTTACGCCGACGATCGTGATATTTTAATCAATGAACACACACCGTCAAGTAAATGACCTGTCTGAGCAAAAATCTTGCCCAACGAGCATCGATGCGTCACTGATGTCTGCACGGAATGCTTTCATTGTTAGGATAAATGTCTTCGTTGTTGGGTTAAACTTGTTATGTATAGTTCTCTTATCATAAATAAGGGCCTCCCCCATGGCGCAGTGGTAGTGTCATTGCCTTGTATTCAAGGGGTCCCGGGTTCGATACTCGGTGGAGGCACAAGTGGTTCGGATCCCACTTTAAACTGTAGGTCCAGTCCCGATTAGCCTTACTGTGCATAAAGTGGACTTAAATCATCAAATCAAATCTTATCATAAATAATACATTTGTATTTATGCTAGGAGAACTAAACCTAAGTTACCTAACCTAACAACGAAAGTTTTCCGGGCCGACGTCAGAATAGGATCTTTACGATACCAGTAACCTTGCTAGCTCAGAGTTCCACGCGCTCATTCAAAAGTACTAAGGTGCTTTGCCCAGTTCATCGCTATTTAAGCAAGAATTCAAAACAAATGAAATAATATTTTTAATTTTTTTGATTGAAGATTGATTTGCTTTATTTTACTTCACTTTTTGTCCCACTTTTGGCTAATTTGCGAAGATGGGGATGAGTGATGATATGATGAAATTGATGAATGGACACTCACAAACATCCATGCCCAGGCTAGATTCGAACCCGGGATTCCTGGCGTCGTAGCACGATGTGCTAACCACTCCGCCACGGGAACCGGTTCAATATTTATAAGTATTTGTTATTATTGACTTTGAAATCAATATGTAATAAATTTAATAATTTTTATCTGTACAAATACGTGGATTCAGCAATGGATAGTGTCCTCAAAAAACAAAAGTTTAATTCAACCTGTTAAGATGAGGCTGTGTCCGAAAGGACAAAGAGATCACACTTGAAGTATATGTCCTTGGCGGAAGTGACGTCACTTAATGCAGTTCGAAAGCGCCAAAGACGAAAAATCGAGACCCACAGCTCGGGGCACACATCGTTGCAGGCTTGAGTACTTGACTCGCGCACTCGTTGTTCATTTATTTGAAATCACGGAGGTAGAAAGCCAGCAAGTTGTTGGTTGAAGTTCTTCTACTGTGTGAAAACGTATGTATTAGAACATTAAAATGCTATGTGGTTTCTATGGTGAAAAGAAAGTGTTAACAAACACACATAATAAACGCGGGATAGACAACGTGTCTTCAGTATTATCTACTGATCTTATTTGGCGCTGCAGTCGAAGTGCAATTCGAAAGGCTTTCATTTTCAGTCCACGACTTCAAGACTGAACTGCGAGACAAGACTGAAAACTAGATGTACGTATTATTTCAGTTATGACGAGACCGAGAACAAAACAGATCGAGACAAGCTACATTAGACGATACGGGACTGTTCCATGCAGGGGTGCCCCTCCTCCCCAATGTCTATGACGCACTACGCCCGCAAAGGTAGTACATTCCCCCTGCCCCCCTTTATGCCGAATTATATACTTTAGTTATTTTGGTCAGACAAAATTTGTGGAACGATATAATGCAGACAGATTTAAGGCGAAGAGGGACGATTACGCACCAGGCATGCATTTATTCCAATGTCGTCGGAATGAGCAATGCTACTAAAAAGATCCCCGCCAGAAATGAAGAGTATGAATTTCTCCCCATGTGGCAAGTGGAAGCGGTTTCCTACGTTGATTATTAAGCCTTATACGATTTTTGAAAAATATGAAGAATTAGTATTTACCGAATCCCATGTATTCCTTATGGGACATCAACTTCAACTTCAAGTTACGGCTCATCAAATGGGAGTTTCGACTTTTCCTACTACCATGACATAGTTCACCGTGTCCTTTTTCCGTCCATGTACTTTTCTACGTCATCGGATGTTTGATATTCCCGAGAGAACGAATAAAATAATGGTCCCATAAGCCTTGCCTCCTACGGCCATCCTGCCAGTGTTGCCAAACCTGATGTACATAATAGAGCTAAATTTCACCATTAATATAGCTAAAGAGGACTTTCAAGGAGCTAGATTAACGAAGGCTGCATAATGTGCCTACTAGGGTAATTTTAGTTGTCAGAGGGGTGGGGGTGCTGCTATTACCGTTAGCTTTCAAGCGATGGCAATTTATTCTTAGTTTTCACCGCCTAGATTTGGCGGCATCACCCATCTCAATACGTACCATGCCCTGTTCGATTAAGAAATATTGACCCTGGCAGACCTTGTCAGCTCCTGCTCAGAAATGTGTAGAATAAGCTTTCTACAGGAAATGGTAAGAACACTGGCCTTTGGCAAGAGGTGACGAGAGGCCAAGCGAGGGTTTAAATAGGTGCGCATGAGAGCGACACGAGGTCTTTTAATCTGGAATCATCGGAGAAGCAGGAGCTACTAATCTTATTTCTAAACCGAACAGGGTAAGCTAGTCTACACCCATTCTGCCATTTGCGTTGCTCTCTTCAGTCTAGAAACGAATCATGAGTCTATTTTAATGAATAGTTAGATATTTGTACCTGCCCGTTCAGGGCTGTCTCTACCATCAACTCGTACTAATAGTACATCCCTATTTAAGATCCCCGCGTTCAGAGGAGCGCTACGTGGTGGAGGTGCGGGGCAAGTTACATCCCTATTTAAGATCCCAGCGTCCAGAGGAACGCTACGTGGTTTGAGATGCGTGGGTTTTTCATCCATTTTTACGGAAATGTGATGAAAAATTAGAGCAAAGTGGTTCTTTTGGAAATGAAAGCGTCATGCCTTGTTTTCCTAAACAGACATGAAAATTGAAAGGGTAGGCTGCGGAATTTTTTTTCATTTATTTCACTCTGAAATAAATGAAAATTGAAATTTGTTAAATAGTGACATGTCAGAATTGTTTTTTTTCTCCGCGAATCTTTATTTTTGGGGAAAGCTGCGTAGCACGCAGTTTTAATGTTAATGATGGTTAATGTCGATAATCAGCTTTAATTCAGTCCTTACCCACCACACCCACCCAATAGGCTAATCACCCGCTGCATTAAAGCACATTACAATGCGGAGGAAACGAAAATAGAATGTTTCCTTTGGTAGCCACGGGCAATGAGGCAACAGCTCTGCGCTCTTGCTTCGTCGCGGTTTTCCGCGTCGATGCGATGTGGCATAAGGTACGTCCGTCATTCCGCGCGCCGGAAGGTTCGATGTCGGACATTCGAGTGTCATATTCCGCCCAGAATTTGGCCAGCCCTACCGACGAGCCCTTGTCATTCCGCTCCAAGTAACGCCGTGGTTCGCTCGAACCCGGTACCTTCGGTCAGGCCCTGATGGCTATGACAAAACTACCACCTGGGAAATTTTCATCAATTCCCAGGATTTTATCTAAATTTTGAAAGTGGCACTTGATTTTGATGACCCTTGTTTTTGCAGTAGTCTCTTGAACAATTTGGTATTTTTTTAACGTAAATTTGGTGCGTAACTTATGATATTTAGGCTATAAACGATACGACTCAATCACACCATGGTGTGTGTACTTAGTGGGTCACAGCAGAGAGTATTGCTGAAGTTAATTGTGTTTTTAATTAATTAAAGTCCTTTAAAGTTTCAATTTCATATATATTTTTAAAACAGACCGTAACTTGTTAATGATCCGAAAAGTAACGCCGTTTGTGTTTATGTGTTTTAAGTTAAACTGTTAAAGATTATCGCAAGGAGGATATTTAATTTTATCACGTATAGTTTTGAAATGCACAAGGATCAGTGGTCGACTCACTCGTATTTTAAAATGACTGAAATCTCCTCGCCCCGAAGATGGGAGCCTTGGTACTAATAATTGTAGTGCAAATTGATAAGGAGATAGTCGAGAGAATACACGAGTCAGTCGCAGAGCATTTTTATTTTTACCTTGTTTAAGGAATATTTTTTTTTACTAAAGTAAAGTTAATATGTGAAAAAACGAAACGCTAATTATATTTCTAGGAATAGAGGAGCAATTATATGTCCGCTACTATACGCTGGCGTAAGTAGTAAGAGTGACGCTACCATTCGGTTAGAGTATAACCCGCTCGTTGATTCAATGTTCTAGCTAAGGATTAACAATAGGTGTCTTAGTAGTACGCGCAGAAATACCGGTAGTGAAATATAAAAGAGTGCGCAAGTGTTTATATATATGTTTTAAGGAATAGAGGAGCAATGATGTCCGCTACTAAAGGTAGTAAGTGTGACGCTCCCTTCCATTAGTTTTAAGGTTATGTCTTCCCCTACGAATGAATTGTGTACACAGAGGTACCCGTAGCAAGATGAATGACACTGTCATTGTAGCGCAATGACATAAGAATGACTTAGTCTGCATGACTTTTAGTTTGTTAAAACACCATAGTTAGGCGTAAGCCAACTTGTAATGAAAAGTAGAACGAGACGTAAGCGGTATTCAAGGCGTGGAGTATTTCACATATTAACGAGATTTTTTTGTTATTATCCATATATTTATTGTCTCCTTCAGCTATTTATTAAAGGATAGCTTAATATTCCTCCTTTTGCGTTTCTAGCTTTGAATTTTAAATACCTTAAATTTCATGTGTATTTATATTATGATATTTATATTTCAAGTTACGGCATTCCTTAATGATTAAATAAAGACTCTTCAGCATTATTCAACAGATTCCTGTGGTTATTTAATCGCATCGCAAATCACTAAATAGCGATAAAAGTTAAAAAGGTTGTTTAAATTAAGGCAAAACTGGTTGTCATTTTTTCATTAAATAACGATGAAGTATTGCGCATAGTGTAATCAATCAAGCCCTCCCCTTAGGTATAATCACGTTTACATTCCGTCAGCTTACGATAGGTTTAAACACGCAAGTTTAATCTCTGCACCGAAAGCACGATTCATTCGTTGTTTTCCTTTTGTTCCTTCGAACTCAGGATATGTGCAGTCGCAAGACTCAAGTCCAGGATTTTCCTCCCATGTAAGTCGCCAGATTTCCGTGCGGAAATTTTCACATTCGAGTTAGCGGAAGAAACATATCTTATTTCAGTCTCGGAGAGAGAGAATTTGATGACACCTTTCTTTGTTCTAGATGAACTTTACACTCAGGTGAGAATAAGAGTCTCTTCAAGGGCGCTTATTTATGCGTTTTTCTCGTTCCTTCAGAATTTTCAAAAGTTTCCCGAATGAAATTTAATTACTTCTTACAGATTAATTTCATGTTAATCTTCGTAAAGTAGGTAATAGCGAGTAATTGTGCTTATATTTTAATTTCCCACACGTCATAGACTTTAGTTGAAGTAATATCATACGAAAGGAACGTGATAGCCAAGAAATGTTTTCTAAATCAATAACCCAGTTTAGTTTCACCTTTGAATTTACATTTTACCTAAGAGAGACAAATGCGCCCCCCCCCTTTTTGCCGACGGTTTCAGACCGGTCAAGGCAACCTCCTAGGGTCACACCCGGGATGTTTATGGTTTGCTTTGAGCAATTTTAATTTGATTTTTTTTGGTTGGTTAGTATTCTAAACCGTTTTTTCCATTTTTCTCCGTTTATTTAGATCAATTTATTTCATGAAATATTTTTGTCCCATTTTCCCGTTACTGTTATCCTATTACTAATTTGGAACTTCATTTTAACTGTTTATTTATGCTATACGTCAGGCGTATGCAAGCGCAAACAAACCTTGACTAGTGAGCGTTAACAGTGCGTCACTATGTCGCCTTGATTTATTCATCCATTTTATTATGTACCTTTCGTAATTAATGATCTTAACGTCATTGGAGCCATGTCATTTACTCTTTTATTATATCTTAGTGATCCCGAATTTACTTGTGGCTAGGTCCGTTTTAACGGTTGTGACGTTACCAAATTTTGGGTTAATTATTTTTTTTCTCGTCAGTTCCTCATTTTTTACAATGCTTTGACACTTCTGACATGATATTAATGGATTTCGTCGGGTTAACTTTCTGATACCAGGGGATATATTTTATACCATCTACATATTACTTTTATATATTTATCAATATTTAATCCTAGATATTTTCGTTTCTTTTATTGTATATTGATCATGTCCCAACAAAGGGCATTTTGTGCCATGTCATAACTTTAGTTTTATATTGCACATTATTTTATATTTTGGGAGAAGCCAGGGGCTATATATATATAATTTAGTCAATATATACATATATTACTTTTGATGAAGTCATATTTTCATTTTAATGGTGTTCCAGTGTTAAGGCGTCAAATGACATTTTCCGCCTTTTATTTTATTTAGCCTTCATTCAAACTTTGTTTTATACTTTATATCACTTATTGGGCAGTTTATTTTATTTTAGTTTACTTATTTTTACTCATGATTTTCACTTGCCTATAGAAGACGATTACTTCACACATTTTTTATATATTTTCAATATTGAATGACTGAGAGCAATGTAGTTTTTCCCATGTCCAACCTGTTTCCTCCCCTGTTCGGGAATTCCAAGAGTTCAAGGAATTTCGAAAATAGTCCAGCGATTTTTTGAGGCCGGAAGAAGAACGCATTCCTGAAGGCTTTGGAGTTCACCAGCCTCCTTTGGTTTTCAGCGGTGTATGTCACGTAGCAGCACCGAAAATCCTATTCCAAGTGACATCCCAGGATCGGAACAGCGTCAGAAACATCAGAAGAAATGTCATCTTACAGAGCAACCCCCCCCCACACGACTCTAACCCCCCTTAAGAAGAAGCATGAACATCTTTCATGTACATCGTCCCCTTTTGCTCTGTAAGGCCAGGCAGTACTTCACGACATATTGGAACTTTCCGGGTACAGTCAACGACCCAAATGTGTTGAGACCTCACCCCTGTGGATCAGCAACCTGCCAGGCCACCTGTGAACAGTTTCATCCTACCAGTGGCCATATTTACTGTTTCCCCTGCTCGGAGTGATTGTAGCACGGTACACCTTCCGTTTTCGCATGCAACCAGCGTACGAAATGTGTCGCCATTCGATGTGTGCCGGAAATATGCAATGGCGTCTGCTGTGAACTTTCGGGGGCCTATCCTAACATCCCCCCCCCAGTGTCCGCCATTGTACAACGCATATTTTGGGGCGTGGAAACGCTACTTGGAGTGGCTTTCCATGGACTACCCTGTGTTCGCCCGCCCCACGGCCAACGTCTTTTCATCTGACCTGTACTGAACAGTATTCCTGAACTTTCCACACCGGGATTCGAATCCGGTCCCCCAGTGCAATTGTGATCGGTCAAGGACCGTGTATGTCCCGGAACAGTGCTTCGTACCCCAGGACTCCGGGGTTTGAGTGTATTTGGATTGCCCTGCCTTTTGATTTCTCAGGTCATAGCGTGCTACGAACGTCAGTGAAAACATCATCTTCAAATATTTTTTTTAATCTTCGTGTGGTTGTGCGCAGTCCAGTGGAGCTTGGTGTTTACCATGGTCCTTTTGCTCTCGCCTCGAACTGTCATCCTGATGAGGCGGAAGATTGCGAGCATGCGGCCTTAAGGTTTCTCACGGATTAAGTTCGGTGCTTAGATAGCACTTGTTCTGAAGACATTCGCATGTATCGCGTTACGATGCAGTGTGTTGAACTTTCCGCTGACTCCACGGACCTCCGAACAGCACTTTATATCGCATGTTGACCAACCGTCAGCATTGTTGATTACGAAAGACTCTTCCAGCGTGTGGCTAATGAAAACAAAAGACTCTCTTTCAGCATTCAAGCTTGAGCTTAATTCTGTTCCATTTAATTTTCGGTGAAGGGTCTCCGACATTTTTTTATTATTATTTTATTTTATGTATCCTTTTTGTTCATGTAATAAACAAAACCTTTTAAATTTTGGTGAATGGCAGAAGGTTCAATTTAAACTTTTAATTATTACAATTTCAATTTTGGAAATTGTTTCGCAAGAGGGAGTGTCGTACCATGCCCTGTTCGATTAAGAAATATTGACCCTGGCAGACCTTGTCAGCTCCTGCTCAGAAATGTGTAGAATAAGCTTTCTACAGGAAATGGTAAGAACACTGGCCTTTGGCAAGAGGTGACGAGAGGCCAAGCGAGGGTTTAAATAGGTGCGCATGAGAGCGACACGAGGTCTTTTAATCTGGAATCATCGGAGAAGCAGGAGCTACTGGTCTTATTTCTAAACCGAACAGGGTAAGCTAGTCTACACCCATTCTGCCATTTGCGTTGCTCTCTTCAGTCTAGAAACGAATCATGAGTCTATTTTAATGAATAGTTAGATATTTGTACCTGCCCGTTCAGGGCTGTCTCTACCATCAACTCGTACTAATAGTACATCCCTATTTAAGATCCCCGCGTTCAGAGGAGCGCTACGAATAATCCAATGATGTTAATATAAAATCGAAAATAAAGGGTTTCCGAATAACAAAATTGTCATCTTCATCTTAGCCGCAGCGCTATATATAAAAATAGATGGGGAATATCACGTCACGTGCAAAATGTGCACTCATGGCAAAAGTTGGTCTTTATGGGCCGGAGCCAGTGGTGGCATCATAGTGGGGCAGAGGGCGGGTGCCACAGTTCACAGTCAAACGAGTGCACGAAAGAGGCAGATCTGGCTCCAAAAGAGCGAAGTTGGCAACAGTGATCAACAGCTGCCCCAGCGAGAAAGACCTAGGGGAAATTGTCCCTCATCGCCTTAAACAGTATATGGCTACATGAGGTATTGTTTACAATATGGACATTCACATATTATATTTCACATTGATTGATACTTCACGTAAATAACTTCTGACACTGCGAAGTTATTGCAGCAAACTTATTGTTAATTTCGTCATTTTGCGCCACTTTTAAAATATCGGACTCAAGATGAATAATGTTTCCGCAGTAAGTCCCCCCCTTTTTTAACCGATTCTAAAGGCATAAGAGGTGGTGTCTCATTTCAACCTCATCGCTGCAATTACCCACAAGTAGGTAGAAAAACTGCACATAATGACCATAACTAAAAATGAATAGCAAGTCAATCAAACGACACTATCCTCCCCCCCATATTTTGTGCGAAGATATATAGAATTGGTAGCAAAAAATCCCATGACACAGGCGCGTCATGAATGTCCCCTTGTGGGCACCCCTGGTTCCAAGGCTCGTATCTTCCCTTCTGGGTCTCATCCTGAGAATATACACCACACGCACAAAGGAAAAGAACAGTGGGAAGAATAATTTTAGAATTTGCAAATAAATATTAAGAGCTTCTGAAGACTGACCGTGATAACTTGTGACGTAAGTTTTGTGGTTCAGAAACACTTTGGTTTCAGTGAGTCAGTGCCAAGTCTACTGATTTATTCATCATAATCCTTGCGTTCAGGAGGGATAATTGTGTAATTTTGGATAGCTTACGTTCAGGCACCTTGCAACTTACTCCATCTAGTGACAGTTTAAGAGTTAATACGCTCACCTTGTCGGCCATAGTTTCTAACGTGACAGGTTGGCCCATTTTGCACTTTCGCTTACGTCATTCTCTCGTAACGTCTTACATCCCCAGAATTTCAACCGCGAAAGTAATTTGAGGCTAGTCGGTGGTTCATTAAGTGGAATTCAGACACGTAGCCAAAGATTTCATGCACCGAATTCAGTACAGCTCTGCTTGATTGCGTACCATACCACATTTTCACGTGGCCCTCTCAAAGCAATCTTTCACCAGTGGACTCCCTATCCGGTGGAGGAATATAGTGTGGTTCGGATCCCACTTTATACTGCAGGTTCAGTCCCGATTTTCCTATTTCTGCATAAAATGCACTTAAGGGCACGAGGAAGGATTTCCGCTCTGCGGCGGCTGCGAACACTGTTGCCAACTTAGCACTTTTGGAGCCAGATCTGGCTCTTTCGTGTACTCGTTTGGCTGATAATTTGCAGTCATCAGCATACAATAATACTGAACATTCGGAAGAAATATATTCGTGAATGTCATCCATGAAGAGAGAGAAGCACAGGGGCCCCAGAGAACTTCCTTGGGGCACAGCTCTCTTGGAGCCAGATCTGGCTCTTTCGTGCACTCTAGCCGGACCCTGTGGCCGAATGTTAGCACATCGCGCTGCGACGCCAAGGGTCCCGGGTTCGAATCCCGCTCGGGCTTGTTTGTTTGCGAATGTCCATTCATCAATTTTATCACTCATCCCCATCTTTGCAAATTAGCCCAGAGGCACAAAACTAAAATAAGCTAAATGAATCAATCAATCTTTCGTGCACTCGTTCGGCTGTGAACTGGGACGCCCACCCCCCGTGCCCCACTATGATGCCATCTCTGGTTCCGACCCACATGGACCACCTTTCGTCATAATTATACATTTTACACGTGACGTGATATTGTTATATTGGCTGCGTCGCCCCACTCTCTCTTATCTCCCCAGCTACTTCTTTATAGGGCAATGTTATACGTGAAATTGACATAATATTGTCGTCAGGGAATTCTTTACTTTCGATTTCATACCACCATCGGTGGATTATTGAGATGGGCCATGCCGACGTATCTAGATGTTGAAAACTAAGAATAAATTATCATCAATTTACAGTTAACGATAATAGCAGTGCCCCACCCCTTTGACAACTAACATTACCCTAGAAGGCACTTTATCCAGCCATCGTAAATCTAGCTCCATGAGAGTCAGTTTTAACTCCATTTAAGGTGAAATTTAGTTCTTTTATGCCCATCAGGTTTGGCAACACTGCCAGGAGGCAAGGAAAAAGGCATTGATCATATGGGAGTATGATTTGATTCATTCTCTTATGAATATAAAACTTCCGATGGAATAGAAAGAGATGTCAACGGGAAGAGGGCAGTTTGAAGATGAATTTCACCAGCGGAAAAGTCGAAACTTCCATTTGATTAGCCGTAACTTGATCTTGAAATGGATTCCCCATAAGGAATACATGGGATTCCGAAAATTATTATTCATCATATTTTTCAAACATCGTGTCCAGCTTAATAATCAACATAACAAAATGTTTGCACTTGCAACATGGAAAGAAATTCATACTCTTGATACACCCAGGGTTTGTTTTAGTAGCAGTGCCCGTTAGGGCGATACGAGGGTCACAATTTATATTTTGAGCCTAACAATGAAAAAACAGGAATTTGGCATTGAAAACTGCTTTATTGTTTTTCGAAGTATTCTCCTTTATGGTCAATACACTTTTGCATTCGTTCGAACCATTTGTCAAAGCAGTTTTTCCAATCTTCTTGAGACACCTCCATAATATGGTTTTTGAACGCATCAACGGCGTCTTCCGCAGACGAAAATCGTTGTCCACGCAATTTATTCTTGACATTCGGGAACAAGAAGAAGTCATTGGGTGCCAAATCAGGCCTGTACGGCGGATGACCCATCAATTCGATTTTTTGACTGTTCATAAAGTCTGTTGTTAGACGAGATGTGTGACAGCTGGCATTGTCTTGATAAAGAATGATCCGACGGCGTTTGTTTGTTTTCCGTGTTTGACCGAAGACCTCTGGCAAACAAATTGTTGTGTACCATTCAGAGTTGACCGTTCTACGTTCCTCTAAAGGCACAGTTGCCACATGACCAGTTTTCCCGAAAAAACAGGCGACCATTTGTTTCGATGTGCTTCGAGCGCGAACAACTTTTGTTGGATTGGGTTCATCTTGAAACACCCATACAGTCGACTGCTGTTTACGTTCCGGCTCATATGCATATATCCATGATTCGTCACCTGTTACAATCTTATATACGTCTTTTGAAGCACCACGATCGTATTTATTGAGCATTTGTTTGCACCAATTGACGCGAGCGTCTTTTTGAGTTTTTGTCAAATTGTGTGGGATCCAACGAGAACGTACCTTTCTCACAGCTAAATGATCATGTAATATTTTATATATGCTGGTGGAACTAATGCCTATGGTTGCCTCAATCTCACAGTATGTCACATGACGATCTTGCAGTATTAGGTTTTGCACAGCATCAATGTTTTCTTGAACAACAACTGATTTTGGACGACCTTCGCGAATCTCGTCGGTGAGCGAATGGCGCCCACGATTAAATTCGTTATACCAGCGTTTCACAGTGGCAAAGGATGGGGCTTCATCGCCAAATGTGGAAGTAAGTTGATCGATGCACTCTTGTATTGATAATCCACGTCGAAAATCGTAAAAAATCATCGCACGAAAATGTTCACGGGTTAATTCCATTTTATTGTTGTCGCGCAATCTCCAAGGCAACATAAACAACACAAATGAAGCTATTGACAAAACATTTGAAGTACGTTATGGTCAATAATGCCAGACGATTCCGTGCAAACGTCAAATCGCGCCTAACTTCAATCAGTGTTGCCAAGGCTCAAAATATAAATAGTGACCCTCATACTGAAATAAATGCACAATTGGTGCGTAATTGTATTTCCTCGCCTTAAGTGGAACCAGGCTGCTGTTGTCTCGGTTCGGTGAGGTTGGTCAGTTGATTCCTTGGGTCAGTTGGAGCACTAGCTTAAGCAGGATATCATCAAGGGAGATATTTCGAAAACTTTCTACAAATTCACATTACCATTGTTTTATTATACTTTAATTAATTAATAATATTAATTAATTAGTAATACTTACAATTAATTAATGTTTAATTACTACTAATAATACTACTAATGCAGCTGCTGTTACTACTTATATCACTACTATTATGAAGTAGTAGAGATCTACATAAATATATTTATGAAAGCAATAGAACAAAATTACATTTTCTTTGTTTCTTTGTTACGAACTAATTGTCTAGTCAACGGTTATTTGTATATGATAGGTGAGACATTTTAAGTGTGAAGAAAATCCATAAAAACAAGCAAATATATTAAATTAATTGAAATAATCAAAATATGAAACTCATCCAAGGAGCCGCAGTGGTCTAGTCTGACAACATCGCGGGAGATCCGGGTTCGATTCCAGGAATTGGTTCAGGCCCGTAGCCAGAAATTTTTTGTAGGGGGGGCGAAGTCAATCCTAGAGTGGGCAAATTTTTAATATATTGTGTCTCATTGGCAGATATAACAGGGTACACAGAGGCACTTGTCCCCTGCCCCAAAACAGATAAGTAACAGAAAAGGGATGATATCTTGAAACTGCAACGAACAAAAGAACTTCGAGCAACATCAAATAGCAATATTTCGATAATGGCCTTTCCAGATTGCCAAAAAATATGAAGTTTAACATAAATACCTAGGTAGGCTAATAGGGACTCTATCTACTTGATATTTACAGGGCGATAATGTTAATAAATGATTAATATGCACCAACAACTTTGGGCTTCTCTGCAGAACTGAATAAGGGAGCCCTTTACAAATCATGCTTCATAATGATTCCCTCTAGTTTCCAGTATGCAAGATGTTTACACACAAAGGAATCTAACGAGAATCCAACAACACCATTGTGTTGTGTTATGCAAGAAAAATAGAATTAATTAAATAATAATTGTTACATATTACCTACACTTTGATGAATTGTGTAAAAATTTGTAGCTAATACATTTTCTTTTGTACTTATTAAAACATGGGTTTCTTAGTCCACCACGAACTCTATTTCTCTCAAAGGAGAGACTCTTGCATCACTACAGACAACGTTTGCCTACTGGTTACGTTAACTATTTTGCAAAATATTGTGTGAATTGTATTATATTATAGTTGAAATGCATGTTTTGACACCTGACAAACAAATAGGAATCCCTTGATTGATCAATGACTTATTGGATTACAGTGTCATCATTAATATTTCATATTAAGTTTCATAGAAAGAAATTGATTTAATAGGATGCAATAATTTTACGGGGTACCATGGCATTCTGTTTAACATTTTTTTCATATAGATTGTTTGGCACCAAGGGCCGACTCCTGCTGCCCCATAGCTATGGCTCTGAACTTCTACTATAAGTACAGTAGATATTGCGAGCGAAGCGAGCAAGAAAATTTTACGAAATGTATTTTTATTTGTATAAAATTTGAAATCATGGGGCTGTAATTGCCCCTCTGTACCCCTTGCAAGTGCCCTTGGCCGTCTAGTAGAAATATGCAAGGAACACGTAAAAACTAATTCCATCATGAGTATCCAAATGTCCTGCTATTCTTAGATTCTCCTAGTCTGGTTTTGCTACTTAAATGTTTGCTTCCCCTAGACTGGACTTCTGTCCAAGGTCAGGGGGAGGGGACAATGCCCCCTGCCCCCTGTAGTTGCGGCACTGTTTATGAGTGTCTCTTCATCTCTTCACGTCATCCTTCATTGTTGCGATTAGCTAGAAGTGGCAGAAAAGCAACGCAAAGTAACAAAAATCAAATATCCACTCTCTATCTCTACCACACTATTACCAAAAGATAGACTTGGGAAACAAAAATGTAAGCAATTCAAAGTTCATAGAAACACATCCAAGAAAAACATCCAAACACATTAGGCACCTTTAATATATACAAAGTGTCACAACTGTGAAATCATTTCCCGAAGTCTAATCTGGAAGAGAATTTTTCCCCGGAATCCCATACACCCTAATAAATCACAAAATCAATAAGTGTCTTTGTAATGATGCTGGAGTAACACGTGATATAATTGTAAAGATTAGTGAGAATTCCGGGTAGGAATGTGTTCTGTATTTTTTTACAGGGGGCAGAGGAGGCTCTCAGGGGGGCAGTTGTCCCCCCTGCCCCCCCCCCTAGCTACGGGCCTGAATTGGTTGGAATTTGTCCAGCCTTGTCTCCGCACCCAGTCTCATATCAATAGGTACCTGAGAGCAACCCTGGGGGATAAAGGCTGCCGGAGCATGGTGCTGATCACATCCCCTGCTGAGATCGAGAATGTGTGGGCCCCAGCACACCACTACATGTGCCTTCATGGTACGGTGCTATATGCACGGGGAAATTTACAATACCTTTACCTATGGAACTCACCCAGGATGATGATGAGGCGCGAGAATACATGTTGCCAAATTCCACTGAGCCTATGTTTTCGTCAAAAGTAAGTTTATAGACAATCCAACACATTTATCACTTCTAGGTGATTCACAAAGCACTTCTTCAACATTATTTAATGATGTGGATGTAGACTCAGCATGAGAGCAGTGACGTGCACTGAGGAGTAGCTAGTCTAGCAGAGATAGATCAATCAATCTCAAATCTCTAATTATTTTCAAATCACAATATTTATTGTTTTGTTGAAGACACAGTTCATAATCAACACTTTTTTTCACGCGCTTTTCGTCCCTCGGTGCGTTCAGCGGCCTAGCTCGCTCTTTCTCCGCCTCAGAATTCCAGGTAGAAACGGGTTTTAGAAGGGAAAGAGAAGATTTCTGCCTCTACCTCCCTTGCCCCCTCGCCCCCGCTCCAGTGTTGCCACAATCTGTAAGCACAATTTCCCTTTGCAAGGGGTAAAATTTCCCTTTTTCACCCAATTTTCCCTTCATTTAAATTATTATTATTATTAATAATAATAACTACTTAACTACTAATAACTAATTATTATTATTAATAATAATAATAAATATTATCGTTGACCCATGTTCGTATGTATGTATAAAATGTTAAACAATTTAACTTTTAAATGCTACGACGCCAGTGGTCCCGGTTCGAATCCCGGCCTGAGCATGGCTGTTTGTGAGTGTCCATTCATAAATTTAATCATATCATCACTCATCCCCATCTTTGCAATTGCCAAAAGTGGCAGAAAAGTGAAGTAAAATAAACCAAATCAATAAACAATAAAATCAATAACTTTAAATGTCTTTTTTCTGGAAGATTTAGATTTTATTGCTTAACCAAGTCATTTTTTTCGTTTTGAGATGAAAGCTAAAACTACGTTAAGGTTGGCAACTTTAAGTAAGTAAGATTTTCTTTAGTAAAAAGCCAAACACACAAACAGAGATTTAGGGAGGCCAATGCCCCTTGTCTTCATCACACCATCAGAAGAAAATTAACAATATTCTACACAAAATGCTGGTCTAGTAAGGCGTAGATGAAACGTCACTTCCTTTAAGTATGAAGAGTTTGTGTGGAAAATCACAATTTTGTCTCCCCATCATATTTTTAAAATTCGACGCATGTTCCTGAGTAAACAAAAAAATATATAGTACATACCTGAGTAAATGTTCCATTCTGGTAAATTTCACATATTAGGTGGAACTTCTAAAACACAACAAGTTTTTTTATTAAAATTTAATCCATTGAGTCTGAGAGGTATTGTTAGTCACTTCTTGCCACTCCGAACGGAATTTTTAAACTTCTTTCCGTGGTGTTTTCTCATCTTCCGATAATTCTCCACGACGTTTTCTAATATATTCTGGAGTTGCAAAGTTTCCTTTGCTCCCCTTGTTCTTCCATCGTCCAAGACAGACACAACCTTCCACCAAACACTCGCACACGAATAACCCAGTGCCCCCCCCCCCCGATGGCGCAGTGGTAGCGTCATTGCCTTGTAATCAAGGGGTCCCGGATTCGATACCCGGTGGAGGCACAAGTGGTTTGGATCCCACTTTAAACTGTAGGTCCAGTCCCGATTAGCCTTACTGTGCATAAAGTGGACTTAAAACAGCAACTTAAACCAAACCAAACGAATAACCCAGTGTCCAATGAAGACTGAAGTAAATATAGTTTGCGACAAAGAGAACTTTATGGTTTGCACGTGCAGCGTTGAGGCAAAATTCAGTGAACCGCGGAAAGCCTTACATAAACAATACCCTCAGACTCCCACTCCCAAAGCCGGGATATAAGGGTGAATGGTCAATGACCTCCGGCCAATAGCGTACGCAGGATTTCATCAAAGGGGGGGGGGGGTTATTTCGAAAACTTTCTACAAATTCACATTACCATTGTTTTATTATACTTTGATTAATTAATTAATTAATAATACTTATAATTAATTAATTAGTTTAATTACTACTAATAATACTACTAATGCAGCTGCTGTTACTACTTACATCACTACTATTATGAAGTAGTAGAGATCTACATAAATATATTTATGAAAGCAATACAACAAAATTACATTTTTTGTTTCTTTGTTACGAACTAATTGTCTAGTCAACGGTTATTTGTATATGATAGGTGAGACATTTCAAGTGTGAAGAAAATCCATAAAAACAAGCAAATATATTAAATTTATTGAAATAATCAAAATACCAGGTGGTTATAATTAAAGTGACGGTGTTCAGAGTGGTACAGCACGGGCTGTAATGAGAGTAGCAGTCTGAAACTTCGTAGATATGATAATGAAGCAATGCGCTCGCGAATTATGCAAAAAAAAAAATAGTTCCAATTCTCGCCACCAGGGTAAAAAATGGCGCTGTAAGCAGTCAAAACGTGGAATTTTCCGTAACTCTGACGTCAAAGTCGTTGACATTGCCTAACCATTGTGTTAGCTCCCTGGTTGTTGTTGGTGACGCTTGTTGCTTTTTTTTTCCTTTAGTGATGTGAATGTTCGCCGAACATTAAAAGTTTGATTTTTCCCGTGTAAAAAGCAATGGCTATTGCGAAGAAAGACCGTGCACTGCTAGTGAAGTTGTTTTACCAGAATGGGAGCAATAGTAACGCTGCACTGCGGAAATATCGCCAACAGAAAGGGCTGAGAAGAGGGCCCATGTCAATTAATGGGCTGAAGAAGATGATGAAGAAATTCGAGGAAACAGGTGAATTGGGTGTTGCACCAGGGAGAGGAAGGCGGCCCATCGCCGTGGAAGTTGTGGACGAAGTTGCTGTAGCTGTAGCTGACCGTGCAGCACATGCCTCAACTTCTGCAACCAGTGCTAGAGCTGTGGCACGTGAATTGTCACTCCCCTGGTCAACAGTTCGCATGTTATTGCGGTGCATTTTACACTGGTATCCCTACAAGATTCAAATTGTGCACCAATTGAAACCCGAAGATATTCCACAACGCCGTGAGTTTGCCCATCGGTTTTTGGCACGCATGGAAGTGGATGACATGTGGCCGGGGAATATTCTGTGGACTGACGAGGCGCATTTTACTCTGGTCGGTACAGTGAATACTCAGAACTGTCGCATATGGGGTTCCACTCGTCCACATGTTGTGCAGGAACAACCATTGCACTCAGTTTACGTGACTGCTTGGTGTGGGTTCACTAGCTCCTTCATTCTTGGTCCGTTTTTCTTTGAGGAGATGACACCTCGAGGGCCTGTTAGGTGTACAGTGACATCTGCACGTTATAGGGACCTCCTTGTGCAACACGTGATTCCAGCTTTGCAAGAACGGAACTGTGAACACACCACCATTTTCATGCAAGATGGGGCAACACCACATGTCGCTCGCCACGTGAAAGATTTGCTGCGAGAAACCTTCACTAATGACCGCATCATCTCTAGGCAGTTTCCAGATGATTGGCCTTCCAGATCCGCCGACCTTAATCCATGTGACTTCTGGCTGTGGGGATATTTAAAAGATCGTGTCTATCAGGGACATGTCCGGTCTCTGCCTGATCTGAAAGCTAGCATACAACGACATGTCGCTCAGATTTCACCAGACATGCTGCGAGCAACTGTCGATCATCCCGTGTTACGAATGCAGCATGTTGCTGAATTGGGAGGCCATATTGAACAGTTCTTGTAACCATAGTTCCTAATAAACATGCCAGAATCATTGTTCTCGTGTGTTTGATCTTTCCTGCCTATTTCCTGTAACTATACCACGTTTTGACTGCTTACAGCGCCATTTTTTACCCTGGTGGCGAGAATTGGAACTATTTTTTTTTTTTTTTTGCATCATTCGCGAGCGCATTGCTTCATTAGCATATCTACGAAGTTTCAGACTGCTACTCTCATTACAGCCCGTGCTGTACCACTCTGAACACCGTCACTTTAATTATAACCACCTTGTATAAAACTCATTCAAGGAGCCGCGGTGGTCTAGCCTGACAACCTCGTGGGAGATCCGGGTTCGATTCCCGGAATTGGTTGGAATTTATCCAGCCTTGTCTCCGCACCCAGCCTCATATCAATGGGTACATATTAGCAACCCTGGGGGATAAAGGCTGCCGGAGCATGGTGCTGATCACATCACCTGCAAAAATGTCTGAGATCGAGAATGAATATGTGGGGCCCACCACACCACTACGTGTGCCTTAATGGCACGGTGCAATATGCACGGGGAAATTTACATTTATGGAACTCACCCAGGATGATGATGAAGCGCGAGAATACGTGTTGCTAAATTCCACTGAGTCTATGTTTTCGTTCAAAGGTATAGACTTCGTTTATAGACTTTCCAACACATTTATCACTTCTAGGTGATTCACAAAGCACTTCTTCAACATTATTTAATGATGTGGATGTAGACTCAGCATCACTTGAGAGTTCACAAGGGGATGTGAAATCAGTACCGGGAAGAACGTTTGCAATAAGGTCGGCACACTGCGACGAAGCAAGGAATTTTCACAATTCTCGCGAGAGTCGCTGCGCGACTTTTTGCAAAAAAAAAATTGCAAAATTGAACTTTACGGCCGCTTAGATTGTGTTCGGAATGTTATGTTTTTCTCCATGCTGCATGGGAATAATAATTCAAATTATTATTAGTGGTAGTAGACTATTGTTATTATTACGCGTATTATTACTGTCGCAGATCTTTGACTATAATAAATTCGCCATTTTTATTTTTTTCTACAGCCTTTTCCATAATAATTCAAAAGCTCAAGGGGGGGGGTTTAAACCCGGTAACCCCCCCTTGCGTACGCCACTGCCTCCGGCAACCAAACGGTAGCCAGATGTGGACCAACCCAAATTCCACCCTTCCTCTCAGAACAAAGTATACAACAAAAGAAAAGAAAAAAAGTTCTCATTTTCAAAACTGCAATCTGTTATAATGTTTAATATAATTAATGTTGAATGTCTTAAAATTTCCCTGAAAATTCGCTATTTTTCATCAAATTTCCCTTTTCCCTTATAATTAGCTCCAAATTTCCCTTCAAAAAGGGAAATTTCCCTTCGTGTGGCAACACTGCCCCGCTCCAATGGTTGAAAGCTCGTGGGTAGGGGATTGGATTCCCTTCGCTTCCTTTGTAAATCCTCTAAAGAACTAAGGGGAAATTTTTCTGCAGTACTTCTGTTCTCTGTATTTACACTACTTTTTACACGTTGTACAATATGTATGTATAATATGGGATGTACTTTTATGCAATTGGAACGTCTTATGTGCAGACAAAAATGTTATGCTTTTTTTCAAAGTATGGAATATATAATGATTAATTAACAAATATTTGCTCACGCTCTCTCTTGTTATCGTTTTAGTAGTGTTTTATTTAAATATACTAATCTCTGGGCCTCCAATAAAATAAATGGATAAGCAAAACAATCATAAATACGGATGTACTTATTTGGGCAAGTGAACGCGCGTTTTAATTCTTGTTGTTGGTTTAGTTTATTTTACTTCGCTTTTCTGCCACATTTGGTTATCGCGAAAATGAGGATGAGTAATGATATGATGAAAGTGATGACCTCACAAAGAACATTTCAGGCCGGAATTCGTGACGAGCGTGCATTCTTGTTCTTATGTGTTGTACTCTGCCTGCAGTGAATAATGAGAAAATTAGAAATGAAAAATGTATCCCAGAACTCAAAAAGCCAAATGAATATCATTGAAGAAAGTAGAAAAATGGTTTTGTTTAAAGTTGTGATTTGTTACCCATCGCTTTTTCTAGCTGTATAGATTTAATCGGAATAAGTAGCTAAGAGCTTGGAAAGTCGTGAGGGACAATCATAAACAGAGAATTCTAGGCTTCTGATTTCACATTGCCCTGAAGATGCACTGGGAGGAAATTATTTGTATTTTCTTCTCTCATCCATCGCTTTACCTAATTTCTGCCATGACGATGAACGTTGATTAAATTAAACGGGTGAAGAGTGGTTGCAAATAAACACTCATGCAAAGGCCAGGGCTCGAGCCCGGATCCTTCAGTGACGAGATCGTGAGATGGGGAAATTATGGAAATCAAGCAATGCAAAATTTTTGAAAAAACGTTAATCAAGATGATATTTCAAAAATTCAATTGAAAATTACTACTCAGGAAAAATGCAGTTTGCTTTACCGATACCCACATATCCGAATGGTTAGCACCTTCCTCACATGTTTGTTGTCGGCCGACCTCCGTGGGGGAGTGCAAGTGGTCCCGGATCTGTACCCGATGGAGGTATATAGTGGTTCGGATCCCACATTAAACTATAGGTCTAGTCCCGATTAGCCTTTCTGTGTATAAAATGGACTTAAAACGCCAAATCAACCATCAAATCAATCAACCGTGCGAGAGTGGTTACCAGAACGCGCTACAACACCAGGAGTTCCGGGTTTGAACCCCTACCTGGACATTGGTGTTCTTTGTGTTTGTCCCTTCATTAATTTTTTCGTATCATCTTTGCGATTAACCAAATGTGTCAAAAAAGCGAATCAAATCAAATCATTCATTGAGTGATTGTTTGATTTAGTTTATTTTACTTCGCTTTCCGCCATTTTTGGCTAATCGCGAAGACGATACGATAGGATTGATGAAGGGACACACAAAGATCACCCATTGCCAAGCCGAGATTCAAATCCGGCATCTCTGGCTCAGTAGTCAAATCAAATCGTTTTTTATTTTCGAAAGTGGGTGGAAGTTATGTGTACATTTTTTGTACTTATTCCTAACTTTGCAATTTTTCCTGTATTTGACGTTCTTCTTTTAGGAATACTGGGCCCTAAAGGAGGGGGGGGGGATTATGACCCGTTGGGCACGCCACTCATTGCTACCCCAAGTGTCGACGTCACCGCACGTCACTGCTTGAGAGTTCACAAGGGGATGCAAAATCAGTACTGGAAAGAACGTTTGCAATAACGTCGGCACCCTGCGAGGAAGCAAGGAATTTTCACAATTCTCGCGAGAGACTGCGCGACTTTTTGCAAAAGAATTGCAAAATTGAACTTTGTGGCCGCTTAGATTGTGTTTGGAATGTTGTTTTTCTCCATGCTGCATTGGAATAATAATTCAAATTACTATTATTAGTATTATTATTATTATTATTCTTACTGTCGCAGATCTGACTGTGATAAATTAGCCATTTTTATTTTTTTCTACAACATTTTCCATAATATTTCAAAAGCTCAAGGGGAGTTAAACCCGGTAACCCACCTTGCGTACGCCACTGAGTCCTTCTCTAATCCACAAGTCTGCATACTTTTCGACAGGAAAATCTTTGATGATTGGATCATTAATGGACACGAATGATTTTTCAATTGTTTTTGTTACATGGTTAGGAACTATATGGTTTCGATCCCATTATCTTTGAGGGGGTAAGAACATCCCGGGCAGAGATAAAAATAATTTTCTTTTAATGGGTATAAATATTTTTGTGGAGGTCAAATATCCGGTGATTAGCGGAACGTGGGGGCCAATTACCCCACACACTTTGCCGCTTTTGCCCTCGCACTATGGCCTTGCATACCAAGAGACAGTACATTTTCCTTGCCTCCTTCTTTTGGCACCCAATCTTCGCCACTGCCCACTCGTCAGTCACCTGCGGATTCTCATTCTACCTGCAAGATCTCTCTACGGAATATAGCGTTTTTTAAAGCGTTTGAAAACTTCGCCCAAAGATGGCAGGAGCGTGCGCAACGTGAGCATTGGCTGGCATGTACAATGAGTACATGTTTTCAAAATTTGCCAGTAGATGGCAGGGAAATGCTTTTTGTGAATGACCACTCTAATCTAAAATATTTCCAACATTTAAATAATATGTTATTGCCTATAATATTTACGTTCACATTGAAATAAAAATAAATAGGGAGATTGCATTATTAATAATTATGAAAGACGATTCATAAGAAAATTAATCCGTGACTGATTTTGAACAGCAACTTCCCGCGCTTGGTTCGCTTCGCGCGCTATTTGTGGAAGAGTCCATTTTGATCCGGGGTGTTGCGTTGTAGAAGACGCTGAAGGAAGCCATTAAAGCGATTTTTAAGTATTATGTGATTTAAATTTATAGCAAAACTTCTGGAAAGAACATTAAAGGTATGTACACTCTCATTGACTATTTGTTATAAATAGTACTTTCTCTTGAATCAATGTTTTAGTTTAACATTATCGTAATTTGTGTTTAATGATGTTAGGTTACAACACCACGGTTAATATAAGAAACGTATCTATAGATGAAAAATAATAAATCAGTGAATAAAAAATGTAGTGATAGAAGAAAGAAAGATGTGTTATTCACAGGGGCTACTGATTGAAAGATGTAATTCAAATGAACTTTCATTTAAAACAAACTCATTGTTTTGAATGTTACTAGAAATATATAAGATTGAATTTAAATTCGGAGCCTCCTGCCATTTGTGGGCGGTTTGAAAATGTTTCTCATGTGCTCGAAAGGAGAAAGTTGGTAGTTTCGAATCGGATACACATGGAAGATAAAGGAAACTGTGCCGTCAAAAAACAAGGACGCAAATTGTTTATCTGAAAACCAAAATACCGAAATTCAAAATGTGTTATAATTTATACACGTATAAATTTATAAGCTTCGTTGGTAAAAAACATTTGCGTTGAGCGTTTAAATATTTTTGTGCATAAATGCCTTGAAAATCATCACTATATTGTATCATTATTTATTAACATAGAAAATGAGAATTTTGAATTATTCACGCCGTAAAATACGAACCTACAACAAATATTGATAACTTAATTTGTGCGGAGAAATTGTAAAATTATTGCGTATTTGATTATAGACCTTATCGCGAACTCTACTATTTTGCGTACAGCTAGTTTTCAGTTGTCATGCAATAACATCGAATTTAGCGTAATTTGTATATTGCACCGAGTGTATTGTCATGAAAATTAATTTATATTGTAAAATGTTATACACAGAGGTGATGGTGTTTGAAACTTCCACATTGAACAACTCGAGTTAGCATAACTATATTATTGTAGAATTTGATTCTTGATGCCCATAATTTTGGCTGACAACAATATATATTTAGGGCATTGGGAGCAACAAACGTTACATTGGTGGTGGATGTTTTTTTGGCCCAAGTTCCTTTTGTTTTATTGCGATTTCATGGTGCTACGAATGCAATTTTTACAAGGTTCCATTTCGGTGTACATATGTTAACACATACTACAGAGTTTTAGGGATTACTTAAAATTCTGTTCAATATATGCTATAGTGGTCAGGTTAGGTTTGGTTATCTTAGCATTAAAATAATGCCCCTAAATGCATTCTACTAAGGTTCCAATTTACTTCTACATTGATTCCCACGCTTGTACGATATTTACTGGTGCTAGTTGACTGAAAATATCTTGTCCATGGGAAGTGTGCATGCTTGCATAAGGTAATTTTTAAGTTGCTTTTTTTGAGTCCAAACAGTGCTCATTACTTTAAGGAAGGTTCAAATTTCGTGTGACAATGATTTTCAAAATTCTATGATAATTAGTCTATGTGCTAATAGAAATCTGTACTTGTTTACTATCCTTCGGACACATTTATTTATTTTTACAGAAGAAACTACTTACCGTAATAAGTTCCTGTAGCATTGTCGAACATCGGGAAGGTGTTTTGTGTGATGTGGGAATGTTTCATAGCTGAAATTCATGTTGTTTGTTGAAAATTAATTCTCTGACGGAGAATAGCTAGCCCCACGAACCATTGGCACGTGGATAGGTTAGTTCATCTCAAGCAAGCGAAAAGGCCTATCAGAAAGACGTACTGGTAATGTGAAAAATTGCAATTAATTTCATCAAAACAACGTTGATACACCTTCAGGAATGTTCCGCGAAGCAGATACGTAAGTACGAATGTCAAAAATTGCCGAAACGAAAAAATTAGAGGTGTCTGAAGGATAGTAAATTTTTACCAAAAATGTTTTAGACTACTACTGTCACCAGTTAGTAAGAAAAGCAGAAAATGCTGAGGACCAGAAATCACATGATCAGGTGTTGGAGAGTATCTATAGAAGTAATTTTAATGCTAATAGCCCTAAACCTGACCTGCCTAACCTAACAATGACGGCATTTAGGAACGTAATACCCTTTCATACTTACTACTCACATACTAGCAGCACTAGTCCATATCAGAACACATTGCTGTATTTTTCCAACTCCATGGCGTGCAGAAAAAAAGTACTTTTCTCCTGCACGAAAATAAATGCACACTGATATAAGCTTCATATGCAACAACTAGGCCAGGCGAGGTTGCATATCGTGCACATGCAGTTTAAAATGTGGTGAAAATAGTCACTCCGTTATTATTATTATTTTTTAAATATTTTGGCCATTGGGGCTAGTAACTTGAAACAACCAAGTTTTGATGTACTTGTGTTTGTAAAAGTTTAAGGTTACCTGTGGCCTGTCAAGTATCTGAGCGACGCTCGCTGAGCAAGATTTTCGCTCGTTGAGCAGACAGATCATTTACTTGGCACAGTTTGCTCATTGATCAAAATATCAGTGCCTTTGAATAATCTGTGATGAATGTGGCTGCGTCGAGTGGACAAGATTTCGGTGTTTGAAAAGCTGTTAATTATGGAAATAGAATAGTTGATGTGAACAAAACTCGAAATTTTCATTTTCACACCCTTGCACAACTTTCCAAAACTACGGTGTATATTTAGCATTTATTATTTCAAATAAAGAACACTCACATTTTAATACTATTACAAAAACTGGAATATTACATCACCTTCTGTTACTTGTACTTCCTCTCTAATTACGCTACATCGCAAGCCGGTCAGTTAATCATAAATATTCCCTCATTGGTCTCTTGCCACTCGGTGGCTCGCCACCCTGCCAACTGATACAGTTTTCCTCTTCTTCCCTTTGCCTTACAAGATCGAAACAAAAAAATGCTATATTCTGTGGCGAGCAAGGTTAAAGTTCGCTCAGCGCTCGCGGAGCAACGCCTATTTGGCCGTGAAGTAGCTGAGCGCTCCGATACTTGACGCGCCCCTGGCAACTTGCAATGATTTGTGTATGCATCAGAAGTTTTCATCTATTATGTTGTAATTAAAGTATAATTTCCTAAGCTTATCATTATGGTAGCAAAAATTCTTGACCACAAAAATAATTTATTTCCTTTGGATTGACTTCTTGACCTATTTGTTGATTTCTTTACTTTTTCTTGACTACCATGACTTTCTTGACTGGTAGACACCCTGAATAATTTTGTTCTCTATACCCCTGTTTTACAATCAAATTACAGTAGAGCGTCGATTATCCGAAGTAATTGGGGGACATGGGTGTTCGGAAAACTGGTTTGTTTGGATAATCGAACTGTACATGTTTATTTGCCAAAAAGAAGTACTGTACAGTAAATTTATTCATAAAAACAGGCATCTCTTTAAGTATGTATTACAAAGTAACGTACAAAGGCAACTTTAGTAGGAATATATAGTATGTGGTACAGTTTATTAAACAAAAATATGTACATAGTATTACATACGCAGTTTGCATGAACAATACACACAATACACAAAATTAACGTTTCAAAAAATCCTTTATTTTGGTCTGTCTAAGCAAGCCTACACGCTTACGAGCAGCTAAGTCACGTACTTTTTTCATTACAGATATCTGAAAGTGAGCGAGTACACAGTTCGGTTAAGCGGTTGTTCGGTTGACCGACGTTCGGATAATCGACGCTCTACTGTATATTGAATAAGAATGGCAACACCTTGTTCCGTCAGTATAATCCCTAAGGCAAGAGATTCTGCTCAGGCATTGAACAGTGAAGTTATCAGAAAGTGGTCCCAAAACTTTGTTCATTAAGTGCTTCCGTTTTTCCATATTTTTAATAGCAGGACAAACTCTTTCTTTGTGGGCAATGATCGAATCAAAATAAATTTCACCATTGAGTTTGGAAACGCAGTCCATAGACTTGTAACTTGCATGATTGTTTCCTGTTACCTACTTTCCTAATTAATATTATGTGACGCTCAAAATGTAGGACATTTATGATATTTTTCAAATTCCTCCCGGACGCCGGACATAAGGCTAAAATGTAGGACATGTCCAGGAAAATCCGGACGTCTGGTAACCCTACTTCTTCATCATCTCAATTGACTTAAATGGCCGGAAGATCGGCTCGGGATCCAGAAAAGTAGGGAAGTCATTTGCTATAGTCGGGATAGGGACGGAATTGTTCTTTCCGATCCCGGTCCCGACTTTTCGAGATACCGCACACCACTTGTTATTATTATTTAGCACACCACTTGTTATTATTATTTATTTTAGTTCAGCACAAGATACATCTTCCAAGTACGTTGAACATAATATATACGTTATATACGTTTTTCAAAAGGATTCTTCGGTCACCGAGCTTTGGATTCGTGTGGGAACGCTAACGTGAATCATGCTAATGCTAGAATCTGCAGTGCACATTTCTGCCCAGAAGATTATGTACGTAATCTGAAAAGTCAACTTTTAGGTTTACATCGAAGAAAGATCCTTAAGCAAGATAACTTCGACTCCTTATTATGAGCAGGAATGTAGGGAGTATAATCCTGGTAAATACTTCGCCTACCATTTCTTTGCCATTGGTGTACAATTCTCTCTCGCTTTTTCCCTACATATTCATAAAGCAATAAAAATACAAACTGCTAACTTTTCATTTCATTTTGGTTATTTATTAAACGATACGTGTTTGTATTTATATTTGATAAATTTACTTTGCTCTTCCGGCCATTTAAGTCAATTGAGATGATGAAGAAGTAGGGTTACCAGACGTCCGGATTTTCCCGGACATGTCCTACATTTTAGCCTTATGTCCGGCGTCCGGGAGGAATTTGAAAAATATCATAAATGTCCTACATTTTGAGCGTCACATAATATTAATTAGGAAAGTAGGTAACAGGAAACAATCATGCAAGTTACAAGTCTATGGACTGTGTTTCCAAACTCAATGGTGAAATTTATTTTGATTCGATCATTGCCCACAAAGAAAAAGTTTGTCCTGCTATTAAAAATATGGAAAAACGGAAGCACTTAATGAACAAAGTTTTGGGACCACTTTCTGATAACTTCACTGTTCAATGCCTGAGCAGAATCTCTTGCCTTAGGGATTATACTGACGGAACAAGGTGTTGCCATTCTTATTCAATATACAGTAGAGCGTCGATTATCCGAACGTCGGTCAACCGAACGACCGCTTAACCGAACTGTGTACTCGCTCACTTTCAGATATCTGTAATGAAAAAAGTACGTGACTTAGCTGCTCGTAAGCGTGTAGGCTTGCTTAGACAGACCAAAATAAAGGATTTTTTTAAACGTTAATTTTGTGTACTGTGTGTATTGTTCATGCAAACTGCGTATGTAATACTATGTACATATTTTTGTTTAATAAACTGTACCACATACTATATATTCCTACTAAAGTTGCCTTTGTACGTTACTTTGTAATACATACTTAAAGAGATGCCTGTTTTTATGAATAAATTTACTGTACAGTACTTCTTTTTGGCAAATAAACATGTACAGTTCGATTATCCGAACAAACCAGTTTTCCGAACACCCATGTCCCCCAATTACTTCGGATAATCGACGCTCTACTGTAATTTGATTGTAAAACAGGGGTATAGAGAACAAAATTATTCAGGGTGTCTACCAGTCAAGAAAGTCATGGTAGTCAAGAAAAAGTAAAGAAATCAACAAATAGGTCAAGAAGTCAATCCAAAGGAAATAAATTATTCTTGTGGTCAAGAATTTTTGCTACCATAATGACTGATTGGTTGATTTAGTTTATTTTACTTAACATTTTTTTGTCCGTTTGGTTAATCGCGAAAATGATAATGAATGGCGGTAAGGTAAGATGGATGAAGGGACAGTCACAAACATATAGGGACAACCGACACAAGCCCCACATTAGATTATACTGGCTCGAGTCCAGACGCCAAAGCCTTGCTCATCTGCCAAACACAGTTCAGGATGCATTAATACGAGAAAGCAGATCTAATTCTCTTCTTAAATTCAGCTTCAGATTTCATCTTAACTGGCCCTTTGGTAGGGGTTTTCAATAAATACATATTTATTTTCTTAATTACTAATTTTCAATTTTACCTAAGTAGGGGTCGGATAAATAAACGTTAAGAAAGACTGGAAAAAGGTCTGGAAAAGTCCAGAAAAAGTCAAGAATACTGGATGTGTTATTTTGGTAGACACCCTGTTATTGAACTAAAGACTACCCAAGATGAAACTTCCCGAACTTTAAACTTCTCGAATTTTAAATTACGGTAATTGCTGAATATTTGTTTAACACTACAGGTCATAATTCAAATGTTCAGAGAGTACTTTTATTACCATCAGCCCAACAGACTAACTACAGAAATTATTTTTCATAAAGTCTGTAAAATGTCTGTTACTGGTCCCTATAATTTCAAAGTTTGACTGTCCATGTAACATAAATATAGTTTGACTAAACCTGAAATTTTGATAAAAATTGTCTCCTCAGAGAAGTACCACTTAAATCATGTAGTAGGAGGTGCATTGATTAGTATGATTGCAAGTCTTGAAATTTTGCATTTAAAAATTCATTAAGAATTAATTTTTTAAAAAACGAAAAGTGTAATTTTTCAACTACTTTCTAACATGCTCTATAGAAATATGTATTATTTATTGAGAATGTTGTGTCCTACATTTTGGGACAGCATGTCCTACATTTCCCTTACAGCAATCTGGTAACCCTATGAAGAAGTGATAAAATAGATGAATGGAAAATCACAGTTCCCCTTACTTACAAGAGCGACCACAAGAAAAAGAACCTTCCTCCTCTTCTGTTCAACTCCGACTATAAGTGAGCATGCTCCACTCTCCCCCTCCCCTCCACACTGGAGTACGGTGCACAGGAGTCGCGAGTCTGCGCAGGTTTCTTTGCTTGTGGTTCCACTTTAATAGTAATATAAAATTGTACACTCACCTCACTTAGTTCTCCGGCAGTTTGTTTCTTTATACATCATATTTGGAGAAGATACAATCATATACAATTCAATCTATAGTTGTACGTACACTGTATATAACACACCTGGATGTACAGGGTCAAGGAAAACAAAGAAATGAGCATAATTTTCTCTTCGGTGAAGATGTTGAACCTAAACCAAAAAAACTCAAATAATGAATTCGACAATGTAAATTGATGAGATTTAGTAAATCATTTGATGAAGTGAACTAATTCTGAGTGGACTAATGGCAAAGGACATAATCAGCTCAGACCCTATTACTACTTCATGGTATGTGACGTAAAGTTCCCGCCCAACCGTTTGACGGCGTTAGTGGTTATCGCATCTCCTTTTCCACAGCCTGTAGTACACATCCTCATCTAGACATTGTTCTTGTGTTTAATATCTGCATACTGCAACACTGTCGTTTTGTCATTTCACGTGACTTCACATTGAAGTGATGCATTCACTTGTCCGGATATACGTCATCGCACGCAAAAACTTCAACCGTTACCATGGTTTTGGGCCAGGGCTGATGTACAGTGTGCACTGGGATCCATGAGTATTAACGTGGAAATTGCCCATGACTATTTTCATTAATTTTTCCCTTACATCCTGTGTGTTTTTAAGCGATGGATTTTTATGTATGCTGGTGCAGAAGTTGTCAAGAGGTTTTTTTTAGTTTTCTTTTAATTCTTGAAGCTCTTATTGGGTCAAATAAAGTGCACGGACATGGTGATGGATAATTTGCGCGGTAATACTCACGGATCCCACTCTACCTACACTGAACATGGTGCCAAAAAAGTCAAGAGATTTAGACTTGGCTATTGATAGTAACCAAATTGTCCATTCTGTTTCTTGCTAAGTGGGGAATGGAATTGAAACAGAAAGCACGAATAAGCATGGAACGAAGATGAAGGAAATAACTAATCAAGAGATGGAGAATTTCTTTACTGATGTCTTTGCGTCTGATTGTATTTCAAGCTGTGATGTCGCTTCAGATACTGCCGTTTCGCTTCTGACCGACCAATCTTGTGAAAGGAAGGTATAGATAGCTCAATTTTGTTCAGGAAACGTTATATCATTTTGAAGACTGGTCGGCTGTCTTTTGTTAAAAATCATCCATGGGTGCCGTGTTACCTAGGGAAAAGTAACGTCTACGTTTCTGCGGCATTCTTTATCGATTTGAGCTTACAGGGACGGGCGGTGGTGTTGTCGCCAAACAATCCCAAGGGTGATTGCTTAAGTTAAGTGGGGCGGGATTCTACTGTGCAACTGTTTGGCGGCCAGTGGCGTGCCCAGCAATATCAAGGGCGGGAAGGGTTACGTATACCTTTTTTAGTCAGCCCTCATATTGCCACTTTTTTCCTGCCTTGGACGTTCCTTTTTTTAATACTGGGCCCAAGTTAAGGTCACCCTCACCAATCACCCTTGGGCATACCACAGTGGGTTGCAACGTTAGATGCTTTTATGGGGATATGGAGGTTTTACTTCGTACTCATTTACCTAGTTATAAATGTCCCGTTCGGTACCCAGTAGTGCACACAGTGACCCATACACTTTAAACTATACGTCCATTCCCGGTTAGTCTATATGTGTAAAAAGTGGACTTAAAAACACCAGCTCAACAAAAAATATATTTATAAATTTCGGGGCCAACATTGTGTCAGTACGCAGGCATATTATATGTACAAATCCAAGGAAACATTTTATCTATAGGACCCTCAATGAATCCATCTACATTATATTTTGCCAAATTGAACTTATCCTCATCCCCTCCCCCCCTCTTCCCGCACACACGAGGCGTTTTCATTTCACATTGTCTCCTGGTGCCAGTAATGAAACTTCGAGACGAATCGCACCTCGGGATATACAGCGTGTCCACAGTCCTGCTACCGTTACAATGAAACTTAACTCCTAAACTATATGAGATAAAGACATGCGGTTTTTTGCAACGTGTTCTACAGCTCTCAAAGTTTTATTTACAATTACAACACTTCCACATGCGCCCCGTTAGTATACCACCACACACATTGTGCCATCTCCTGTGCTGTCGTCATTGTCGCTCACAACATAATCTGAAAAAAAAAATACCACTACTTATTAAAAGTTTGAGAGCTGTAGAACATGTTGCAAAAAACCGCGTAAAAGGTAAAGTGTTCACCTGTGCTTAGCACCACGCCATGAAGGCGTTTGGAGGTAACGCACTACACTTTCTTCATCCGGTCGTGAGTGGGGGGATGTGATCAGCATTACGCCCCTGACCGCCTTTACCCCCCCCCCCCCCAGGGTTTCCCCCAGGTACCCATGTCATTCGACGCTGGGTGGGCGCCGGTGCCGCTTCCAACGTTAGAAAAGTTCCCGGATTTGAACCGGCTGGGGATCCAACCCGGTACCTATAGCATGGTAGTCAGACGCGTTACCGACTTTTTTTTTATTATTTTAAAGGAATACCCCTACGCTGTTCTATCCCCCGTCATTCACACTTTTCAATTTTTACAGTATTCTCAGTTTTTCACGTTTGGACAAACACAAATACCCATGCCTTACCCGGGACTCGAACCCGGAACACCAAGCGTTGCAGGGCGCTGTGCTAACCACTCCGCCAGGGAGGTCGACGACTGAGCAACCGCATGTCTTTCTTTATCTCATAGTTAAGAGCTATGTTTCATTGTAATGGTAGCAGGACTTTGTGGACACGCTGTATATGTGTTCCGGTCTCGGTAACCGAGTATGTTGGGAGATCAACTAACGACACGCCGCCAACCTCCTGGCGGAGTGGTTAGCACAGTTACGGCGCCAGGGGTCCTGGATTCGAATCTCGGCCTTGACATGGGTGTTTTTTTGAGTGTGTCCTTGGATCACTCATCCTCGTCTTCCCTATTAGGCAGAAAGCTAGTAAAATAAAGCAAATGAATCATTCATTCTCTTCCTTGAGATTAACCTTTAAAATTTGCTGTGTTTTTTGGGGGGAGAGGTAGGGGGAACTCCGACCTATAGAATTGTAATTATCTTACGGTTTTGGTTATTTGCGATGAGAATGTAATGTTACACGACTCGTGATCCATTCTGTAGAATATGGATATTCACTTTTCTAAGAAAAGCACGCCACTTAACCTGCTTGGAAAGTACTTCCGGTTTAGAGAAATAAAAAAAAGGGGGAGGCAGCGAATGTGGGACGTTTGCTGCCTCATCAAACCCACATATTTTATATCACGTTACACTGTGGTTCTTATCTCGCTTTAAACCGCAAGTCGAGTCCCGATTAGCGTCAACGAAACAGGCAGTGATTGGACTTCGGCTTTCGCTCAAGTGTTGCAATATTCTTTCCGGGCGTAAGGTGTGACACGGAAAGGCCATTTTCTGTTCAGAGATAACCGATGTGCATTTTGAATGAACAATTTGGAAATGTGCTTTCTTGTTCATTGTATTCAACAAGCAACTAGCGTCCTCTTTCAGCTGTTTTTAGAACATAAAGAAAATACAGGGTTATTCAAAAAGAATGGTACAAAAGTAGTTTTATTTTTAAGTGAAGAGAGGTACAAAAGCAATTCTGGTGGGAAAGAAGAAAGAAAGGTTGTAAATTTACCTGGGCAATTACAAATGTTGGATATGAGCACCCTGGGTAACACGGCAGATGTCAAAACGATAATCCACTTTTTGCCAGAAGCGTTCCAGCTTATCCTCTGTTATCAGCTCCACTGCATGAGAGATGCGCTGCTTTAAATTGACACCTTCTACTGCACAATTATTTAGACGCGTTGTATTATTTTACTATTAATATTAACTTAATAATACTCAGCGGTGAACGATGAGACTCGGTGAAGTACACAGACTCCTCTCAGGTACAGGGGTAGTGTTAGGCAAAGACAATATTCACAGCACAGAGAAATAAAATCACATTATTGCAGTATATATAAACTGAAAGGTTTTATTCTTTATTCATGGCAATTATAATGCAAATATACTTGAGATGAAAGCGAGGATTTCGCTTTGTCGATGAATTGACTCAACTAAAACGCATAAACTCAATGCGTGGCTATCGGCAAGCCTATGATTGCATAGACCTAGCTTGCGCCCCGAACTACCACACCAAGAGATATGCAATGATAACTGAGCCAATATTTGCTCTTTAGCCTTTTATTTCCAAATTAATCTTTAGGCTAGCTTTATTATTTAACGTAGAATGGTTGCAGTATTGTGCATATCATCAATGCATGGCTATCGGCGTACCTATGTTCACATAGGCCTAGCTTGCGCCCCGAACTACCATACCAGGATGTATGCACAACACCGAGGAGTTCTTTTAAGTTAAAAAGCTTCGACGATCCGTGGCGAAAGTGTGATGATTCTTACGCGATATCCTCGCTTTTATACTATTTTTGAGAACACAGATTAAAGTACAGATGAATCACTCACTATCTACAAAAGGATACTACAACAAGACTGACATCTATACATGTTTAGAAATACAAATTCGTATAGTGAACTCTCGCAAACATGAAGATACATTAAATTACCCATAATGTAGCATAAAATACAATAAACATTAAACAAAAGATATAAATGACTAATAAGGCGCAATATTACATAGAATAACAAGGAGGTTACGCTTTCTTTCACAAAATAAATATATTAGTGACACATTTTCTACTGATGACGTCACACAAAAATATGGATCATATCATCTGCCCCTTCCTTTCGAAAACTAAGTTTCAGGAAGGAAGTTATCTACCTGGAGGAAACTTAGTTTTAAAGTACAAACTCTTTCTTTTTATCCTCCGAAAAACGCACCAGTTTTAGGTTATCCAAGTTAACCTTATCATATAATTCTTTAGTCCTTGGAATTAGCAATGTCACAACATTATTTTCCACTTTGTCCACTAGATAAGGTCCTATCCACAACATAAATAACTTTTGAATGGTCCTATCTAGTGAGGAGCTTAAGGAATGGTTTTTAACCATCACGAAGTCTCCAACTGTCACTGTCTTGGCGTTTCCCTTCTGTTTTAAATCCTTCGACAGCTTCTTCTTCTCCCTGACTTGGGCTAAGAATAATTTGGACTTCCAATCCGGTTGGGCTTCTTCCCGTTCGGGCCAATTGAAATGAGTTAGGATCTCTCTGGGTATAGGATGATTGAAGAATAGTTCAGCAGGTGAATATCCAGTTGTTTCAGAAATAGAATAATTAATTAACCAAACAACTTTTGATATGTATCGCGACCAAGTCTGATGTTCTCGATAACAAAATAAACGAAGTAATCTGACTATCTCTTGATTTGCTCGTTCTACCATGTTCCCCTTTGGATTGTAAGCTGTTGTGCAAACATGATGGATACCACGGCTTTTTTGTAAATTCCTTCCACTGCTTCGAGGTAAACTGAGCTCCTCTGTCGCTTAGGGTAAACGTAACGTTTGGATAGTGAGCAAAATATCCTTTCTGAAGCGTGTTTATAATTTCTTTGGTGCTGGCAGTCCGTAAAGCATATGCGGAGACAAAACGTGTACCCACATCAATAAGGCTCAAGATGTACTGGTATCCATTAGACCGAGGAAGCTTCCCAATCAAGTCCAGAGAAAGCATCTCATGAGGTTGCTTGGGACTGATATGAAGGGTCTCCTTGAGTATCCCTAATTTGTCTGGTTTACTCTGGGCACAAATTTCACAATCTCGGATGTACTGTATCACGTCATCCTTCATGCCTTTCCAGAAGTATCGTACTGCAAGTCGCTTCAATGTCTTGGATACTCCAAAATGTCCAGCTTCATCATGAATTATTTTCAAGAGAGGTTGCTTCATTACCACCGGAACACACAGTTTCCAAAGGGACTGATTGTCTGATCCTCTCTTAAATAAAATTCCTTCTTGAATGCGATAGGAACGATGCAATCTGAGGTTAGGTTCCTGAGAATTTAGAGATTGGTGTAAATTTTTGCAGAATTCATCTTCAGATTGTGCCTCTCTCCACTTGTCGACGTCATCTATTTCTCCTCTTTCGGCCCACAGGTAGTTTATTCTGAATGTCTGCTGGCTATTTTCAGGTTGAATCTGGGGTATATCATCAGCAGGATACCGAGATAAAATATCTGCCAGATCGTTTTGGCGACCAGAGACGTATACTATTTTATACTGGTACTGTTGGAGTTTTAGAGACCAGCGAGTCAAACGACTGTTCCAGTTACGGGCGTCTTGTAACCATACCAACCCTTTATGATCACTGTAGCTAGTGAAAGACCTACCTTTCAAATAAACAGCATACTTCTCAACTCCAAAGATTATGGCCAAACATTCTAACTCATGGATGGAGTAATGGCGTTCGTTCTCCTTCAGTTTTCGGCTTGCATACTGAATGACCTTCCTCTCTTCACCATCCATTTGGAAAAGAATACTACTCAATCCTTTCCCCGAAGCATCGCATTGGATACAGAATTCTTGTTCAAAATCAGGCTGTGCTAATTCAGCATCTCTTACAAGTTCATTCTTCAGTAGCTGGAAACTTTGTTCTTCCTCGTCTCGCCAAATCCAACGTTGATTTTTACCTAACAGCTTGGTGAGCGCTTCAGATTTAGCTGCAAAATTTTCAATGAACTTCCGCCTCCAGTTGGCGAGGCCAAGAAATTTCCGAACATCCTTTCTAGTTTTAGGTTTAGGAAATAACTTAATGGCGGAATTTTTGTCTGGTTGGATTTTGCTAGCATCTCCAGAAACAATGTGACCCAAGTAGGTAATTTCCTTTTTGACAAATTCACACTTTCGCAGCTTTACAGTCATCCCCACTTCTTGGAGTCGCTGCAACACTTCGTCCAGATGTTCGAGATGCTTGGAGAGTTCTTTGTCGAAAATCAGCAAGTCATCCATATATTGAGTTAGATACTCTTCGGTTTCAGGACCAAATACAGCATGCATGGCAGCTATGAAAATTGACACAGCACTAGAGATACCAAAAGGCATTCGAGCAAACATCCACTGACGTCCTTTATAGGAGAAGGCAGTACATGGTTGGCAGTCAGTTTTTACAGGGATCTGTAAATATCCAGAAGCCAGATCCAGATTTGTAAAATAACGAGCACCTTTAAATTTTTGTAAGGCATCCGAAATGGGCTCAACTGAATTTCGTGGAACACGTACAATTTTATTCAAATTTCTGAAGTCAATGCATGGGCGTACTGTACCGTCAGGCTTGTCGACTACAATTAAAGGGTTCAAGTAAGGGGAATTACAAGGCATTATAACACCCCATTGTCTCCACTTTTCTAATTCTTCCTCCAGGAGTTTCCTTTTTGCTATAGGTATGGGATATGGAGATCGATACACAGGTTCTGTGGTGGTGAGTTCAATCTCACACTGGAAGTTTTTAATAGTACCTGGTCTCTCGGAAAATACATCTTTATGCTTCAGTAAGACTTCCTTCAATTGGCATCTACCCCATTCGCATAAAATCTCATTCGCATTGACCTTCTGAAGAATGTCGTCAGGACTAGCCGTCCACTGATCGACATGGGAACCTTCACGGACATTTCGTACATACGTCCCTTTCGAAGATCCATTATTCACGAGGTCCTGCTCTACCGGAACTCCGTCTACGGTGAGGGATAACTTCTCGCGCTGTAGGTCAATTCCTGCTTCATATTTCCTGAGGAATGGGTAGCCCAAAATAAAGTCAGCTTCGAGACCTCTCAAGACAAACATGTCCTCCAATAAATTTCTTCCAGCAATCTCCAGATATACTTGTCTACATCCCACAACTCTAGTTTTGTTTCTCCCAGTGAAATCAGTCAGCCTAACATCTGGACATGTTTGCAACTGCAATGACGGCAGCTTCTCTTTAATCTTCTTCCAAATGGCGTAGCTCATGAGATTACATTCGCTGCCAGTGTCCAGAACACAAATAAACTCGACGCCTGTTACAGTTGCCTTAATTAATGGAGCCCTGGGTAAATTTTCCTTTCTAACTGCCTGTTGTAGTGCTCTATCAAAACTTTGTTCTCCTTCATTGAGAGTCAGCACAACAAAAAGATGATTGTCTTCACTATTTATAACGCTGTCATCTGTTCCCAGAGAAGTCCAAGATTTTAGCCCAACCGTGATCGGGAACGAAGAATTCACGTTGGGCGACTGGCTAAATCCGACTGCATACCACTCGGATTAGCACTAGTCGATGGTGCCCAACAAAAGTCTCTTGTCATGTCGACGCTTTGACGTTGCTCGTTCGTCAAACGTGAAGCAGAAGGTTCAAACGGAGGCGCCGTCGCTCTGAAGTTACTGGGTTCAGAGGCGTTACGTGAAGAGTCACGGGAATGTTCTTCTGGATCAGATCTGGAACGACGCGGCCCACGTGCGTAGTTGTTCCTGCCATCCCTTCTCGGAGGATTACGCCGCATGTTGTAATTGGAATATCCATTCCTCTGGTTCTGCATAACTTGTCTGACTCTGGGTTGTTGGTTTCCAATTCTATTTTGTCTGGGAGCATTTCCCTGGCCTGCACCTTCCCTATTCCACACAGGCTTCCAACTGTCCTGTTCCTCAAGCACCTCGAACCTTTTCAGAAAGTCGGCTAGCTGCCGTACAGTTTGAGGAGAATTAGCTAGACTCAGACTGCGAGCTCTATATGGAAGCTGGGAGATGATTAAATTCACAATCTCAGGTTCTATGTAACGGGCAGACAGATTGCGGTAGGCTGAGTAAATAGACCAGGCATGTTCCTCCATGCTCATACCAGACTGCTTTAAGTATCGGCGAGATCTCACTGCTGTCAGCTGCCTCTCTTTGGCCTCTTCTGAAGCATATTGTTTTCGAAAACGACGGCAGAAATCAGAATAGGACTTGAACTCTAACTGGTTTGCTCGAAACCAATGCTCAGCCTGGCCCTTGAAAAGCCGAGGAATAATTTCCAATCGGTATTCGTATGGAATCTGCATTAAATCAAAATTGATATTAAGTTCTTTTAAGTATTGCTCAGCATTCTGGGCTTCCAGGTCTCCCTTGAACTTCGACAAGGAATTAAGGTCTGCCATCCTTGGAGTTCCAGTCATTGCTGATCGCTGAGTTGTTGGCGGCGACTCATCTGGCCCGCTCCTTGAATTTCCATGCCTTCGTGTTCGCTTCCTGATTTTTGCTTGATACTGAGAGTCAGAGCTGGTGCTGGAAGAGGAGGAACTGCGATCTTTCTTCCTTTCTAGACGTTTCCTCTTTGTCCTTTCTTCATAAAGACTGTGCCGGGCCCTGCGAGATTCACGCTCTCTGTAACCTCTGTCATCGCCCGAAAGACTAAAGGTAGGTGGAACAGCAGACGCCATTTCATTAGCTCTTGAATCAGCAGTAACTCGTGGGCGACAGACTTGTTTGTCTTCTCTAGTTCTCTCTCCACCGGCTCTGTCCATCGCTTCATTTAGTTCAATGTTCATGGTTGGCAACGCTGCACTCTCAGCAACTGCAGACGGATGAGCAGCTGTTCGAGATCCAGTTTCTGTTTCCGTTTGGCGGGTAACGTGCATGGTCTCTAACTGATTCGTAAGTTGTTCTACTTGAGTTTTTATTTCCTCAACGTCCTTGCTTCTTTGAGACACAACTACTGAAATCTGACTAATATTTTCTTGGACCTCAGCCCGGAACTGTATTTTGTCAGTCTCGGCCTCGGCCAACATCTGTTCCATTGTCAGCTGTTTTTCGATAATCCTATTGCACTCTCCAGTGAATCTCGAGTTAATATCCTCCACATCTGTGCGAACATTTTCCGTGGCTTTATTTACATCGGCTGCCAAGCTGCGCCGGAAGTCATCAAAGTCTATCTCTCTAGCCTGCCGGATTTCTTCAGAGAATCGAGCCCTAGTTTCCTCGTTCTCAGACTTCAGTTGTTGAATCTCACAGGCCATCTCGCCTATTTCAGCTCTTAATACTTTTATAGATTCATCGTGCTGCTTACCGATATCATCCTTTAGCAACGCACATTGTCTGAGGATATCTTCCTTTAATATGTCAGATTGTCTACAGATATCAGCCTTCAGTGCTTCAGACTGTTTACACATATCAGCCTGCAATGTTTCAGACTGTTTGCAGATATCGGCCTTCAAGCTGGTAATTGAATCAGCTTGCTGTTTAATATCAGCTTTCAGTGCTTCAGACTGTTTACACATATCAGCCTGCAATGTTTCAGACTGTTTGCAGATATCGGCCTTCAAGCTGGTAATGGAATCAGCTTGCTGTTTGATATCAGCTTTCAGTGCTTCAGACTGTTTACTAATATCATTGCTAATATCGGCCTTCAAGTTATTAATGGAATCAGCTTGCTGTTTAATATCAGTCTGTAATTTTTCCATACTTTCGACTTGTTGCTTGCTAATTCCTTCAATCATGGCTTTTAATGCTTTAAACATATTTAATGGATCAGATGAACTATCCGTAGACAATGATTCACAATCTTTACAAACCAAATCGATAGCATCGTGGCTTTCAGTTCGAATATCTAAGCCACAACATTCAAAATGTAGAAGCTTTGTACATTTCTTGCACACAAATGTGGTTTTATCTTTATCAATGTCCCGACAACAATCGGGAACATTAAGTCCTGAAATCGAAGTGAGATTTTTATTTGCGCTACGCAAATGCTTCTTGTCCATATCGAAACAAAATAACTCTGTGCTTTTCAATAAATATGAAAGTTCAGTGCTCTTGCACAATTAATCTCAACTTTAAACAATTGTCTTGCCCTTGTACACTACAAAATCGAGCCAACACGTTGAACTGCCACTTGACACCGTTCTACTGCACAATTATTTAGACGCGTTGTATTATTTTACTATTAATATTAACTTAATAATACTCAGCGGTGAACGATGAGACTCGGTGAAGTACACAGACTCCTCTCAGGTACAGGGGTAGTGTTAGGCAAAGACAATATTCACAGCACAGAGAAATAAAATCACATTATTGCAGTATATATAAACTGAAAGGTTTTATTCTTTATTCATGGCAATTATAATGCAAATATACTTGAGATGAAAGCGAGGATTTCGCTTTGTCGATGAATTGACTCAACTAAAACGCATAAACTCAATGCGTGGCTATCGGCAAGCCTATGATTGCATAGACCTAGCTTGCGCCCCGAACTACCACACCAAGAGATATGCAATGATAACTGAGCCAATATTTGCTCTTTAGCCTTTTATTTCCAAATTAATCTTTAGGCTAGCTTTATTATTTAACGTAGAATGGTTGCAGTATTGTGCATATCATCAATGCATGGCTATCGGCGTACCTATGTTCACATAGGCCTAGCTTGCGCCCCGAACTACCATACCAGGATGTATGCACAACACCGAGGAGTTCTTTTAAGTTAAAAAGCTTCGACGATCCGTGGCGAAAGTGTGATGATTCTTACGCGATATCCTCGCTTTTATACTATTTTTGAGAACACAGATTAAAGTACAGATGAATCACTCACTATCTACAAAAGGATACTACAACAAGACTGACATCTATACATGTTTAGAAATACAAATTCGTATAGTGAACTCTCGCAAACATGAAGATACATTAAATTACCCATAATGTAGCATAAAATACAATAAACATTAAACAAAAGATATAAATGACTAATAAGGCGCAATATTACATAGAATAACAAGGAGGTTACGCTTTCTTTCACAAAATAAATATATTAGTGACACATTTTCTACTGATGACGTCACACAAAAATATGGATCATATCAAAATTATCCAGGTCCTGTGGTAATGGAGGAACGTACACAGTGTCTTTCACAAAAAATGTGTCTGAACTGTAACAACTGTCCCTGTTCGTGCAAATTCCATTACGCAATATGTTTGTTTTACCTTCGTTGTTTTGAACATTGCCATTTTAGCTATCAACAAGTAGCGCCTCTAGCGGATTTTACGTCAACTACAACCACAGGCTATAAATTTACAACCTTCCTTTCTTCTTTCCCACCAGAATTGCTTTTGTATCTCTTTTCACTTAAAAATGAATTGTGTACCATTCTTTTTTAATAACGCTGTATATGTTTTTTAGCACGTAATGATTCGCTCCGTAGTGATAGGATATGTAGCCGGTTGGAAATCTCGAGTCCTTGCATTCATTACTCATCGTCGCAGTTAACCTGAAGTGGAAAAGTGAAGTAAATGTTCATTACGTCATCTGTGTGAAATAGTGTTGGCAGCAGGTAGTTAGTGTGGGAATATGAAGCAAATAATTGTCTAACTTCGTTCACACTTCTTTAACCCCTTTGCCGACGGCATTCTTTTTCGATCGTAGCGCTGTCACTATGTATTCCCTGCAGTGCCTGTAGATATTTATTTTGTCGCATTCGCCTGTTTGGGACAGTTTACTTTTCCCGCTTTGAGAGCAAACCACGAGTATGCTGCCCAGGAAATTTGTTTCTCGAATGCGAGTTTCGATTGAGCGACTCCTGGCATGAAAATCGGGCATCGAGTCATTGCTGGCTGAAGATCATCGTTTGACACATTTTTTTCCCCTCGGCCGCCCAACATGGCCAACTCGAGCAATCCCGTAGGCAGGATCCCATCAAATTTTCAAGGGCCGAAGCAGCCAGGTTGCCATGGTTACGTCTCCCCCATTCGTCTGCTGCTCACGTGCCCCGGTGACGTCATTGGTTGGTGGCCTGCGTATTGATTAATTGGATGGGGACGTTCCTGTACACAGTCATTTACAGTGTTGCCACGGGCAGGGATAATTTTGCTGTTTGGGGTATTTCCAGGTTCGAGGGATATTTGATGGCACTAGCCGTACATGAGTGACCATGCTTTTTCTGTGACGTTTCATTGGCTGTCATCGAATCACTATTAAGGTACGTGGTGGGTGAAAGGTCTCTGCACATCAATGTGTAATAAACATCACGCTCCGGTCGCCTTTATCTAGACGACCATTGGCGAGAGGTTTCGTATGCCCAGAGCAACTTATGCGGGAATGACATTCCTGTGGAAATCGAACTCGGATCTCCCGCATGACAGACGTCCTACGGACGTGTCGGATAGCACAGCACAGAACCAGATGTAACGGGACACAAAAATGCAACCCACAGAAGTTGTGTTCTAGTTTAACATGTTGAAACTAGAAAAGCATAAAATAATGTTGACATTCTAATTGTCCTACAAACATTAGTTTTACAAAGGAAGTTGATAAACATATATTTAGGAACATATCGCAGCGATGAAGAATGATTAAATGAACCAACAACACAAAAACAGTTTCACTATTTAAGTGGTTCCGGAATAAATTCCCAGTGGCGAACTTTCGTACGTGGCAAGGTTCTTTCTGTGGTTTGCAGATCCAAAACCCATTCCCATTAATAGAAGTGGGACCACCTGGTTTCGTAATATATTAAGATAACCACTTCATTGGAGCGAACTTATCATTATCCGTACAAGTAGCCCATCGATATATTCTTCTTAATTTATCCACTTTGTTACGTCCTATATAATTGTATAGATGCTAAAGGAGTTTTGCTTACCAATTAGTCAAGAACTATGAAAAAAGTATTCGTGTGTTTGAACCATAAACTTCCAATACCAATTGCATTTTTTTGTAAAATATTACTATGGTGTCATGCTTCCCTCCCCACCGAATGAAGTCCGGGAACATCTGATTGCAAACCATTGTACTAAGCAGTTGTATTTTTTACTGAATTAAGTTTATCTTTTTTCCATACGGTATAATTTTATATCTGCACAATATAAGCAATTGTGATATTCGTATTAACAAACCAATATACGTAATCCTCTGTACTTTTAGTAGGGCATTGTAAGTTAAACAGGTATAAGGTAAAGCTTGTCTATTCTCGGCACTTTTACTAATAATAACATTCCCCTTTTGAAATCTGATTCAGCCTTGAAAGCGTCTTGTGGTGTTCTGGAGAAGATACGATAAAACGTGCTCCGTTTTATGGACATCGTAAATGCAACTCTTCTTTGCCCTTCAGCGTGTATTTATAGAGAGGGAATATTTGTCCGTCGGAGGGAAATTATTGTTTCGGAGAGTTGGCAGCACTGGTCAGTGTCGTGGTGCGGCAAAGCGATACTGCAAGCAGCGCCTTCTGAAGCAGGTAATGGCGATTTCTGGTGTCTCCTCTCCCTTGACGATTTCAGCACGTGCTTTCCTTTGATCTCTTTCAGTTTTTACGGGACTGCATGCTGGTGGTGTGGTGGGTGTTGTCGGTTGGTGCGTTATCTTGTTGCAGTTCGAGGTGTCTGTTCCTGCCATTCATTGTTTGACGCACGTCTTCGTGTTGTTGCATGTTCTGTTCGTGTGTGTGTTGGTTGCAGGTGGAAGGTTGCGTCTGTAGTTAAAGTAACGCGAGCGGAAGTTGGACGGTGCCTTTACGATAACACCTGCCCGGCAGATGCACTTTTCTCGGCGAGAAATTTCGGTCGCCCTTGTCTTGAGTCTGAATGCGCGCGCGATTTCTGATCTCTTGCGGAGCGTAGGCGTGAGTTTTGTAGGATCGTTGGCGATGTTGTGCAAAGTGAACTTGTCCGGGTGTGCAGACTTGTTTTGCAAGGTCGCCTGTGTTGACAAACAAACAGTTTTGGCCTCGATGTTTTTTCCCTGGCTCCTGCAAACTTTTACAGAGTTTTGTGAGGTTTTCGTTGTCAGTTGCGCTTTAACTAAGCCAGAAACTCCGCCAGAAAGAAAGCGTGTGGTGTAGCTATAGCCCGTAAGTGTCGCTTAAAAATGCATGTTAAATTGAAATGTATCGCCTCGGTGACAGTGAGATTAACAATTTCTGTCCCGGGTTCATCGTATTCATTCTCGTCGCAATGAACCGTAGTGTTAGGAAGAAAAGAAAAATACAATTTCCAAAACGCATGAGTATTTGAGATTTATGCCCGTTTATCCTTTTTGTTCCTTTGTATTAACATAAGCTTTAATGTTTGGAGTGTCTTTCCTTCATCAGTTTCATATAAGATCATTCATCATCATCGTTGCCTGTAGCCATAGTAACATAAAGGCGACGTAAAATTAAGAGATAATCAGTAGAAAACATTCGAGTCAATAAGCATGCAGCTAAGAAAACTAAAATTTCAAATTCAGTCTATTTTTGCAAGTTTTTAAAGCTGGTAAATTTCAGAATGCAGTGGCGGACTGCCCCTCCCATCCTATTCCCACCATGGGATTGTGTGCACATGTGTATTCTACGTTTCTAGAGAGAAAATGTTTTTTTGTTTCCGCAAATATTTGTTCTATTAACATACGTTGCACATGAGGATCCGCGAAATATTTAATATGTTTATGCGCGAATAGTCCCATAGCGGAAATTGCTCTTGACCAAACTAGAACTATGGTGACATACATTTATTAAAGACTGTATTTCACTTTAAGGTGCTCGAAATCTTAACAGTGCGGATATTATTGTAACCATAGCGTTTTCATTACCAGATTAAAATTCAGATATATATTATTAAAATATATATTTTGATCGTTTAAAAACGTTCCTCCCACTTCGAAGCAATCTGTCTTCTAATTTGTGGTACTCATGGGAGTCTGCAACGTCGCAAGGTACAGGAAGGTCAACGTGACTCTGCAACCGGTTTTCTTATTCACAGATAAATAAATGCCACCTTTCCCCACCAGCTGGTCATCCACTCCTTTGTCCTGTGTTTTCCAACATTCTTCCGCCATAATTCAGAGAGCCAAACGGTAAAAGCCTCCATCTGACCACAACCACTCCCTTATATAGCTTTCCCGGTTGTCTCCCTTACAAATGTCACCGATCAGAAGTTTTCGCTACTTGTTTGTTACGTAAACTACGGTTAATGCACCCTCCTTTCTATGTAATAGTTATTTAACTGCAGGTCATGTCTCGGGTCGTTTATATCAAACAGCTGCTATTTTAAAGGGAGGAGTGGAAAGAGTTGAAATTTTTTCGATGTGTGTAGCGTCTGTTACATACTGCTAATGCAATGCATTTAGGGGGCGGACTGCAGCTATATAGGATGCCTGGTGAGAAATTGTGCGTAATCTTTCTTCCTTAAATGTATGATTGATACCTATCTAGTGCTAGCTGATTTTTTTTAAAGGTCTTTATCATAATTCCTTCGCACTTATTTACAGAACAATTAGGCATGTGCATAACACTGCCTATCACGCGGTGTGTTTTGTTATCTAATATAACTAGTATTTTTTTTAGGTCTGACTGAGTTCCAGCGAATGCTTCCTTGTTTTGCTAGTGTTGACGGCGTGAGTTGCTATACTGATCGCGGGCCCAACTGGCGACTGGCATACATATTTCAGGAGCGTATATTCTAGGCTATCTGCGAAGTCTGAAGTCTAGAGAATAAAATACAGGAGAAAAATGAATGAGAAGTATTGTAAATAAAATTATTCATATCAGTGACATGATGGTGATTCTGGAGTTGGCAACCTGATTTCTTGTTAGTTGGCAACCTGATTTCTTGTTAGTTGGCAACCTGATTTCTTGTTAGTTGGCAACCTGATTTCTTGTTAGTTGGCAACCTGATTTCTTGTTAGTTGGCAACCTGATTTCTTGTTAGTTGGCAACCTGATTTCTTGCGAGTTGGCAACCTGATTTCTTGCGAGTTGGCAACCTGATTTCTTAGGAGTTGGTAAACTCATTTCTATTCATAGCCTTCGACCTTGAGACATAGTGAGATAGCTCAGACCTTTGACTCAGTGTACGCCACTGACATGTCCATGAATCGTCTTCGGGAATGTATGACTCGATGAGTGTCAACAACCTCACTTCGGAAGTGAAAGCTGCACGGGTAATATCGCTCTCCAGTTACGTTGCCAAGCTTACGTCTGTTTTGTGTCAGTTTTATTACCTCGTTTGTGCAGTGTTTGGTGCTTTGTACACTACAGCTTTTATCCAGTAACTGCGCAAATAGACTCCCCCGTTTCACAAAACGTTTGGCAACATGCTGTGTATCCGACGGTCATTTGTTTCGTCCCGCCAGCAACTTTCGGTGCCTTGTGACACGAAGATGCCCGATGTCAGTCGAAGAGAATTCAACGGATAGCTGATTCGTTGTTTCCCAGCCGCCAGCTGGAAATGCGATCAGTATAGCTTGTGTACTCGTAGAAGCTCGAGTACTCAACCGTTCACTGGCGCGTTACCAACCTTCTCTTGTGGTGAGGGCAGTTGACCTTTTCCAATGGGCTAATCGTATCCTACCATATGTTCGTGCTCGAACGTGCAGTTTCCGAGAAGCTCATGCGAGAACACGCACAAGTCGGAGGGTGGCCAAGGAGCAATAAGTAAAAAAATAACTTCTTTGTGCACGGGACTCCAAATGCATTTGCGAACTCTACAAACAACAGTGTTATAACAAGGGGCGGATTTATATGCACCAAAAAAGGCCAAAATACGCACTAAAATTTTCAAAACGACCTATTTTGAGGTTCTGTACGCCTTACATGCAAAGTAAATGTATCAGTAAAGAAAGTGTGATAAATAGTCCTATTTAGGATCCGCAAAAAATACTAATTTACAAATGTTTTTAGTTTCATGTAACAAAATGATTACGTTACATGCATTCCTTTATAAGGAGGCTTGATCTAAAAACTGCAATATTGCAATTATAATAATACACGTATCTTGTTGGAAACACTATGCCCTTTTCGATGAATTAATCAGTGTCTTATTTATTTACATTAGCATTTGAATACACCTGACGTTAATTATCAATGTTCTCAGGTAGCAGGCTTTTGCGGTTGTCAGAAAGAAGTCTTTGAATTTTGAAAATGTTATTTCCATTTCATAAGATGCCACTGGACATTATTTGTTAGTTTCATTTCTTGTCTTGGCATCCTGACGTAAAATTGATTTTTCTATATTCAGAATAAATAAATTTCAGTTGTGGATTAGACAGGTTTTCCCTGCAGGACCGAATTCACCCGTCGCAGGAACTTCGAAGCTGGGTTTCTGTAAGCTATTGCTAACTGCTTCTCTAATTCAGCTATCTCAACTTCTCCTGGTGTTATTTTCTTTTGAACAATATCGAAAATAGAGTGGATGGCCAAAGAAAGAAAAAATGTAATCTTTGTCCGTTCAAAACTATCAACGAAATTTTACTAGGTTTTTAATACTGTTTCATTCAAGATTCAGGTTAACTGCATTTTCATTCAAATTAACAACACAATCATAAATTGCACATGGTACAACTACAGACATACATAGAGCATTCCCTGACATTCGCTACGAGACTCGGCGGCAAGCGGCCCGGCATCAGCGCTTGTCTTTCACAGTGAACGGGTCCGCGACAGTCGCTAGAGTCGGGTATTAAAATTACAGTTTTCATATTGTGTACTAACCTTGATTACAGAAGGTGTTGAAAATGATGTCCCTTTGCTGCAATACATTCCTGGCATCTCCGAAGGAAATTGACATTTACACGTGCAAGTTCGTCTGCTGCAATTCTCCCGATTTCTCGTACAATTAGTGTTGCCCACGAGACGAGACTTTGGCCTGTCTCGTCTCGAAAATAGTCGTTTGTCTCATGACATATGGTCAATCTCGTCTCGTCTCGAATTTTTAAAAGCCTGTCCCGTGGACAACACTACGTACAATACTCTATTTTTAACTCGCGGATTGTCTTCGTATACTTTATTTTTTTAGATTTCCCCATTTTTCTTTCCACTTTTATTCAGAACTGACCCTGTTACTCAAAACTTTTTTACCAGGTTTAATATAGTGGTTTTATGTGGAACGGGAACACCAGGAAATTTCGTTGCAAAATGTTGTTGCACTTCTCCACAATTCCTCTTAACGAAGTAACACTCGACAAGATAAATCCTTTGTTGTAATGTAAACTTTTGTGGTGCCATATTAAGCCACAGTCTTCAACACACGGGACACGACACAACACAACTTCCGAGGGAGGATTATACTGGTGTCAGTCTGCAACGTCAACAGAAAGGGAAAGAGAGCGAAGGCAGGGAGAGCGAAAAAACAGACTGTAGCGTGCGACTGTCGCTGACCCCGTTCACCGGGAAAGACAATCGCAGACGCCGGGCCGCTTGCCGCCGAATCTCGTACCGAATGTCAGGGAATGCTCTGTACATACAACAATGGTCTGGATGGCCTAGTGTGGGGATTCAACCTGCAAACACTCCGAATGTGAATCCATCACCTTAACCGTCAATTCAAAGGAAGCAATGCTGGATTGCTACATTTGATGTGCGGTTCTGGTGGCGATAGAGTTCGCACAGAGATAAATGCATTGTAGACAGATATTGAACTCAGGCAGCAAACAGTATGCACTAATAATCTGTCGTTCGCACCTACCATACCGTGTGAGTCGAACAAATGCTATTTGTCACGTGAAATTTAATGGAAAATAGTGCACAACGATAGACCAAAGAATAAGAAAGGCATACCTATTTTTTTTTTAACATAAATTGTGCTGCAGGTTACATACGAGATATAATGTGCCATTTTTCCTTATCAAAAACAGGATACGTGCTATACGCCTATAAAAACTGCATTAAATATATCAATAAGTACACAAATCCCACGGACGCTACCTCAGTTTCTATTGGACTGTAATCTTTCTCCTTCCAATCACTTTCAATGTTTAATCCTCACCAGTATGTTTGAATATTTAGCTGCAATCCATCAACAGGCATAATCGCAAAAAGGTATTGTATTTTTATTATGTCTAATTTAAGAATAAAATACGCCCATAGTGCATATCGTCATCATCTGACCATCATTTCCTTATTTTCTAATGTCTTCTTATTTTGTACTCAAATAACAGAATCATCCTTCACTACGTTATACAGCAGCCTTGTCCGCAAATCTTAACATAAGTATATAAAAATTACAGTGTCCAGGCCTACGCAGGCAACAAATGTTTTATGTTACCAAAAATGAAAGCTCTGTTTGAGCATGATAAATTTGCATTTCGGCAAATTTCCATTTAAGCCAAAAACTACTCTAAATACCTGAAATGTATTACATATTCAGAGCATACTTTACAGTAAATAACTTTGCCGGCGGTGGTAAACGCATCGTTACCTTCTACCTAGTAGCATAACTTACATGCTCTGCGCATCCCCGCAACTTTTCAGTTGTGCGCCCTTACTCGTTAAAAAAAATGTATCTCTCTTCTAAAATATTAATTTACGCCTACATTTATATTAGGTGAAATGGATATATCCGTTGAGAGCATATGAATTTTCCTTAAGGGAAAAAAACATGCAAAAGTCCGCCCCCTAGTTATAACGTGCCAGCTATTCAATACCAAAATTCATGAGAAATGTTTATATCCAAACACACAGTGCACAACACGAAACATGTAAAGGTATGACTTGAGGTAAACTGTAAATGAATTCAATACACATGAAGAAATCAACTTACATTTTTGAATATCTGCATGGTGCAAGATTACCGCACAGCAGTCCGCACCAATTTACCTTTCGTCCTGATTATGTCATCGAGCGAGAAGAGTATTCCCAAGGATAATATATAATCCTTGGTATTCCCAGTAAATTGTCAATCACCATGTTCCTTCATTTTGTTTTATGCAATGTGAGGTTCAAGCGGTGAACTTCATTTCACAAAAACACGTAGGATTGAGAGAAAAATTATTGAAAATGTGATATGATGGACAATTTGCCTCGTAATACTTACCCATTCCAACAATATTAGTTAGAAAGCACATTTTTTTTTTCAGAACTGACAGTTCTACTGGTGTTAGCTTATTGACAACAAATTTTCGTTACAAAACGGGCAAAATGAAACGATTCTATTTTTTAGTAAACTTCTCCTGGAATAATATAATTTTGTCAATCACCAAAGTACACATCAAAATGCAAAAGCATGGGTTTTAAAGTTGCATTTAATGATGCTACCAAGGCGGGTACGTAGCAGGTTAGCTCATATTCATGGGAAATACGTTTATTGGAGGAACCATAACCAATTTGTAAGAAGCCATAGTAGTGAAATACATCTTAATTACCTGTTTCCAAAGAAGAATTAAACATAAATGATCGATTCATTTTTTTTATTTTACTTCGCTCTGTGCCACTTTTGGCAAATCGCGACGATGATAATGAATGGTGATACTAAGATGAAATGGATGTAGAGACAATCACAGACTACAGGGTGATCCGTTTTGAGATGTCAGAAAATTAAACCGGTTTATATAAAAGAGGTTAATGTGCGTATTTCTGTGCAGTTTAATATAAGCAGAAATGATGTAAGTTTCAAGTGAGTAGAGGTTTACAGACTTCAGCAAACTTTTACTAGCGGATCACCCTGTATATGGACGATACAACACGAGCCCATAGATGATTGATTATATTAGCTGCGAGTCCACACTCCCCAGAGCCTCCTTATTCTGCAAAATGCAGTTCAAGGTTTAAACGTAAATGAACTAACGTAGGAGGAATTTACATTATGATTTTTTTGTCCGGATTAGAACAATAAGCAGTACTATATCTGGCAGGGTTTTCATGTTTGTCCAATCTCCAACCGTAACGTGTAAGCAGAAAACACATCACATGATTCAGTACTGGGTGGTACATGGATGCGGATATGGTTGTTGCATCCGGTCGTAATGCGTTTGAACTCTCTCGTTCCTGAAGCCGTTCTTTTATTGCCGAATAACAGATGACTGACAGTTCCAGCAGGCGTATTACATTCGAGGTATGCTATAGAAAGTAACTTGCTCAGGTACACTGAGGGTGTCCGATAGTCACTTCCGTGCACTAGCGTACGAGGGGGTAGAGAGTAACAATTTTTAATCTTAGTTTTGAAAGTTGTTCAGACAGAAATTTAATTGATGTTATTTTAAGGGGGGGTTGCTTGATTCGTTTGTTTTATTTTACTTCGCTTTTCTGCCACTTTTGGCTAATTGCAAAGATGGATGAGGGGACAATTACGAACACGCATGGCAAGAAACAGCAAAAGTCCCACATACAATTATACTGGCGGCAAGTCTAGTCGCCGGAGCCTCGTTAGTCTGCAAAATGCAATGCAGGGCATTTACCGATTTTATTTTCGGTATCTTTACTGCTTTCATTTGAAGTTTCATAAAATTTCTGGAGAGGCTGTAACCCGATCAGCTGCCCCCCGCCCTGCGTACGCCAGTGATGCTGTGAATGATGTAACGTTTTGCAATAACGGTGCAGATTTAACGGGAGAGGAAGGGAGACAATTTCCCCACCCCTTGCAACAAAGATAAATTGTACCTGCCATGGATGGTTGTATTCCCAAGGGTTTCAGAAAGGTGAAGTTAAGAAGAGTACCTATGCACTCAGATTGTGTGTTAATAGCCTTAATTCGTACAGTTGCAAGCAATGTTGTTATAGGTCCAGGAATTTTAAATAAATTCAATTCCGGTCCAGGAGAGAAAATCAGCAAACGTAAATGGGTTCTGGACCGTAAAGGACCTTTCTATCTGCAAAGTATTGAAATTCGGTCCAGGAATCTTTTTTTTTTTTTCGGATGAATTTAAATACTGTCCAGGAACCTTTTTCCAGGATGAATTTCAATGCTGTCCAGGAACCTACTTTCTGGATCAGTTTAAATAGGGTCCAAGTTCCGTATTGAAATGAAGCAATACTCAACTTGGACCGAATTTATATTCGCGATTAAAATTACCACCTGAGCCCTAGTGTCGCTTCCAATATGGCCGCTCTATGTATGATAAATCTTTGTTTACATTCAGCAGTAGTACGAAACAGCAGCGTGTTGTCATGGCTGGTATGGAAGAAACGTTTAAATTATTCGATATTTTTAAATATTGCGAATGCGATGTGAATTCCAGGAAGTCTAACGAAGGTGAAGCTGTGATAAGAACGAAGCATTTAATTATGATAGGCAAAAATAACAGGGAAAACTCAGACGAAACTAATGTATACGCACTGGTTCTTCAAAGCAATGCTGTATCATCTGCACTGCACCTCATGTTGTAACTGGGGTTCTCTGAAATTATTTGAAAATAAATAAATTGAAATTGACCTATACTTGAAAAGCTGGCAGGAGAAAATTGCGAACATATCGTTGCAGTTCTTTCTCGATAATATTCACAATTTCGTGACCAGGTTATTCTCACTGAAAAAGGACATCGTACTCAATGAAACAGCAACATTAGCATGTCCATTTTCATTTTCTGGTTATGCTTGACATTAATTCATTCTCAAACTATTTTCATCTTCTCTCGACTTGCACCTGTTCCAAATTTCACACATCCATAATACTTGATGCATTGGGTACGACGCTTCATGACTTTTCGAAAAAGAAAAAAGTTTTATTTATAAAGTACAATTTAAAACTTTACTTTTATGGCAATTTATATTTATCTCTCGAAAAATAAAGTGAGCAGACTCGTGCATTCTTCGTAGTTAATTTCCTTGCCGAATTACAGTGTTATTCCCCATGCCAACCTTCCGTCAATCAACTACGTTTTCCCTGATTTATTTACAAATTTCATTTTGTTGATTCCACGGGCTGGAAACACATGAAAACTTTTCATTTATTCTGACCCATAAAACGATTTAGAGCACAGAAATACCTGAGAATAGACCTTACTCTTTCGCATATTCCCCATGCTTTAAACGACTTCAAAACAACGTATCCTACATAGACTTGTTCCTGAAAGTCCCACCAGATGGCATATCGGTTAATTATAATCGCGAATTGTGCGAGAAGAAAAGTTCCAGTCCTGTTACTTATAGAACCCATTATAATGTATCTTTAACATTCCAAGGTTGTTAAAGATGTAAATTATAAATAAATTCAATTTCCGTCCGTGAGAGAAAATCAGCAAATGTAAATAAGTTCTAGACATTAATTTTGGTTCAGGAAAGTTTCGTATTGAAATTCATTACGTAATTGTTGTACTATTGCAATGTTATTTTCTGGTTTTTATTAGCATGTTCACCAGCCACCACCAGTCCTCGCACGGTATAAGATATACAACTCCAGATCTGGAAATTGCTGGTGCCGTGAGGGCAGCTCCAACCCACATCAAAACAGTTGCGGACAGCCATGACCAACTCAACACAGGGAGCGCCCTCTAGGTAGAGCCAGGAGCTACATGTTACGCAAGTCCGAGCATGTTTTTTGCAGTGATGCGACCGATAGCTTGGTGTTGTTTGGGGGCGGCCAGGGAAGCTATTGGGTTGTTCTTTTCCTATCGATTGCCGGGAAGGGACGACCACTCTCTCCAGGGCCTCTTCCCTGGCACGCCTAGTGACATAATCCACAGAAAGTAACGTCACATGACCAGGAGTCTGTCACCCCGACAGTGTTTTGCATGCACGAGTCGTGGCGGTGTTCATGAAGTAGTGACAGACTATTGGGGAAGGACTTCGGACAGTAAAAGAGATCCCGTGTTGTCATGCTTTTTTTAAAATTCAAGCCGACGTCAACAATTTTCACACGTGCCGGCCTCCGAGGCGGAGTGGTTAGCACAGTGCGCTACTACGCTAGGGGTCCTGGGTTCGAATCACGGCCTGGGCATGGCTGTTCTTTGTAAGTGTCCTTTCATCAAATTCATCATATCACTCATCTACATCTTCGCGATTAGTCAAAAGTGGCAAAATAAAGCCAAGCAAAATTTTCACTATTAGAGGATTTTTGAAAATCAAGTCGATCGAGAGCGTGGAAGTATTTTTAATCGCGACTTTTAACTCGGACTTGCGAACTGGGTTCCATAGGTCATATACGAATTACGTTTTATCGTAATTGTAGACTCTTGGTAATTCAGGGTGGCTGTATATATATTCAGAATAAAATATAGTTTTTCAATTCTCTTCTCGATACTAACCCTTCATTACGTGGTTTAGGATTATATGAATCGAAGGTGTTCAGAGCAGTACAGAATACATGCACCTGCTGGTTGGCTCACGTTAAAGCGGGATAAGAATATAGGCACTCTTCCTCTGAGCGAGATTGAACATCGAAGCGTCACGTCCGACGCCAGGACAGCTGTTTTCGAATTTTTCTTGCTTGTCGAAAAACTGCTATGATATTCCAAAATCTGATAAAATACATATGCTTAAAATTCCTTTTTATAGTGGAACCACAAGCAAAAGAAACCTTCGCAGACCTGTGCACCTTACTCCCGCGTGGAGGGGAATCGCAGAGTGGAGCATGCTTCCTTATGGCCCGAGCTGAACGGAGGAAGGTAAAGGTGCGCGGAGACTTTTCGTCGAAGGTTCTTTTCCTTGCGGTCGCGCTATAGAGCATTCTCGTGGCTACGTAAACCTGAGTGTATTTAGACAAACAACAGCGACACAAATGTCACGAAGATTCGCGTGGATGCGTTTTTTTTTCTTTGGGCTTTTTTACTAGTGAAGCTTTTGATACAGGGACGTTTCTGGATTTTCAAGATGTGACACTGTGAAATCAATTTGAAATATACGAATATTCACGTCTAGAATACATGCAATTGTGCTCAAGTTATGCAGGCAGTTAAGGCTAGTCTTCCATACGAGATTATATTTTTAAAAACCCAGGGGAACCCCCTAAAGAAGCCCTCCTCCACACCCATATATTCAAGGGTATGCGCTTATGTCCTGATGCCTATATAATAAACCTGGATGTCATATTCTTAGAATTATGCCCCCCCCCCCCGTTTTTTCGTGCAATTACAGTAGTTTTCATTATAAGATGCGAAGATTGTTCTGGTACAGTGGGATCCATGAGTTTTACCGTGCAAATTGTCCATGACTATTTTCATTAATTTTTCTCTTGCATCCTGTGTGTTTTTAAGCGTTGGATTTATATTATATATGCTGGTGCAGAAGTTGTCAACAGCTTTTTTTTTAGTTTTCTTTTAATTCTTGAAGATGTTATTGGGTCAAATAAAGTGCACGAACATGGTGATGGACAATTTGGACGGTAATACTCATGGATCCCACCGTACCATAACATTTTAATTTAATTTATATTATGTTAGTGTTGGATGTAGTCTGTGTCATGTAGAAGTTAATTGTGACAGAAAGGGAGTTAATTTAGACAATAATGGTATTTTTTTGTTACAAAAATTACTACTAGTAAAGATTAGATACAATATTTTTCTAGATGTTCATAGTAACAATATTGAGAAGACCACGATCATGAAGATTTTCCCCGTCATTTTTGGGGAGCCGGGAGGGACAAGAACTGATGATTCTGTGGGAGCCTGAAGTCTCGATGTTTGTTCAGCAGTCATTATGTCTGAGCGGAAGCTCCTGGCTCCGGGGGGGGGGGGGGGTGGCCAGGTGAGATGAAACCTCTTTCCTTGGCCCTCGGCCAAGCAAAAGGTAACTCGTTGACCTTGAAGTGGGCTGCCCGAGGAAAAGATCACCAGCCTCTGTTTCATAGCCTTTTGGCACGGACACGGAGGGTTACGACACTGAAGAATAATGAATACACTAGTATTCACGCACCATGGCGGTCTGCGGGGACAAATACACTACCTACAGTAATACAAGTCAGTTATATTATCGCAAACTGCTAGTAAAAATAAACTGATTGCAAGTGCACATTTTAAATTGGGGGGGGGGTACGAGATTTCTGTGCGAATGTGGTCCATGAACAGTGATGTGCAATTATATATACACTCCTCACAAAAAGTTTGGAATATTGTTATATTAGACAGAACAAGTTTGGAATAATATTATGTTAGGCAGTAGGTGATAGGCACGGTGCCATGTTGGTGAAGAGGCGAGAGCGTCCACCACCAGATACCATGTAGGGTTGCATTCCAAGGCCGTGTCTATCACCTATTGTCTTACGTAACAATATTCCAAACTTTTTGTGAGGAGTGTAATTATTATGACGATATACTCTACATATGCAGACAAGCTTAGGCTTAAAAACTGTCGTTCTTGAACCGAAATAGAATTATCTTGCGTTTCAGTTGAAAAAAATGTGAGTACTTTCCACTGTTCCTTACGATTACGAACATTTTTCTACTAACTTGTAAGTATCGAACGCAGAATATGAAATATTCTAGTGCTCAGTGGGAATAATGAACTGTTAATGTCTGACAAAGAGCATATAACTTCTCCCAAGAGTTGATGCTTCAAGGAAAATGTGAGAATAATTTATTGTGTGGTGGTTTTCTGCTAGATACTAACCAACAGGAGTGATTAGGATTCTTTACAGCTCGATAAGAACCAATAAGAAGACAGTACGCCTCACTGATGGCGTAGTGGTAACGTCGCCACCTTGTAGTCAAGTGGTCCCGGGTTCGATATCCGTTGGGAGCACGTAGTGGTTCTAATCTCAGCCTAAACTGTAGGCCCAGGCCCAACTAGCCTGTCTGTGCATACAGTGGACTTAAGAAAATCAAATTTCTTCCAAACAGCGATGCTAACTAAATTTTTAGCATAGTTGAACGCGACTTGAAACTTGTCTCTCCTGGAAGTACCTCGAGCATAACTCGACGATCCTCTAGGGAAATTTAGTATTTTAGTGGTTCACGTTCCTATAGCGTAGAACGTGACAGTTTGTAGGTTCGAATCCTGGACTTGTGGCTTCATCGCTACCATCGTCGTCACGAGTTGCGCATGGGCAGAAAAGCGACGTAGATAATCACATTACAAATGTACACAAAACGACCTTTTACAGTTTTTGTGCGCACAAGAGGCGAATAAAGTATTAAGGTTCTCTGAAAGGTATTTCTCTAATGAACTCAGTTCAGAAACTTAACCACCTTGTAATATCTACTTTCCTTATTGTTAAAACATTCTCTGCTTTTGTAATGAGTCAGCGGTGAAGCGTATCCGATTACTGCGTAAAATGTTCTGTCCTTGTGTACCTGTACGCAATGCCCCAGAACGGATTGGATTGGTTCTGAGGAAACCTTGCTTGTTGTATCAGTCTTCAGTTCCTTCCATGAACCCCATGCAGAAATCGAAGGAAGAAGACAGATCGTTAGACTGATTTGGTAATCAATATTTCAGAATTTGAAACACATTGGCTAGATAAGCTTCGATGTCAATTGAAGTACACAACAAATAAAAATAATGGATGATACATCATTCGACTTCTACAGGATCTGATAAAAGCGCATCTAGCACGCGACTGCCACGCAGAGGCGCAACCACTTCGATTTTTGTGCAACTTTTGGCTAATTTGCGAAGATGGAGATGAGTAATGATATGATGAAATTGATGAATGGACACTCAAACATCCATGCCCAGTCCGGGATTCGAACCCGGGACCAACATTATTATTAGTAGTAATAGTTGTATGAAAGACGTTATTGTCCCCCTAAATTATGCAAAAAGGGGTAGAAGTTGATGATGCTAAAGCATTTGTGTTCGAACAAACGACTTGAATTATTTTTCCAATACGTTCAATTTCACATTAATAATGGAAAACTAGCACACAAACTATTTTTGAAAGACAGAAAATGCTTGATAAATGCATTCCAAATATAATTCTTTTTTACATTAACATCTATAACTTTCATGCACAATATATGTTTCACATATATGTAACATGGAGCGACGTGGACACTAAATTGTGTAGGTATTCAAAGTTGCTTTAATACATATTATATACAACATGTATTATTTAAATACATTACACATCCAATTCATCCATCTCGCAAAAATGACAAATTGTCTCTCAAATGTGCACGTTCTCTTTCCTCAAAACAATTGTTCATGCATTTAAAACAAATTCAATTAAGACGAGTGTTTTTTCTCTGTCTGGAAATTTACAATGCATTACAGAGAAGAATGATATATTGCGAGCAAGAAAATGTTTGGATCCAATTTTTTTGCAGGCTGTAATCGATATTGATTTAATAAGGCCCAAATAATTTCACGGGACGCCAATGCATTCTCTCTTTTGCAACTTTAGAGCCTCTTCGTTGGTGTAGTGGTAACATCGTCGCCTTGTGATCAAGGGGTCCCGGGTGCGATGCCCGGTGGAGGCACATGGCACAGTGGTTCGGATCCCACTTCAAACTCTAGGTCCAGTCCCGATTAGTCTTTCGGTGCGTAAAGTGGACTGAAAACAAAAAATCAATCAATCAATCTTACAACTTATTTTCATTTAGATCGTTCGGCGCCCAGGGCCAATTTCCGCTGCCCCCTAGCTACGGTCCTGAACTTGATAAGACTAAGAAAAACAGGTAATGCGAGCGAAGCGAGCAAGAAAATTTTGCGAAAAGTATTTTTATTTGCATAAAATTTGAAGTTGTGAGCGGTAATTGCCCTCTGCAGGTACATTTGGCCGTCAATGTTTGCCCCCCACCCTGTGGTTACGCCACTGATGCCACATTCTGTAGCTACTATCGAGTCACAAGAAATGGGAATAAAATTGACCCATAAACGTGACGCGCTCTCGTGCGCTACACTTTGCTGTAGTGGCATTCCATCACAAGAACATCGATTATTATGTGAACTTCATCTTGATAGCTTATTATGTGAACTTCATCTTGCTTAGAACTATTATCTTAGATTTGTGGGAACAAAATAAGTTCAAACTGGTTTTATGTACGTAGTGGCTCGGTAATCCGATGTTACGTAAGGTGACCTAAACAAAACTATATCCAAAACAAATGTGGTGGTATTGTTTTGTTTGGGCCACACTGTATATGGTAATCCGAGGCAAAAAAATCAAGAGTTTGCGTCTGAAAAGTCCTCATATAAGGGGATTCGTGAACGGAAACTATGCAACGCCCTGAAGCATAAGACGCTTGATCATTTCTTTAGAGAGTAAGAGGTTCAATATGGTTCAATTTTTTTTCCTGATATCGTTTTTTAATATTTGTTTCGTCACTTCCCCTAGGTTATTCCGCTTTTTTATGTTAGGTGAGCAGATTGAGGAGCTACGAATGAGTAGCGAAACCCGGTTATGGAAAGCAACAACAACGGCTAGGGTTCGTCGTGCTGACCACACGTCACCCCGTAACTGGTTGGTCTTCCACCTGAGGTCCGCAGTCGGTAGGTTGTATGTGCACCCCCTTTTTTTCTTTTTGTTATTCGAGGTTCTCTTGTCTCGTTCACCTCGAATTATCGGGAGCGACCCCGTGGCGAATTGGTTAGCACAACGCGCTTAACCGCCAGGTATCTCGGGTTCGAATCCCGGCATATCGTCATCGTCGCGATTAGGTAAAATGGCGGAACAGCGACGCTAAATAACAAAAATCAGATCGATTATCGAGACACTACTGTACTTAGAGCAGTTTGTCTGTGTGCTATCACGTTTGAGTACAAATATAGCTTTTCATGCCATGTTATACAAAACGTTGATTTTTGTCTCGAAACGTTTCCGTGAGTGACGATAAACTTTTTCTCAGTTTCTATAGAAAAAGTCATCACCTTAGTACAGTTGGAACAATTAAATACTTTCCTGCTGTTCGTTTTGATGTTTCTAAATCTTCCCATTAGAGTGAACTGTGAAAGTGAGTGCACAAGTTTTGTTGCAGGAAATTGTTACACTTGTAATGAGTAAATACACTGACTTTGAATGGAATCGTTACAAGCCGACAGTGTCCGTGACTGTAGATCTCGGTAACCTATCGACTTTTGTTTTGACGGCCTTCTCGGAATAAACCTGAGCCAAGACTTGGAAGGAGTCGGGAAGTTACGAAAGACCTCAGCTGTTCTTGCCGTCTGGCCATGCGTGGATACATACTACCGTAGTAGACTCGACTGACCAATGGCAGAGTTTCCCTCCGCCGTACACTTCGTTCTGTTCGCTGTTGCCCTGATGATCCCAATGCGCAAGGTTGCCAACTACTTCCACCTACACTTAAAATCTAGTGACTTTTCTGTTTGTGTTTTTCGTTTTTTAGCGTTGCTTTTCTTCCATTTTTGACGAATCGGGTTACCTTTTGTTTAAGCTATGCTTTGAATAGAATAAAGTTGGTTTTACGTTCTCTTCTTAATTTCAATTCGGATTACGTCACATTTCTACCCCTTGGGTTAATTGTAACGATGAAAAGGGAATTTATCTAACGCAAAAATGGGACAAACAACGAAATATTCAGGTTCGAAATGGGAAAGTCGTTTTTCTTGACACCTATAACTACATCGTTAGTTCTTTCACTAAAACTAATAACTGTGCGTAGCAGTTTTACCTCGAACCAGAAAGGGGGGGGGGGTGAAGAGCGTAGACTAAGAGGTTGGTCCTTTGAACAAAGGTGCCTTTGTTTTTAAGACCTCGTAGACAGAAAATAATTTAGTCCTGTATGTGAAAGTGTGTTTGCATACACAGTTATTCTGAATATTTAAAATCTTAACTCCGGCAAAGTGAGGGGATGTACCATTCCTTCAGGTTTAAAAATAGCGTTTCAAATCGGGGTATATTACATGCCTTCTGCGGACTTCGCTACGGACTTACAAGTGTTTCCGTGTATTCATATCAGGGGAGCAGACCTCAGTTTGGTACGACACCAGGGGTCCTGGTTTCGAATCCCGTCTTGGGCATGGGTGTTATTGCGAGTGTCATCAGTTGCACTATATCACTCTTCCTTATCGTCGCAACTAGCCACAACTGGAAGAGAACGACTTAAAATAACTTAATCATATACAAGGATATCCCCCTGTAGTCTGCTGAAATCTTCACAACTTCACGCATGCTTTTGAGAGTCATTTTTGTATTTTGTGTAAAAATATTACTAACTTGAAGAAACATTTCAAATTGTGCACGGTAGAGAATATTAGTTGCTTAATATCTAAAACACAGAATTTAAATTTAAGCTGCAGCAACTTTTGAAAATAACGTTAACTGTATGTGCGTCGTATAATATTAGAGATTGGTTCAAATTCACATAAAATCTGAGGTTCAAATCCACATAGTACATACTAAAATCTGACATTTTTCTTTAACACCTATAAAATATATATTGAAAATTGCATTGTAATTAAATACTTAATTGTAGCGATTTAAATATTATAGCTAAGGCATTAATTTATCCAGTAAAATCGTCACCCTCCCTCATCTCTCATTTTGTTACATAATCGGCATTTTGTCAAGCGGACAAGATCATGTACAAATGCAACCACAGAGAGTTCCGTCTTCTCTTTTCTGCAAATGTGTTTACCCTGTGCATTGGTAGAATTTGATGAAAGTTGAATACTTTGTCTCTGCTTAGCAACACTGCTGTTGCATGCATTCGCTTGTTGGCGCCATTCATCTGTATACGATGAAAGCGCCTGAGACGTTGCACAAGTTGACTTTAGCACTATATTCCCTGTGTGGTGTTGTTTAAGTTTTTGACTCTATTTCTGTGTGTGGTTGTTTTCGAATAACCGCGTTGTTCCTAAGTAATCTCTAGCTGCAGTTGTAAAGTAAGCGCCGTGATCAGAACGGTACATTTTAAAAGTAGCTTCGCTACAACTACAGCTAGCTACTCTACAAAATGTAGCTTCGCTACAGCTACATGTACGAGGGTCACTATTTATATTTTGAGCCTTGGCAACACTGATTGAAGTTAGGCGCGATTTGACGTTTGCACGGAATCGTCTGGCATTATTGACCATAACGTACTTCAAATGTTTTGTCAATAGCTTCATTTGTGTTGTTTATGTTGCCTTGGAGATTGCGCGACACCAATAAAATGGAATTAACTCGTGAACATTTTCGTGCGATGATTTTTTACGATTTTCGACGTGGATTATCAAGACAAGAGTGCATCGATCAACTTACTTCCACATTTGGCGATGAAGCCCCATCCTTTGCCACTGTGAAACGCTGGTATAACGAATTTAATCGTGGCCGCCATTCGCTCACCGACGAGATTCGCGAAGGTCGTCCAAAATCAGTTGTTGTTCAAGAAAACATTGATGCTGTGCAAAACCTAATACTGCAAGATCGTCATGTGACATACTGTGAGATTGAGGCAACCATAGGCATTAGTTCCACCAGCATATATAAAATATTACATGATCATTTAGCTGTGAGAAAGGTATGTTCTCGTTGGATCCCATACAATTTGACAAAAACTCAAAAAGACGCTCGCGTCAATTGGTGCAAACAAATGCTCAATAAATACAATCGTGGTGCTTCAAAAGACGTATATAAGATTGTAACAGGTGACGAATCATGGATATATGCATATGAGCCGGAACGTAAACAGCAGTCGACTGTATGGGTGTTTCAAGATGAACCCAATCCAACAAAAGTTGTTCGTGCTCGAAGCACATCGAAACAAATGGTCGCCTGTTTTTTCGGGAAAACTGGACATGTGGCAACTGTGCCTTTAGAGTAACGTACAACGGTCAACTCTGAATGGTACACAAGAATTTGTTTGCCAGAGGTCTTCGGTCAAATACGGAAAACAAACAAACGCCGTCGGATCATTCTTCATCAAGACAATGCTAGCTGTCACACATCTCGTCTAACAACCGACTTTATGAACAGTCAAAAAATCGAATTGATGGGTCATCCGCCGTACAGTCCTGATTTGGCACCCAATGACTTCTTCTTGTTCCCGAATGTCAAGAATAAATTGCGTGGACAACGATTTTCGTCGGCAAAAGACGGAAGATGCCGTTGATGCGTTCAAAAACCATATTATGGAGGTGTCTCAAGAAGATTGGAAAAACTGCTTTGTCAAATGGTTCGAACGAATGCAAAAGTGTATTGACCATAAAGGAGAATACATCGAAAAACAATAAAGCAGTTTTCAATGCCAAATTCCTGTTTTTTCATTGTTAGGCTCAAAATATAAATAGTGACCCTCGTATTTACTCCTGTTCTCTACGTTGCTACTTTTGCATAAGAAACTTAAGACAACCAAATGGATATTCAAAAGAAGTCCTTAGTATACCCGGCAGGCCGAGGCACACAGTTTTTCGAATCCAGTCTCGATTAGCTTATCTACAAATTATCTAAAAGTGGCAAAAAGCGACTCCAGATTAGGGATGGCCAAACGGATCCGGATCCGAAAAATCCGGATCCGTTTGGATCCGGATCCGGATCTGCTTGGATCCGGATCCGAGAAATCCGGATCTACTTGGATCCGGATCCGTAAATTCCGGATCCGGATCCGAAAATTCCGGATCTGGATCCGGATCCGAAAGTTCCGGATCTGGATCCGGATCCGAGAGTTCCGGATCTGGATCCGGATCCGAGAGCTCCGGATCCGCGGATCCGGATCCGGGTCTGAAAGTTTCGGATCTGGATCCGGATCCGAGAGTTCCGGATCCGCGGATCCGGATCCGGGTCCGAAAGTTTCGGATCTGGATCCGGATCCGAAAATCCGGATCCGGATCCAAGAGTTTCGTATCTCAATCCCATTATAATATTACCACACCTTAGTCCTACAAGAATTTTTTTCAAGTGTTGTTCCTAAAATACTTTGCTACGCATCGGCTAACACACTCGTGCACAAATGTCCGAAGTGATTTTGTAAATGCCATTGAAACGAATATGTATTCATTCGAATGTATTGGAAATGAAAACACACATAAATGTGAGACATTCCATTCCAGGATGAAACCTTTAACACATATAACAAGATAGAAATGTTATAGAAAAATTATACAATTGTTCTACAGTTACAGTTTTACAAATTAAAATAAAACATTATAATATATGTAGTGTTAAATAATTACAAAGTGTAAGACTAACAAGGGAGGTTATCTAAAGGTCCCCCTCCGATTTCCATGAAACTTGGCAGTATAGTGGGGCCAAAGGAAGAATTACGTGTTTTTTTGTTTCAGCTAAAAAACGGTTTTATGGGGCAAAACCCCCTCAAATGTCAAGATGAGGACAAATTGAAGTGAGGATCTGACCCCTGTGTCTTTCCGATTTCCATGAAACTTGGCAGGTGTATACTGTATAGTGGGGCCCAATGGAAGAAATACGTGTTTTTTTGTTTCAGATAAAAAACGGTTTTAGGGGGCAAAACCCCCTCAAATGTCAAGATGAGGACAAATTGAAGTGAGGATCTGACCCCTGTGTCCCTCCCATTTCCATGAAACTTGGCAGGTGTATAGTGGGGCCCAATGGAAGAAATACGTGTTTTTTTGTTTCAGATAAAAAACGGTTTTAGGGGGCACAACCCCCTCAAATGTCAAGATGAGGACAAATTGAAGTGAGGATCGGACCCCTGTGTCCCCCTCCGATTTCCATGATACTTGGTAGGTGTGTGTATAAACGGGCCCAAATGAAGAAATACGTGTTTTTTTTGTTTCGGCTAAAAAACGATTTTAGGGGGCAACCCCCCTCAAATGTCAATATGAGGACAAATTTAAGTGGGCATTTGATTTGTGTGTCCCCCTCCGATTTCCATGAAACTTGGCAGGTGTATAGTGGGGCCCAAAGGAAGAAATACATGTTTTTTTTTTTTTTTTGTTTCAGCTAAAAAACTGTTTTACAGGGCGAAACCCACTGAATTGTCAAGATGAGGACAAATTGAAGTGAGGATCGGACCCCTGTGTCCCCCTCCGATTTCCATGATACTTGGTAGGTGTGTGTATAAACGGGCCCAAATGAAGAAATACGTGTTTTTTTTGTTTCGGCTAAAAAACTATTTTAGGGGGCAACCCCCCTCAAATGTCAATATGAGGACAAATTTAAGTGGGCATTTGATTTGTGTGTCCCCCTCCGATTTCCATGAAACTTGGCAGGTGTATAGTGGGGCCCAAAGGAAGAAATACATGTTGTTTTTTTTTTTGTTTCAGCTAAAAAACGGTTTTACAGGGCGAAACCCACTGAATTGTCAAGATGAGGACAAATTGAAGTGGGGATCTGACCCCTGTGTCCCCCTCAGATTTCCATGAAATTTGGCAGAAGAAATACGTGTTTTTTTGTTTCGGAAAAAAAATTGTTCTAGAGGGCAACCTCCTCTCAAATGTCAAGATGAGGACAAATTGAAGTGGGGATCTGACCCCTGAGTTCCCCTCCGATTTCCATGAAACGTGGCAGGTGTATAGAGGGGCCCGAAGGAAGAATTACGTGTTTTTTTGTTTGAGCTAAAAACTGTTTCAGGGGGCAAAATCCCCTCAAATGTCAAGATGAGGACAAATTGAAGTAAGGATCTGACCCCTGTGTTCCCCTCCGATTTTCATGAAACTTCGCAGGTGTATAGAGGGGCCCAAAGGAAGAAATACGTGTTTTTTTGTTTCGGCTAAAATACTGTTTTAGGGGGCAAAACCCGCCTCAAATGTCAAGATTAGGACAAATTGCCGTGGGAATCATCTGACCCCTGTGTCCCCCTCCGATTCCCATGAAATTTGACAGGTGTATAGAGAGGCCGTATGCCCCCTGTTTCTTCCTATGCCATATTTACGTGGTTTCGGTTTCGGGGACTTCAATTTCTCCTCATCTTGACATTTGAGGGGGGGGCTCTATACACCTGCCAAGTTTCATGGAAATCGGAGGGGGAGACTTAGACCTCCCTAGTAAGTAAGTGTATTAATTAATTACAAACCGCGCACGCGAGCACACACACTATATATATATATATGTGTGTGTATGTATATTATATATATATGTATATTAGCAGGTAACAATATGTTATAAGCACATTCTTACTTTCCAAAGAAGCGCATGTGGGATGGCAAAACGGATCCGGATCCGAAAATTCCGGATCCGGATCCAAAAGTACCGGATCCGGATCCGAAAGTACCTGATCCGGATCTGAAAGTACCGGATCCGAAAGTTTTGGATCCGGATCCGAAAATTCTGGATCCGGATCCGAAAGTTCTGAATCCGGATCCGAAAGTTCTGGATCCGGATCCGGATCCGAATCTGAAAATTCCGGATCCGCGGATCCGGATCCGAAAGTTCTGGATCCGGATCCTGATCTGAAAATTCCGGATCCGAAAAATTTTAGGATCCGGATCCTAAGGATCCGGAACCAACCGGATCCGGATTTCGGATCCGCAAGGATCCGGATCTGGCCACCCCTACTCCAGATAAGAGAATTACTAAATAAACCATTCATCCTCATTGTCATGATTAGCGAAAGTTACAGAAAAAGCTACGTACAAGAGGAAAAAATACATTAATTTGGAATAACTAAAGAAAATTGTAATTTCTGCAGAAAAGTCTCTCTCTCTCTCTCTCTCTCTCTCTCTCTCTCTCTCTCTCTCTCTCTCTCTCTCTCTCTCTCTCTCTCTCTCTCTCTCTCTCTCTCTCTCTCTCTCTCTCACACACACAAACACACACACACACAAAACTCGTACGTACAGTATCATAAAATATATTGAGGAAACTGACGTGTAAACTTGAGCGTTCTAAAAATATTGAAATTTTAAAATTGACATAAATAATTGCAATTCCAGAAAGTGTACGTCTATCGTTCTTGTAAAAATAATTTCTTGCTGCTGAGAATGTTACATACTGTATATCAAAATTGATGTGTGTGTGTGTGTTTTTGTTCCCGTATAACTCTCGAACGCCTGGAGCGACTTCAACCAAACTTGGTACACATATTACTTACAATCTGGAAAGAAATACTGTGCGGGTAAGACACCCCTGGCGCCCCTAGGGGTGGGGGTGGGAAGGTGTGACGTGTAAAAATAATAAAAAACGACGGATATTAGTGTGGAATCCATACTGGTCGGGGTTGCTAAGATAGTGATACTCCCAATGCCGTTCAACTCCCAAGACACCCCTGGCACCCCTAGGGTTGGGGGTGGGAAGGAGGTGACATGTAAAAAAACGACCTATATTAGTGTGGAATCCATAGTTTTCGGGGCCGCTGAGATGAATAGTGACACTCCCAATGCCGTTCAACTCAAAGTTCATTATATTCCTGTGTAATAGTAGATTCGGATAACTAAATACCCGGGCAACGCCGGGCAATCATCTAGTATTATAGTAAATTAGGCTGGATTAAAACGAAAGAAAGACGCAGATATAAGTTACTTCACACAGGAAGTCCTTTGTATCTCAACGACAGATTGCTTCCGTTAGGAAACCCAGAGTTATCATACACAAGATCCCAAAGTTCTAATCTTCTAACAATTAAAACTCACAAAACTGAATTTTTTAGTAACTCTTTTACTGTATCAGTGGTTAGGGACTGAAATGCACTTTCACATGAAATGAGAAAATCAAATTCAATAGGTATCTTCAAAAGAAGATTAAGTTCCTTGTTCGATTTTTTTTGTTTTTGTCAAGTAATTAACACATGTTTAATAAATATTTGTAGTGGCCTGTTATGTATATAAACCTATGTATGAGTGTGTGTACATGTATGTGTGTGTGTTTTATGTATTTCTTTGAATTACATATTTTTACCGCTGTTGGTTTGACGTGAAAGGTGTGTGTGATCGTTATTTTGAATGTTTATATATGGATCAATTTATGAATATGTTCTATAATATGAACTTTTTGTATGTGGTTGAGTGTAAGAAAAGGCATGAGCCTTAATCTCCGCCACAAATAAATAAAGTACAGGAATTTTGTAGCTAGCTACAGTAGCGCGGTACTTCCAACCACTGGGTAAGTGCAATATACTTTCCTCTGAACAGAGTGGGTAGCATTATGCGCTACGAGGTCAGAGGTCCTGGGTTAAAATCACGAATGTTTGTATTCGTCTATCCTACCATTCATTCTTATAGTTGCGATTTACCTATAGAGACAGAAAGGCTACGTAAAGTCACAATAACTACTGGTGTTCACACAAAACCGTGTAACTTGAAAAAAATATCTTATACTATACCTTCAGCAGCAATTGAACATTCACACGAAATACATGGGTGCAACTAGTAAACACATTTTCTATTCCCGTATTGTTTTGGTATCAATATTGAATTCATAACAAAACACCTCAATGTGGAAAGGTTGCCGGATCTTTCTTGAAGCTTTTCTAAAGCATTCAGTCGTTTACAGAATTCATGACTACGCTGCATTTTTACATTTTTTTAAAGTTGTACGTGTGGGCAGTGTGCTATTTTCTAACATGTATAGCTAAATAAACCACGCTAGTTTCACGTGCAAGAAAATTGTTACATTTTGCTGAAGCTGGATAATTCGGAGAGGTGGAATGAGTAAGAGCGGTGTGCCTGTGTTGTTATCCCAAGGTCATCCGTGCAGTGTTGCCGAATCTAACCCATGGGAAACAATACAGTGACTGGGCATTTAAATGTCCACATTGTTGTTACACGCTTCTTGCTCTGTTGCCGAATCTTTAGCTTCTGTCATAATCCATCCATGATGATGTAGGGAATATTTCTAGATACGCTGGTCTCGCATGATTTAATAACGTAATTGTATAATTTTACTGTCATGTTGATGTGTCGAATATTGAGACAACAGCCTTGCTCATCCTCTCATCGATGGTTAGGTACTTGAGGACGATCTGGAGGGTAAAGGTGGCTGGCTCAGTGTGGTGCTGATTACACCATCTCAGCTATGATAATGTTCGAAAAGATAAGTCTTCATGGTTCGGTACATTTTTATTGCGAAGTAAATGTACATTTTCGCAAGTGAGTAGAAAATTATGTAAATGTTACGGCCACTGGTTCCCACTTGGAAGTAAAATGCACAGACAGGTTGTATTCTTGGCCATTTGAACGTTTTGTGGCGTGTTTGTTGATCCCTGAAACTCGGAAAATCCTGTGTTGGCTTTACTTTTTATGAGATGGAAATCAGATTTCCGCCGAATCCAGTGGACTGTATCTTCGCGTTCACGAAGGATCATTTGCTTTGGGATATTGTCGGTTGTTTCGTCAGACATTTAAACGAGCACGTATCTAGAAATATATTTCGGGGATGTCCGAACGAAGTGTCTCAGAAATAATATGTTTACATGAATACGTTCATATAATTTATAGGTTTGTACATAAGTAAATTAACATTGTATTATTCTTACATGAATAGGTAAAAAGAATGGTATAAAAATGGATATAACAGCAGGTAATCATTATGTAGCTTACATATAGTTAAAATCGCCAAGATTTGCCCTGGCAAGAAACTTGTCAAAAAGATAAAGAATTGAATATTTATTAAATAACAAAAACGAGGCAAAATAAGAAACGCGTTCAAATTGATTTAGGTTGTGAAAATGTATCTGTTTGGAAGAAAATCGACGTAAAATACAAATAGAAAATGTTATCACACTTGGCAGATCTAACATGTTAACAGCTTGGCGGCAGTGGAGTGGGCCCTAGTGGTGAGTATTGTAAACAAACTCGTTGGAAGCGGCCCCGGCGCCCACCCAGCGTCGAATAACATGGGTACCTGGGGGGTAAAGGCGGTCAGGGGCGTGATGCTGATCACATCACCCCTACTCACGACCGGATCAAGAAAGTGTTGGGGGCGTTACCCCCACACCCCCTATACGCCATCATGGCGTTGTGCTATGCACAGGGGAGCACTTTACTTTTTTTACTTTACTTTTACTCGTTGAATGTGTCAGGAACAGCTGAACTCGTACATCATGAGCCATCCTCCGTGGCGGAGTGGTTAAGCGCGACGCGCCAGAATTTCCGGGTTCTAATCCCGGCCGGGGCATGGGAAGTTCTTTATGAGTGTTCGTTCCTTAATTAAAAAAGTGGCAGAAATGCCAAGTAAAATAAACTAGTTTACGAGTGTTTAATATTATTTGGAGAGGGCCGAGTACTCAGCAAGAAATCCTGATTGGTTCACCTTATCAATTCGTACAAACGAATATTTTCGATAATAGATGGAAGTTACGTCATTCGTGCGCAGGTTTATAGGTGGACGGACAAATATACGCGATATATTACTCCGGAAGGGGCCGTTTCTATAAGGATGCGTAACTGGAATTTTCAAGGCCACCGTGTGCTTGCACCGTAGTTTGCCGTAAATGATGGGCTTGAGCTGACCCATCAGACAGGACAAGGTGATTTCGGTGCAAAAGGCAATTCACCTTTTGTCACGCACTGGTGCACGTCGTGTTGAGCTTAGCAGAGCTCGCTGGAGTTGTGGATCGATTCTCTTGATTGGCGCAGAAAGTTATGATAAAACCCGAAGAATTAAAGAACAATACAATTTACCAGTGTTAGCACTAACCTAAAATATATAAAGAAATTAATGCCTCTGGGGCATTCCAGTGTTGTGTGACATTTTACACACAAAAGTGTAGGTTCTAGACATGAGATTGGATTAAAATATTCATAACGAACTGATTTCATAGAATTATGAAGTACTTTATGGCTTCTGCTAACAAATTTTAAAAAGAAAAACTTGAGTATGATGACATAGGCTGACTGCATGAAAAGCATTAACAAGTGCATTATGTGTGTGACGCTTTAAACATGAAGCAAATTTTGACTTCAATTGTCTGGGAAGCATATAGGCTGCAGATGCTAGTAACTTTTTGGTAAAATGTGCAAATTATATGCATTTACAAACATCCAAACCATAATGCAATTAAAAACAATAAAACATTCCATATTCCATTTTCTTATTTACGTGGAGTAAGACCACTTTTCTTGTTTGCTCCCTCTGCATAACAATTTTCGGAATTTAGCTGACGATAGCTGCGAGGGGGTGTTCATTTACTATGTTATTTCAAGCTGACTCAGTCGGTAACGCGTCTGACTACCATGCTCAAGGTCCCGGGTTCGATCCCCGGCCGGTTCAAATCCGGGAACTTTTCTAACGTTGGAAGCGGCCCCGGCGCCCACCCAGCGTCGAATAACATGGGTACCTGGGGGAAACCCTGGGGCGTTACCCCCACACCCCCTATACGCCTTCATGGCGTGGTGCTATGCACAGGGGAACACTTTACCTTTTTTACCTTTATTTCAAGCTTCTTTTAAGAACCTCGTCGTTAATTTCACCAACAGTTGAAAGAGTAGTACCCTTGTCATGTCCTTCGTCTGTCTGCTATCTATATACATCAAAAACAATAGATCCACCAAGCTTTCCGAGACCTTGGAAAATATGCGAACTACAGGCTTTCCCGTAACTTGAACTAGCGACACTGTTCCCGCGCGAGGGTTTTAGATGGGTTGGTGAATATATACCAGAGGCATGCCAAAAAATGGGAGGGGCGGTTCAGACCCCTCTTATCAACTTCTTTGTCACAATATTTAAATCGCTCTGCTTTCAGATCCTTGCTTACATACGTAGGAAGTAAAAGTGTTATGTAAACATTTTGAATGCATTGTTTTGCAATGATAACCCCACTTGAGTGAAGAGTATTGATCGAAAGGTCCACCAGCTCCTGAACAAAGTCAATGAAAAGTAATTTCATTTTGACCTGTAAGAAATGGTATAAGTGTCATCACAGATTTCAAGTTTTTCCCATAGCCTATGTGAATCTCGAATTGGTCTGTTTTCATTCCAATTCCACATTTTACATATTTCCTTAACATCATAGCAGGGTGGCTACTCACCGGGAATTCTGCGTGAATTATTTGCTCCGGAAATTATGCGTGAATTCAGCTTGAATTTTTCTCCGTAGACGTGAAAAATTGCAAATTTTATTAATCCAAATGCTATTGAATTTATACATATGAATAAATGCCCTGAGGCGAGATTTTCACAGTTGAGTTTTTATTTTTATCGAGGAATTACTGTCCTTTGTGGAGCAATCTGACAGACGGAAGATTATTGCAAGATAAGACTTCTTGAAGATGTTTAGTAGGCTCGGAAGTTGAGGAAAAATCCTTCTTTTTCCGAGTGTCCTAAGAGGAGGTCCAACATAATATATGTTCATTTTGGGTCATTGTAGGCCAGAAAAAGGTGGGTTCTATTTGTCCTTTTTTGCCTTTTTCAGTGTTTTGTGGCTTATTTGTTCTTTTTTAGGTCTTAACGGCCTTTTTTTACAACATCACCTTCTTTGGACTACGTTTTTACTGCCCATTCTCAATTGGAATCATCATCAGTATATCACCTCTTAAACATCCTTTCTATAGTAAAGAAATAAAAAAATGAAATAAATATATTTGAACCATCCCTGAAACGAGAGAAAAACATTTTTGGACGACTGAAATAGGATCCGAAGTCCTATTTCTGTAACCCTAGTGTGGTTAGTCCAAAAATGATTCTTCAAATATGATTTATCAAATTATGTTCATCTAAAAAAATATATAAGTGTCTGAAAGAAGATGCATTTCATTCATTTTGGTGTTCCATACCACCAGAATATTGAATTTTTTAAATTCATTAAATATGTAATTAAAACTGAAGTTATTAATTAATTTGGATCACATTTATACGTCCTTTTTTTCGTTTTTAGGTCCTTTTTTTTAGGTCTCTTTTTTATAGGTCGTTTTTTTGGCAATTGATAGGTCTTCAACTTCCGAGCCCTAATGATTTGGTAGATTTATATTTGAAATTCTTACACAATTAACAATTTTTTGCAGGTTAGAATATATACCTTAACATTTGTGTGACTTGTGTTTATAGATGTGGGCCTTCCCATGGCATAGTCATCACCTTGTAATGAAGGGGTCCCGGGTTCAATACCCGGTGGAGGCACATAGTGGTTAAAGCTGAAATAATTTTATCAGTTCCAATTAACTGTGCTCAACACACACATATGTAATCTGTAGGAATTGTATCTTTCCTGGCGACCTGATTCGAACAAGTGTTCTTGGGTTACCAGTCAGGTTAAATCTGCATTAGCTTCCAACGTTTCGAGCACATACATTGCTGTTATTATCAATTCGCAGATGATGAGAGCAATGTATGTGCTTGAAACGTTAGAAGCTAATGCTGATTTAACCTGGCTGGTAACCCAGAACACTTGTTAGAATATATAAGCTGGCTAAGGCACTATACGTAGGTCGGTATGACTTGAGATAACCGGACCCCTCTCCGATTTTCTTCATATTTGGCATACTCACTAATTGAGGCCTCCTAATCATGAATCTGAAGTTAAAATTTGTCGGTCACGTCTAGAAATTGCGAACCATTGGCACGTGGTTAGGTTAGTTTGGTTAGGTTAGGCAAACATAGTTAAAATTTGGTGTCATGGTAGTATCAGGAATATATATATTTGGTTGTGAATGAAAAAAATTCACGAAAATCGACAGTTTCCATTCCGAAAACTAACGCCTTATTTTCAATTATTTTGCAATTTCTAGACGTTTCTGACAAATTTTAACTTCAGATTCGTGATTAGGAGGCCTCAATTAGTGAGTGCCAAATATGAAGAAAATCGGAGAGGGGTCCTGTCATATCAACTCGTTGCCGTAGGTCTATCTCTTACAGTAGGAGTTAGACAAAATCTGGTTGCAGATTTGTAATGTACACTCGCATGATCTGATAAATTATAAATTGTGTGAATTTCAAAGATCCGTTGTCACACATTCTTTTATTTATATAAAGTTTGAGTGCTATGCAATCCCAACTTTTTACAAGTTTTAGATAAAATATCTTTCAAAATGCCGAAATGAGTTATAACAATTTTTTAATGAAATTTTTTTTTTCTTTTACAGCAAATTTCAGAAGATGCACATGAAGAGAGAGGAGAATTCTGTTTAGAATCAGCAGCAAAGGAACCAAAATGGATATGATCGGTGTAAAGTGATAAAGATCTGGGGAGAAAGAAGCAGATATGGGCGGTAGGATGGTAGGAGAATAGTAGAATAGACCTTCTCCGATTAGCTGTGCTAAGAGCAGTGTAGAGTGCCCCTATGGGATTGGTGCCATGTGGCTACGAAGTGAACAGCGTGGTGCAGTAGTTCGGAAGGGAAACATTTCACTAAAAGGATCTCAACGTTTGTGCTATGCAAGAACAGTTCGTGGTATCGGAAAGAACTGCAAGTTGAATGGTGTGTCACCTGTACGCATAAGCAGAGCTCGGAAAATTAATAGGTTCAGGAGAAGGAGTGGGAAACTCCTTAAAGAGGTAAGTCTTTGAAAAAAGATATGTGCCAGTGTGTTGGCAACATAATTTTCCATTTTTGCCATAGTTGTCAGGTATCTATAGTAAAAATAAGGTAGAGAAGCATGATAATTCCCTTTACCTATACTGACCACAGCCAGTAGAATTATATGAAGGGCTCATGATTAAAGCATGGTGGCATTTTGGTCGTTACTTAGTTTATTCAGAAAAAAGTTTATTAGAAGCTATACTGTAGATAAATTGTCTTCGTGGGTTTTTTTTCCTTTTCAATTTCATAAGCATTCAATGTGTCCAGTGAAAATTGCATTACATGGCAATTACAATCTAAAATTAAAGGATGGTTCTTTTTACTTTGTAACGCAGTAATGTCCAAAATGTCACCATGCTTTACTTCTAAGCCTTTCATAGAATGGGTGTCCCACTAGCTTTCGAACCCGAAAAAAATGTTATAATTTGCGAACAAACATACATAGGAAAATGAAATTCACAATTCACAATACACATACCTTGTTTCATGCTGAACACGAGGCAGGGTTGAACATAAACGCACGCGTCAAAACAAAGACGTTAGGTGGCGCCAGGGGAAGTGGTGCGTGTGGGTTAGTGTGATGCGCGAGTACCTGCATCGCGAGGATGGATCGGTACACCTTACCAAAATCAGTGTTCATTGTAAAGAAATATTGGATGTCGGGATCGTATCAGACCGTTCAACGTGAATTTGGACGCCGTAAAGGACCATTGAAGTTGGAAGTTTGGTGTGCAATTTCCCGACAGCATATCATTGGACCCATCTTCTTTGAAGATACAGTAAACACACACGTTTACTTACACATCTTCAGTACATTTGTGAATCAGCTGGATGATGAATAACTGCGTTGTGGATATTTCCAACAAGACAGAGCGACATGCCATACTTCCAACGTGTCCATGGCAGAAATTGAGTCCTTTTTTGGTGACAGAATTATCTCCAAAGGATTGTGGCCTCCAAGATCCCCACATTTGACACCTCCGGATTTCTTTTTATGGCATTTTCTGAAAGGTTGTGTCTACAGAAACAAACCACGATCACTGCAAGAGTTGCGAAACAACATCGAGAATGCGATTCACGAGATCACACCAGAGACTTCACAATATGGAATGCCGTGTATAAACATGTCTGGATGTCCAGGGAAGACACTTGCAGCACTTGCTGTAACGATCGTGTATTCAGCATGAAACAAGGTACGTGTATTGTGAATTTCATTTTCCTATGTATGTTTGTTCGGAAATTATAACTTTTTTTTTCGGGTTCGAAACCTAGTGGGACACCCTGTATTAACCCTCGTTTACCCGTGTCATATGAGAAACTTACGTACGTTATGCGTATTAATTTTGCATCAGTGCGTTTTTTATATAGGTGCGGTTATATAGTAATTATACTAATTACAAAAATCTCTTAGCAACCAATTATGCACTGTCACTGGCATTAGTGTCTCGAACATGCATCCAAAGGGGGTGAATTTTACCCCTAGGCATGTTACCTTTGCTATGAACAAAAGTAACACGGAATACCATAGGGAACTATGTAATTTATTTTCAGTTTTTTTAATATAAATGTTCACAGTTAAAAAAATAAAAAAACAAGAGGTGGAGGTCCTGACACCCCCCACCCTTGGGTAAGGTAGTCTTTGCAAGGAAATGCAAGTATACAAGAACCTCATTCAAGAGAATTCAAATGCAGATTTTAGATTAGTTGATATTGCAGCACATTATTCTATTTATATGTACCCTTTTGTGATTTTGAAGTCCAAAGTGTATTGAATGAAAAAGTGATTTCACAAGATAAAGCAATTAGTCATATTATTAAATACTTTCGGAGCATGAGCAAGAGGTTTACAGGGAAAAACCTGGAAATCTCGGGGGAATTTGAAAAAATTAAAATTCTCAGGGAAAATCATCTAAATGAGCAATGAGTCCCAGTGAAGTACACCTGAAGGGCTAGAATATGCTCCTGCCTGTTGATTTTCTTCACACAAGCTGCTTTGAAGATATGGGCTTTAGATGTATGTCTATTTTCCATTACAGCTTAATTGATATTTTGTCAATTTGTAAACTTGTGTTTCTCAAAAGTGTGAAAATATATATGTATGGGGTGTGTTTGAAATGTTATTTTGTGCACTGTAAAACAGTTGGAAAAGGTATTTAACTCGCACAGGTCTCTGTGACCGTAATCCTTAATTATATGTGCACGGTGATGCAATTTTATTCTTAATTTAGTTTGGTTTCAGAAAGTGAACTGATACGAATATTTCCCAGTACTGTCATACTGCTGATATAAATTTTACTGATTCTGATAACATAATATCTACTGAACCAATACAAAATTGCAAATGATTTTTGCAGAACAATCATTCACCACCTCAATTAATGTATGTAACCAAGTGATTCAATGTATTTTACCTTTAATAATGAACTGCATATTTAGACATTTACTGTACAAAACCATTACATACAAATTTTATGTTTTTATTCACAAAAGTAATAAAAAATGGCTAAAATTATCAGTAATAATACTGATACACAGATATGCCCATGACAATAGAGTAACAATTAGTCTGCTTCTGCTGATTCCCCAGTCATGCAGGCATCAAGCAAGGACTTGTAGAAAGGGGGCGGGGGGATTCCGGGGGGTCCATGCAGATGGTGACATTCTTGTCGACATGCCAGGTAGGGTAGCATGGAACAAGCTTTGTGCTATAAGGCCCATCACTGGTGCTTGGTGTTCCTTGTCCCATTCCTCCCGCCAAGAAGAAATCACTCTGCTTCGAATTGGACACAGCTGTCTCACAGATCGTTGCGAGGGCTGGACCCTCCGCTGTGCCATACCTGTAACGTTTTTAAGTGCTAGACACATTCTTCTCGAATGTGCTGAATTTAATTTCCTCAGGCAGAGTTTTAACCTTCCCAACGATTTGTTATCTGTCCATGTTGGAAGATGACGACTGTTTTACCCAGTGGTTTATCTTCTTGAGAAGATACTCTTTCTGAGCAAGTTTTTTAGACTATGCGTACTGTTTTTAATTTTGTGTTTGTCTTGTGGAAGTCTCTTTACAACTTGCATCTTTAACTTTTCTCAAGGGGCACTTTACACCCATTTTTTAATTTTAAGGTTAGGGTAGTTAAAGGGATTTTCTCCATATACTTATAGCAGGGCAAAAAGGCCACACGTGCCATGCCGAAGCACCCCAAAATTTTAAATCAATTGATCAGTCAATCAGCTAGTCCATCTCATCTCTAATAATAATAAAGTGGTGATGTTATGGCTATGAGGGGAAATGGAGGCTATTGTAAAAAAAAAGAATACAGCAATATTGATTACTCTGGAAAACTCAGGGAAAATGCATTTCAAGTTCCCATGGGAACCCTGGGTTAGCAATAGGTGCTTTGTTGAGATGTTATTGGCTCGCTTGTTGTTTGGAACCTTGGGAATTAGGATTACATCCCACGCTCCAAATGCATAAGTGTCAGAGATGTTACTGAAATAATCTAGCTCTATCGTGAACAGATTCTATCTTGGGATATCGAATAAGTCAGTTCTGGGTATAGACTGAAAATTTCAGTGATCATGACATAAGCAACTGTCAATCACCAAGTTTTTTTTACCCAAAAAAACACTAATTTTTTTTAACATTTTTTATGCAGGTTTCAAGTAATTGAAACCAAGGTTCTCAGTGAGCTGGAAAGATCAGGGAATTTTGTAAAAACATTCAAAATCCTGGAAAAGCAGGGAAATTAAGTTTTTTCTTACCAAAATTTGAAACCGGAAACAAAATTAATTTTCCCTTCCTGGTTTCTTGTTGGGAAATATTTTGCATAAATGTGCTCTTTTCTTTTATTTTTTCATCACTTATTCTCATAAACTTGATGTGTTCAACATGCAAAGTTGAAGACATGCCACTTACTTGATTAGTATTAAGGATGGACCAAATTGAAATTTTTGCCAATATCAATAATTTACCAATACTGATAAACCAATCTGATATAAAATTTCAAATGTTCCTTGAAGAACATGATTGGTTAATTGATGTTCGTAACCAGGTGATTGCAGTGGATTTTACCCCCTGAAAAGGACACTGTATAGTTAAATCTTTACTTCACAATATCAGGACAAGCAAATCATATGTTCATATTCATAGGAATAACAAGAGATACATAGGATCAGGGATAGACAAAACTAAAAATAATTCAGGTGCCAGCCAATTTTTTTTCAGGAGCAGTTTTTTTTTTTAATATATGGGCTAAGAAAGCTATGAAATGTGATCTTGAAACATTTATTAATTAATGACAGATTGGATTAAAAGTAATTAATTCTTGCACCAAAGGGGCCTTCTGAAAGAAGGCTCAACTGGTAACAGCGTGAATAACTATGCATTACATTCTAATATATGGCCGTCTCTATCATGTTGCTGCAGATTTTAAAATTTGGCTAGGAACAGTGCAAAAATTTAGAATCGCATGTTTATTATTTTCATTTCACGATACATGTGTGACAGGAAACACACACATTAAAAAACACATAATGTACTCATTATTAAAAAAAAGCGATTGAAGTTGCCAAGTGAAAATTTTCAGGCACCATGTATTTTTTCTACTTCTGCATACGATAATTAAAAACTTCTGTAATTTTATGATGTACCTCGATCATCAGATGTTAATTAGAGTACAGTTAATCTGTACCATCCTAGTTAGTATGTTAAAATATTAAAGACAAGTAAGTATAATTAGTGTGTTAAGCATTACATTTCAGAGAGCAGGTGAGTCTTAGTAAATTACTATTTATGGTGATACAGAAGCCATAGAACCATGCTGCATAACGTCGAAAAACACTAAAGTTACCAACTTGGAAGACAGTAGTTGAAAGAATTCCATTTGTTTGCATGTTTTCTGAGGCTTCAGTTTTCTTGGTGGTATGTATGTGAGTGTGTCTTACATGATGATGTTTGCTGCTTTCAGAAGAGTGATGACAATGTGTTGCATGCCCCAAATGGAGTTGCTAAAAAAGGTGAGAAATTGTCACACTGTCGGAAATCACAGGAACCGCATCTAGAGGAAGAGGCTTTCATTACGTCAACACCCCTGAGAACAAAAACTAACAATATGGTGAAGGAATGTCCTATGAAGGTAGGTTTCATCCATGGGAATGGTGAAATATACCTTAATCATACTTTTTTCATGTTTGTGGACAATCCCCTTTCAAAGGAAATATTTTTAACCTTCTGAAGCCAGTGCTTGAAGTGGAAATTGTTAGGTGGGGGAGTGTTTGATTGAACTTGGGGTTGGCTGGTATGCTTAGCATGGGAAGAGTAGACAGCCGGGGGATGCTATGTGTAATTTCTCCCCTCCCCCTGCCTCAAGCAGTCCAAAACCTTAAAAATTATAGTACCGGTAGAAATTTGCTTTTGCTAGTTGCAAAAATGAGTGTCATTTTAATTTTAGTTACTTACATTAATCCATTAGGATCACAGTTCTTGTGATTATAACTCTGTCTCTTACCAAGATGCAACATCCCTTTGTGGGCCAAGGCCTAAAAGAGGGCATTTCATTGGATGACACCTGATCAGGGCATGAAGTCCAATTCTAATTGCTCTCACCCAGGGTAAACAACATTTGCTTTATATAACTAGGAACTGTTCACACAGGGCAAGAATGGTAATTAACACTATGGAAATTTTTCAAGTTTCGCTTTATCTTTTTAATGTAGTATTGATTTACGACAGGCAATTCCATTTACATGTTTTTGGCCAAGCAAATTGTGTTTAAGTATCATTATACTTCGTTTATGGAGTATTCCATATGAAAGTGCCCCATATTTAAAATTAAAAGCAATGCTGTAACTTTCTTGTGAGTGAACAATCTGGACTTGTCATTTCGATAACCATTCAAGTATTATACAGAATTAAATTAGAAGGTAGACTGTATTTTACATATTGTTTATTTTATCTTTTTGATTTATTCTTGTTTTCTGTTGTGTCCCATCCGTGATGCCGAAAAACATTTAATTTGTCCTTTAACTGTTAAATTTCCCCCTCAACTCCACTAGAATATTTAAGGTCAATAAGGTCAACTTGCTCTATTTGTCTTAAATAATATATTTTTCACCATTTGACAATTTACAGAAATTTAATTAAATTTCTTAAGGAAGACGACAGTGTTTCGTCTGTCCCACCCGTGACACAAAATTATTCACTAATAGCTATAAATCTGGGAAACTATTTTAAGGGTAGTTATGTTTAATCATAAGAGTTAAGTTTCATATTTCATTGCACAGAAACTGTAAGAAAAATGTTGCTTAACTATGAATAGAATAGCTACTTTAATATGAAAAATGTAGTCTGCATGTCCCACTCATGACAATGGAATGTCCCTTATATTTGTTGTCTTTCCACCTCTATCTCGAGGTTCAGACAATTACATGAAATTCATGAGAGAACAACAAAAAATTAGGGCTGAACCAATACCACTATTTACCGATATTTTAAACGATGCCGACACTTGTTTAATTCCTGTAAAATAACCAAGGCTAGATACTGAGTCACAAAACTCATCACATTAGTATTAATTATATCAAATACTCCTAAATTATTATCATATAACATTATATCTTTCTACCCCAAGAGGATGCAAAAGAACAAGTACCGTGCGTTCATTTCGATCTTCAGCCGAGAGATCGGGAGAAGCGTGGCGGTTGGCGCTGACGGAGATGCTGACATTTGCGACCTGTAATGCCTGCTAATTTTTATGGACATATGCAGACATTTATATAAATATTGCAAAACGAGCACTAATTTGTGTTATAACACGCAAAAGTTCTTATGTAATTCATCCAAGTTCTGTCCTTATATACACAAATAAATACGCTTTAGAAACTATGTTAAGAGCCACAGATAATAAAACATTTTAATCATATTTTTTACCAGTAATGTCCTGCTTAAGTTTATATCCTTGAAAGAGTTTGTGGCGATGGAGATCGTTTGGAGGTTTCGAATGTGCAACACTGTATCAAGATTACGCTGTAGACGAAACCGTTAAAAGTCAATGGTGTTCGTGAGCTTCCTTGCAATCCGAAATCTCGGAGCTCGAGTTTTTTGTTCCTTCGCGACTAGATGAAGACAGAGCTGTGAATATAGTGGAGAGCAGATGTAAACCAAGAGCGTGTTAATTTCGTATTGTGCGCAAGAGTGATATTCTTGGTTACTTGCCGTTACTTGTTTGTGTTATTGCAATGTGTGTGTGTGTTGTGTCAGTGAGACGATTGGAATGCCAGCCGCAAGGTTCACGTTAGAACAAAGATTTTTTATGTATGACACTTACTTGAAAACAGACTCGTGTCGAGACGTGTGTATGCAATTTGTACAGAAATTCCCAGGCGTTTCACCTCCACATAGAGATACGGTTAGACATCTTGTCCTTAAATTACGAGAAACTGGACCGTTAAATTTTAAAACACCTAAGCAAAAACGACAGATTCTAACCTAAACAAACTCGATGAAATTGGTGCAGCGTTAGAACGTTCTCCAAAGAAACTTCTACGCCGTGTTTCACAGGAGATGGGCATGTCAAAATCATCAGCACATACAGCCACTAAGCTACTAAAATTAAAACCGTACTCTTATAACACAGGTTAGTGCTCGTTTTGCAATATTTATATAAATGTCTGCATATGTCCATAAAAATTAGCGGGCATTACAGGCTGCAAATGTCGGCATCTTCATCAGTGCCGCCCGCCATGCTTCTCCCGATCTCTCGGCTGAAGATCGAAATGGACGCACGGTAGTAGTAGTAGTTTTTGAAATGTTGTAAGCCTTGTTCAAGTATTGCAGATACACCGAAAAAATCTGTGTATAATTATGTGTATCCCTGCCAGAAAAAGTTATAGTGTGTAAAATAAAATGTATGTAGTGCATATAAGGTACAGCTTGCACAAGGAATACAAATGTAAACATCATTCTCATAGTTTGGATTGTGTCCTGCTGTCCATTATTCTGTCATTTGCAACAAAAAATGTCACTGCAGTGTCGGCATCTGGCAGCAGTCCACAGAAGGGTAAGAGCACAAGAAAATCCACAACCCTCCCTCCCACAGCAGCATTCATCCCTTTCCCAGGAAATCAGGAATGAGCCTAGCATTATAATAATGCTGGTTTTGAAATGTCATGTTCTTAACTCAACAGTTTGCGAGCAAGAATTGGCAATGAATGGTTTCTATCATTTCCACGTAGCGTTGAACACCATTCAGTTATATGCCGTCGATATCACGTTTGGGCGCAGTACTTTCGCTTTAGCCCTGCCCTTGATCTTGTCATCTGCTTCCCAGGAGTGTGCATCATTTTCAGAAATGTACATGGAATTCCTTGTGCGGACCCCAACTTGCCAAAGGAAGGGTGAACGAACTTTTGAAAAGGACAAATCTTGACAAGTGAGTTGTTTCTGTTGGCTCCTCTAGCCACTCAACATCTTTGGTATCATCGCCGGCCCCCGTGGCAGAGTGGTTAGCACATTGCGTTACAATGCCAGGGGTCCCGGGTTTGAATCCCGGCCTGGGCATGGATGATTGTGAGTGTACATTTATCAATTTCATCATATCATCACTCATTCCCATCTTCGAAAATTAGCCAAAAGTGGCACAAAAAGTGAAGCCAATCAATCAACCTTTGGTATCGGTGAAAAAAATTGAACCAATACTGATATCCCTGGTATCGGCCGATACTGATACATCGGTATCGGCTCAGTCCCACAAAGAATGCTTCATTCGGTATTCCAACATGGGATTCTTGCCTTTTCCGATACCAATGTCGACATTGTGAAAGGAAAGTGTGAGATAACAGTTTGACAAATCCTGTTGAAACTATTTCACATGTTGAGATATGTGACAACTCAGGAATAAAATATTATTTTTAAAAAAATTCAGAATATTCTAGTTTGTGCTATGCAGACACAAAAGAGCAGGGGTATGGGTTTTTTATTGCAATGGTTTTAGCATTAAATCAAATGAAGGTTGGATTATACCTTAGTCTTCAAATTGAACCAAAATGTTGGTCAAGTTTTGAACCTTGGTACTTCTGATAACTAGTGTGTTATAATATATACAATTCAATTTTTGATAGCGAACTTAAAACAAACTTTGCAATTTTTTTTATATGCAGTGTTGCAACAGATTTTGACTTTCCAGGATTGGAAACATTAATTACACCTAACTTCTGTAACATTTGCGGAAATTTTCCTGAATGAGAACTAATAGATGTACCAGATTCATTACTCTTTACATTTCGGTGTATTTTTGTGTTCAAAAGCTCAATTTTCATTATATTGTGCAAAAACTGTTCCTTCATACATATGAAGCAAGTGTTCACACATTAATCTTCCTTAACCTTTTGTTAAGAAAATGCACAGCATACAGTTGAGTTCAAACTCATGGTGGTTGATGATATAGCTTCAACCTTTTTCCAGTTTACATGCTTTCATTTGGAAGAAAATGTGATCGCTCCATTCCAACATGAAAGCAGGACATGAGCCTGAGAACAGTTGAATAAGAGTGCTTTTAATGTAAAACTGTTAGCTAGGATATTGCAAATTGTGCACATGTACTAAATGCTATAAATAACGTATAATCCTTACTTACAACACTTCCTTACAGGTGACAAACGCTGCAGGTCCAGAGTGTGAGGAAACTAAGGAGAATTGGCAGGGAGTTGTTTCCGATGGCAATGTTTCCTTATTCAGTCCTGTGTACCAGCAGCAGCCCTTCGAAGGTAGCCCTCCACCGGACGACCTCGGACTCAGCACGGAGGTTGCCACCGAGGTAGCAGCTGTCACGTCACCTGATCTCACTTGTTTGTTGGAGGAGGGTGAGAGATGTGACCCAAGTAAGTTGTGCTGTGATAGTTCGTTATTTACTCCAATGGGATGGGTCAGACTAATCCACAATCTTTTGAGGTATCTGCCACATCACAGATTTTTAAGTGTCCTCAGATTGTTCTCTGAAAATCTGGTAACTTCTTATGTGAGCAGGAAAGTTAAGAAAAGTAACTCTTATCATCTTGTACTGCTATTGATAGAATTTGTTGCTGCCTCTGTTGCAGAGCATGTTGAGTGTTCAACTCATGGTTTGCACAGCTTGACTGGCAAACATAAGAAAAAATATTACACTGTATAATAATATCATAAAATTTTCCAGTTATATATCCCCAGCTTTATAATAAGCACACTAAGTTTAGGGATAAAGTCACATTCCGAGTGTATAAATTGTTATCGGAAATGTCCAACATCATAGTAATCACAGTATCAAAGTTCTCACCATTTTGACATAAGGGATCTGAAATAATATTCATTTACTGATACAATATCAACAAGTAGTTGACTTACGAGTAACCAAATAAATTACTTCATTTATAAATTAGCAAATGTTAGAAATATCCTTGTCAATAAGAACTGGTAACACAAAGGTTCCAGGTTTGAGACCTTGCTTGGGCATGAGTGTTCCTTGTTGTTGTCCCTTGTAACTTTCATTAATCATCATTCATCCTTATTGTTGTGAATAGCTTACGGCTGCAATGGAACTTCGGCTTGTGCAAGCAATGACTAGCTGATATTACGAGGTTTATTTTTTAATTACGGGCTGTTTTGCGCTCATGTTGGCAACACTACATGCTTGGCATTTTGCGCATGTGCGTTAGTTATCGACGTGCCTTGCACATAAACAGACGCCATTTGCACATTGTGAAATGCTTGGTGTGGTTGTGGTGGACAATGGAAGTGGAAGTGGTGCAGGTGATTGAAATTCCCGCCAAGTGTGAGATACGATCAGTGATCAGGTTTTTGACTGCGAAAAATGTGAAAGCGGCAGACATTTATTGCCAATTACGTGAGGTCTATGGTGCGAATGTCATTGTTGAAGGCAAGGTGCGTAAGAGGGTACATCTGTTTAAGGCCGGTCGGACGAATGTTCATGACGAACCACGATCAGGATGCCCCTCAATCATAACGGACTCATTGGTGCATGATGTTGAGAGCGCAATACGAGCCAACCGCTGTTTGACAGTGTTAACGCTGTCCGATTCACTTCCACAAGCTTCACATTCTGTACTGTACATGATTTTAGTGGAGAATTTGAAGTTCAGTAAGCTGTGTGCTCGGTGGGTGCCCAAAATGCTCACAGAGGAACACAAGAGTAAGTGTTAAGCATGTTGCTGCATGACAACGCAGTCGCTCATTTACTCATTTGGCTGGGAGCGGATGGACCACCCTCCATACAGTCCGGATCTCGCCCCTAGCGATTATCACCTATTCCTCAACTTGAAGACTTTCCTTGCTGGGAAGCGATTCAAGAGTGCCGATGAAGCCAAACCGACCATGACTGATTGGCTGTCGGGCCTGGCGGCAGATTTCATTGACGAGGGTCTACAAAAGCTCATCTACTGCTGCGACAAGTGTCTCAACAACTATAGGAACTATGTTAAGAAGTAGCTGAATGTACATATGAACAGTCACAGAGGTAATTAAATTTCTTCATTTGCATGCTTTAGTTTTATTTCAAAATGTCCCCTAATTAAAAAATAAACCTCGTATAAATTCTGAAAAGCTGTTTAGAATTCTATCATCATTCAAGTGAATGCTTGTGTGATTTGCTTTCGTCAACATGAGTGTCCATTTTCTTATGTACAAACTGCTGTAAGTATGTTTTGTGATCTGTTTTCAACGGTCTAAACTCTTTTAACCCTTAGTTCGCCGCCGTAACACATATGTTACAAAAAAAGTATGTCCCTTGTAGCCGCTGTAACACATATGTTAGATACAATTATTGAGGGTTTGCCACACTTATATTTGTATATTGAGGTTGAAACACTGACAGTTCGTTTGGGAACATGTTTTGCAATCGCGTTTCGAAAATTCCAAATCCCCCCCCCCTCCTTTCTCGGAATATGTCACGTGTTTGGGCTCACCCAAACACGTGTTCGCTCTTCAGTTGACAGACACAATAAATGCTTGGTATTTTCGATGCTGTTTTCCTCCAAGCTTCCAACACTGTGATTTAGTACTGATCAGGCACACATTCTTCTTTATGTTTAGACCTGGTGATCCAGCTGAAGTAGTGGCAGGGGGGACGGGGTAGGGCAAGGAGAGAGGGGATTGGATGAGGTTTGGCGGTGTTAGAAATGCTATGAAGGTTGACGATAGCCAGAGGCCAGAAGCATGAGTCTAAAGCGTGCGTCTATCCAGAAGTATAGACAAAACAAACTATTGCAAAGGCTCCCTTCCCTCTGTTAGGACTAACAAAGGCCTCACCATAAACACTTCGTATCATATAACAGCTCATCGATTTCCGTAATGCAAAATCGTTTCCTTCCGGACATATTTCCACAAAGAGCAGAGTCAAAAGGGAGAAATAGATTCACAGTAGCTACACAAGATGCAAGTGCGAACGAAAAAAAGCAAAAGTTCGGGTTTTCTCCCCAAAGTAGCTGGAGAAGAGGGGGCAAACTCCACATTTTTATGATTTTTTCATTGAAATTCGGGGGATGCAGCCCCACGCCCGTAAGCCCTCCGCGGTTGGGGCATCCAAATTTTACATGGTTGCATGCACTGATGTTCTGCCTGCAAAACAAAAGTTATCCGAAGTAGATTGGTCCCATAGTGTCAGTTATAACAATTTTATGAATAATATGCAAATTCGCTAAAATTAGCTAGAGTTTTACGTTTTGCCTTATTATTCAAATTGTATTGTACCCACGAACATGAATCAAGTTTCATTCTGTTGCGGAAGGTCCATTCTTTGAAAAAAGCAAAAGTTCCAGTTTTCTCCCCAAAGTAGCTGGAGAAGAGGGGGCAAACTCCACATTTTTATGTTTTTTTTTCCATTGAAATTCGGGGCATGCAGCCCCCCCCCCCCCCCCCCCCCACTGTTGGGGCATCCAAATTTTACATGGTTGCATGCACCAATGTATTGCCTGCAAAACAAAAGTTATCCGAAGTAGATTGGTCCCATAGTGCCAGAGTTATTACGATTTTTCTCCATTATGTATACGAATTTAAATTTCCCGCTCAAAGCCTCGGCGACACTGGGCTTACTTTTGTCAGACCGCGTGGTGTACTAAGGGTTAATAAATAAATATAAATAATAAATGTCTGTACCAATTTTGTAACACCTTTGTATCACAGATGTCTATGCAAAAGCGAAAGAAAACCAGATGAAGATTCGTTTCAGTGCTGTAAGGAAATTCTTAACAGATGTAATTTTTTAAAAAATTAATGTTATAGTAGCTTCTCAATCGCATTAGTGTCAGAGATGTGATGTAAAGTAAGGATGATACAAATGGCCTGTGTTGTACCTTGCAGTGGATGGATCTCAAAGAGAGGACTCTTCTCTGCTCACGGTCCACTGTGGGTATCCGGATGTGTCCGAAGCCACTGCTCTCTCGTGCAACTCAGCCGTTCCCGGGGGAGGCCAGCCAATGACAGGAGGGGCTTCATACTATGACCAGCAACCGGAGGAGGCAGATGCAGCGGGCGAAGAGGACTGGGAACCCTTCGATCCCTACTACTTCATAAAGACACTGCCACCACTCTCTGCTGACATGAGGGCCAGGTGCCCTGCTCTACCACTCAAGACGAGGAGCAGCCCTGAATTCTCATTGGTTCTTGACTTGGTAAGTTTCAGTACTTAGGGAATCAGGATCATTCTCATTTCTGAATTTTGTGTCGCAGTGTATTTGGATACTTACATATGTGGCTTGTTAGCACATGAAAGACTAGCTGCGATTATGCAGTGGGATGTGGTAGTGTGTCCTACTATTATATGGACAAGCACAGACTTGGTACTTACAAATGTTCTGAAGAGATGGCAGGGCAAATTTAAATATGAAAATTGTAACTGAACTGAAGAAAGGGAGAAACGTTTTCACTGTGTACAGTATGCGACATCTGTTATAAAAATATTACACCATTTAAATCATTCAGATTAAGTTCATGCTTGTAGCTTTGCAGAGCAAGCTAAAGTTTTTTACTTAAACTTACATAACACTTACTCTCCTTTACATGTCAAAAAAAGGGAAATTTATTTTTTTAGATCACAATAAAATGTTGGATTTTTGGAGGCACTAACAATGCTATTTAACATCCTAAAGGAGTTGTGATAACCTGGAAGGGACAAAGCAAAATTTGCAGCTTTAAAATTTACAAGTTTACGGACCTGAGAAACAAAGTAGAGTATTTTTTATAATTTTGCAAGTATAACTAATATATAAAAATGGACCTGAATGCTATTTTTATGGGATGAAAACTTTGTGATGGCCATTTGAGAGATTCAGCTTCAGTAGGCAATTTTTGAATTGTCACGATTTGAAGAATCAGGCTCATTTTCTAACTTCTGACAAATTAGATTTCTTTATATGGATGGCATGGACTATTACTTAGATTTTTGCATAGTCAAGATGCAGTGCTGTACATGTAAAAACATAATTGGGATATAAGGGGTGACCTGGCAAGGCACCCAAATGACAACCTCACTTCCACATAGTACAGTAACTGCTTTCTGCAGGCCAATGAGGCTCTGGTGAAGTCTCCGTGGGGCTGTGTGTGTATTGTTCTGTCTTTTGTCCTTCCATGTGCTGAGTGCCCATTTACAGCCTCAGCTTTTAACCCAGTTAAGGTAAATTTAGTTATCAGATGTGTGTTTATTTTAGTTATGGTCCCTTCGAAATTTCATGCCTCTGACTGGGTCACCATAGAAGTCAAGCCTCTCCATTTTCTTCTGGACTTCCACCATTCCTCTCTTTTCACGGTGTTCTAATCTTGTCCTCTTTGCCTAACGCACACCATTATATGTTCTTTCCACAGACATCAAGGTCTCCCATTCGGCCTTATTCCCACTCCTTGTGCATGTAAACTCTTACTGGCAGTCTTTCTGCACCCATCCTCTTCATGTGTGTGATCTATTCTGTCCTGAAGCTACTCCACACCCATTGTCTGTCAGATCTCCTCATTCCTTATTCTATGCCTTCTAGTCATCCCCAACATGATCCTTAAGAATTTCATTTCCACTGCCTGCATCTTACTTTTGTCTCTCTCATTGTCTGCTCCATACATAATTATTGGTACATAGTATGTTTTTTATATTATCTTGTTGCATTTCATAGGTACATCCCTGTTCCATATTAATTTTTTAACGCTTTGATATAGTCCACCTCCCATTTGTCCTCTTCTGTTTACCTCCTCATCTATTCTTCCACTTCTCTCAATTATGCTTCCTAGATATTTGAAACCCTCCACTACCCTCAACTCTTGCGTGTCCACCTTTATTCTTGGTATATTTCTGATTGTTTCAACAGTGGGGAAAGAGCACTTCCCTGTTTTAGTCCATTATACTAAACCACTCCATTCTTCCCACTAGTGTCTTCACACTATCTCTTCCTCGAATCCTCTCTCTCTCTCTTAGAGCCTTCCAAATCTTTGTTCTGACCATGCTTTAATATGCCTTTTCTATATCTAGGAATCAAATCATTTCCATATTTGTAATGCATTTTGATTTGCCTCTTCTAAATTCATATTGTTCCTCTCTCATGCTCAGCTCTGTTACTTCCCTTATTCTTTTCTCTAATGTTTTCTTGTACACCTTTGCTGAGTGGCACATTAGTGTTATTCCTCTATAGTTTTTACATTCCTTTCTGTCCCCTTGAATATGGGAACGATTAGTCACTTTGTCCAATCTTTTGGCACTTCTCTCTATCTTGCCACACTGTTTTCAACCCTCTGTACAGCCACTGCACACCAATCACTTCTGCACCGAGTATCATTTCCACTAGCTCTTCATCTATTCCAGGTGCTCTACCTCTTTTCATTCACTTCAGTGCTTCCTCCACTTCTTTCCATGTGAGATCCATTTTTCCTTCACTTCTTCATGTTAATTTCCTTTTTTCACATTCAGCAATTTCTCGTCGAAATGATTTCTCAATGTTCTCCTTATTTCTTCATCCTCTTTTACATTTCCCCTTTCGTCCCTTAGCTTACAGCTTTCTTTCTTTTCTACTTTCTCTCACTAATCTATACAATACTTTCTTGGGGCTATGCGGTGCTGAATCTTTCCTTGTAAGTGCAATGCTTTTTTGTTCCCATCTACCTACTACATCTACTATAGTCGTTTTCACGTTCAGAAGACACAATGGACTCTTATGGGAAATACGAGCGTGCTGTTGTGAAAATTCTGGATTTACAAATTTAGCTTAAGTAAAATCGGTACCTGCAGTTTTGCAGGAAATTTTGTAGAGAATACGATGGTGAACACAAAAAACTGGTAACTTGCTTACATAATTTTAGATAAATTAAAAATGCAAATTTTCTGTGAAAACAATTTTTACATTGTTTTCATTCCTAACGTTGAAACATGCCGTAAAATTGAAGCATTCATTATTAAAAAAAATTGACACTGTTTTTTAATTGTCATAGGTGACGGTGGTACTCAGAATTTATCAATACTTTAAAGCATATTTGCATTAAAAAATATTCAAATAAAGTATGTGGAGATTTTTTATATTCGTGCAGTAGAAAATGTCGTCGCTGGTCATTTTTTGTTCTGTAATTCCAAGTAAAAACTTCCAGCGACAAAGTTGTGGAGAAAATAATGAAATTATTTTTTATAACCACTCAAAGGTTCCCAGAAATATTACTTCCATGCATTTGGAGTTTCTTTTTAACCCGAACCTCGCGCGAAGTAAGGAGACGTTGTCTGGCCATCTTGAGCTGACTCACCGCAGCATTCCGGCTAATCACCACCAAGTTTTTGAGTTGTTATTTTATTTCCATTCAGTAAAAATATGAACTTCATGCAGTTTGTTATAATGGAATTGAAATTACTTAAATTTAATAATTGACAATTATTTCCAATGCTGCTGTTGTGAGCAACATTAGTGCTGTCGCAAATACAGGTTGTTTTTGTTTACATTACTGTCGACATTAATACTGAAATGAAGATCACCTTTCAGTTTCCAAGGTACACATAAATTCATAGACACCATATTAACCTTTGAAAGGCTTTCCAACACGTGACAAAATATGGTGCTTCAAGATAGAAATATGACATGCCTTGCTTGAGTCATTCACGTATCAGTTCACGTGGGCCGTAACTCATTTGTTTGAGTTGCAACTTGAATCTAACCCATGTGCCAGGTTCCCCTTACTTGAGTGAGAGATCTGCTTTGGTCTGTTTAGACTTTTTCCCTCTCGAAAAAGTGTTTTCAGTTGTGTGAGCTCTCGGTGATTTTTACTTTTTTAAGTAATTTCTGAAGTGTCACATTCGTGCATTACACACTTGCCTCCCCGATGGCGCAGTGGTAGTGTTGTCGCCTTACAATCAAGGAGTCCCGGGTTCGATACCCGGTGGAGGCACAAGTGGTTTGGATCCCACTTTAAACTGTAGGCCCAGTCCCGATTAGCTTTCCTGTGCATAAAGTGGACTTAAAACAACAAATCCTCGTGCATTACACTCGCGTGTGTAGTGATCGCAATGGATCATAGTAAAAAGGGTAACTGTAACGTTCACAGTATAATATTAATATTAATAATTACATATAATTATCATTATATATACAAAATATGTAACACCTTCATTGTGAAGGAAGGTCATCATTTCCCGGCGATATAAGCTAGCGCTGTATTGGCAACACTGTGCGGTTTCTCCATAAGCGCCGTTGTGTCTTCTGAACGTGAAAACGACTTTAGTCCATTCTTCCACCCACATTCTTCATGCCTCTTTCTTCTTTTCCACGTACTCTTTTTGTACATTTTGTGATTTAAATTTAATCCATTTTCTAAATGCATCATTTTTGTTTTTCACTGCCTCTCTAGTTCTTTCATTCCACCATGGTGTTTGTTTCTTCTTTCTTTTCTTGCTTGTCCTTCCACATACCTTTTTGGCTGCCTCTACTAATTCTGTTTTAAATCTTGTTTGTCCATTCTGTTTCTACTCCTTTGGGTTCATCTCTTGACACTTCAGTACACAATATTTCTTCATATTTCTCCTTTATCATCTTATCCTTCAATTTCCACACTCTTGTCCTTCTCTCTTGTTCCTCCCTTCTGTCTTTTATTTTCAATTCTGTCACATCTCCTACTGGTAACCTGTTGTCACTGTCTATGTTCTCACTGGGAATTACTTTAATGTTGTTCATTATCTTCTTTACTTCCTTGTTTTCCAATATATAATCTATCACAGTATTTTGTTCATTACTCCAACTGTATCTTGTAATCATATGGCTGTCATATTTCTTCTTAAACCAACTATTACCTACTAACAGTCAGTTTCTCTTACAAAAGCCTCCTTCCCTCCTCATTCCTCTGTCCTCATCCATCTGCTTCAAGTACTTCCTTATACCCTTTCCTGTCTCTTCCCACTTGTGGATTAAAATCATGCATCACAATTTACCATTCCTTTCCTACATGTTCTTTCAAGTCTTCTTCAAATTCTTCTTTCTCCTCCTTTGTAAAGGGTCTTTCATTAAGAGTGATACTTTTTAAAATTTGGAAAAAAAATAAACCACTCAACGTATCAAAGTAAATTGTGCTTTATTTTGAAGCTTAGACATTGCAGTTATGTTCTGAACAAAATATCGTTCAAATGTCCACCACGGCTTTGAACACACTGATGCACACAATGGCTCCAATTGTTAATCACTCTGTCCAAGATTAGTGGCGTTATGTCGGCGATAGCCTGACGAATGTTCGCCTCCAAATGTTCCAAAGTTCGTGGCTTGTCAGCTTAGACCTGGGCTTTGATGTAGCCCCAAAAAAAAAATCCATGGGTGTTAAATCACACGACCGTGGTGGCCAATCCACGCCTTGAGATGATCCGGTCGCCAACTTCTCCCTCAGCAAATCGAGCGTATCATCAGGTGTGTGGCATGTAGTGCCATCCAGCTGGAACCACATGTTTTCAATATCTATGGTCTCAAGTTCTGGCCACAGAAATTTATGTAACATCATCTCGAAAGAAATAAGGTCCAATGACGCTGCCACGCCATAAACCGCACCACACAGTGAGTTTTTCGGAATGCAATGGCACCTCATGGACCACTTGTGGGTTCTTCTGGCTCCAATAACGACAATTTTGCGTATTGACGAAGCCACTAAGACAAAAATGCGCCTCGTCTGAGAAGATTATTTTTCCACTGAAATCAGGATCAGCTTCAAACTGCTGTACGGCCAAATCAGCGAACTCACGACGCAATCTGTGATTGTTTGGCTTCAACTCTTGAGTCAATACAACTTTGTATGGATGCAGGCCCAAATCCTTTCGCAAGATTCGTCAAGTTGATGTCTCACTAGACTAGAGTGCAACTGGGAAGGCGGTCGTCTGCTACCTTCGCGCAGAGCGTTGCCACATCCACGGCCATGTGGATATGCGATGTTTTTCGCACGCACCGCAATGAAACGATGAACAAGATCTTTGAGCCAAAATAACAAAAAAGAAATTTCATTTGACATTAAGCGAACAAATCGAAGCATTTTTGTCTCCATAGGTACTACAATTATAAACATACAAATGAAATCGCAAAACAGAAATGAATGGGATAAGAATGCGGCAACTGAACATACATACCTGCAATTTTACTCAGATTCAGAAGATTCATTTTCACCCTCAGTGTCTTCGGAGTCGGAGTCCTGGAGGTTGATAACGAAGGGCTCCATGATGCTGTCTCGAGAGATTTCATGGTGATAATCCTCTTCTTGCAGACATTCTGCATGTTGCACACATTTATCCCAGGCAGAAACCGACACGTTCGCTACAGCCTCGTGCGTCAACTTTTCGACATCAGCCATTTTAAAAGTGCTGTTCTTTTCTGCAACGTAAGATTTCACTTGCGCCCAGATTAATTCGATGGGGTTGTATTGGCAATGGTACGGGGGCAGACGCACAACTTGGTGGCCGAATCCTCTTGCAAGTGTATCCACTTCGTATGATTTCGACGTCGGCTTGTGATTCCTGACCAAAAGTAAAAGCTCTGCTCTGGTTTGCGAAGATGCGTGGGGAATATTGTGTTTTTCCAGCCACGATATTATTTCTGCTTTCCTGGTATTTGTTGTTGGGGCCTTATTTAACTCTACAGAGTGTACGCTGGCATTATCCATAACTATAGTGGAATTTGGAGGAAGGTTCGGAATTAATTTTTCTTCAAACCACTGTTTAAAAACAGCACCAGTCATTTCGTTGTGGTAATCGGTAGATGTGTGTTTCGATTTTGCTCTGAAAATCAATTTGCAATCTGGAAGTAAGCCGGTGTTTGCAGAGCCAACGTGGCAAACAATCAGACAGGAACTTTTAGGCCACCCGTACCATCGTTCATTTGCCAACATGTTTTTCGTGTGTGGTTCTGGTTAACCCACGTTTCATCGAGGTAGAAAACAGGTGATTTTCCTTGTTGTTTGATGCAATGAATCTTTCGCAAGAATGCAGCTCTCGCAGCTACGATGTCCGTCCTTTCCATTAACATCTTCCGTCCATCATTGCATTTTCTATATTTAAACCCCGTGCTCTTTAGAATACGCAGCATAGACCATCGGCTTCCAACAAATTTACATTGCACCTTCATTTTCTTTGCGAGTTTCAATGATGTAGGAAATTCACCATATTTGTACATGTTCAAAACTTCCCTGCGTAATATGCTCTTATCGAAATCATCAATATCGGTAACAGGCTTTTCGCGGCGAGGATTTTTGCCTGGTGATCGAAATACAGCACTCCCACTTGCACGAACAGATTTTTTCCCCTCGCTCACAATTCTCTGCACTGAACGCAAACTTACCCCGCACGCCGCGGCAGTCCTTTCTTGAGGTCTGTCAACATGGCACTCAGCTTCACCCTCCACAATCGTTTTCTGCTCGGCCTCCATTTTAAAGTAATTGTACACGTTGTACACGATCTCACGTGCTTGCTTGTGTAAAACACAACGCTTCCTATTCTCAGCTTCCATTGTGCACACGGATATGCCAAATATTGCTACTCCAATAGCCACAACCAAAACAGTAAATCACAGCGTTCAAAACTCCGCGCGTGGAAACACAGTTGCAGATTTGACCGTACTGGCTCCAAGTCAGCGTTGCCAGCCTCGCACGGGAAACAAACGCTGCTCACTGAATTTATTCTGTAGGCTACTGCAAAGGGTAGTAGAATTTCACGCTTATCAGACATTTTATTATTTGCGTTTGTAATAAAAATAATAATAACAAAATAAGGAATAATAACACCAAACACTTATTTCGCTGTTATGGTTCTGTTTACCAGAAAATATTTAGATCGAAATGAATTCTTGGACTGTTTCACGTATATTATTTTCTAATAAGTGCTGTAACTTTCCAGTTCTTCGTTGTACGGTTGTACTTTCCATTTTTAATTCAATACATTACAGAATTACTGGGAACGATTTCTTTGGTTAGCGTTCTTATTACGCGTATGGATGACTATGGCAATAGGTATGGCAATAACACTAATATAATACAGATACATTGTTATTGTTACCCGTATTGATATAGTAATTTTACATATATAATAATACGTACAACAATAACTCAAACATAACTGTATGACATATTGGTTGCCGTTATAAAACATTGAATAAGATCATGGTGGCTTGAACCCAATCTATTCAGTATCAACTTTAAATATTTTGTTTTTTGATTTTATGTTTTCAGTTCACTTTATGCACAGTAAGGCTAATCGGGACTGGACCTACAGTTTAAAGTGGGTTCAGAACCACTGTGTCATGAACCTCAACCGGGTATCGAACCCGGGACCACTTGATTGCAAGGCAACGACGCTACTACTCCGCCATGGGGGAGGCCCTTTAGATATCGTGTTTGCCTCACGGACAAGATAAAAGGCAAAACGTTCTCTGCAATTATCTCTGCAGGTTTTCACGCGTTTTACTTTCCGTCCCAATTACCCACACCTTTTTCTATTTCGATACAAACAGGTGTCCCTTGCCTCACCGACAATGAAGACTTTGTTTTTGCACTATTTATTTGTTTAGAATGAGTTGCAAGGGAATAGGTACATAATGCTTGGAATGCTGTCCCTAGTTGTGGTGGTTACATTTTACGGATGGTTTCAGTACTTATAGCTAGGGTTGGCAACGCTGCCTTTCCTTGCTACTGCGCACCCACTTTCCACTCGCCTTCCCAGATGCTCTCAAGTCTAAGCCGCAACCGTTAGGATCGTCTTGAAACTGACACATTCGGCTCTTCCTCAATACTGGCCGCTACTGCTGCGATATTGTCCTCACTTCTTGCTTTACGTTGTCTTCTTGGTGGCTTCTGGTCGTATAGAGTGAAATCCCGCTCAAACTTGGCAACAGTGCGGCATATAGCCTGAATAGAGAAACGGTGATGGCGACCCAATTCTCTGGTGAACAAACGATGAGCACCCACTGCCACTTGGGTAAAAATTTTTAATGATTTCTAAACGTTCAGGAAGTGTGAGTCGCTGCAAGATGAAACTGCAAATTGTGCTGGATATTTTCACACCTGGAAGCACACAAAAAAATATATTAGAAACTGGAAATTACAATTTTAAAAAGTATCACTCTTAATGAAAGACCCTTTACATCCTGTTTGTGGGACATCATACACTTGCATTATTTCTATTACTTTTCCACTTACATTCATTTTTAGTTTTATTATTCTGTCATTTACCGCCTCTACTTCCTCACTTATTCCACTTCTGACCACAAATCCAACGCCACTTCTCCTGCCCTCTTCGGTACCTGCCCAGTATAGTTTATAGTCTTTCCACAATTTCATGTCTTCTCTTCCTTTCCATTTTGTTTCGCTCATTCCAAAGATGTTGATTCCTCTTCTCCATTAGATCCACAATTTCCTGTCAGTGTTCCAAAAATTCAATGTCCCTATTCGTAGCCCACGTCGTCTCCAATTTTCAGTCTGGCTTGTTTCTTTCTCTTCTGAATTTTTATGCTTTCAGCTGTCAGTTAATTTGGCATGTCACAGTATAATGTGATGAGTGCAAAATAGCCTAACTGCTGATGTACCTACAATTTTCGATTCAATCATATAAAAAGTTAATGCATTTATTGCAGTAATACCAACAGTTGCCAGGAAATGTATGAAATTAAAAGAAAGTGAAAATTAAATTATTAAGGAGGAAAAGGCTTTGAATGAACTATATACCAGAATACAAGTGTTCAAATTCTGGAAATGCAGGGAATGTCCCGTCCCCCCCCTCCTGCCCCTTTGGATTTAATTTCCAAGAATCCTAGATTTGTAAATTCCTTCCCTCTTTCAGAATATATGTACATGTATAACAGTATTTATTACTCCCTCTGTCCCATAATTATTGTCCGGTACACTTTGTTTGTTGTCCCATAATAATTGTCCGATAGGCAAACTGTGACATTGGTGTATACAGAAGAATAAAATTGAACACGGGAATGAGTCATACAACGTTATTACTCAAGTATCAGTACAAATTTGCCGATCAAGTATCCAAAAGAACATAAATAAAAAGTCTCCATTTTGGCATACCGGACTATAATTATGGGACAGAGGGAGTATTCTTTATTTATAATTTTCATTGTTGCATTTTAGTTTTGTGATGAAGTAATAATTATACAATAGTAAATCACCACCAAGAATGCTGTTCTAATGGTGATTGTGAAGTATTCTTGTAGAATGTTTGAACCAATTTGGTGATTTTCTTTTCTGATACTTCATTGAAGTTTTTGTGGAGATCAATGAGAATGTGCCAATAAAACATTATTTCAAATGATGGGCGCTATTGGAGGAGTTGAATTTTTGCAATAAATGTAGTCTACTGCTTTTAATAAATACAGTGGAACCCTGATTTTTACATTTTCCCACATACATTCAATCTTGATGGTCCCAATAGAGCAAGGTGCTATAACATTTTCCTTCATTTTAAATTCTTTCCCCGTGGTCCCCTCTTGGCCCTCGAAATACTTCAAATAACATTATTGTTATTTTAATAATCAAATTGATTCTATCAAGGGCATGAGATATGGTCCATGTAAGGTGCACGTTTATTTCAGTTCTGCCAAAATGCACTTGAATATTGAAACAAAGTAGAGAATGTGTTTTTCTTGTATTGCAACTGCAAGCAGCAATTTATGTTGATGGAGCTAGATAATGGCTATTAAAAACTAAATGTGCTTGTGGGGATCTCAGTGGCATAATGCTAACGTCCTAGATTGTATTCCATGTTGAAGGCACAATGGTTGGATCCTGCTTTTAAACTGTAGGTCCAGTTCCATCAGCCATCATTAATGTAAAGTGGACTTAAAATAACAAATATGTTTGCCCTCCCATTTCGTATGGGGAATGAAAACACGGCTTTCATTTAATACTTTCTCCTTAACCTTCATGCATTAAACAACATGTCCCTAGAGTGAAATAAAATAATACTTCAAAAAGCAGCCATGTAAACTTTCAGCTTCCACGAACACCAGACCTTTCAAATCTTCTTTCATTTGGCTCTTTTTCCTCTGCAAAATTGATGGTATTTCTCCTTTAATAAGTAAAGTCATTGCTCCCCTCCCCCTCCTCCCTCTTCCTACATTTCATTCAGTTTGAATACTGCAGAAAGGTGTTCAGATACTAATATAGTCCTGTCTTCTTTCTTCACAGGATGAGACGCTGGTCCATTGCAGCTTGCAGGAACTAGAAGATGCCTCTTTCAGTTTCCCAGTGTTTTTCCAAGAGTGTAGCTATAGGGTGTTTGTCCGCACGCGGCCATTCTTCAGAGAGTTCTTGGAGAGGGTCTCGAACATGTTTGAGGTCATCTTGTTCACAGCTTCTAAGAGAGTCTATGCAGATAAGCTTTTAAACCTGCTCGACCCTTCTCGGCGCTGGATCAAGTAAGTATCTTACTATGTGCGAAATGTATTATTTTGTGGAAAAAATAGTTTTGTTTAGTTTTAAATGGGTTTGATTCATATTTGTCATCATTAGCTCAGAAAAGTAAAATTTTTTGAGCAGTAATACATTTCATTTAATAAGAATCATGTACCGGTATGTAAGAATTTTTGGATATAGATGAAATAATAGGTAAGTTGCAACTCTCCTTGTATCGGAGCCACTTGTGACCTGTAGCCAAAAGTCATCAGACATCCACTGCTGTTATTACTGTGTTTACCCTTCGGGCTAGGCTTGCCCAAACTGGTAAACTGATGGCAGAAGTTGTTTCCATTGTTCCTATAACATGGTAAATAATTGACGTGAGTTTACAGGGTGGCTACTCACCGGGAATTCAAGGGAATTATGTGTGAATTCTACGTGAATTTTTCTATATGGACGTGAAAAATGTCAACTTTTATTAATCCAAATGCCATTGAATTTATACATGTTTATTAATGCCCTGAGGCAAGTTTATCACAGTTTAGCGTACATTTTTATCGAGGAAGGAAAAGAAGAGAAAGCTACGTGGTATTTTCTCAATCAGTTTGCTTTGTTAGTGTCCTTTGCAGAACAATCTATCTGACAGATGGAAGATTATTGCAAGATAGCTTGAAGTTGATTAGGTAAATTTGAGTTCGAAATGCTTAACTAACTCTGTAGCCTTCTTGAACCCGAAGGTTCATGGCTGCAGCAACACAGGCCTTCCATCTGTCCCTATCCTGAGCAAGATCTATATACTCTTTTCCATCCCTACCAATTTCCTTTATGTCCATCTCAACATTATCCCTCCATCTTCGTCTTGGTCTTCCTACTGGTCTCTTACCATCAGGTTTCCCAACAAGAATCCTGTAAACTCCTCTTTCCTCTCCCATTCGTGCCACATGGCCTGCCCACCTAAGTCTTCTTGATTTAATCATTTTAATAATGTCTGGACATGAATACAAATTATGTAGTTCTAAATTATGTAACCTTCTCCACTCACCTGTCTCCCCATCCCTTTTAGGCCCAAATATTTTCCTAAGGTTCTTATTTTCAAATACTCGCAATTTATGTTCCTCTTAATTCCTCAATTTTATACTAATTTAGTATTGCTTATGTGTTCCTCTTTCAATGTAAGGGACCAAGTTTTGCATCCATATAATATTACAGGCAAAATTACTGTTTTGTATATTTTAATTTTTAGTTTCGTAACAATTAATAATTTTCATAGATTAATATATGCCGTAACATTTCTTTGACATGTTTGTAGATAGATGTATTTCGAGTCTGAGTATTTGAAATGGCAAATGCAAACTCCTGTATATATACAGTTTCATTGAATTGAATTAGAATGTTTGTATAAATTTGAATTGCACAGACCCTTTATATGATTAAAATATTTGTGTGTATGTGTGTGTAGGTGGTAGTACGTAAGGTTGAAACATAGAAAACATCTTGTGCCCTTGAATTTTTGGGAAGTTCACCTTGAAAACCGGGAATTATATTGAATTTTACCAAGGTCCTAGAGTGGCCACCTTGGTTTGACATGCAACTGATGCTCCAGCACATCCCAGATCTTCAGGGGGTTTAAGTTGGAGCTTTGGGCAGGCCAGTTAAGAACTTCCACCTAATTTTCTTCAAACCGTGATGCAGTTGACCTTGATCTGGGGGAAGGAGCATTATTCTGTTGATATAGAAAGCCTATTCGAAGATGTTGCTGCCACAGTGTGGGAAGCATGTTGTTATTGTCTAACATGACTTGATAGATGCTCAAGGTTCATTACTCCACCACCACGAAATTTCACTGTCGTTACAACACACTAGGAAATGCCATTTGCCAGTCCCATACATGTCCATCTGGCTGCCAGATTAAGTACCATGGCTCATCACTCCATAAGACCTTGTTCCACTTCTCCATAATCCATGTTTGCATCCCTCCAAACGACATGGGGCATAGGTGGGCTTCCTAGCAGCAACACAGGGAGTTCTATCGCTGGTCTGTACCTGAGCCGAGATGGAAATCCTCTGCAATCGCCAACATGCTTCAAGCTTACAGTCCCGATCATTTAGTGTCTTGGGCCTATCAGAGTGATGATTGGGTTCAGTACTTCCATGACATGGCCAGTGACATAGCTAAAAGTGGATGGGATAAATCTGATGGAATGCCCAAATTTATGGGATCTGACAATCATACCCCTTTTGGAAAGCACAGGACACTCTCAATTTACTCATTGTGACAGCAAAGATATCTGGTGTGTTCTTGCGTTACATAGCATTATTAATGATTACTCACATGTGTTGACATTATACTTGGCAAGTTCACTTGAAAATAATGCTTTATTTTCATCAATTTCTGTGACTGGTCACCAAAATTAATCAAATTAAAATATAAACCATGGATATGTAAGTACATATCATGTATATATTAATTAGAACTAACAAATGTTGGCTACACAGGAAAAGTGAGGATAATTTGAAGATCTAATATTTTTTCCCAATGTGGATATTTTCTTGTTCTTGTGCATTTTGCAGTTTCCTTGCATTGTAAGCCAGTAATCCAAGGGCATTACATAGCCACAATGTGACAATTTGCTGCATTAATGACATGCTATAAGTAGAGGCACATATTTTTGGTAATTCATATTTGCACAGGTGTGAATTACTCACATTAGTAAACAATACGTACTTCATAAAATATAAAAAACAGTTTACTTACGTTATGTGAGTACGTTCAGTTTGTAAAAGCAACGTTTCGGGGGTCTACTGCTCCCTTCTTCAGGCTTCTTCCTTGGCACGTATTATTGCTACATGCTGCATCAATTTACGTTGAACAAGGAATAAGGTAAAAGGTTTCAATCGGAAAATTAATTGTTAACAACTTGCCCATGCCTTAATAAAACTTTCCATACCCATTTCATTCTTCATAAAAGCCTCCAAAAACGTATAAAGGTTGAAACTTAAAACTGTAAAAATGCACTCTCCTCAGTCTCCTGTGTTGGTACCGGATTTTCTTTCTTGTAGAATCTAGGAAGTTCTTCGAGGCTATTCCCCTCCTACATAGCCCCCCCCCCCTCTGCCGTAGCCTTACGTCATTTCCAACTCGAAATCCCGTGTCTTCTGGGCTGCACGGATTACCTCCGGCGTGACATGAAATCCAATTTTGTTTTTCTTACCTACCTCCCACCTTTTAAACATCTTTATCCATATTTTATCTAGGTTCCCGTCATCTCTATTTAGTTTATTATTCCTTTCTTTGCATATATTAGCGGCCTCATTTGCAAACATTCTTTCTTGAGTGTATCTACCATCCCATACGCTTCTGATACATTTTCCTAACATTCCCATTTTTAGGTTCCTTTTTTTTGCTCAACCTCTTTAATACTCAGAGGTTTATACCCCCACGTTAGAAAATTTGGAATCACCCTTACTTTCTGCATTCTTTAGGAAACCAAATTCTATTAATAGTTTTATTCAACCTAATCCTTGTTTTTTGAAATAATCACACTTTTTCCCCCATACTAGTATGTATATTCATATTTGCGCAGGTGCGAATTACTCACTTTAGTAAACAATATGTATTTCGTAAAATATAAAAGAAAATAAAAAAACAGTTTACTTACGTTATGCGAGTGTTCCGTTTGTAAAAGCAACGTTTCGGGGGTCTGCTGCTCCCTTCTTCAGGCTGCTTCCTTGCCACATATTATTGCTACATGCTGCGTCAATTTACATTGAACAAGGAATAAGGTAAAAGGTTTCAGTTGGTAAAGGAATTGTTAAAAACTTGCCCATGCCTCAATAAAACTTTCCATACCCATTTCATTCTTCATAAAAGCCTCCGAAAACTTATAAAGGTTGAAACTTAAAAACTAAAAATGCACTCTCCTGGGTCTCCTGTGTTGGTACCTGATTTTATTTCTTGTAGAATGCAGGAAGTTCTTTGAAGCTATCCCCCACCTACGTAGCTGCCCTTCCCTCCACCGTATCCTTAGGTCTTTTCCAACTCGAAATCCCGTGTCTTCTGGGCTGTGTGGATTACCTCCAGCATGGCACTAAAATCCAATTTTCTTTTTCTTACCTACCTCCCACCTTTTATACATCTTTATCCATTTTGCATCATTTCGTGACAAAACAGGGTAGGAAAATGCACCTCACACCTTTCAAAAACATGAAAAATTAACATTACATTGTGTTATTTGACATTTCATGTTTTGATCAAAAATGAAATATGCATGCCTCTAGCTATAAGCTTCCTTACCACTATGTTTTATCTTCCAGGTATCGACTGTTTCGGGAACATTGTGTATGTGTGAATGGAAATTATATAAAAGACCTAACTATACTTGGGAGGGATTTATCCAAGACAATTATAGTGGATAACTCACCACAGGCATTTGGGTACCAGGTAAGCACTTTTTCTTTAATTGCTTAGAAAGATGTTGGATCTGAAAAGATACTCCATGCCCTAATATTCCGAACATAATAACTTACTGAAAAGTGATGTGAAATTTTTTGCTCAACCAGGATCAGATCTGGGTCTTTGGCATTCCATGCCAATGCTCTCCCACTGAGCTACCTTGGGTTCGATCCCTGGATAAGTCACAATTTTCACATAATTTTTCAGTAAATATATGCTCTGTGTGCCTTAAGCCATTTTGATGTAGCTAGTTAGTTCAATTTAATTACCAGTGTAGTTTATGGACAGGTCATGTGGAATATGTATATAGAAGAATATATGTGGTTTTTTTTTAATCAAAGCCAAGGGTCTCGCATTTGAATCCCACCCTGGGGATGGGTGTTCGTTTTGCGAGTGTCCCTTCATAAGTTTCTTCTAATCTTCATTACCGCTAGCCAGAAAAGCAATTTGAAATAAGAAAATGCAAATTGATTATATGTTGTAATCTTAACAACTTATAATGTGGTAAAATCAAGGGGTATACATTTATATTCACACTAGAAAAATTAAATGTATTGAAAAAAAAAAGGCATCAAATCAGGGACATCTGTAACATCATCCATTATATTAAAGTAAGAATGCCTCTTGTTGGACAGCTCTGCAATAAATTATTCCAGTTGCTCATGTGCTTGCACAAATGCAAAAATGATAGTTGACAACCCCATGAAAATTCTTATTCCAAAAATCCTGGGAATGTCCCTGTTGCAAGTAGCCAACTTGGAAACGATCTGTTTACCAGAATAGATTCTCATGCATCTTATGAACAAGCTTTGGGACACTGCATTTGTAATATTCGTGATGCGTAATGGCAAAAGTAACTTTTACCAAGTTACATCTTCAGTGTGAAAGCAGCAGAAATTTGTTCAAGGTTTTTGAACACAGTAAGTTGCAGGCTAGGAATTAATTCACTGTCATGTTTGGACAAAAAAAAATCACGAGGAGTCTTGGTGAAATGTTACTTGCAGATGCATGCAAGTGATGGATGAAGCTTGCACACTCTTGTTGCCCTAGTCTCCGCTTCTTACATAATTATAAACATGTAGTATGTATGGGTTACATATTACTACTAGAGCCTGGAAGTTTGTCAAAATGCCTCTTTTTATCTACTGCATATATTGATAAAAATTTTCCAGATATACAGTGTGTTCCATTCAAATCTCCCTAATTTCAATTACTGTGAACGAAGTACGATGAATTGTGAAATAAATGTAACACCAAATGAAAGGCCAGATCTTCAAGTTTTGTCTTCATGACTTGAAGTTGTCCTTTTGCTTACTACGCAGCGCCACGGTCGCATAAATAAAAATGGTGACTATTCAACAACGCGTGCAGGCAGTGAGTGGTGTGGTATGCCGAGACAAAATATGTGATTGCAACGCAACGAAATTTGAGACAAGTGTACGGAGGAGTTGCACCTGATGCTAAATCAATTAGGCTGTGGTTTAGTAAGTTTCTAACAACTGGCAGTGTCCTAAAACAATCTGGTGGAGCTTGCCGTAGTGTGTCGGAGGAAAAGGTGGAAGACATTCGAGCAGGGTTTTAGAGAAGCCAAAGGAAATGCATCCGCCAGGCATCTAGGCAATTCAATGTGCCTCCAACAACAATGCATCAAGTTCTGCACAAGCGGCTTCGGTTGTATCCATATAAAGTGCAGATTGTGCAACAATTAAAGCCAGATTATAAGCTGCATCGCAAAGAATTTGGTATGGAAATGCTGCAGCGTATCGACATGAATCCTCACTTCCTTGACAACATCCTGTTTTCAGACGAAGCAATGTTTCACGTGTTGGGGATTGTCAACCGGCACAAGTTACTGATCTGGGGATCTGAAAACCCACATGTGTACAGAGAACATGTTCGCGATAGCCCAAAACTGAATGTTTGGTGTGGTCTAATGAAGGACAGGATCATCGGTCCGTTTGTTTTCAATGAAGATACAGTAACAGCCCCTGTGTACTTTGACATGTTGGAGCAGTTTGTGTACCCCCAGGTATTTGCTCTACAACCGGACATCATCTTTCAACAAGATGTGGCTCTTCCAAACTGGAGTCTGGATGTTCGGAGGTCCCTCAATTCGACATTTCCTAATCGCTGGATTGGATGCAATGGACCGATACGGTGGCCGCCACGTTCACCTGACCTCACTCCGCTGGACTTCTTCCTCTGGGGTTACGTCAAGGATCGTGTGTTTGCGACTCCAGTGAAGAACATCTCAGTTACAAACCTGCATACGTGATACGATTGCAACAGTAACAGGGGACATGTTGGAGAGAACATGGCAAGAAGTTGAATACATACTGGATATTGTTCGTGCTACCAATGGGGCATATGTGGAGGTGTATTTGTGCGTGGAAAATAAAATTAATGAGTTTTTCTTCAATTCTCTGAAATTTCATTGCTCTATCATTCATACTTTCTTTTCTACGATGAATTGAAATTAGGGAGATTTGAACGGAACACCCGGTACATTTCTTATGTTGTTTCGAATGTTTTAGAAGCCTTTCATTTTGTCTATTTGGGACCCCCACTGCCTTTTTTTGCCTTTTTCAATGAAATTTGACTATATTTTATATAAAAAAAATTCGTATATATATTTTTTTTCTCCCAAAAAACGTTGTTGGCATTTATTTTTCTTACGTTTATTATGTGAATAATTTTCAACTTATTTAAGTAATATTGAACTCACACATGTTTCAACATTGCTGAAGGAGAAAAGTGTGAGAAAAAAGTATTTCATGCTGAGTTAGGATATTGCCTTTCGGTTAACATTTCCTTGTGCATGATTGACTGCTGAAGTGGACAGGTTGATTTCGAACATAAAGAAGGTATTTCTGAAATCTCCCTCTCAAACCCGAAAATTTCAGGAAGTTGCACCTGAGCTTAGTTTACCTCCGGAACCAGTCTTTACGAGATGGGGAACCTGGATATCAGCAGCTATATACGTATTATACTAACAACCTTCAAAAAATCAGTGAGGTGATCGATGCTCTTCCAGAAAATGAAGTGGCCTCAATTCGTGAAGTGAAAAAAACTCCTGTGCTATTCAAGTTTATTTTTGCACACTATGGTGCATTGCCAGAGACAATTACAATTATAGCATCCATGAAAATCTACGATGAATCTATGCAGCAGATGATGGAAGTGTCAGGAGAAAAGGGGTCAGCTGTTGTGGAAAAGTGCAAACGGGTAGTGAGTGCAAATGAGGACTTGAAACAATTGAAAACAATTTATGATATTCTAAAAGGTGAAAATGCTGTTACCAAAATGAGTCCAGCTACATTAGCTTGTTTTATGTATGCTCCAATAACTTCTGTCGAAGTAGAAAGATCATTTTCTCTGACAGACGACTGTCAATGAATGTTGAGAACTTAAAAAACACCTTGTAGTTATGTGCAATCAAGATGGAGAAAATTGAAATGCTCTTCCCAATGTACATTTTAACATTTTGCCAGAAATTATAGATAAAAGTAAGGGACTTCCAAATGTGCCTTTTTTTTTAAATTTTAGTGCCTATTTTCCACATTATAAATGCCTTTTTGCCTGCCTATTTTAACGAAAATAAATGCCTGAACTTCCGGGCTCTACATATTACCTTACTGTTATAAATAACAGACAAATAGTAGTAAGTCCATATGTGAAGTTTTGTTTTGTGCATTGAGAATGGCCTTTGTGTTTCAGCTGGAAAATGGAATACCCATTGAAAGTTGGTTTATGGACAGGAGTGACTGCGAACTGATGAAGTTGCTGCCTTTTCTGGAGGATCTTGTGCAGATGGTAAGTATCATGGCTCAAACTGAGCAATAAAACTATAACGAGCATATTTAGGCTGTGTGGAGTTTCAGGTTTAGTTCTGAAGTTTTTCAGTCAAAATTTGATAGCAATATCCTATGCTGATGCCCACTTTGTCAGCAAGTTCTCCAACAGTTACATGATGATTTCCACAAATCACAGCATGAACTCTCTTGATGTGGTTATCATCTTTTGATGCTGAAGGTCCTCCAGGGCTTTGATCTTAAATGATCGATGTTCTGCCCTCTGTAAAATGCTTAAACGACTTGTGGTTCTGCGTTTGTCTCATACAGTCCTCCCCTTATGCTTAAGAAATTGAAATTCACAGCAAAATTTCAAGTTCTTGTCCCTAATTTTATAACAGCTCGTGCACATGCTCACTTCTGTGAATGTATCTTGACTGTGATCAATGTGGAATTGACAGTTTGTTGTCAAAACCTTGTAACGAGTGCACTCACGGTCCCCGAAATGATGTGTCATTCATACCCCGGCACGGTGGGTGCGGGAAACCGGTCGTGACTCTTACGGTCCAGGTTTTCAAGTTCGGTACTGAGACTGTCGTTTATTGTCGTACTATTGCGAGGCGGAGATAAATACCTTGAAATGTTACACTGTTTTGTTTACCTTTGATATGTAGATTCGAAAAATCGTAAAACACTAATAGCATCATATCCGATACCTGAAAAGCATCAAATAACAACACTGACAAACGGTAAAAAGTGAATATATATTGTAACAACAAAAAAAATATTGCAATCAACAACTGTTTGGAACCCAGTGGTTCCAAAGTGTGTGCCAGTAACAGTAACATGAGCCCACCATAGTTTATTAGAAAAAAATATTCACACAACTCCCATCAATTTGTCGGATTTAAAAATAATAGAGATAGAAGAAATAAGAGAGATAAATCGCTAATAAAGAAAGAATGTCAAAATTTAGCAAGCAAGATAATGAGCCAAGTAAACTAAATGATAGATGAGGTAGAAAATGTGGTGAAAAGGAAGGCTTAAAGAAGGGACTTAAATTCAAAGAAAAGGTGATGGTGCCCCAGGGTGCCGTGGCTGGCTTACAGGGGTGCCGCAAAATGTTCCAATATTTTCACTGAAATGACATGATTGTTCCAAATATGTGCTCATTTAGTAATTCTTACATATAAAATGTTTCTCAATTTAAAATATATGTTTGTTTTACATTAAGGCTAGCAACCAAACCGCACTAAGCATTGCAAGTGTTAGATAGGCCTACATTCTGACTTGGGTGCCGAGGAAAAATCTGGATACACTAAGGGTGGCGTGAAACAAAAAAGTTTGGGAACCTCTGCCCTAACCTATTTTTTTGTCAAAATCTTGGCCTGTAGTGGTGGGGACGAGGGGTTTCCAGCTAGTATGTTTTTCAGGGGACCAAGCTAAAAAAAACTTGAAATGTGGGAAAATGTCAAATTTTATAACATTTTGCTATGTTGTGACCAACAAGATTGAATATATATAATGTGGAAAAATGTAAAATCAGGGTTCCACTGTATTACTATTGCTGTTCATTCATGGCTATGCTATTCATATGTGGCTGCATGGGCAACCTTCAAAATAAAACTTGGAAATTTTTTATGCTTGCTGTACCTAACAATTAAGTGAACCAAAATTTCCATTTCAGAATGAAGATGTGCGGCCTCACATTCGAGATAAGTACAGACTTTTCAGCTATCTGCCTCCCGACTGAGGACCCGGAAGGAAACAAGACAATCGTGAACCAGGGAACAGAGACTTAGTTAGATAGTATTGAAAAACTTCTCAAAAAAATTACGTATAAAAAATAATTGCAAAAAAAGGAAACTGTGTGCTAACTTTTCAAGAGTGGAAGACTATTTCCCTTTCTCCCTTCAGTCATAATGTGAGACCACATCCCCCCAGTGTACAGAGGTAAAAAAGAAAAAAAGGGCAGCTGGTGTGTACACATGCGCACGAACTGCTGTTGTACATAACACCATGAACTGTGATCTTGCTAGCTTCGTTACTTGTATTGCACACACTTGTAGCATATAGGAGGACAGTATTATATGTGCATACTGAAAAAAATTAGATTTAAGGGTTTTAAGTAACGTGCTGAGAAGAGCACGCAGTTGCCTGGAATATTCTTTAAATATTTCTACATTTAAGGCAAAAAACATTGAGTATTTATTTGTAAGGTGCATTTGATGTTGAATGAAATACTGGCGTTCTGTTATGTATAATGCTGCTTAAGCAGGTGTCAGGTATAGATGGAATCTCGTATACATTTTTTATAACTTTTTATACTTTATTTTTAAGTGTTTCGTTGTTTAACTGCTTGTATTCTGTATTTCGCCTGCTGTTCTCGCATCACATTTATTGCATACTTTATGCAGCTTTCTCTTCCCCCTACTTTCATAGTTGATAGTACAAAACTTAAATGAAAAGAATCAAACTTGATGAGTACAGGTAAATTCCCAGGAATGGATAGTGTTAAGATGATATTTTTTTAATAGAGTTAATAGATTAGCTCAAGTCTTTGTCAATTTTATAGCTACATACGTGTATAAAGCTATTTTTCTCTTGTTCTGAAAGTAGCATTTAAGGAATTGTGATGTGAAGAATTTGTTGGTCTTCATGTTGTGTTTGCTTGTTTATTAAGTTTGCATTTTGTTCTAAGGTTTATTAATGTAGTTTCTAATTGCATTATTGGACTTTATAGAGTTTGGAAAACTGCTGAGGAGTCTCATACCCAAGTGACTTCTGCCTGTGAATAAAAATGGTAATTTCAAACCAGAAGGCTTCATTCACTAAAGAGCATTTTGGTGCTTGCATCTAGTTCGATGCATTTTGCACTCTCGCACCAATAAAGTGTACGTTTAAAGCAGCAGACAGGCATTTCTTGGATCTACACCCCTATCCTTGAATACAGCGTCTACTTGGTTGAATGAAATTTCCTTTCACAAACCTGTCACTGGGATGCACTTGCACTACACCTAGTGTCAAAAAGTGTAACAAACTAGACAGGCCTAATGTTTCCTACCGGTGCAGTCTTTTTCACTGCAACTACAGTTTCATTCCTCAAATACAAAGCAAGTGGGTAAGGAAAACTAGGCTCAAAGGTGCTTATTAAGTACACTACAAAAATTTTGGCCAAAGCCATGGCCAAGTAATCTTCATGAATTCACGATTTAAAGATAAAATAGAATTCTCTACAAAATGGAATAGAACTAAACTGTCATACTTATTTCACAAGCAGAAAAGCCTTGGACTTAATAGAAACTTATTCTCAAATTCTATGTAACTTGAGAATCCTCAAGTGTGTTCAACTGTGTTAAAGAATTAGTGAAACCTTGATTTTACGTTTTTCAGGGAACAAAGCTGAAAAAACTTAAAACATGGGAAAATTTTATAACGTTTTGCTGTGTTGGGATTGAGTGTATAATGCAGGAAAATGTAAAATCGGAATTCCACTTTATTAGTCACTAAAAGAAAAGACTATTACTATTTCTACTTTTTTCAGTATTACCATTGAGATTTATGTACAAGGAGAAGATAAGATTTTTCAAACATGTTTCAATTTAAGGTGATGCCAAAAATGGTAAAACCCCTCCTTCAATGTGAACGTGACAATTTGCATAATTGAGGTTTCAGCCAGACTTGTTGCCACTGTACTCACAATATGAACCTTTGACACCTTTCGTTTAGTTATGAGTTGCAACTTTAAAGGAGTGTTTGATTTTAGATTTACCATATAGAAGATTTCTTGTAAACTTTAACCGGCATACTTCAGATGGCACTATTTATGAACCTTCTGCACCAGCAGTTAATCTTTACAGGCACCAAAATGCTACACCATTATTTTACTTTTTAAATTAATATATGTTTCACAATTCATTCACCAGGATAGACAAAAAATATTCATTTTTTCAGTATGCTGTTGCAAATCTATCTTGAGCAATGAAAATATATGCTTGTTGCATGTATTTACAGTAGAACAAATACTTCAGGAAGGTGAGATACTGAAAAGTTTTTGAAACTGAATTATTTTCAATACAATGTGAAGGATAAGAATCGTGTTTCTTTTTCCTGGAAATTTGGACTGATGTTCTTTTTCCCACATGAAATTATGGAGTACTAATTGTACCCAATAATGGAAGGCTTTTGGAAAACAAGGTATCACTTCCGTTTAGACCTGTGTACTATAAAGGTATGTTATTTCTGGTGAATAATGAAAAAAAACAAAACAAATGAATAGGCATGAACTCCTGCAGCAGTTATATCCTTAAACTGTGCGCTTTAATATTTTTCATTCACATGTAACATGTGTTGTAGAAGTGGCAGTATTTGGGTTTTACTGAGGTATGTTACTTTTACTTTCAATGCATACACACAAAGAAAAGAACCCTTTTACTATTGTCTGTAAAATCATTTAAACTGTTCAATTTGTCTTTAAAATTCAATGCCCAAAACTTAAAAAATTAATGTTCCTATCAAGATTGTAACTTTACCCAATTATCTCGCTAGATAAAATTCATGATAGGGTTTGGACACTTTTTAAGATATTGAAAGATCATGTGTATGAATTGTACACATTAACATTTCCTAAATTTCTAATTTTAATTGCATTTTTCATGTTCCATTTTTGTAACTTTTTTTCCCAGTTTCAATTATTTTTATTCAAAGAATTTTAGCAGTGTAATTGGAGTGTGTGCATGAGTGTATGTTTGTGTCTTGAGGGAGATAGAATTTATGTTCTGCATATGTACAAGAAACTGTCAAAAACGTGTGATTTATGCACAACACACAAATCGAATAAATTGTGAGGCAGCTGTACAAATTTTTATGTAAGTTTGTGTATGGAAAAATCACGAAATATTGTAAGTGTTAGTTCTCATTGAAAACCAGAAGTAAGAATTGGTTGATGTAGTTTGTTCCAATAAGAAAGATGTACAGCTGTGTATTGAATACCTTTGAAGTTGCAACACGACAACAATAAATAATAAATATATGCAGTTCTGTTCCTTTATTTCCAGGTGGTACTATGTACAGTCACAAATATTACTTGGTTTGAACATCACATTGAAACTTGGGAGTTGTTACAACCCAGAAATGTCCATGACTGTACATACTACGTATATACAATAAAAAATTGAGAATTACAAACAGAACATCCGCTTCTCTTAGAACAATCTTTAATAGGCCCAATGTCGGAAGCAAGATTTTTCCATAAACTATTCATCAATGCATCCATCTGTCCACCATTTTCATCGCAAATACAGAGGGTGATGAAGGTGATGGATTTTAGGAATTGTGGGTAATCATAATTGCTTTAATGGCATCTGACTTAAGAACAGTCTGTTGTGCGATTGTAAGACTTTTTCTTGCAAAATATGCATGTTCTAATATGTTTGGTCAAATCATCATGCATCACATTGAGCTTTTTAAAAATGTACAGAAGTGTCCTTTAATAAGTCAATACAACATGTTACGGTATTTCTTACCCGAGAAATACCACAGGCAGGAGTTGCATGCTAGAATTCTGACAGAACGGCACTGTTTTTCTAGGTGCCTTAAAAATGTTCCATTACAAAGTGATAAATCATGGAAAATTACCATTTAACTTTTTTATTTTTTTTGTTTCAAATATTATTACTAAAAAAATTTGTGCCTGTTGATATACACATCACACACAGTGACAGTGAAAGCATGCGGTGGTTTCATGTTGGCTGTCTGAATTATTCTGGACTAATACGCACCACAGTTTTTGGGAGGCAAAAGTTTTGGAAAAAGTAAAGTGTGCATTATATATAGGTTTTTTTTTTTTTTTAGAGTGATAGAACTTTGAATTGAAATAAAAAAACACACAAAAATAATTCATGGTGGTTGCGGTAAACGCGGTTTAAAATTACTTACGTGAAATTTAAAAGACTTTCGTAATTCCGCGTTGCACAATTTAATGGTTCAATCCTATTAATTTCGAAGATCCACTGTCTTCATTCACAAAAGGGTACGGCGTTTGAAGCGGAGATGGTACCGCGTCAGTACATTGTTTGTTCCCGGGCGGCGGTGGTTGCGATTTTTCCCGTTCGGCAGCACTGGCGCGCGCATCTTGGTTTGCGTCGTCTGCTTCCTGTTGTCCGGTGGCGTTGCCAGTTGGGGGTTGGGGGGTTGGGCCGTGTTGCTCGGTAATGTGCCGTTCCTGTTCCCCGCGTGGCTGGAGGGGGGTCGAGTATGTGTATAGCATCTTTTCTTTTTCAGGTCGGGGATCTTTCTGAGGACAGGGTACCAAGTTGGGTGTGCTTGTCCATTGTCCAGGTTTAGTGCTGGTTTCTGCTGGATGATAGCATGGGTTTCTTTGATGGTGTTTTCTATGACAGAGCCGGTTGGGTGAAGTATGGATATGGAGGAGATGGTGTGGTTAGTGGAGTGGAGGTGTTGGGAGAGGCCTGATTTAGGTGTGTCGTTTTTGGAATCTTTTACATGTTCGTTAATCCGTTCTTGGACGGTGCGGATGGTTCTGCCAATGTAGGTGTTGTGGCATTGGCATGTGGTCTTGTAGACACCGGGGGATGCAAGTTTGGGTAGGTAGTATCTCTTGAAGTTGGGTAGTGCCCTTCCGATTTGGGATATGGGTTTATGTGCTACTCGGATGTTGAAGGGTTTGAGGGCCTTGGCAAATTTCCCAGATGTGGTGGGGTGGTATGGAAAGGCGATCCATTTGGGTTTAGGATTTTGGTTCGGGTTATCTCTGTTTTTTGGATGTCTGAACTGGGTTTCTGTTTTTGCGCACCACATGGATAGTTGGCGCTCGGTGTAACCGTTGTTTAGGCCTATTTCCGTTACGCACGCTATTTCATCTTGCAGGTCATCTTCTGTGCAGCTGTGTGTGAAGGCTCTTCTGTAAAAGTTCATCCATACTCCAGCTTTCTGTTTTGGTGGGTGGTTGGATTTTGCATGGATATACTGGGTGCCTGAACCTGGTTTCCTGTATACGGATGTGACGAACTTGTCTTGGAGTCGTCGGATGCTGAGGTCGAGAAAGTTGAGGCGGCCATTTTTTTCCCTTTCAACGGTGAAGTTTATGTTGGGATGTATGTTATTGAGGGCAGTTAGGAGAAGGGTTAGGTCCTCTTCCTGTTTGTAAATGACTATGGTGTCATCGGCATATCTTTTATATCTTATATGAGCAAACTCTGGTTGGGTGAGAATTGACTTCTCGGCCACATGCAGCACTATGTTGGATAGGGGTGCAGAAAGGGGGTTGCCCATCGCTAGGCCCCCTGTCTGGTGGAAGAAACTGTCCTCGAACTGGAAGTAGTTGTGGGTGAGGCAGGCTTGTAGAAGGTTGCAGATTTCATCAGTTACAAATGGAGGCGTGTTATTGCTGAGTAGCCAAGTTCTGGTGGAGTCAAGTGCAAGGCTGATCGGGATGGAGGAGTACATGTCCACTACGTCTATGCTGGCTAGTTTGCAGTTGTCGGCTTTGACAAAAGAGGTGACAAATTCTTTTGCCTCGAGGCTGTTTTTTAGGCAGTAGGTGAGTTTGTCATTGTGGGCGGTCAGTTTCTGGAGGAGCCATTTGGTTAGGTGGACACTTGGTTGATTGAAGCCGGCCACTATGATTCTCAAGGGGGTTCCTGGTTTGTGAGTTTTTGGTATGCCATATGCACAGGGAAGGCTGGGGTGGGTGTTCCTTAGTTTCTTCTTTTCACTATCTTGAAGGAGGGCACAGTTATCTATGGCTCGGCGGATGGCTGTATTGTATCTGCTTGTGGGGTCACGTTTCAGCTTTTTGTACCCATCAGAGTTTAGTTTTGCTTGCATTTTGTCACTGTATTGGCCTTTTCCCATTATGACATTGATTACCCTTGTCCGATTTTATGCACCAACATTTGTTGTCCTGTAGCCACTTTCGGAATTCCTGTGTTGTGTTCCTTAGTTTATTGTGCACTGTGGGTATATGTTTGCTAGTAGGTTGGGCAAGTTGGCGGAGGATGATGGAAGCACAGGTAAGGCGTACACACTCGGCATCTTGGTTAGTTTTCGTTGCAAACGCTGTTTTTTCGGCAGAGCAGATTAAGTCTAGGGAGGGGGGGGTGTCATTTAGGAGGTTGAATTTGAGGCCGTGTTGGAGGAGGGAGTGGAATTCTGTCGGCACGGTGAGGTTGGTGAGGTTGATTATGGTGCTGGCGGGGGTGTTGGGGTTCACTGGTGTGGGGGTGAGGGCCGGAGGTTGGGCACCAAGGGTTTACAGTTTCTGGGTTAGGATCGCTGTTTTCTTGTTTTGCGACGTTTTTAGCATGAAGTCGATGTTTTGCTGGGCTTTTTTCCAGTCGTCGGGGTTGATTCTCGGTTGTATGTAATCACGGAGGGAAGCACATGTTTTTTGAAGTGATGCTATTTCACGATATTTATCACTGATCACTGCACTCATTGCCCGTTTTTCAGCATTGAACACGACCTTCTTAACACTATAGCTGGTGGCGGGTGTTTTCCACTTGAGGAATTTCGGGGTCACTTCACTGTTCCTGCATGCCTTGAGGAATGCAATATCCGCTTGTCGGGTTTGTATTTTCCTGATGTTACGCTCGTATTCCCGCATTTCCTTCCGTATGAAAGGTGTAGAATTCATGGTGGTTGCGGTAAACGCGGTTTAAAATTACTTACGTGAAATTTAAAAGACTTTCGTAATTCCGCGTTGCACAATTTAATGGTTCAATCCTATTAATTTCGAAGATCCACTGTCTTCATTCACAAAAGGGTACGGCGTTTGAAGCGGAGATGGTACCGCGTCAGTACATTGTTTGTTCCCGGGCGGCGGTGGTTGCGATTTTTCCCGTTCGGCAGCACTGGCGCGCGCATCTTGGTTTGCGTCGTCTGCTTCCTGTTGTCCGGTGGCGTTGCCAGTTGGGGGTTGGGGGGTTGGGCCGTGTTGCTCGGTAATGTGCCGTTCCTGTTCCCCGCGTGGCTGGAGGGGGGTCGAGTATGTGTATAGCATCTTTTCTTTTTCAGGTCGGGGATCTTTCTGAGGACAGGGTACCAAGTTGGGTGTGCTTGTCCATTGTCCAGGTTTAGTGCTGGTTTCTGCTGGATGATAGCATGGGTTTCTTTGATGGTGTTTTCTATGACAGAGCCGGTTGGGTGAAGTATGGATATGGAGGAGATGGTGTGGTTAGTGGAGTGGAGGTGTTGGGAGAGGCCTGATTTAGGTGTGTCGTTTTTGGAATCTTTTACATGTTCGTTAATCCGTTCTTGGACGGTGCGGATGGTTCTGCCAATGTAGGTGTTGTGGCATTGGCATGTGGTCTTGTAGACACCGGGGGATGCAAGTTTGGGTAGGTAGTATCTCTTGAAGTTGGGTAGTGCCCTTCCGATTTGGGATATGGGTTTATGTGCTACTCGGATGTTGAAGGGTTTGAGGGCCTTGGCAAATTTCCCAGATGTGGTGGGGTGGTATGGAAAGGCGATCCATTTGGGTTTAGGATTTTGGTTCGGGTTATCTCTGTTTTTTGGATGTCTGAACTGGGTTTCTGTTTTTGCGCACCACATGGATAGTTGGCGCTCGGTGTAACCGTTGTTTAGGCCTATTTCCGCGGAATTACGAAAGTCTTTTAAATTTCACGTAAGTAACACAAAAATAAGTTTGAAGCCAATTGTGTTTTCATTTGAAAGATAACTTTCTGACATTTACTTTTTGAAAATAATTTCCACCATATGTCCACCAAGTCTAACTGTGATGAACCGGATTCGATCAGTCCAATTTTGAACCACTTTTTCAAGTAATTGGGGACATATGTCGTTAATAACACGAGTTATGTTGGCTTCCAAAGCGTCAATTGTTGCTGGTTTATCAGCATAAACCAGACACTTTAGATATCCCAAAGAAAATAATCCAGTGGTGTTAGGTCCCATGTTCTTGTGAGGCCAATTCACTGACAGCACCGATATTTCCGAAGTGCTCTATACCTTTGGCGAACAGAACATTGATTTTGGAAATACATTTCCACAATTTGTAAACGTTGTTGCGGCGTCAGTCTTTCCATGATCATTTGCCAATGCTCACTGATATGAAATGACAAAACAAATGACAGCTATCCCTATCGAAAGTTCTATCACTTTTAAAAAACACCCTTTATGAGAAAATACAGTAGTTGACTCATAATCTTGCCAGCAAAGATTCTAGGTAGGTTTGAGTTGTTTTGACATTCCCTTGAATGTCCATCAGTTTCATGTAATCATTCATCCTGATGATTGATAGAGGGGCAGAGTTAACTGACACAAAAGTGTGTGTGTCCACATACTGATATCTGAAAAAATCAAGAATAGAATTACATATCTGTACATGTAGGACTAATATTGGACTTTTGTGTCAGTAACTCTTCAAATGTTTTACAGTGTACAAAATAAAATTTCTATCACATACACATTTATTTATATATATATATAATAAAAACACAGGAATAGGATCAGAAAAGGTGCCAGAAGGGCGGATAGACACTAATGATGAAGGAAACAGTAAACACTTACCACACGAAGAGAAATTATTCAATATTTCGCGATCTAAGTCGCATTTTCAAGTTGAAGAAGAAAGATTGGCGTTACTAAGTACAGAATTCTGTGCCTCTTCTCTTAGTAACGCCGACATCTGTACAGAATTCTGTGCCTCTTCTCTTAGTAACGCTGATCTTTCTTCTCCAACTTGAAAATGCGACATAGATCGCGAAATATTGAATAATTTCTCTTCGTGTGGTAAGTGTTTACTGTCTCCTTCATCATTAGTGTGTGTGTGTATGTATATATATATATAAAAATTATGGAGGAGACAGTAAACACTTACCACACGAACAGAAATAATTCAATATTTCACGATCTGAGTCGCATTTTCAAGAAGGAAGATAAAAGATCGACGACACTTAGAGTAGAGGCACAGAATACTGACCGTAGCGTCTCCACGGTCAGTGTTGCCAGAAACAGTTGATAGGAAACACGAAGTACTTTAGCCAGTGTTTACTGTAAGGTGGGTGGGTAGTTTCAGGGAGAGGAAAGAGTTACTGGTTGGCTAGGTTGAGTCCAGAGGGTATAGTGGCGTGCATGCCTGCTATATAGGCCCTTTCCCTTCGCCTGCGGAAAGATGTGTCAGAGTGGGGGGGGGGGTAAAAGATGGATGATGGCAACACCGAAGCAGTTATTGAAGGTGGTGTTATGGCTGTTGGTGTGGATGGCAACTGTGAAATCTGAGTTTTGGGTGGAGGAACGGTGATTATTTATCCTTAGATTCAAGGTGGTGGAGGTTTCGCCTAGGTAGAAGGTGCCGCAGATGTGGCAGATTTGCCAAGAAATATTTTTATACTTCTGACACAGAAGTTTACAAATGGGCACTGTGTTAATCTGTAATGGAAAATGAACATGTGAGGGGTTCACAGCACAAGTGGTGTAACTCCACTTTTTTGTGGAAATTGAGTTACATGTATAACTTAGAACTTGTTCATAGTGGCACCATTCTTGTTTGTGCTCCAACAGTTATTTATTTATTTAACAAGAATTCCAAATACAGCGTTAACCATTTCATGTTGGAATGTATAACAGTAGAAAAGAATAATAAAAATAACAAAATAATAACGTAAACAAAAATTACATCATATAAAGACCCTTGCACGTTTTTGTACAATAGCCTTTTAAAACGTCCCTGATCATCAAAAATGTCTATTTGATCTGTTAACATGTTGAATTGGCTGGGTAGTCTGTAGAGCAAAGAACGTTGGATGAGGCTTAACCTTTGCTTCTGAGAAGCGAAAAGTTGAGTGCTTCTTGTTTTGTGAAATGGCACTCTAAAGTTAATTTCCTGAAGAAGGTGGCCACTCTGATGGTACCATTAACAATTTTATGAAGGAATACATGGTCTGCCAATTTATATCGATCGTGAGGTGGTTGGACATTTAAAATTTTCAGAATAGACTTTTGTAGGTGTTTAGTGGATGGAATTTGGTAACTAACAATGGCCAGGAAGAAATTTAAAACTGAATTTAGTCTATCTAAATTTGAAATAGACCAGACCGGAGAACAGTATTCAATTTTAGGATAAACTAAAGATTTGTAAAAAATGCTGAGAGCAGACAGGTTGTTCATTTAGGTAAAACGATAGAGTAGACCCAGCAAACGCATGGAATCCTTCATGACTGCGGAGATGTATTCAGAAAAGGAAAGTTTCTCATCAAAGATGACACCGAGGTCCTTCTGTATGGCAACACTTTGAACACCATTATTATTTATGAAGCATTTTGTGTTGAATATGTTTCTCTTTAAGGAGAACGTCATTATAGTTAAACAGTACTGTTACCTAAATGTTCCTTTTTCTCAAAACTGTCTTGAATGGAGGTACACTACTTGTGCTCTGATGACTATAAATCATTTTGGATGAACAAGCTTTTAGTGTAGCAAGACCAAAAAGTGTGAGACCTCCGCGGTGGAGAGGTTAGCACAGTATACTACAATGCCAGGGGTCCTGGGTTCGAGTCCCAACCTGGGCATGGGTGTTGTTTGCGAGTGTCCCTTCATCATATCACTAGACCTTGGATTTTAGGTTTTTAACCTATTTTTTCCTTTACAGGTATGTAAGAAATAATAAGTGATGTCAGTCTTTCGTTAAAAACTAACAACTGGTGAAGTTTTATAGTGCCTTAAGGCGAGGAGGGATAATTTCCCCTAGGTCTTTCTCGCTGGGACAGCTGTCGATCACTGTTGCCAACTTCGCTCTTTTGGAGCCAGAACTGGCTCTTTCGTGCACTCGTTACTGTGAACTGTGGCACCTGCCCTCTACCCCACCATGATGCCACCACTCGCTCCGGCCCATAAGGAACAACCTTTGCCATGAGTGTACATTTTAAACGTGACGTGATATTCATATATATGCTGCATCACCCACACCCCTCTTTCCTCCCCAGGTATTTTTATATATAGAGCTGTGGCTTAAGGTGAAGATGTCAATATTATTATCCGGGAATCCTTTATTTTCGATTTCATATGAACATCATAAAATCATTGAGATGGGTAATGCCGCCAAATCTAGGTGGTGAAAACTAAGAATACATTTCCATCACTTTAAAGATAACGGTAATAGCAGCACCCCCACCCCTCTGACAATTACCCTACGATACACTTTATGCAGCCTTCGTTAATCTAGATCCTTGAAAGTCATCTTTAGCTCTTGGTGAAATGTAGCTCTTTTATGCACATCAGGTTTGGCAATACTGCCAGGATGGCTGTAGGAGGCAAGGAGAAATACATTACGCTTATAGGAGAATTATTTTACTCGTTTTCTTGGAGATATCAAACTTCCGATGGCGGAAAAAAATATATGATCGGGTAAAGGATCCATTGAAGATGATATTTGCGCTAGAAATAGTCGAAACTCCCATTTGTTTAGCCGTAACTTCAATTTGAAGTTGTCTCTCCATAAGGAATACATGGGATTCTGTAAGTATCTAGCTTAATAATCAATTTTAAAAACCGCTTCCACTTGCAACATGGGGAGAAATAAATGCATACTCTCAAATTATGCGTGGATTTTCTTTAGTAGCAGTGCCAATTCCAATTCCTGGTGCGAAATTGTCCCTCCTCACCTTAGGTTTATGCACATAAATCAAGCCCTTTTAAAAGGATTTACAGGATTTTTATGTCACACAGAGGCATTTGCTTTGTCATGAAAAAATTCAATGACGAACATGTTTGGTACGTACTCTGTTCATTTCCCTTCCTCCAAGTCCATGGTGATTTTTCAAAGCTCTAAAAAAAGCAAAATGTCTGTTCAATCCAAAGTGGTCTGATCTGTGTGGTCTTGCTCACTTTTGCGTCAGTTCGGTGCTTTGTAGCTTTCATGCCTTGCAAACTAACATTTCATCATTGAAGCTTACACCACTGACTATGTTTTTGTTGAAATATTATTTTCAGCATATAAGATGATGCTCACAGACAAAATTGTGGAGTTTGACTGGATAACATGAAAAAAGATTGTTGTGTAACTATACGGCGAAGAGTGGATTTAAATAGCAAATTTCCAATTGTAAGTTCTGCCATCGCTGTAGGTTTAGGCAACACACACAACGTTATGCAAAATAGTGCATATTTCAGGATATCGGTGGCCCATTTTCATTGCCGGTGACTATACCTAATCAGCATTTTTCAGGAATTTTGAACTATTTTAAGTTTTTTTTAATCTACTTCAAGATTTTTCGAGCTTAACCTTTTAGAACCTATTTTAGGAACCTAAAACCACACTTTTTAGAACCTAAAAATCCGAGGTCTAATCATCACTCATCCTCATGATCAGTAGTCTAAAGTGGCAGAAAAGTGCAGTAAAATAACAAAGTCGATCAATTAAGACCAAAAGTGAGCACCGCAGGAACCTTTATGGAGTAAAACAAAAATACTTTCTTAAAAATGTAAACATTAATTACAAGTAAAAATATACATAAATGGGCATGGTAAATGTTACCTCATGCTACTATTTATGAACTGAACAAAGAGTGGAGCTATCTTCTTGGCTTCGTTGACAGGATGCATCTTGGTGTAGCTCAGAAATTGCCTCCGCAGCCTCGTCAGCTGGGCTGGCGTTACGCTTCCTTCTATGACCACAGGCTCCGCACACTCTGGCACCTTCACTTCGCCTTCAATGCCCAACTTGGAAGCATCCAATATTGCCTGGTAAAAGAAAAAGAAGTTACATACGCCACGACATGTAGAAATTGTGGTGAAATATGCTTTTTGCACGTATGTTATGGCCAGATCAAGATCCTGAAAAAATTTAGACGAACTTATTACATATTAGAGTGCTGCATCGAGGGATATTTTTGCTCGAGCATTAATAGTTTGCACGGACGACACTAGATACCGTACGGAATTGGCAGCTTCTTCACCCGAGCGAACGATACTCGAACGGGCAAAACGATCAGTATATGCTCAAAACCCAGTTGTTCATATATAATTTTTCTGTGGTAGTGGGGCCTCAAATATGGATGATGTGAAAGACGCAGTGAAATAGAAACTTAAGTAAAAAATCACCTCCATGTTAGAATGTAATATAGTCTATCTTACCAATGCATAGCGATATATGAAAATGAAATAAATAAACATGGACTGAAATGACCATATTCTATACACTTGAACAAGTATGATGAAGCAAAAGTGATCCCATGCAGTTCTCTGGTACATATGTGGCTCCCACATAGCCAAATGGTTTATTTATTTATTGAAATTTCCAGAACAGCATAAGCGATTTTAATCTAAAAAAAATCAACAATAGCAGACAGAGGAGAGAGAGAGCAGTAAAACAACAAAACAGTACCAAGATTAACAGAGCTCAGTTTCACAATAGCATTACTTACGTATATTTTTTTGTAGGTTACTTTACTTTTGTTTTTGACTTTTTAGTAGGGATGGGAATGATTAATCGGTACTCTATCAGTATCGGCCGATATAGGCATATCGGTAAAATTACCAATCCAATATATCGATAAATATCTTATAATTTGTGGCCGCAGTGGCTCAGTTGGCAATGCATCTGACTACCATGCTAAAGGTCCCGGGTTCGATCCCCGGCCGGTTCAAATCCGGGAACTTTTCTAACGATGGAAGCGGCTCCGGCACTCACCCAGCATCGAATAACATGGGTACCTGGGGGAAACCCTGGGGGGTAAAGGCGGTCAGGGGCATGATGCTGATCACCACCCCCACTCACGACGGGATCAAGAAAGTGTGGGGTGTTATCCCCACACCCCCTATATGCCTTCATGGTGTGCACAGGGGAGCACTTTACCTTTTTTTTTAACTTTTTTAATTTAGTGCAAAATTCTGCCATTTTGTTCAGGGTGGCTACTCTATATAAGTATAATTCCAGGTTTTCAAGGCAAATTTTCAAAAAATGCAATGCCACAAGCAGATATTTTCTTTATTTCAACATTGTGTATTACCACCTCTCAACAGCCACACACATCCACCAGAGGCGCAACCACGTGCAATGTGATAGGGGAACTTACGGAGCTGTAAGATCATCCAGACATAATACAAATAATAGAAAGCCAAGAACACTTCCTTGTGGTACACAAGATAAAACAGGAAGCCAGTTACAATGAGTTCCAGGAAGTATAGCACATTGTTCTCTGTTTCTTAGGTAGTCCTTTAATATTTTGAACATGTTTCCAGTGATGTGAAATTTATTAGCTAATTTATGTAAGAAGTAATGATGATCCACTGAATCAAAAGCTCTGGACAGATCAAAATACACGACATGCAACTGACTGCAATTAGTTATGGCATTTAAGTATAGGATTGCATAGTGGACAGATTGATAAGACATGAGGAATTTGGGAGAAAGCCATGTTGTGCTGAGTTAATGTGAATTTCAGAAGTCTACTTTTCAGATTTTTTTTGTTTTGATCAATTTTTCAATTTTATATTTACAGTAGCAAGACCACAAACATATAACAGCTGATATTCAAGACACCAGTCTTCCAGAATATTTTAATCTAAAGGGTTTGAAGGCTCAGGGGCGAATCCTCCATGTAGGAAGTGTGAGGAACTTCCTACAGTTCATTTATACTTATTTCCAGTTCTGTACTTTTTAAGTGTTTAATGCACATTATAAAATTATGAGTGCAATGTAGGTTCGCTACTCAATTGTCAAGAGTCAATCTGCTATCACTTGCTCGCTCCAGATCTGTTGCCGAAAGACGGCCCCATCTGTCTTTGCTTGCCGCTGAGGAAGGTTTCTTGTCATACTACAGCCAGATGGGTGAGGGGCAGTGGAAGGGAGGGAGGGGAGTTGCACAGTTTGACGAGATCGTGAGGAAGCTCCAGTGGTATCCTCAATCAGGGATGCCAACCCTAGCATAATAATTCTAAACCTAGAAAAACTTGAACTTCGTTGTCAACTAACACTCTGTGTTTGGGATAATGGGAAAATCCAGCAGCATCTAAAAAATGGGCGTCCCTGGGAAACAGAGAAATTGAATTCTAATGAAGATATTTTGAGGAAATATACTGTACATTTAAAAAAAAATCTCCAGATCTTCATTGTACTTATCCAGCGGACTTGTTTCAAACTAAGGAAGTATGCCGACCAAGGGACAAGCTTTTAGAGGCCATTCTCTTGTTTTCATCTTTTCGTTATCCTCCCAGATTTTACAAGTTGGAACATTTCATAAAAGGAAATCGGTAGAAAGTTAGGGGGACAAATAAAACAAATGGCCGCCTTTACCAGTCATCGAATATGCTTCAACTTTTTTCAAGCACTTCACTGAACCCATTTTATTGAACGGCCGAAATTCCTAATGTTGCTTAACTATAATAAATAATCAACAACGCATATCACCACTCGAAAATAGCTGCATAAATTGAACTTAAAACTACTCGTCATCAGAAAATGATGATAATAACTGTATAATAATAATAGACCCTAGCATAATTTTATCGCATATGCGTAATTTAAGAGTTGAAATAGAACTTTTCTCTTATCAGGAGGTTGGTATGGGCAAAGATGTCCTCAATCCACACACGACAGTTAGGGAGGGTCTGCAGCTAACTTTATAAATACAATGACTAGTACAGTGGGATCCATAAGTATTACCGTGCAAAATGTCTATGATCAAGTTCATTATTTTTTCTCTTACACCCGAGTTGTTTTTAAGCGATGGATTTTTATTTATGCTGGTGCAGAAGTTGTCAAGAGCTTGTTTTGAGTCTCCTTTTAATTCTTGAAGCTCTTATTGGGTCAAATAAAGTGCATGAACATGGTGATGAACAATTTGCATGGTAATACTCATGGATCACACTGTACAAGGTACACATACAAGCAATATGTGTGATTGTATAATTGAATGCATATTTGAAAACTTTCCTCGGTCTGTTTACCATAACTTCCTCCACGCAAGAAAATCCATGAGTTGCCACTGAGAAGGCTGTAAAGAAATCTCCCGGGAATTTTGTTCTTCAAAGTTGGCAAGTCTATTGACAGTCCTAAGGAAGAAGGAGTGGGGGAGAGTTTGTATACTAAAAACATAATTTGGTAAAATGTCAGGGGTGAGGACTTGTTAACTGTCAGAAGAAATTCATTAAACCTGAAAATCGCACAGACAATAAAAAATATATACAACAAAATTCATACTTACTGTAACAACATCTTGTGTGATCCTGTCCAGCTCATATAGGAAATTAGTTGATGAAAGAGGTTGCTGAAAATATAAATATACACATTAACTCACTTCTTTGGATAGTGTAAAGGAGGTTCACAATTTTAAATATTCTATACTCCCAAATTTTTACAAGGAAGAACTTAGTGTACCTATCACATACTTGAGCAATGACAATTTAGAGAAACAGAGCATTAAATATAAAAAAATATCCAAACAACATCAATCTGAATGAACATACAATTCCAACTAATGGCTTACACTTGCTACATTAAATGGTAATACAATATGATGGTGCTTTAGCTGCTACTGCCATCTGTTGTTTTAATTTGAAAACAATTATCAGGAGCTTACTGGACAACCATGTTTGATTAAGATCATATGATTGGTTGGTCATCTATTTTGTATTACTACAACTACTGAAAGTCCCGCACCGTGGCCGTGCGGTCCAAGGTGTCATGCTTTGGGCTGGGTCTACGGGATGCACGCAGATTCGAGTCTCCTGGGGGAAGAGTAACACCATTGTGAAGAATAAGGGGGCGCTACGAACGAGTAGCGTAACTCTGTCAAGGAAACATTCAACAACGAATGGGGATTCGTTGTGCTGACCACATGTAACTTGTTGGATGATTTCTCACCTCAGCAGGTGGGAGTGAGGGCGGCAGTCGGTAAGTAGGCTGTTTCACCATAGGTTATTTTATATTACTAGTGCTGAAAGTGTAGAAAAACACCCACCTCATGCATCAATTTTCACATTTTTTGTCAGAATATGTTTAATTATTTGTCGAGATTGGATTTGAAGTATTGTTAAATTCTAGAAAAATGACGGAGACTTCACTACATGTTCAGATTTCCAATTGTTCAAAACCATACAATATGCCTTGACAGTTTGCAAGAAAAGAGAGTGTAAAGAGGTTAATAACTTCTTTCTTTACAAAATAAAATCACAATAACATGTACATCTGGAGCGGATATTAAGAAACAACATATCTACACCTTTATCTACAAGATTGAAACAATGAAATATGTTTCACCTTCATTTTGTATTATCATGAACAATTGACAGGGGCCTGTCATTGAATATAAACAAAATGACCATATAACCAGTATGCAAATTAACGAGGGGATGCTGGGGCCCACAAAAATGTTTTTCCATCAGAAAAAAAAATGATCCCTGCCAGGGACATTTGTATTCCTGCCAAATAAAATTGAATTGGAAGCATACAGTACACTATTTTCTTAACTATATGGAAAAAAACACCACTGAAAAATCATTCTGGAAAACAGTTAATTAACCTTTAAAAGAATTCCAGCCTACTTCATGTCTGAAGTGAAGTAAGTTTTATTTTTAAATAACTCATTGCTAAACTGTTTATTATTGTCTGGTGCAGAGGTTTTTCAAAAAGCTACCAGAGAAATGCTGTTGCTCTGTCTATTGCCAGCTTTATTCATTGGAGTTACGTAGATCACATTTCTCGCCACACACCATCATTGAGTTGAATGTGCGATAGATACGGTCAAGTTTGGTCAGTGTTGCTAGTTCAATGACTCTTTTTGTGTATGGATTTCGGTTTTCTTACACCGTAAATATACCGTTTCTAAATTACATCTAAATGTTTTAATTTCCTAGCTACTCAGAACTGGAAGACATTTACTAACTGGTAACATATGCCAATTTGCATACCTAACCCCCCACAGAAATGAAACAAAAATGGCACTGAGCGGACACCCCCCCCCCCACCCCCTCAAAGCAAAAAAGCTTAATTTGCACAATGCACGTACCGACTGTAGCATGAAACACACACTTCACAGGTTAAGCAAAGAATTGATTTTCCTACTTACGCACTGTGTTGATTGATTTGGAGGTGGCGGCTTCCTCTCGAACAGTGCAGCATACACATCATTGTATGATACCTCAATGTCCTTCACTGCAGTGAAGAGTGGGGCATCCCATCTATTTCTGCTGTCAGGAGGCTCGTAGCGCAACACGAGGGCATCGAAAACTTCTTTTGAATACTGATCTTCCACACTCCGACTCATGTTCCAATCCCAAGCAACTTCAGGCGAGACATCACAGTGTATCGTACATTGGGTGGTCTTGCATCCTTTGGATATGCAATACAACTCATATCTATAACCTAGGAAGAATCAAGATTCATAATTAACGACGTATAGAGGTCAAAAGTCACATATTTCACCACTGAATCCTCCTAACCTTTTTTTCGGTCTGAAAATTGGTTTATAACCTTTCATCATGTAATCATCTCATCAGTGCATCAGATAACGAAACGAATGATATTGGTGCAGAATCTTCACGCACAGAAGATTAAATTTTGTAAACCCATGCTTAGTAACACTGTCGTAAATATTTTCCAGTGTTATATTTAGACTATAATGTACAAATCAATAATAACTAACATGTTAACTTTTTTTCAGACCAGAAAAAACTGTCATGAAGAAATTATGTATGTCGATTTAGCCTACTATACTTAACTTTAACATATATTCATGAATATTCTAATCTTCCACCAAAGACGGTTTAGTAAGAAATGATGTTTAAGGGAAAAAATGCATAAAATCTGTGACTATAATGCAGTGCAACAAGGTAACTACAATAATAAACAAAACAGTCACTACAAACATGGATTTTATATCTTTACAGATCTAATTATATAAAAACACATTGAGAAGGCAAAATGACAGTATGAAATTTTCTTTCCATTGTGCTTATTTATTATGTGCCTGTCCCTAGTTCATCATAATCAAAATTTTATATAATGAGCAGGATATAATACAATACCTTTAATGTAATTGCCAGCATCTAAAATAACCACATCATCTCTTCCAATTAGCCTGCAAATAAAAAGAAAGAAATAGAGATAGTCTGTAGAAATGAAAGCAAGTTAATAATTAATCCATATGTATGTTAGCCAGGGACGTAGCTAGGTTGATCAGTTCGGGGGGGCCCAAAACTTAAGATTTTTTCCTATCAAACCATTAAAAACTAACAAACTATTAATATACCAGATAGACGTACATACGTATATATACAGTATGTGTATGTGTATAAATAAATTTACGGATATAGACTCGTGAAATCCACGGCCATTATTCGGGAATCTAAATGCAGAATGAACTTATTAACTTAATGGCATCTAGACAGTCTTTAAAAATCCATGTATTTTCTCTTATGTCAGATTTTTGAGACACCAAGAACAATGTCATTAGTCCTTACTCCTTAGATTTGTAAATTTGCTCGAAGAAAATTGAGAAGTAGAGAAAACCCTCTTCCGTCAGTTTAGATATAAAAAAGTGCTGGAATAAGGTGCACAAGTATGACAACGGTGCGAAAATGAAATGTTCGTGTAATGAGTTCAAGATAGGCATCCGATGTATATTGTTTATACCAGAATCGAATCCGGCGGTCTTTAGTCCAAGGCGACACCCTTAACCACAATTCTATGGGACATGCACGAGTCTTTTGTGGCATCGTACTGTACACATTGGAGAATGATAACTATATAGGTATATGAAATTTTATGCACACATCTAATTTCTTAAAAGTAATCCTCTTTGCGCGTGCAAAACTGAATATATGATGGCAATAGAAACAACAAAATTCCCGCACGCTCAAATTATTGCGCTCTAGTCTTTCAAGGTTCGATCCCTGGTAGGAACTCCAAAATTTATGTGATGGCTTAACATCGTGAGGACAATTGGGAAGCTACTTGAAATCAATATGTAAATGAATTCCACTCTCAAAACTAGATGGGACTCAATGTGATGGCCACGTGTCACCGAATGGAAAAACACTTCGGAGGCTTTGTCCTTCAAAATTAATTTTACTGCATAACTGTAGTTTTCTTTAGAGGCTTTTTTGCACAGTACAATGTTGTTTTCTTTCACCCAAAGGATTCCAATCCCAAAGCATGAGCATGACGCACTACTAAACCAGAGGTCCAAGGTTCGGACCTTGGACAGGTGTGGTTGCATCATGTCTCGCATCGCTATTCCTTCTGATCATCAATCAATCCCATCGTCGCATTTAAACAAGAGGTAGAAAAGCGGCGTAAAATAACAAAATAGAAATTATTGATTGACTTGGTTCATTTTACGTCACTTTTCTGACACTTTTTGGCTAATCGTGAAGATGAGAATGAGTTAAGATTAACGTGATGAAAGGACCATCACAAAGAAGACACATTCTCAGGCCGGAATTCGAACACGGGACATTCTGCTTCATACTGTAACCTGCTAACCACTCCACCACGGAGTTGTCGGCCCAAATAGAAATGAAAATTAGAAAATGCCGTCTTGAATTTGCAGGAACAGAGTTCACCAGCAAGGGCAAAAGATTTTCGCTCCCGCTAGGATAGACAAATAACAGAAAATGCTTGATAAGTAATTTGGCTCTCCAGTCTCCATATTTCATGATATTATTATGGAAGTAACTATTATTCGCTATATAACTTTGGATTAATTTTATTTGTATGTGTAGTGAACTTTCCCACCTAAACAGCAGCCACAGCGTCTGCATTTGCGGGTGGAGGCCAGAGTTGTTAAAGGTCCAGGAATTTTAAATAAATTTAATTCCCATCCAGGAGAGAAAATCAGCAAGCATAAATGGGTTCTGGACCGTAAGGAACCTCTTCATCTGTAACGTTTTCAATTCGGTCCATGAATTTTTTTGCAGATGAATTTAATTTCGGTCCAGGAACCTTATTTCCTGAAGAATTTAAATACGGTCAACAAACATTTTTTTTCCGGATCAGTTTAAATAGGGTCAAAGTTCCGCATTGAAGTGAAACAATTCGCAACTTGGTACAAATTTAGATTGTGCGAGAGAAAAGGTTCTGGTCCTATAACGGATTCCTACAGAACAAATAAGAAAGTATGCATTCCCTAATCTTTAACAATCCCAGGGTTGTAAATGGTCCAGGTATTGTAAATAAATTCATTTCACATCCGGGAGAGAAAATCAGCGAGTGTAAATGGGTTCTAGGCCTCAATTCAGTACAGGAACCTTTTTTCCGTATGAATTTAAACACTGTCCAAGAACCTTTTTTCCAGGATCAATTAAAATTCGGTGCAGGAATATTTTCAGGATCAATTTAAATACGATCCAGTAACCTTTTTTTAATGGAACAATACACTACTAGGACCGAATTTAAATTGTGCGAGAAGAGAGGTTCTGGTCCTGCAACAGAACCCAATAAAACACATAGAAGTTATAGGTAGATGTACCTTTGACAACCCAAGTGAAGGCTAAATGAAGAAAAATCATAAAATATGCAGAATTTTGAAACATATTATTTCTACAGCATGCACACTACTATATAAAGTTGACTATATACCTCGTTTCCTTCCTTAATTGAAATGTGGCTTATTCTTCATCACATGTGAGATCAACCACTCTGAGAGTCAAACCCGGTCTCCTGTGTGGTAGTCGGACACCAATTTAGAAAGTCAATCTGTTGGACATTTGGTCGATCAGTCGAACCTACTCAATATTTTCGAGAGGAAAACGAGCTGGCAGCTTCACACTCGAAATTTCACTTCGCCTACCCCCGTGGCGGAGTGGTTAGCACATGCCAGGTGTGCCGGGTTCGAATTCCGGACTCAGCATGGGTGTTTGTGAGTGTCCATTGATCAATTTAATCATATCATCACTCGTCCCCATCTTTGCAATTAGCCAAATGTGGCAGAAGAGCAAAGTAAAATGAACCAAATCAATCGAAATTTCACTCGCAATGCATGAAAATGAGATCTCAAGCACTCCGTGATCCTACCGGAATCTCACGTTTACAAAAGCTAACTATAAAATCACTTCTCGGATCAAACTCTTCTTCGAACTAGCTGACAGTCATCAATTGTCGACCAATCAACACGTAGGGCAAAAAGAAGCACGACATAAAGTCGGTACATTACAAAGGCTTATGACCTTTCCCTTCATTGCAGGTTATGAGCACAAGGGTTGAGTGTGGGAACCTGAAGGAACTGCGACATCTCTGTCATTCATCTCCCGCCAGAAAAGGGACAAACAGTAGAATTTTGTCTCTTGCAATTTGAAAAGCCTATGTCCATGCTGAACCATAAAGTAATTAACCCAGAAAGTCCTAGCTACCTGCAGTGCGTTTCGGAGCCAGATGAAGAGAAGATTTTGTGGGAAGGGGGTGACCTGGCTTAGGCCCCCTGGTGTGCATGAAGGGAAAGTGTGTTTTCAAAAGATCCCCGACTTCCCAGAAAGGGACGGCCCATAAAATCACTGCATTTCCTACCAACGCATCCGTTTGTGTTCAACCAAAGTGTATGTCACCGTAGGATCAGAGTGCTTCGAGTTTTGTCGGGTGCAGGACTTCTTGAGTCTTTTGTCAACATGGTGCCAATCAGAGTTTCTTTCTGCCAAGGTCGTTGCACCTATGAATCGGCTCTTCAGCTTGAGTGGCAAAAGACATGTTGTACGGAGGAAAGTTGCACCGCAAAAAATACCTTCTTAAATACGAAGAAACCTGGAAAACATCCACAGATATTTATTCGGGGGTGGTCCCTTCGACAAAACATCAATATTCTAAAAATTCTTCGAACGGACTGTGTAAAACATTGCAATACTCCAAAAACTGAACCTGCTCTGCAACACAAGGAAAATGCCTCATTTAGCAATCAATGTGCCTTTGATAAGTTCGTAAGTTCAGTATGGCACTACATTTTAAATAATGCTGATGGAATAAATCAATAAAGTTTGTTAAATGAAAACGACTCCTTACCACAATATAATTATTCTTTACGGATATCCCCTATAACAGTTGGGGGTTCGACGTGCTGACCCCACGTCACCCCGTTACTGGTTAAAGATCTCCACACCTCTAGGTAGGATTGTGGGAGGGACAGGCAGACGGGAGATAGACCAAGGCATTCCAGGGCTGTCGAACCACGGGTCATTATTTATTTATAGATGCTTAAATATATGTGCAACCTCACATGTCTTTGCAGTGATTTATTGCAAGGGTTTGTCATTGTCCTTGACTCAACAAAATAAGCTTACTGTGTGAGGCAGATTCATACGAACCAAAAATACCCAAAATAATAACAATAATAGTAATAATTTACTTCAAAATTACAAAAATGTATTTACTTGTTCTTGTTTAAATTTTCGGTTCTTCGAAAAGTTTGTTAAGGAGTTGAGTTGGTGATTTTAAGTCCACTTTATGCACAGTAAGGCAAATCGGGACTGGACCTACAGTTTAAAGTAAGATCCTAACCACTGTGTACCTCCACCCATGTATCGAACCCGGGACCCCTCCATTACAAGGCAACAACGATATCACTGCGCAATCGGGGAGGCATCGTTTGTTAAAGAGGATTCTCAAAATCGGTCTTGACGATATCGAGAAAAATATGCGACTCGAGAAATCGTACAGTTTGTGAAGATAATTACTTTTAACACGTTGCGTGTTTTAGACTGTTTCAATAGTAGAATAGATATTTGGTGCGAATAATACTACTTAAATGGAGATATGAGGCATCCTGCTACCATTATACTTATTTAGTGTGTATTGCACTCTGATTCGGGACCAGTTGTATCTGTTTGCATATATGTCGTTTACCGCTGCACAAGCGGTCGTTCTTCAATCTACTCAAGCCCAAAACATTGTTTGGACGCAACGGCAACGGCAACACTCAACGCCCAACCCTGCCTGTTGTTGGCCTGCGACTGCTAGGGGTGGAAAGACAGCTCCCTCAAAATTCCGAGAAACAACGAAGTTCTAGGTTCCTACACTGACATCCACTATAGCTAGAACCAGGAAAGCGAGAACGAAATGTGGTTTTGGGTTCGTGCCACTCAAATTAAGAACAGTGTTTCTAACTGAAAGAAAAAAACTGAAAAACTATTTTGCAATATTTGTCATGAAAGTAAAATTTTCAGCAAATATTGAACAGTTTGCTAGGGCCACGTGAATGTTTCGGGGGGCCAGTGCCCCCCCGGGCCCCCCCTAATGACGTCCCTGATGTTAGCAGAAGCAAGACGATGTTACAGATTTTTAAAGATTGTTTATCTGATACTTACAAAAATGTGTGGTTTTGTTTACAGATCTAATGTTGGCAATTATATTTTGTAATTGGTTATTTTATTTCAATGTATCCTTAGTTTCTTAAGAGAAATGGATATGAACTGAAGCATTGAGCAATTACAAAGGTTTAGCCATGACAAAACAGTTCTTATTAATATTTGCAAGATGACAGTGGCTACATGGACAATTTAAAGAGAAAAGATTTAATTCATAGTCATAGAGCGAATTGGTAGAATACATTAGATCTTACTCTCAAAATTAATACACACTTTGTTATGCCTCAATGCAATGGTAGTTAGGTAGCCACTACGTATCATACCAAAGATCGTTCATTTTTATATCATTGTTGCAAAATGAATATTCATTCTTTTCGATTGCTTCTAGGGCTGAGCCGATACTAGTGGTATCAGTATCGGAAAGTATCGGTTGAAATCTATTTACCAATACCAAACGATACTTTACTGGTGTTTTGGTCTTTCATGGGACTTGCAAAAATGTTATACGACACTTTTACCGAGTCCAATTATGGTAAGACTCTACTTTACATCCTTTTCCTAAGGAATACGTGTCATATATCGTTGGAAAGCTTATTGTATAAGAAATTGAACAACATAAAAATCCAAAGTGAGGAAAAATTACCTGGAGGAGGAAATCGATAAAAACCGATGTTGTCCGGATATGTGTAATTGAACGTACTGAGGAAATTTTTCGATGATGAAGCACATATTTAGGGGTGAAATGAGTGCTAATGGAACCTAACCTAACCTAACCTCGTCCCTATGAATGGTTTGTGGGGCTATTGTGAATGGTTTGTGGGGCTACCCATGAATGGTTAGTGGGGCTATCGTGTGAACAGAAAGTGTAAAAAGAAAAAGGTATTTACCCAAAGAGATGCCAGATTACTGGGGATAAACGTATTTTACACTATCTACAAGTTTTGTAACCTGTTCTTTTTCATGCACCATACACACGCACAACGCACCGCGATCGCAAAGAAGCAATCACCATGCAGAACGCAAAGCAGCAAAATACACGCATTCACAACGTGGACACAAAGCCAAGCCTGCAGTGTTGTTAACCCCCATCGGTTACCACCAAAAGGCAATAAGGACGTAGAGTCTAGCCCCAATGATAATGGATATTATGCAAAATTTAAAGTTTAGCATGAACAACTGGAAGCTGTTACTACATAACATATTTTAATGGTAACGGTTCAGATTGTTTTATGATTTTTTTCAAATTGTCCTAGCAGGAACACCAATTATCGTAGAATTTTGGCAATCATTGTCACACGAAATTTGAACCTTCCTTAAAGTAATGAGCACTGATTGGATTTCGAAAAAAATTATTTATGTTGAAAAAACAACTTAAATATTACATTACGCACGCTTCCCATGGACAATATTTTCCATTGACAAGCGACTGTAAGTATCGTAGATTAGTGGGAATTAATGTACACCTCAATGCAATGGTAGTTAGGTAGCCACTACATATCATACCAAAGATCATTCATTTTTATATCATTGTTGCAAAATGAATATTCATTCTTTTCGGTTGCTTCTAGGGCTGAGCTGATACTAGTGGTATCAGTATCGGAAAGTATCGGTTGAAATTTATTTACCAATACCAAACGATACTTTACTGGTGTTTTGGTCTTTCATGGGACTTGCAAAAATGTTATACGACACTTTTGCCGAGTCCAATTATCGTAAGACTCTACTTTACATGGTCAAAACAATTAGGGGAGCAAGCAAGAAATCCCAAAACCAAAGTTGGTAAGTCAAAAGTAGCAATGTATTTTGATTAGGTGAGTGTGTCCTCAACCAGTACAATACATGTCTATTGAGTCATTAGCACAACAGAGTTCTAGGGGTGATTTCTGCAAGGTACTGCACAAAATCAGGAGTACAGCACGGTGATAAGACAACAGAAATGGACAGATACGCAACAGATCCATACCTCTAATAAGGCGTGTGGTCGCCATGAACTGCTATGACAGCTGCACATCTGTTTTGCATGGAACCAATAAAGTTATCAACAACAGGCTGCGGGATATTCACCCATTCCTCCAGAAGGGCCATTTCCAACTGTTGCACAGTTGTAGGTGGCGCTGGCCGAGCAGCAATGCGCCTTCCGAGTGTGTCCCACACATGATCAATGGGATTCAAGTCTGGGGAGGACGCTGGCCATACCATTCGTTCGATACCCTCATCCCGTAGCATGGCGTCAACCAGACGTGCTCGGTGAGGTTGGGCATTATCGTCCACAAAAATGAAACGATCACCAATATCTGCAGCCATTGGGACAACATGAGGCCGGAGGATCTCATCCCGGTACCGTAAGGCTGTCAAAGTACCGTTCCGGATAATGTGCAGGGGGGTACGTCGACCAACACTGATCCCTGCCCATACCATTAAGCCACTGCCACCATACTGAGACACTTCGCGCACATGTGCGGGATAATTGCGAGTCCCACGTTCCCTCCAGATGAGAATGTGTCGATTATCTGACTGGAGACTGAAACGTGACTCATCCGAGAAGAGAACTGAACTCCACTCTCCATGTCCCCACTCACAATGTTCCACAGCCCACTGTCTGCGGCCCCTACGGTGTTGGGCATTCAGAGGGATACACACCATTGGTCTTCTTGCATAAAGACCCCTTTCCCGCAGGCGATTTCGTACAGTTTGGCCCGAGACTCTTCGTCCTGTTGCCAAAACAAGGCCACGTTGCAAGTCAGTTGCAGTTTTCTGCCTATTCCTGCGAGCCGACAATGCTAAGTACCGGTCTTCCCTAACCGTTGTTGACCGTGGGTGACCTTGCCCAGGCCTCCTTAATACTGTACCTGTCTGTTGAAATTGTGTCCACAACCTGGAAATGTTGTGGACACAACTCTGCAACAGTTGGAAATGGCCCTTCTGGAGGAATGGGTGAATATCCTGCAGCCTGTCGTTGATAACTTTATTGGTTCCATGCAAAACAGATGTGCAGCTGTCATAGCAGTTCATGGCGACCACACGCCTTATTAGAGGTATGGATCTGTTGCGTATCTGTCCATTTCTGTTGTCTTATCACCGTGCTGTACTCCTGATTTTGTGCAGTACCTTGCAGAAATCACCCCTAGAACTCTGTTGTGCTAATGACTCAATAGACATGTATTGTACTGGTTGAGGACACACTCACCTAATCAAAATACATTGCTACTTTTGACTTACCAACTTTGGTTTTGGGATTTCTTGCTTGATCCCCTAATTTTTTTGACCAGTATAGAAGTAAATCGGAACCTTAATAGAATGCATTTAAGGACTTTATATTAATGCTAAGAGAACCAAACCTGGCCTGCCCAACCTAACTACAAAAGCATATAGTGAACAATACCTTAAGTAATCGCTAAAACTCTGCAGTATGTGTTAACAGACATAAATCGAAATCGAACCATGTAAAAATTGCATGCATAGCACGAAGAAATCGGATTAAAACAAAAGGAACTTGGAACGATCAATATTTTAACAAGTTTTAATTATTACAATTTGCAAGCAGCAGCGTCAGTGGGAATTTGTATGAGTTTCAGTTCTGCCCTAGTTGCTTCTTTAACATTTTCAATAACATACCTACTATTATGTAAAATATGCTAAGAATTTCACAAATAACTGAAAATATTCAACTCTTAGTTTTCCAAATTCATCACCTCAACTGGTGAAGAACACCTCATCCCTCATTTTGTACAAGTCAGTTAAAATATAATTCCATTGTCCAATAACTTCTGAACATTACATTCAAGCATAAATAATAATAATAAAAAAAAGGGCGACTAGTGTATCATGGACTACATAATCCAATAACATTTTCAAGAAAACATTAATAACAGAAACTACCAACCGCTGGGTCTGTGATTTCAGAATGCCTCTGATTTCCTTCTCCTTGAGAGAATCTGCAAATTAAACAAAATATGTATTATTTACAGGGAAAAAAAGTTCCTAGAAATCTAGGTTACCACAACTTTACACCAAAGTTTCAATTAGGTAACGGTTCAGATTGTTTTGTGATTATTTTCAAATTCTCCTAGCAGGAAGACTAATTATCGTAGAATTTTGGCAATCATTGTCACACCTTGAACCTTCCTTAAAGTAATGAGCTCTGTTTGGATTTCAAAATAAGTTATTTATATTGGAAAAAAAAAAAGTTAAAAATTACCTTACACAAGCATGCGCGCTTCACATGAACAATGTATTTTCCATTGACAAGAGACTGTAAGTATCGTAGGCTAGTGAGAATTAATGTAGATGAAAATCGGAACTTTAGTAGAAAGCAGGTAGGGACTTTATTTTAAGGCCAGGACTATTTTCACCAGGTGGTGAGAATACCATGTAGAGCTATTTATGAACAGCATATGTGGCTATTTTCACCAGCAAAAGTAATTGCATGAATCATACCATGACATTGTCCTTTATCTTATTTTATTATATTAATTGGCAGTGTTATTGCTAAAAAGTTATTTTAAATTAAAAATGAGTGTGACTACTACAGGGAAGTGAAATTACATGATCAGGTGTTGGGAAGTATTTACAGAAGTGATTTTAACACTAAGAGCCCTAAACCTGACCTGCCTAATCTAACAACGAAAGAAGCATTTAGGGACACTCCATATCAGAACACCTTGTGGTATTTTTCCATGGCATGCAGAAAAAAAGGGAGTACCAGTTTCATAGATCGGAGACACATTAAAATCGCATATTTTGTGTTTCACATGGTTCGTACTTACCAATTGTGTATTGCGTACATTGTGTGCATTATGCTTTTTAAACGAAAAGAAACAATTTTTCACATTCCGAGTGCTTTTTTTATTCCTTTCTTCCCTTCCAGAACACACAATATGGCGGGCACATCTTGACTGACATTGTGGGTATGCAGTGTTTCAACCTTCTTCACCGAAAAATACCTACTATCATGTTCGTCACCGGTGGAAATTATACATATACAGGTAGCTGACGGATAGCCCAACGAAACATACACAGATAGCCCCACAAACCATTATGCACGGTAGCTGACCGATAGCCCCACGAACCATTCACGGATAGCACCACGAACCATTTCCGATAAGGTTAGGTTTGGTTATGTTATGCAAGCATAGTAAAAAAAAAAAAGTCTGAAACAGTGACAGGGGCTTACGTCATCAAACATACGCAGCATCCGGTTGTCGTAGGGCAAGCAAATAAAAGCAATGGCAATTGTGCGTCGGTGAGATATTTCTCTTTAAAAATACATGATTTCCTGGTCAAATATATTCCACGATGAAAGAAAATACCTCGACGAACGTTGTAAACCTTGGAGAAACTCATTTCCGTAAGTAGTTTCGGTACTACTTTACTACACTGGAGACACCTATCAATGATTTATTTTGCAATTTTTTACATTGATAACGTACTATTCTGCGTTGCAGAACATTTCTTTAGGTGAAATAATGGATTTCTAACGAAAATAATGTCTATTTCTTACATACGATAGCCCCACGAACCATCATGGGGACGAGGTATGCCTACTAGGTTAGGTTAGGCCTGTTAGGTTAGGGTCCATTAGCACTCACTTCGTTCAATTTAGCATATACGGACAACATTGGAATTACGCACATCTTCCACACCCGGCAACAACTTCACGACGCATCCTCGACACATCATGTTGTAGCAGCAGCAATCGAGCGTATTGTGCTCTCATGCAGAAAGCAAATGGCGGCAGCAGCAATAGCGCGTCGGAAATAGATTTTCGTAGAAAACAACATGCATTCGCATTAAAATGGATCAAAACTACATTCCCGAACATCAACAACGCTACAGAAAATGATTTGCGTAAGTACTTTTTCCTGTAAATTTGAAGAAATCCGTCTCCGGTATAGTAAAGTGTTACCGTAGTTTCTTGTGTGAAATTGAAGAAATGTGTCTCCGATGTATGAAAGTGTTACCAAAAAGTGTTAGTCTAATCGAAAATAAATTACACGTAAACAACTAAAGAATACACACATCCATGTAGCAGGCCAGGCCAGGATGTAGATAATGCACATGCTCAGTTTAAAATCTGGTGAAAATAGTTCGAAAGCTAGCTTCACCACCTGGTGAAAGGAGTCCCTCCGTTATTTTAATGCTAAGAGAACCCAACCTGGCCTGTCTAACCTAACTACGAAAGCATATATCGAGCACAATCTTAAGTAATCGCTCAAACTCCGCAGTATATGTTAAAAGAAGTCAATCGAAATGGAACCATTTTAAAATTGCATTCGTATGATGAAATCGCAATAAAACAAATGGAACTTGGGCCAAATGGGTAAATATTTTTGAACGTTACCTATATTAGTGTTACCACGTTGTTTGATCCTGTTCATTTTATTAATATAATATTCAAGGATCAAGGTGCAAATCGAATTTCTAATTTTTTCCTATTTCGTTACAAAGATAATGGAATATCTTCCATTTCTCCCGTGTTACAAGGTGTACAGTAACGTACCCAAACACACACAACAAATTACCTACTATAAAAACTGCGGAGTTTTCTAGGTGCATATAAAATTGTAAAGTAGCACCACTATTTAATTTTTAGTGATGTACTTAAATATTTCAACAGAGAAATGGATTATATTTTTTTAGAAATACGAATGACAAGACTTATTTAATTTTCGCACAACGATACTCATTTGTTATCGGTACTTGCCCTGAAAAATATCCTTATTGCGTGCAACTTCATTTTCTGTAACTACATGGACTTTCTTCTTGTGATTTTCTTCGAAGGAATTTTTCAGTTTCAATGTTTGCATTGTTTTTCCGGAACTCGGTATACCTGTAATTACTACCAACGGCATTGTTCTCAAGATTTGTGAAACCGTCTGTCACCTCACTTGCTACCTTTCCCGTTTGTGTACAAATTGGCAGGATTGAAACTAGAAGGCAAACCAAATGGACGGCTGCTAAGATATATTTTCTTATTATGAATGTTTGCTACCATCTGGAACAAAGTAATGAATTTTCTTGGTAAGTTCGCTTTTTTTCATACGAGAACAGGTAAAAAAATATTTCATTTTATATTTTTTTTTTACTAGATCTTATTTACGATGTAAACATGAGCTTTGTTTCGCTAGTCAGAAAAAGGACAAAAAAATTACTCATGAGATTCAGAAAGAAATATTTTCGTCATTTGGTGGAGTATATCGTGAATTTCGTCTGGAGTGGCTTGGTTTAGATTTTTACTTATCGCACAACGCTAGAACAACCTTGTGTTCTGACGTCAGATGATGTAGGACGACGTTGTTAGCATTTGGTTGTTAGTTTTTTTAGCATAAATACGCTGTAAGGTTGTTAGTTTTTTTAGCATAAATACGCTGTAAATGTATTATTTTTGCTAAGAGAACTAAACTTATCAAGCATAACCTGACAACTTAGGCATTTAGTATAATAATGAAAGTATTTCCCGTGACGTCAGAACGCAAGGTGCTGGCCACGGTCATAGCATAGCCACGCTCACGTAACACAATGAAACTTTTCATTTGTACACCGCAATTGTCTTATAACCTTGGTTGTTGATTGTATGTTAGAGGGGTTAATAATAGTAGTTCATCACGCTCTTTTCAATAAAATATTTGAAACCTTCAATCACCAGAAGTTTTTTTAAAAATCCAAAACATTAGGTCATCGACACCCAGACCAGTTGTTATGCAAGTGTGGCAACAGCGCAACACCGATTTTCATTCTAGTTCAAACTCAGACTGGTGTTGCCATAGGCCCAATTTCCCTCTGAAAGGAGAAAAATCCCTTTATCGTATAATTTTTCCTTTCAAAATAAATAATACAATAAGAAGTATTAGTATTTTCGTTGGTTACAAGCATGTATGTGATTTGTCTGTTTAATTTCCATGTCATTTTGGTTTCCTCGAATTTCCTTTTTCCTGAAAATTCTGCGTGAATTTCCCTTCATCTGAAGCAGGAGGGAATTAGTTTAGGTAAAAGGGAAATTTGTGCGAAACGAAACACTGCGCAACGCGCGCGGTTTTCTTTGAAACATCGAAGTGATCGAAAAAGAACGGATAATAGAAATTTTGCGGGAAATAGGAAGAAGTCAGAGTGTTACTTCGGCCTACCAAGTTTTCGGGGAAAAGAAGAAAGAGTTTTCTATACAAAGTCCGCAAGTTAGATTGCTAATTGTGATTCAAAGGTGAGTAAATAAGTTTCTAATGATTTGACTTTAGAATAACGTAGAATTGTAGAAAGATAATCGTGTAACCAGCACCTCAATTGCCACACGTGCATTGACTGCAAGAGATTCATAAGATAAAAAATAGAGAAACTTCGAATTTTGGAACTGTTACGTGATCCATATCATCCTCTTTGAATCAGCCACTGCCTAATTTCCCCACTTATCATCAGAATATATTGTAGCTATGATAATTCTAGGCTTTCAGTTTGGATTATATAAGTTCTTTTCGGTGACAAAAACCTCTTTGATTCAATACCACGACATATCGTCCAATGAGAATGCAAATGTTCTATCTCCAAATCACACAAATTGTAAACAAATTGAGATATTTTGGCTTAGTTTATTTAGGATGCAATTGTTTCATCATTAAAATTTCGGTAACCACCAAACGTCTCTAATTCCCTTATTTTCGTATTTTTCACATTGATACTTACATATTCTGCATTCGTAAGGATTCTTCTATTTCGCGTTTCGTTTTTTGCAGGCAAATAATCTCAATTTTCGAAATATGGAGTATTTTTATTTTCTTCGCTTTTGCTTGCGTTACACGCGATATGGCGGAGAAATCTTGACTAGCGTAGTCCATGATCAGTGGTTATGCAGTGTTGCGACCTTCTTCATAGCAAAATATCTAGGTACTAGTATGGAGAATACGTAAGTATGAATGTGGAAAATACGAAAATAAGGGAATTAGAGACGTTTGGTGGTTACTGAAATTTTAATGATATGGATAACAACATAGGCCTTTAGCCTAAAAATAAACTTCAGTATGCTGACGTCAGAACGCAAGGTAGCAAGAGTGTTGTGCGATAAGTGATTGAAATAAAACAAAGCAACTGAAACCATTGGCGCGTGGATAGGTTAGTAGGGCCACGCAAAGGTTTCAATAGTGAAAAAGATAGCCCCACGAACCATTGGCGCTAGCCCCACGAACCATTGGCGCGTGGATAGGTTAGTAGGGCCACGCAAAGGTTTCAATAGTGAAAAAGATAGCCCCACGAACCATTGGCGCTAGCCCCACGAACCATTGGCGCGTGGATAGGTTAGTAGGGCCACGCAAAGGTTTCAATAGTTAAAAATTGGTTTCGAAAAAAATATTCGTAGCCCCACACACCATTCTCGGATAGCCCCACGAACCATTGGCGCTAGCCCCACGAACGATTCACGGATAGCCCCACGAACCATTCACGGATAGCCCCACGAACCATTCACGGATAGCCCCACGAACCATTCATAAATAGCCCCACAAACCATTCACGGATAGCCCCACGAACCATTCATGGATAGCCCCACGAACCATTCACGGATAGCCCCACGAACCATACATAAATAGCCCACGAACCATTCATAAATAGCCTTAGAGATACTGGGCGAAATGGGGGGTTATAGCCCCCATCAACCTCACATTGAGCACGCCACTGATCCTGTGCACGTCATGTTGTCGCAAGTTCGTAATCAGAAATGATGAACAGTAACTCACGTTTATTTACGTTCTAGAACTGTTACACAGTTACAAAACCGTGTATTTGGAAACACTGACCGGTTGTTACGTCATGAAACGCTCGCAAATATTTGGTTCACGTAGTAGACGGACATCAAGGGAACAGCTTTCGTGCATTGGAGTGACATTAATGTCTAATATTACATGATTTACAGGCAAAAAAATTTCAAGGAGGTGAAAACAAACTTCCTAAAGTATAAATAAACCCATTTCGGTAAGTACTTTCTCCTGTAAAATTGAAGAAATACGTTTTGGGGATACGAAAATTTTACCATCAAAGTAGTTGATTGATTTCCCAAAATATGAATTAATTGTTTTACTTCGCTACCGTACGTACCGGACGTGGCCTCAATTAGAGACACTGTCAAATATGAAGAAAATCGGAGAGGGGTCCGGTCATCTGAAGTCGTTCCAGGTACCAGTTAGATATACCAGAAACACATTTAACTCATTTTTTTTAAAAAAATAAAATTCATTTGTACTTACCTTATATGGGTAACGATTAGATAAACCGGAAACACATTTCTTGAAATTTACAGGAGAAAAGACGAGAAAGTACTTACGGAATTTAGTTCTTGTGGACTTTCTGAAGCTGGGAAAAGTGTTTTTAAGAATTGTGCAAGTTATTCGGCCTGTAAATAAGGTATTTTTCGACATTCATGTATCTCCATTGCACGATAGTTCTTGCCACCATCACCGTCGACTACGTGAATCAAATGTTCTGTGCGTTCGATTACGTAACCCCCTGTCAGTGTAGCAACCACGCGGTAGTTTTACAAGATGACGTGTGAGCAGTTTTTTTTCCCCAATTTAATTTTCTATGTTTGCCTAACCTAACTGAACCTAACCTAACCTTCCGTGAATGGTTTGTGGATCAATTTTCGCTTAAAAACTTTTTGTGAATAGCTTGTGCGGCATTTATTGGTTCATAAGTTTGGAAACACTGCACATCAGCTGACGATAGACAACGTGAGTCAAGGTTTGCCCGCTGAATTAGCAACAACCAATAAATAATTATAATGTTAAAAATAACGCTTTTTTCATGGAAAAAAAGTGATCCAAAGTTGAAAAATGTTCCGCTATGCATATGAGGTAAGTAGAAATTAATTTTATTTGAAAATAAACGAGTTAAATGTGTCTCCGGCATATCTAACTGGTACCCTCACATGCATAGCGGAACATTTTTCAACTAGAGATTACTTTTTTTTTCAATGAAAAAAGCTTTATTTTTAACATTATAAGTATTTATTGGTCGTTGCTAATTGGCAGCCAAATTTTGACTCATGTTGTCTATCGTCAGTTGATATGCTGTGTCATCAGCTGATATGCAGTGTTTCCAAACTTATGAACCGATAAATTCAGCACAAACCATTCACGGCAGGTTAGGTTAGGCAAACATAGAAAATTGAATTGGAAAAAAAACGCTCACACGTCATCTTGTAAAACTAACGCGTGATTGTTACACTAACACTTATTAACCGGAAAATGATTGTTTTTAATCCACAAACTATTCACGGAAGGTTAGGTTAGGTAAACATAGAAAATTCAATTTGAAAAAGAAATCCCGCTCACACATCATCTTGTAAAACTACCGCGTGGTTGCTACACTGACAGGGGGTTACGTAATCGAACACATGGAGCATTTGATTCACGTAGTCGACGGTAATGGTGGCACGAGCTATCATGCAATGGAGATACATGAATGTCGAAAAATACCTTATTTACAGGCCGAATAACTTGCACAATTCTTAAAAACACTTTTCCCAGCTTCAGAAAGTCCACAAGAACTAAATTCCGTAAGTACTTTCTCGTCTTTCCTCCTGTAAATTTCAAGAAATGTGTTTCCGGTTTATCTGATCGTTACCAACATGGGCACTCAAATCAAAACTAGTGTTTTGTACAATTGTTCTATGAAAAATTAATTACTACATAAATACCTAACCAAACAACAACTTCTTTTTAGAGAGGCTTCAATATATATCAGACTTTGCAATCATACAAACTTTCAGTGCAATGGTGACAGGTGCAATAAATATGTCATGTCAATCTTTATAGGGCTCTCCCTGAAAAAAATGAAAAATTGGACATAGAACACTTACATTCTCAGTGGACAATATATCAGCTTTTCATGCAGCTCGTGGAGGCTTCACAAGTTACTGAAGAATCGGTATGTTGTATATAACACACCTATTTTCTGTTTTGTTGCTAAATGAGCTAGCCTCTGGAATATGCCAGACAATCAGAATTCCCAGATTTGAACCCTTGAAAGTTCCTAATTTGCAATTAAATATTTTGTAAATAGACAGCCAAAGTGCTTGTGACGAATTAGTGGAAAAGGTAGAACATAAGGACCTCCCCAATGACATAGTGGTAACGTCATCTTGTAAACAAGGGTCCCAGGTTCAATTCATGGTGTTGCCACATAATGGTTCAGATCCCACTTGAAACTGTAGGCCCAGTCATGATTAGCCTATCTCTTCATAAGGTGGACTTAAATAAACTTTGACCTGAAAGAACATAATTGTGTAACAAGTAGAATGTTGCTAGCCATAAGATTTGTGGTAATGTTCCTTGTGGGTGTTGAGGACTTTTAACGATCGATAACCTTTAATCTGTTAATGGCAATGAATATTTGTGTTTGAATTGGTTTTTCCTAAATCTTTCAGAGTACACAGTTTTTTTACAAAACATCAAAATGTTTTTAATCTTTACTGTAAAAATATGTGTAAAAGACAATATTACCAGAACTTTGCATTATGGTTAAAGAGCCTTAAAACAAAATTTGCCTCTCCCCCAAATAAAAATTTTATGATGTGGTGAAGCATTGGTTTGCTTAGAAATAATGTTATAAGATTTTTTCAAGATTTGAAAAAAACAAATCACTAAGCAGCTGTATGGTTGTTACAGGTTTTTTGCGAAGACTCATAATGCCCGCACAGGAAACGCCAGTTCTTAAGTATGCAAAGCTCAGTGAACATGCTTTTTCGCCTGTGAAAGGCTCACAGAAAGCGGCAGGGTTCGATCTCAAAAGGTGAGTATATTTTCAGATTTTTTGCCTTGAATAATATGTACTAATCAATAGATGGTAAAATTAGGGTACCTCCTCGAAAAAGTTAAATATTTTCCATGGTTTATGAAGATTTTGTTTATGAACGTTTCAGTTGTTTTTAGCTCGCGGAAATGTGTTAATGTGAAGTAAAGTACATCTGTTCTTACAGCACCCAACACAACAGTAGCTATAATTTTACGTTATTATGTTAGGTTTGGGATTGATAGTTATTTTTGACATCTTGTTTCACTACTTGAGTGTATTCAAACTAATTTTACTAATAAAAACCTGCGAAAGTACTCCGAAGTGGCAGGAGAAACATTGAAATCTGTCCATTAAAAAAAAATTCAACAACATTCCTGTGCAGTGGGTCAACGGCCCCAAAATTAGTATGTAATCATAAAGTTATTTACCTAAATTTAAATATATGTTTGTGCCTTGATCAAATCTTCCCAGGTATTAAATATTGACGTAATACCTCTTTTTCAGTGCCCACGACTTGACCATCGCAGCACGTGGAAAGGGGCTCTGTAAAACAGACATCCAAGTACAAATTCCTCATGGTTGTTATGGGCGTGTTGCACCACGGTCAGGTTTAGCCCTCAAGCACCATATTGATGTAGGAGGTAAGAAATATGTGATGGTAATTAATTTAATTTAGTACACCCATGGAAAGGTTTTCATTATCAGCTCATGTGTAAGAAAATATGTTGTAAAGTTGTTTAGCATGACAAAAGATTTTGAAAAAATGCATTTTAAAATAATTTTGTATTGGTTTATTTGTATATCGATTTGGTTGTAGTGACGATAAGTAGTGTACACAATGATAAATAATTCCAAGTGTTGTCAGTCTTCCCCCTACCCTCTTTTTTTGGTTCTTGTACCATATCTGTTTGGCATATTTTTTTTCTTTCCAGGTGTGAAGGGTGACCCTTTTTGAGGGCACCCAATTGTCAACCCTTCTACCACACAGTACACCCTCGAATGCACATTTGCAGACTAACAAGGCAGTAATTGTTCTGATTGTTTTATGATTTTTTTCAAATTCATCTAGCAGGAAGACTAATTATCCTAGAATTTGGCAATCATTGTCACACGAATTTTGAACCTACCTTAACCTCACTGTCAATGAAAGAATCCAACAGCACCTAGCAGATGCGAAAAAAGCCCAACCCACTACTTGTCTTGCTAAACATATCAAATACAATAGCCATAAAATTCAAAAGGTTCGAGTCAAACACACTTCCCGCACGAATTAAACATCGATAGCGGGCAAGCGCACCACACTTGGATTCCCATACTACAGCAGTTATCGCCCGGAAATAGCAGATGACACACCAAGATGCACAGTGCACTTAGCGGCAACCAGAGAACTACGAACAGAAGACACACGCCAAGTAACAGTGCAGCAAGTTCCAATGAGGATGGTGGCAGTGGCCACTGAAATTAATCGAAAAAGAAGAAAAAACAGCTTCGCGCATAAAAGTGAGAACTAGTTTCTCCGTATTTAAAAGTTACCTTATGCAAGCATGCACACTTCCCATGGGCAATGTATTTTCTGTTGACAAGCAACTTTAAGTATCATAGACTAGTGGGAATGAATGTAGAAATAAATCGGAACCTTATTAGAATGCATTTAGGGGCTTTATTTTAATGCTAAGAGAATCAATTCTGGCCTGCCTAACCTAATTACAAAAGCATATATTAGACAAAATAAGTAATCACTAAAACTCTGCAGAATGTGTTAACAGAAGTAAATTTAAATCGAACAATGTTAAAATTGCATTCGTAGCATGATGAAATCGCAATAAAACAAAAGGAACTTCGGCCAACGAGGCTCTAGCATCTTGACTCACAGCCACTATAATCCCCTATGGGGCCCATGTTATGCTCTCCATATATCACTGGCGAAATACTGTATTACCGTATGTCCATCTGCACTGACTTTGCAGGAGAGCTGATTAAAGTTTGACATAGGTGCATTTTGAATACGCTACAAGGTTTTGCGATAACGTTTTATTAATGTTGATAATTCACACCACTTGACAAGTCAGATACATTGCTTTGGAATGTGACCCATTAACCTGTAAGGAACACGATAATGTCACAAATCATCTGACAAAAAAGTGGAGAACTGACAAGAATGCCATTTAGCCGGCAATATGCTTGTGATTGTCCTTCCATCCATCTCATCTATCACCATTCATCCCCATCCTCACGATTAGCCAAAACCTTTGCTTGTGTAATGCTTTCTACAATTTGTGCAGGAGGATGAGTTATACTGGAAATTATTATTATTTATTATGTCAAGGGGGTTAAGCCACACAACATGCCATTTAGAACAATATCAATACAATTAATGGCTTGGTGCACGTGGGTGGGATTAAGTTTGGAGATACTCAATTGCACCTTGTAAAGTTACAAACTATTGCCTTACGATTTGACAAAAACACAGTACATATCCTGTGTATGCCAGATCAGAAGGTAATTAATTTACAACTTTATGCTAGGAAAAAACAGGTTATGTAACTTGTCTCTGAAGTATTCACTTTTAAATATTAAGGAAATCAAGCCTAGTAATTATAAGTCTGAAGGTTCGAATGGAAGAGGAGAAATATAGAAGAATTATGTGTCAGTAGAACATATTTGTGCTGTAGGTGATTAGCGAGTAAATACGCGTGCATTTGATTTGCAGAGCTTTGCTTCAGTGCAAATTGCCGTCTTTTTAGTTTTGTGTGCAATGTCTGGAATTGAAAACAATATTGTGTAGTCTGGAAATAGCAGTATTACTTCATATGTACAAACTCTTAGTGCAATTGACAGAGAGATACAATGAAAACATGAAGTTGTGGTGTTTATCCATATGAACTCATTGCTGAAGAAATGAAAAATTTGACCAATGGTTGAAATGTCAGATGTGCACAATTATCTCGTGCATTCCACTTGCTATGGTTTTATTGTTATTTATTTTATTATATATTTTAATGTAATTTGCCTTATGACAAGTGTTACGTTCTTATTGACATAAAAAAATGAAATCCCATTGTTTTAGGCCATGTTAATATGATCCACTTGCACTAACATACATGATAATTGTATTTACTTGAGATAAAACTGTTCACTCTGCACTTGGTAATTTTTGTTTCATCAAGGTTGGCCTGGTGTATTCTCACAAGCCATAGCAAGTGTTTTGTTCACATTTCTTGAGTCTTCGTACGTCCAGTTTTGATAATCATCGACATGCAGAAGGAGCATATATCCATTTTCAGAGAATTAAACAAGAAGTGGAAGCTTCCTATTTGAGGAACCAATCATTGTTCAGTGACCATTCATGTCCCAACTCCAATGTTGTTTACCTAGCAATCATATCCCATAATATATACTTCGATGACATCAGTGAATTAGCTTTTGCTTACCTGCACCATCTGGTGCAACTGACAACTGAATGTCCCCTCAGCAGGTGTCTGTATGTGTGACACGAGGACAGTTTGCACATTAAAGCAGTTTAGTTTGCTATATGACTGACTGGATCACTATGCCACAACTACTGACTGGATCACTATGCCACAACTTCAATCCACAGAGCAAAACCACTCAGACAGCACTGAATATATTGGCACGCGATTTGTGATGATCCATAAGGTTACACATTTTTTACTCTGTGTCTTGTTTTCGTTACAGCTGGAGTGGTGGATGAGGATTACAGAGGCAACGTTGGTGTTGTGTTGTTCAACCACAGTGAGGAAGCTTTTGAGATCAAACGTGGAGACAGAGTAGCTCAACTCATATGTGAACGCATTGAGTACCCTACGCTGGAGAAGGCTGAGGTAAGACAGTGAGGACTTGATTTAGTGGTCAATCAATTTTTATTGATTTTGTAGGTTTTCATGTAAACTAGCGATATGAAAATTTTCTAGAGGGCAAGATTCCAATAATTTCTTCTGAAAAATCTGTGTGTTTCACGTAACATCCCTTGTTGAACCTATGTTCCCTCACTAGAGTGAGTTTTTTTTACATAGTTTACAAAGATTGTTATCAATTGTTCTGTTGGTTTTAGCTTGCAGAGATGTGTGAATGAAGTAGTGATTATTTTTTTTTTATTGTTTATTACATTCCTTGCCAACTCCATGTGATACGTAGGAAATTATTTATTGTCAAAAAAAGGATTGCTTTTTGATCAAATGACAAACAAAGGATTACTGTTTTCTTACACCTTTGGACTGCCAAAGCAAAGATACCTTTCCTAATTTTTAATTTGAAAGTTATAGCAGTTAACAGTTTTTAAGGCTCCCGAACTACAACTTCCAACTTATTTACCTTTGAACTGGCAAAGAAATCTGAGTCTCGAAATATTTACATGCAAAAGTAAGAAATAAGTGACCAAATTGCTTGCAAATAAATGACTTCATTTTGTTTCTTTTTCAATTTTTCTTCTTCGCTCCAACCATCTCTTTTGCTTCATTTCTTCGAACTTCTGGAGATCAATCTTGAGGAAATTCTCAGGAAAACTCTTCATTGAGTCAATCATGTATCTGCCTTTACAAACTTTGTACTCCGACAACTTCAACTTTCACAAAATATATACCTTAGACTGTTACATAATATGGTGAATGTTCCTATGCTGTTTTGTATGGATTATTTTTATTGTGATGAAGCTATGAATTATAATTAAGGATTAGATATTTACATATATATGAGGTGCCAAGCAAATGATGGAAAACAGAAATACAGATCCTTGTGTTGATAATAATTTCTAAGGAACCTCTGATGCCAATGGCACTGCAATTCTTCATGTGTTTGAAAAGTTGTGCAACCCTAAGTTTCTTTCTTTCAATTACAAGACGTTGGGAGAAAATTTGGTTTTTAGCTTTATGAAGCCTTGTTTGAATTTTTTGTTTTAAGTGCACAGAAAGGATAATCTCAACTGAACCTACAGTTTAAAGTGGGATTTGAACCACTATGTGCCCCCACTGGGATGAAGCCTTGTGTATTGAGTTTTTAACCTTTTGAGGATGACTGGTACTACAGTTGTCCCAACAGGTATGATGGCCTTGAACACATTACTTCTTGAAAAACAAATATGATATTTAGAGTTGGAAGTGGTTGGGGGGGGGGGACAACTAAGTTTTTTCCTGCAGCTTTTTTGGTTGTTTTTTTTTCGGCTTTTTACATCAAAGTGTTTCAAATCAATGAAAATACGTTACTTGGCTGCATTTTTCTTGGTCCACAACTTTTATTTATCTCTACTATAAAAATACACAACTTTTGAATGGAATTCATAGCTAAATAGTAAAACCTCGTCAATCCGGACTAATGGGGGGATAAGTTGACCGGTTTAACAAAAGTCTGAATTAACTGATATAACCTAAAAGAACAGTAGAAAGTGCATTAAAACTCCTTTATAGCAACAAAACACGTTTAGTATGGTGTATTTAAAGGACATATGCCTAAATACACTATACAGTACAGTACAAAGTCTGCGCGAAACATAATTTCATCAGGGGTTGACTGCCTTTTCTTTGGGAAGTTCTCTTGTTGACTTCTAGCGACATTTAAAACCTTGCAATTTTTTTCCCCCTTTTGCCTGTCCGACTTATCGGGGTCTGGATTAACGAGGTTTTACTGTAGTTGCAAAAATGCCAGCTTTTTTGAATGAATAGTGTTTCCAAAGTGATTTCTTCACATTTCTGTAGGTTTATTAAATATATCTACATAGTATATGCATACTCGCATAGCTAGAGTAGTTTTGTATATATTTTGTAAAGAGAATCTAATTGTATAAATTTCCATGTTTGAATTTGACTATGAACATGCACACAAATCAAAAAAGAAGAGGAAAAGAAAATTTTACTAAGTCTTTTAATTAAATGTATCCTCATTGATAACCCCTTTTTTCTTGAACTATATATAAAATCAGGGTTGCTACGTGTCTGGAAAACAGGGAAATGTCAGGGAATTTGGCTTGTCAAGGAAAAAGTCAGGGAATTTTGCAGATCGTCTGGAATTTACGTACATTTTGGAGTCTGCAAGAGAAAAGGTTGGAAAATGAACAAGCAGTTCACTTCCACTTCTGGATTAGTCTTTTTCTTTTTCTGTGATTCCACTTTCAAAAAGATTCAGTTTAGAAACTTGTTTCTTTCATTCTTATGATTTCCTCAGTCTTGAGCAAAATTATGGTTCCTTGGGAAAGTCAAGGTAAAGTGCTCCCCTGTGCTTAGCACCATGCCATGAAGGCGTATAGGAGGTGTGGGAGTAACACCCCACACTTTCTTGATCCGGTCGTGAGTGGGGGTGATGTGATCAGCATCACGCCCCTGACCGCCTTTACCCCCCAGAGTTTCCCCCAGGTACCCATGTTATTCGAGGCTGGGTGGGTGCCAGGGCCGGTTCCAACATTAGAAAAGTTCCCGGATTTGAACTGGCCGGGGATCGAACCTGGGACTTTTAGCATGGTAGTCAGACGCGTTACCGACTGAGCCACCGCAGCCACCTAGTTCCTGGAATTTCTGTAATAAATTTTCACTTTTATAATACTAAATATTAGGAAGAGTATCAAAGTAAAACTTGCAGTTCAGATATCTGATTGATAACTAAAGTACATTGACAATATAATCATAATTATCGGAAAGGTTGGTGAAGATGAGGCTATCGTCTATTATTTTATAGATCTTAGTCTTGTTCCTATATGCAACAAAAAATTTCTCCAGATGCTGTGTACTTAAAATGTTAGCATTTTCTACGACACTATATATTCGCCATAAAATTAAATTCTATGTATGGTTTATGAACTTTTTCTGTTGTTTTTATATTGTGGAGATATGTTATGGTGAAATAATGTACCTCTGTTACCTTAGCCTGAAGGCTAGATGCACGTGATAGTAGCACCCAATAAATTTGATGCCGATTGTAATTTTACATTTTACTCTTCGAATTTTCACGTGTTCTTGTGTGTGTAAAATAAATTTGCTAAAAAAAAAGTTGTGAAAGTGAATATTCATAACAGTTAACGAATTATATATTTAATTGAAAAACACAAGCTTCAAAAGCAAAAATCATGATGATAAACATGTCTGGAAAAATTTCATGTGTGGACTGGAAATGCCAGGGAATTTCATAGTCAAAAAATCGTAGCAACCATGGTAGATAATCTAGTATTAAACTACTTAATATTTGTGTTCTGGCTTTCAAGTGTATCATACAATTTGACTTAATGACATCTAAACCTGGGAACAGTACATGGCATGATGTATTTTGGCCATCTAGTATAGTGTTTCTCAACCATTGTAAGGCTACAGCTTGGTAAATTCATTTTATAGAAGTCTGTGCCCTCCCTAAACATTTTACCCCTTTCTGATTTTTAAACTTTATTCCTTAATGTGCACCACTGGAATTAATTACTGTGGACTCTTTTTAATTCGAACTCCAAGGGGCTATGAAAAGAGTTCGAATTAACCAGGAAACTAAAACTTTTTAACTGTTACTTTTAAGAATACAATTTTTTTTGGGTGAGAAGAAGGGCAGTTAAAATTTTGTTCTGGCCACAGTGCTCAATGACGATTGCACTGGTAATCACGTGACATAAGATGGTGTCCATCCAGGAAAAGTCACAGTGTGTGCTGTGGTTTGCGGAGTTAAAATCTTGCATTTCAGTGCAGAGAAAGTTCCAAGCAACGTATGGGAAACCATTCCCAGCAGACACAAGTATAAAGACATGGTATGAAAAGTTCTAGGCAACGGGAAGTGTGTCAGATTTGCCATGCAGTGGAAGGCCAGGAATGAGTGACTATGCGATTCAGACAGCGTGGGCCAGAGTCCAATGGAATCGCTTAACTGTTTCGCTGCGGTCGTCGCATTTATGCACAGCACGCCAGGTGCCTTGCTCTGCGGAAGTCGCATTATTGCGAGTTCATACTTCCACTCGCTGCGGGTGTCGCATTTCCGCAGTACGTCGCTTTTAGTACCCTTCAGACATCTGTAGATACTATTTGGAACTATTTGAACTTGTAGTTTTGTTTATATCCGTATGATGTCGCTAATTACGCCTCCGTTTAGAATACGAGCGTTGAGTGCTCTGACATGTCAGTTTCAAATGCATGTTCGAATGTAAACAACATGGCTTCGTCAAGTCATCAACACTTGTCTGATAATGATGTTACTCAATTGTTGAATCAGAAGGTGAATTAAATTGTGATGATCAGTTTTTATGAGACTTCAATTGGTGACAGTGATTGTGTAGTGTCTGATGAAGAATTTGTACTGCCGTCCGTAACATCATGGAGCAGAGTGCAAACCAGCATTGATCTAGGTGCGGGAAGTTCGACACAGGCAAGTGCTAAGTTACTTGGTGACAGTACAGTATTTAGCACACCATTTTCTTGTTTTATCAAATATTTCCCCCGCTCAGTATTTGAACACACAGCAGAACAAACTGAAGTTTTCACCACCCAGTATCTTGATACTACTTACGAATTTCCACTCCGCTCCACCACTCTGTGTCATCCCGTGTTTCGAGAAATACCATACCATCAGGGGCTACAGAATGGTTTGCCAGTGCAAGGAATGACTTTTGTAATTTCTCTATAACATATTTTGCAATGTAATTTTTTTAAAATTATTCTTTCTAAAAAAAAATTTTCAAAATTTCAAAATATTTCAAAACTTTTCAAAATATCATACCACCAGGGACTACAGAATGGTTTTCCAGTGCAAAACTGAATTTTGTAAGTTCTCTCTCATATATAACGCAATGTAATTGTGAAAAAATTTGTTTATAAAAAATATTTTTTCAAATTTAATTACGCAGTCAAGAGATATTATGTGCCAGAGAATTCCGCAGCGAAAGAGTTAAACGAAGTTCCTTGGAACTGGGAATACCGAAGTCAACGTTACACAAGATCATACACAAGAAGGTGAAGGCCCGGCCCTACAAGTTCGGCAGTTTCTTAACAAATCAGGAGAGATGGATTGGTCGAAGAGGACCCACACCTTGGCCTGCAAGATCATCAGACTTGACAGCTTGCAATTACTGGCTGTGGGGACATGTAAAGACCGAGGTGTATTCACAGAAACCAGTTAATCTGGACGACCTGAAGGACAAAATAAGTGATGTGATTCTGAATATCTCAGACGAGCACAGTCAGCAAGCACACAATGCTCGGTTTCGCAAAAAGACTGCAACAGTGTTTGGACGTGAATGGTGCACATTTGGAGGTTTGGCGATGAACCTTATGACCTTGCACAATTGAGTAGAGTTTGGCAGAGTTTCACAGTTCAAACAGGACTTTTCATGGCCGAATGGAGTTCCACATACTCCATTCTACGTCTCCCCGGGATTGAACAAAAAATTCCTGTCCTGACCAAAATAATTTTGTCCCCCACACCCCTGATCATCATCATCTTCACAATTAGCCAAAAATGGAAGAAAAGTGAAGTCAAATAAATCAAATTCACCAAGCAACATGTGTCAATTGTGTGTCGCTTTGATATAAAATATCTCTAAGAAAACATGAATCTGAGTAATGCCCCTAAATTTAGTAACCTTTTCCTTCTTTTCTGTGTTTGCAGAAACTGGACGACACGGAGCGAGGCGAAGGTGGGTTTGGGTCAAGTGGGAAATGAGCAGCTGGGAATGATTATTACAGAATCTCAGGAACTAGAAGTCAAGTGTGGTGATTATTTCATTTCTTCAAATTGTACTTATCACAAATTTTAAATTGGGGTAAAATCCAAAGGTTTAAAGTTAGTGTGAGTGAATCTTAGTTTTGTGTCAACACTATGGCAGTGTTTCTTTGTAGTTATTGTTTTGTGCACACAGTTAAAACTCCAGCCAGTTATAGCTATTGCTAGGTGTAAAATGATAAGCTGGTGTAGGAGGAACACCTACACTCGTCCACTAGGTTTTTCCCCTTTGCTGTGCTGTGAAATAGTAAGAATGGTATGTCAATGTACAACAACGCATTGTGCTCACAAAGTTATTTATTGATTGTTCTGCCGGGAAAGTTTTTTACCACATATGGTTGAAAACAATAGTTGTGAATGATATCAGTAAGTATACAAATGTTTTAAATGTAGCACCACTTCGTAAATAAACGAGTGCATTGAGTATTTATTGTTGTTTTTTTTCCCTACAGAATAAGTCTGGGAATTTTATTTCATGACAATAACAATCTTGCATTGGTTGTTTGTGGGTCCCCATTACTTTTTACTGTTAACAATTAATGTGTGATCCACAGAAATATAATGTCACAAAAAGTAAAGAAAATTAGTACTATTGTGTAGATAAATACGGATGTAGTGCAACCATGATTTTTACTTCTTTCTGCATAATACAGGATTAACCCGAACCATCGGTCTGACAAGACCCCCTGAAAATTTCATCGGGCTTGTGTGGCACTGTCCACCCTGAAACTCCCAGTACCTTTCCCCCACCATGTGTACCTCTGAATGAGCCAAACCGTATCAATGGCTTATTGAATACCGATCGGCACGGTAGCTTTCTAATGCAGATACGGGGTCTATGAGACTGTGTAGTTCGGGTTATGTCTGAATCACCCCAGTCCGTAGTACCGCATGGTTCGAGTTGTGTACATTTATAGAATGTGTTTTTTTTTTCATTGTATTTTTGTAAACAGTGTTTCCATGGCCCAAGAAAGAAATCTAGCAATTTTTCTAGTCTCAGACGAAGATTTTGATGAACGTGTTAGGGAGGGAATTATTAGAAAACAAAGAGTGTGAACTCGAGATTGACGGAGATGAGAGCTGATTCTGAGACAATCAACATCTCTGATGCTAATCCTATTTATTCTCCTGAGTCGCAGGATGGTGGAGATTCCGTGATCAAGTAGTGATGATGATGAAAACTGATTCTGGACGACTGTCAAGTTCCTGCTCGTGTCACCTGTTCTCTGCCAGAGTCAACTACACCTGGCATGTCAGACGCCCCTCGCCGAGCTCCTCAGTTTTAGTTTGGCAGCGTGAGAGGTAACCTTTGCACATGGAGAAGTGTTGGACCACCAAAACATCGTAGCACTCCACAAAATAACATCTGATGTTACTGAGCTAAGGGCTCTTCTCATAATTTTTTGTACTCCTCAATTTTTAAACCTGCTCATAAAAATATGTTTTCCATGTTCTCGAAGAAGGCTGCAGGAAGACCAATTTTTACTGTGTTCTAAATAAACAATAAATATTACTTCTTGTTTATTGAACTTTACACAGATGAAATAATTGGAAGTTGATAATTTAGATTCATAGAACAAATATTTTACGTTATCATTAACAAAAAATAAATGAATTGGATGTAAAAAAAGAAAATATGCATGTCGGTCTGACAGACCGGGTGGTTCGGATTACGCATAAAAAAAACATGGTTCGGGTTAAGAATAAGTCTATGAAACATTTGGAAAAATTCATAAGACATGAACTACCGAACAAAAGACAAACATTTTATATTCATAATAAAGATACACTCTCCAAGTTTTGGTTCGAATATCACAAAAGTCACAAATGCTCTGTGTCCACCGTTAGTGATGTGGCAAATGTCTATGTGATAATCCAATCTCATTCTAGACACGAGTTAGCATGCATGGGTGATTCGGTCCCTAAGATCCTAGATATTAGTGGGCAGTGGGGACATAAACAGTATCCTTCACAAACCCTCGCAAGTTAGTCACATCACTGCTACAACTGACGAACTTCTTGCAAACTCAAGAACACAAAGTGCCTACTCTTTTACTGAGCAACATATTACTACTATGGCCTCGTAGCGGCAAAACCGTGCATTGCTTGCATAAAAAACTTGTCATTTCTCTATTGAAGTTAGTTCAAACAATCCATTGTATACTTAACTTTTCTGGTCTTGCTTTTTTTTAACCTCAGGGTCCTAAAATCTTATAATAAAGGATTGATCCTTTGTGCATGCAGGGATGAACTGCTCATAAATTAGTAAAGTGGACCAAGCATGAATTTGTGCTGCTTAGTTTGCATTTGGCGTCATTTCAAGACTGGAAAAACTTCGGCAGAAGGAACCTAATTATCAGCCCCTCTCAGGTACACCCTAATCAAAGGTTGCCAAGATGAATCCCCAGTGGAGACCTCTAACACAGTGGTTCGGATCCCACTTTAAACCATAGGTTCTGTCCCATCTGAACATAAATTGGGTGTAAATTTTTGGTGCACGAAACTAAACTTGCAGGCAATGATGCCTCTGCCATCTGCACCCACTGTATAACCCATCTGGTGTTTGTATTGTTCTATGTCCTTATGCGAGGTGAGTGCCCATCAACAGCGACAGTTATTAACAGAGGTATACAAATTTTAGTTCTTTGATACGTGTATTGGTGAATTTATGAGAGACACTGCCACCTTCTGTCATGTGCTATGGAGCCTGAGGTCCCAAGTTCCGGATCATGGTCAGGTATGGTCATTGTGCTTGTCCCTCCCCTAATTTCAACAGTTCCATAGTTCAGCCTCATTGTACACATAACAAATATGAACCAAACATGAAGTGAAAGTAATTTACCAAGTTTCGATTCTACGGATGCGCAAAATTTGTACGTGGTATAACCAGTTTAAGACGACAGGATGCTTGTGTAAAGGTAAAAGTTCCGGGACGGCCGCGTGTATCAGACGAGAAGGTGGAGAGTGTCAGAACGGCTAGCATTCGCAGTCCTAGAAAATCTGTGTGGCGGGCGAGTCAAGAACTAGCAATGCCAACAATGGCAGCGTGGAAAGTGTTAAGAAAAAGACTCCAAATGACACTGTACCATCTGCAGCTGTTACAGGCCCTAAAACCTGCAGATCATTTGGCTCATAGGAACTTCTGCACACAAATTCTTAATTGAGAAGATGACGATTTTCTTAGTCGTGCGATGAATCCATGGGAAACTCCACAGCATGTATGGAATTCACTCAAAGTTAATGTATTTTGTGCAGTATCGAAGCAACAAGTTTATGGGCCGTTCTTATTTATGGAAGAAACTGTTAATGGAATTTCATATCTAGACATGATGCAAAATTGGCTCTTTCCACAACTGGAGGATAAACAACACATCATTTGGCAACAAGACAGCACTCCCCCTTACTTTCATAACAGTGCGGGAATGGTTAAATGAAGTTTTCTCCCATCGTTGGATTGGTCGTCATGGTGCAGACGACTTGCATCTTCTCCAGTGGCCTCCAAGGTCCCCTGTGACTTTTTTCTGTGGGGCTAAATAAAAGATCGTGATTTATGTACCACCGCTACCTGCCAGCCTACCTGAGTCTAGACGCAGGTTTGTTGCAGTCATAGTCGAGTACACCAGACTTGCTAAGTTTAGTGTGGAAAGAAATTGACTATGGGCTGGATGTGTACCGTATCACGAATGGTGCCCACATTGGTAGGGTGACCAGACTCATACATGTAAAAAAAGAGGACAGAGCATGGTGGAAAAGAAGGACAACGCAAAAATGGCAACTCATTTGCCATTAATCATAATTTAATCATTACAATTACACATGCACTTACACATCACAATGCATACCTAACACCTCCCCCCTCCCTTACACAATGAACTACTGAAGACTTATTACTTATCAATTCAATGTATTATTTTATTATTGTATAATCTTTATTGTATTAACATGATCAATGTGTTGTTTTTTTCTATGTTTTTATTCATTTATTGTATCTCTCACAAGGGTTGGTTGTAAGAACGGCCCACGAGGCCGAAACACGCCTGCTTAAATAAAGACCATTCTATCCTATTCTATTTTATTCTATTCTATAAAAAATCTACCAAGACTTTGCTCACATATAATTCTCATGATTTTTTAAAAATAATTTTCTTTTACCTTTAAGCAACAAAAGCAATCTCATCATAATATATTATTTAACACATGGCAATCATAACTAAGAATATCTATAGTTTGAAACACAGAATTTTACTCTTTTTACAATGGACATTTCCACTCAATTTTTTTTACAACAATTTTAAAAACTACACCCTGGAAAAATGACCCTTGCAAGTTCTCGCGTTTCTCTTCGTCCAGTTTAAGGCAGAAACGAGACTTCCAAAGTTGCGAGGCTAGCGTTGCGCTGAAAACACGCCGCCGCCATGTTACTACGTCACTCCTTAGGGAGAGCTCGTTTGTCGTCTGCTTCGAGCGTCCAGTTCCGGATGGGTAGCCCACGGTGAGCGAACACGTGCAGCAGTTTTACAAATCTGTACCGATTTAAATAATGGAAGAACGAGCGATAGGAGAAAGGAAAGCTATGCTTTGTAATGATCCTTCTTCTATGAAATATCCGTGCTGCTCACGTGCAAGATAAATAAAACGGTTCTGTTGCGTGTGTGTTCTCAGGCCATGCGAAAAATATTGTTTATAAAATTGGTTTCTGACCAGACACTCAAACAGTAATTTTTAAACTTATATTTATCGATATTTACCGTAACCTATGTAGTGCAAAATAGGAATTTTCACATTCTTCACTTTATTTATAAAGCCTATTTAACTTTCTTTTCCATAAAGCAATTTCAGTTTGTGTTTCATTTCTGTTGCGCAAATTATGATCAAATATTTTTGTGCAGATAAGAGAAAATACACTGAGAAGATTACATTAGTTGCACAGTACATATCTATACTTAGTTTATGTATAATTATTACAAGGAAATAATGTGTATAACCATGGGCGATTTAAGGAGGATTCAAAGGGTCCAACCCCCCTCTTTTTTTGGTTCACTAAAATTAACAGTTTCCTTGTTCTATCCGCTTGTTCATAAAAAATTCCTTCAGACTTATTTCATTCTCTTAAATTAGAGACGTATAGGACGGGATACGGATGGGAAGGAAATTTCGTAATTCCACACACCAGATGGGACTGCAGACCAATATCTGCAATTTCCTGATAGTTTCGGAATTTCTGCGATAAGAAACTGCATTGAGACTGTCAAATCAGTTATTTTCCCCCCCTCGAATCATATTAAAGAAATTTGGTTCTTAAAAACGTAGTGACACAAGATGAATAGAAAGTATCAATACTTCGTTACTACAAACACACAACTTTATCGGGTCCAACATCCCCTCCCCCCATGCTCCCCAACAGCTTCCGGCCAGCAGTGTCCTGGATTTTCACTTACGAAACAAAGCAACCCTAATCATACCAAAAGTTGATCCATCCCTCCTCCCCCGTGAACTATATATACGCCCATGTGTATAACAATATCCCATACTGGAATGGTACGATATAATTATTTTGAATTTTGTACTGCGAAAAAAGCCGCCTCATCTCGTTACCCCGAACGCATTAATTGGCTGGTTCACAACTTCACCACTAAGGATCCTATCGAGACGAGACATGGCAGTCTTGGTCTCGTTCTCGTTGAGAGTTGTAAATGTCTGTCTCGTGTTTATTTGTAAATGTCTCATTGACAGTCTCGTCTCAATTTATAAACATCCGTCTCGGTTTGGGAGGGCAATTCTCGTTCTCGTCTCAAGTCTAGAAAAATATAGAATCAACAACGCATGCAAAGGCTTATCATTATAAATACAAAAAAAAAAACCTTTCTTAATATTTTTATTTTTATATTTTTGACTCCTCGTTTTGACGGTACAGCCCTCGAAAACTAAATATTATCCTGCTTATATATGCAAACCAAACTGCAGATTCAGAATGAACTGGCGTTGTAATTATTATACACAAAATTCATGATTTATCTGAGGAAGTCGCATGTTCCAGGTTTGACTCTCGACCTGGGCATGACTGTTTCCTTGTGAGTGACATTTCATTGAACTGGAAATTGTTACATGGGAGGATGTTTGCTCGATACTTTGGGGACACCTAGGGGGATGCTTCTATTGTTAATGTTAGTGTTGCTCACGACACGAGGTATGTTCCGTCTCGTCTCATAAAAGGAGATGGTACAAGTGAATGTTTTCGAAATGAGATGGGACTGAAGAAAAAGTTCATCTCTTATCATGGCAGGTTGGGCTTGGGTGATACTTAGATTGTGCAGTTGATGGTAGTGTGTGTGTGTGGGGGGGGGGTGTACTCCTGCACCCCGACTTCGAATACTGCTTGTAGTTATTCATCTTCATTGTAGCGATCAGCCAAAAGGGGGAAGAAATGTGATGTTAGAGATCATACATAATAAATTAACCATGCGTTCTCATCGTTGCGGTTAAACAAAGTGAACGGAAAAGCGACGTAAAAGTAGGCTAAATACAAAAATTTGCAATATATATATATATTAACTGAAGAAAACTGTCATTTACTGCAGGAAATTTAAAAACTCACCGTACCTTTTTATACCGTATCACCTCTTATATTGCAGAAATTGGCGTGTAAACCAGTGTGTTCTAAAAGTATAATCTTAAAATTTGTGAAGAAAATAGTATTATGACGAAAATAATCGTAATTCCAGAAAAGACATTCCTATAACATTAAGTTCTTACCAGTCAGAACTATCCTATGTATTCGCAATGAACAAGGCTGTTCACGTGTTCAGCCATTGACTGTTACAAGGTTTGCTTTGTCACCCTAATGGGAAAACCCTCTACCGAGTGGCTGAATTATAGTAAATACTACTATACTGCTAGGGCATAATTCATCTCCAAGAAATGGAGCACAGATTTTTGCATTGGAAGTTGTAAGTTGGAAGTTACCTATATAAGTGAATTTTCTGTCGCTTCCGCGGCTCATGCTAAGTTGACGGGACGAGCAGAAGCCCCGCCTGCACGCATTTCTAAGTGATGACGTCAGCGAACCTCCTGTCTGTGGAAAGGACGTTTTCAAATCCGTGACGTAGTAGGTGAATTTCAGCGGTGTTTGAAGACGTGTTTCTCGAGAACCGAAACAAATATCGCCGAGATATTTTGCACATCTCATGTTTGTGTCATTATCTGTAAAATGAATGGATTTAAAACGTTTTTCATGTCAAAGTGGAAATGTCCATTCTTGGATATTAGAATGCAATATCACCATGTGAATGCAAATGTAACAAGTAAGCTTTGCTTTAACTTATTTCCAAAAACAGAATTTTAATTTTTGGTAGTTTAGATTGGGTCAAAAAATATGCCACGAACATTTTTAGCACTCTTTCAACAGCAGGGGAAAGTGAGTCACCTTATACTTTACCTCATATTCGTTTCTTCCATCCTTTAAGAGCTGGATATTTTATTGGAAGATCATTGGTGAATTTACACTTTAGCTTCGTTATTTCATAAAAGTAAATATGACTTATCAAAATTCTCGCTACGCATTTCTGTATCGCGTATGTATGACTCTCAAATGAACTGGCCGATCTCTGTGGCGGGGTGGTTAGCACACCGCGCCACAACGCCAGAGGTCCCAGGTTCAAATCCCAGCCTGGGTATGGGTGTTCTTTGTGTTTCTTCATCAAAATCATCATATCATTATCATCACTCATCCTCGCAATTAGCCAAAAGTGGCAGAAAAGCAAATTAAAACAAACCATATTAGTCAATCAAAAAGGAACTGCTCAAATTACATGTGTTTAAGCAACGAGTGATGATAATACATACTAATGACTAGGGGTGTGCGGGACAGAACTTTTTTTTGGTCAGGACGGGGATTTTTTGTTAAATCCAGATGTTCGGGATGGGTGAAATCTGCAATTTCCCAACCAAGGCAGGAAATTTTCAGGAACGGGCAATGATAAAAATTTTCTGACGCTGTGGAAGTCAAGAATTTTACGTCATTTCCCCTTTTTTTCTATTTCTGAAATAAGAGCTAACAATTTCCGAGAAGTATCAAGACACTTACAATGCAGAAGACATAAAAAATTAACCACTTTTTGAAACTACCATTTGGAAGTTCCGAACTGCTCGGGATCCTGAAATGTCGAAATAATTTCCCGAAGTCGGAATGAGAATTTTTTTACCGGCATTTCTGGATCGTGCACACCCCTACTAACGACTCGGTTGGGAAAGTGATCATGTTCAGCTCCCAGATATTAGGTGAGCATTGCTCTAATATTTAACGTGGCCCAAGTGATATGAATATCATTGTGTGGAAGCATTCTCTGCAGAACATTTGCTATGGTCGTTGCTATACTCTTTCTGAAAAAGGACATTGACAGGTTTCTAAAAAATCCGCCCAGACGCCGGACCGACATCTAAAAAGGAGGACATGTCCGGATAAAAGAGGATGTCTGGTCACCCTACACATTGGACACTTGTAATGTAGGTTATGAAAACTTGGTGAGTTACTCTTTCATTTCATAATTGGTTCATATTTGTAATGTGTATAGCATAGAAAATATAAAAGTTTAAAACTCCGATATTCATTTGTGTACACCCTGTATATCTATATGCATGGCGTCAAAAACCATACAATCAATTCCAAGCATGTTTTTGAAAAAAATCAGTTTAAATAGAGAAAATCTGATTTAAATAGAAATCAACTCATCTGTAAACAAGGACCAGTGTTGACAGCAATATGGGGACATTCCTATTTAGTTTTTATGTCGTCCAGTCTTGACATTCAAATGAAGTTTCCTGCAGGAGCTTCTCACCATGTTTTTCTTCAGCCAGGCAAGGAAGCAGAAACTGCCATGCATGGACGGGTGATATTTTCATTTACTGTATGTAAATTACGAATTTTAATTGTGCACATGTGGAAATCAAGCATGGCTAAGAAAACACACTGATGGATATTGACATCATCATTGCTACATTTCCACTTTTCATCTTTCAACTTTGGTATAATGGACATTGATGTATGCAGTGGTTGCAAATACCTTTTAAAAATATGTTGTACAATGTAACACAATTTAAGTTTTTATTTTCCTTCCATTTGAATGTTTGCCACCAGTCCTTCAGCATGTGGTCACCACATTTTCACGTGGGTGTCATAAAAATGGACAACGCCAAAGGAAAAGAACATGTGGCCACACACATTTTCCCACTACGTCAACATTGAGGAAGATAATGTTCAACTTCCTTTGTTTGTCCAGAACTTTTCACAGTATTTTTAACCCATTAACTGCAGCGGAGATATATATATATACAGGGTGTCATTTTAATGGCGCCCACGGACCACAGAAACGTATAGAGGACATCAAAACAAACAACTTTTCTCAGTAACATTTTTCTCATTGGTGCGTCGTTTCGGCGCTACAGTCGTTCAAAAAAGCCTGTTTTGCCGCCTGAATGCTGGCAACCACACACATCATTTGATTGCATTGGTGACGTCATATCCCGTCATGAAGCGATGCGTTCCAGGGTTGCCAGGAACACACATACTCTGTGAAAAATGACATAGCTACAATCAGCCACATTATGTACCATAACACAAAACGAGAAAATACGTTCTGTAACCTAACAGGAAGTAAACAAACGATACGAAAAATAGTAGAAAGAAAATAGAATTCAAGTGGAAGTGGTCATATCGAATTTTGTCTCAGCTTAGATGTCAAATATTTGCAAATCTAGTTACAAAGTTTGGCATCTAACAGTTGGGCTGAAAAGTTCGTAGGCTGACTCATAGATGGCGTCACTAGAATAAAATCCATGTGATTTTTAGTTAGTACTAACCTTCAAAACATACGTGTATAAATTTCACAGCTGCCTGATAATTAGTTCGTGAGATATAGCATTGTGAGTGAAGCAGCTTTTGTTATTGTGAAAAAATGGATAAAAAAGAATTTCGTGTGTTAATAAAGCATTGCTTTTTGGCGAAACAAAATACTGTTGAAGCCAAGGCTTGGTATGATAAACATTATTCGGACTCTGCACCAGGAAAATCAACCGTTGAGAAGTGGTTTGCTAAATTTAAACGAGGCCAAATGAGCATCGAAGACGATGCACGCAGTGGACGCCCCAAAGAGGTTGTTACCGACGAAAACATCAAAAAAGTCCACAAAATAATTTTAAATGATCGTAAAGTGAAGTTGATCGAGATAGCTGAGACTTTAAAAATATCAAAGGAACTTGTTGGACATATTGTGCATGAATATTTGAACATGCGAAAGCTGTGTGCAAAATGGGTGCCGCGCGTGCTCACAATCGATCAAAAGCAACAACGTTTTGATGATTCGGAGCAATGTTTAGCGATATTCAACCGTAATAAAATTGCTTCCCCATCCACCATATTCTCCAGATCTGGCCCCCAGTGACTTTTTCCTGTTTGCAGACCTTACAAGAATGCTCGCTGGAAAGAAATTTAGCACTGATGAAGAGGTAATCGCCGAAACTGAGGTCTATTTTGAGGCTAAAGAGAAATCGTACTATAAAAATGGCATCGAAAAATTGTATGACCGCTATAATCGTTGTATCGCCCTCGAAGGCAACTATATTGAATAATAAGATCGAATTTTGTCAAATAATTTTTTTTTACTATGTTAGCCTACGAACTTTTCAGCCCAACTGTTACAATTCAGTCTATCCACTTCGTTTTTCTGATACTAGTTTTCTGTGACACACTGAACAGATGACAAAATAGAAATGAAAGAACTCTAAATTCCAAAGTTAAGCAACAGATAATATAATGCATATTCAGAGCATTATGAGGCAAGTGGCAAAAATGATTGAAAATACAGGGATATAAGTAGTAGTAATACAAGCTCTAACACGACTATGTGTTTATCTATGTACCGGATACAAATGTGATAGGTTGCAACTGTGAACAGTGCAGTATATTCGCTACTGATTGATCATTAGATTGTTACTGTGGTTGTACGTGTTTTAGCCGTAATGTAACAACTTGCACCTCGGATACTTCCGTTATTAGCACAAAAGTACCACAAGGCATCTGGGCACAAACCTGTAGATATCAACCTTGCAACAAGATTTGCAAATATTTGACATGTAGCTGGGCGGAAACAGCCACGTGTAAGCTTTGTTTTACAGCTAATAATGTGGTTGGTAGTTTGACATTTTTCACAAAATTTGTGTGTTCCTTGCAACCCTGCCGTGCGCTGTTTCGCTGCAGGATATGACGTCAGAGGTACGATCAAATGTTGTGTTGGGTTGCCAGCATCCAGGCGGCAAAACGGTCTTCTTTGAACGACTGTAGCGTCGAATTGACGCACCAACGAGAAAAAAGTTACAGGGAAAAGTTGTTTGTTTTGATGTCCTCTATACGAATCTGTGGTCCGTGGGCGCCATTAAAATGACACCCTGTAAAGTCCGCGCGTTCATTATATCCCCAGCGGTTAACAAAGGGAGCGGTGCTCTTTGTTAAAAGAAACACCCAAGCGGGCGGTTTTCTTTTGAAGAAACTGGAGTAGGAAAGCGATGTTGCCAAATTGAAGGAAAGGGTAAAGAAAAAGAAAGAGAAACAAACAAATTAAACAATATGTAAAGAGAAAAGACTCACGCACCCGCCTGCTCCGCCTTGCAACTACAAGAAATGTAAAGAAAATGTGGCAACAACGTCTGAGTGCACGCGCTTATCGGAAGCGGTCTGGCTATTGTTGGCTATTGTTTCCAGTGTTAAGTTTTATCAAAGGATTGCCGATGGGGATATAATGAACGCGCGGACTTTATATATTGGTATTTCAAAATTAATGGTTCTTGTATTGCGGTAAGTCATTTTTATAGACACCACTTTTTCGTGCTTTGATGCTTTGTCAGTTCCTGAAAAATATTTTTTTCCAATTTGGAATTAGAGCCGTGGTGGTGTAGTTGATAGGGTGTCCGACTGCAATGAGGGAGAACCTGGTTCGATTCCTGGGGTGGGTGTTCTGAGGTTGGAATTTTACTGGCCTAGTCCCTGCATAAAGCAGCTCTGGGGCTCAAATTGCCTCAAATCTGTGTGTACCTGGAGGGTAAAGTCAGCTGGAGTATGGTGCTGATCACAGCACCTCCAAAATTTCCGATATCGAGAATGTGCAGTGGAGGTGTGTGGCCCTACCCCCACATACCCTAAATGTGCCTTCAAGGTATGGTGGTGTATGCAGGGGGAACCTTACCTAATATGGAATGTTTATTTGTGACAGTCTATAAATAGATTGTATTCCTTAGCTTTATTTTGCAGCAAGTTTTTTACGATAATATGTAGTTGCATCTATATATTGATCGCACTTCTCTTCAACGTCGCCGCAGGAAAAGGGTTAAACCACATCAACATTATACAATACACACATCCATAAATTAAGGATGAAATGGACTCGCATCTGCCCTGCCTGAAAGTGAATCCATGTTGCCGACGTAGTACTCTGCCACACTTGATGCCTCTGGGGAACACATGGTAGTGCAAGAGCAAGGTAGGAAACATATCTGTCCAGGTGTCTGGGAATGTGCAAGTTGGGTCTGTGAAGGCTGTGCAGACAATGGGGCATGGCACATTGCACCCATCTGAATGACGTTCAAGAATGCCAGAACTTGAACTGGGCATAACATAACACACAGTGGCTCTGGAACTTCACATTCCCCAAACTACAGGGCAAAGCTGTAGTGGAAATTCCAAGACTGGAAATGTCACCTGATGATGCAGTGCACATTTGCTTACCCCTTTTTTGCACACATTTTTGAGGAAAAAGCTTTATCACTACGGTCTACTTTCAACAAATAACTTACTTAATCTAAGTAGGAAAGAATACATTTTAATCATCTTCGTCGCACACCACAAGAATGAATGAATGAATTTCTAATTTTGGGTTACACTTGGGCTATTTTACACCCATCACATTATACGGGGTCAAGCCCCTTATCATACGTAAATATTCCTAATATAACAACTGTAATGTTGGAGAACTAAAATATTCTTTGCTGGGTTAAAATCTGAAGCTGTAAAGGGGCATTCAGCACACACAAGGACAAAACGCAGCCCTACACAGGATTATACTGGCCATAGGTACAGATGCCAGAGCCTGCACACTGCAAGAAATAAATCGTCTAACTCAGAACAGAGAAAATTTCCAAAAATGAAGGTAATCTATCTGCATATCCCTGTTTTTCAGCCTATTTTTAAAGGTATAAATTGCACCTTATAGGCTGGCAAGGGGCCTGAGTAGAGATCTTGCAGCAGCAGTGACTGAAGTACAAATGTCCGTGCACATTGTCACTCTATTATGTTAACATGATCTGCAGGTCTGCCAGTTACACTCGTTCCCTTGATGCAAAGTGAGATTAGAGCCTGCCTCACATGGTGTAGGAAGCATAGTGTATGGGTTTAACTTCTTTGGAGAGATCAGTGGTGCTGTCTTGTTTTTGGATGAGTCAAGGTTCTCATTACAGAGGGACACTTAGCGTATGTACATATGATGAACATGTGAGTTACATAACCAGGAGATCATCATCATAATGGAGATGCTGGAATCATTGTGTTGGCTGGCATTATGCTGTGCTCCATATGTCTTTGTAAGGGGTTCTGTCACTGGCCAGTTATACCAGGTTGTGATTATCCAACAATAAGCCCGTTTCTTCAGAAAAACAATAAGACCTGCTTTCCTGTTTATGAACGATAATACACGTCCCCATAGAATAGATCTTGCAGTCCCTGGAATCTGAGTATATCTGGCACATAGACTTGCCAGAGAGGTCCCCCGATCTCAACCCAATAGAGCATGTGTGGGACTCACTCAGGCAACTTATTACAGGATAGAATCCCTTTCCTTGTTCCCTTCCAGCGCTGCATACAGTACTGTTACGGGTGGGATGCTATTACTCCAGAACAGCTCAATATCTTATCCGCAGTATGCCACATCATTGTACAGCATGTCCAGGAATATATTCCATATTATCATTTGTGCAGATCCTTCAAATATGCTTTTGTTTCAAGATGTCCCAATCACTGTGACTGCATTTGCTTTTTACCACTTTGACAACTACGTTCCCCAGCGATTGTAGGTTACTTGTGTTTTCTTATTTTCAATTGTATCACACACAAGTAAAACAAATGGGTGCACACTGAATAGCTGTATGTGTATGATGAGCTATGATCCATAATTTATGTACATAAGTGTATATAAGAAATGATCTTAGTTTTGTTGTACACCAACTATATTTTTACAGAAATATCCTTCAGATCAATCCCCAGTGACCCCAATTGAGGATTTTGTAGAAATAGTTTTATCTGTATAATCATAATGAAGCAAAAGTCATTAATTATAAAAATATTTATTCTGATATACCTCAAATCACCACACCATAAATATTGATACCAAAAATAATGTATAATAATGCCCCTGGTTTTCAACTACTTTTCAAAGTAGATGTAAAAAATACGAATTGTGGACCAAGTCCATTATCCTTAAAAACAAAAGAGAGCAAGCTTGCTGTTATATTTTTGAAGCCAGTCCTGTGTTTGGAGAGACGGTCTTGATCAATGAACGGATACTTCCGAAATTTGGATTGTTCTTATCTCCCAGCAGTTTGAAGATCACAGTTTCGCTTGTTGTTATGAAACATCCAATTTGACGTAACCTCTGTAAAATTGAATGAATGGATAAAATAAATACTTACTACATATAATATGTTAGGGATGTACTGATATAAAACTTGCAGATGGTAATAAAGCACCCACATAAAATTTTTTGGTATCAATATTCTACTAGTATCCGATCTAAAATTGCAAATTTCTTTTAACATGAAGAAATTAATGCACATAACCACATGAATGCAACTGATTTGGCTTTGAAAATACAACTATGTATTTACACATCTAGTTTACACAATTGAATAATACCAATTATATGTTTATATCCATAAAAAAAATAACAAATTTGCTCAACATATAGAGGAGAGCAAGACTAACAACTTTTTTTTTCTAAACTGGTAAATTATAAAATCTTTTATTGCTGTCTTGCCAAAATATCTGCTTGGAAACCACAACAGATGGCCATTTTTCCCAAGCAAATAAACCTGATTTTTATAAAAATGTTAAGTATTAACCAAAGTGTGTACCAAAATGTCACATAATTCAAGGAGAAAAGGAACAATGAGGTGCAATTATACTTTTTATTTGCACCTAGTCTGTTTGATTCTTTTCTATCTACATGATATCTGTGATCAGGAACCACGAAGACAACTCTATCTTTTGGACTTATACGTATAAAAATAAAAGGTGAAATTTTTAATACAGTAAAAAAAAAATAATGACTTTCTTGAACTCCGGTTATTATGAAAACTAGTTTGCTGTGTAAGAACCAGACGGATGTAACTCCAATGTATCAAATATATGGGAGATAGGAAATAATGTACTATTAGGAATGTGTTTGACTAAAAAAGTCAGTAGACTGGAGATACGTGACTCCATTTTATCGCTAAAGACTAGAGGTGGAGATCTTCTGAGAAGATATGCTAAACAAAGCCGAAAACTGCATTTTTGGAGTCACATTCCTCTAGTTCTCATATGACAAGTTGATTACCTCGAAGGCGAGCAATCGATCTTCCTGTGATCGTGATGTACATGCATCAGCGACTACATGAACATGCAAGCCTCTGGCACGCAGCTCGATTGCTGTTTGTTCTATGCACACATGAGTCTGAAACCAGAGATATAAATTACGATTTGTTAATGAAAAAAGATTATTATTTAAAAGCATACTTACATGTCAAAGATAAGTAGCAAAAAACGTACAACATTGTGAAATATATAATTCAAATGAAATAGCTCATTAAACTAATCCAATATGTACAACATTTGTAACAGTTGTTCTAGTCTGCATGGACAAGACTAGAGCCTGGATTTTAAAGGGAAAAATATTACTCTACAAAGGATAAAGAAGGTAAAATTATTGCTAAAAAAGAAAGGAAATTAAAAAAGGACTGCACTTCACTAAAAATATTATTTTAAATGAAAGCACAATATATACCATTCATACATAAAAAGGGACACATTACATTTCATATGAAGCAAAGCTGGACCCTGTGGCCGAGTGGTTAGCACATCGTGCTATGAAGCCAAGGGTCCCGGGTTCGAATCCCACTTGGGCTTGGTTGTTTGTGAATGTCTATTCATTAATTTCTTCATTTCATCACTCATCCCAATCTTCGCAAATTAGCCAAGAGGCACAAAACATGAAGTAAAATAAACTCAATCAATCGTATGAAGTAAAGTAAAAAGTGCAAGAAATTTAATGCACAGAGAGAGAGAGAGAGAAATATGTGCACAAAAACAGAAATTCACATGCCCGAAAAAGTCATTTTTACATCGCAAAAGCATTTGCAAAAAAATGTGACCATGGACAGTGAGTGATACCAACAGTGGCGAAGCATGACATTTTTACGTAGTCAACGCAAGACTTGCCAAACATCAGGGTCAATCTTTTAGGCCAGGGAGGATTTCTACATTGATAATGATGATAACAGTGTTCGTATATGACATGTGAAGTAGAGATGGCCAAATCCGTATTTTTCTAGGGAGTATATGATCGTAAAATAAGGAAAACAAAACTTTATTAATAAATTCTACCCTAAAAATTTTTAAACCTCCCTCCCCGAAATCTGGGTAGTAAAATTTCCAGAATCCTGATATTTTAGGCCATCCGTGGTGTTATGAAAATGTCTTACATGTCTGTAAAGCAAGAACAATTTTTCCGAAATCTATTTTTGAACCGCAGGATAAAATATATATATATACTATCAAGGAAATACAATGGATCCAGAACTGCTTTTTTCCTAGTTCTTTCTAGCACTAACTGTCGGGAAATTTATTATTTTGCTTACTTATATTTTTTCCTATGTACCATTGCTTTCATGTATTCTGTGTAAGTTGCATTGCGATGCTCTCAATATGTGTATTTCTCTCAAAAACAAGAGAGTTGCATGCTTTACAGTGCTGGACATAATGAGAAGTTTCATCTTCATGACGTCACACACAGAAACCCTGCCATGTTTATAAACAAACAGACCTTCAAGAGCGGGGGAAAAGTGGTCGAAGGACCTTGGATTCGCAGACCTGCTGTGATGACCTAGCCTGCCAGCACCTTTGCACTCAACAGGAAACGTAGTGGAACGGTTGGGCGTAGGGGGTAGAACTGGGCTCTCCTTTCGATGCGCTAAACTTAGCAAATCTCTTGCATATCTCTAGCTGTTTCATGGTGTCACATGACTAATTTCGCTCAAATATGTGAATATTCTGACTTATTTTTTCACTTCTTTAAAATATTTAAAATGCTATATTTTTAGGGCTTTCCTTTGTCATTACTGCATCGCCCGATGACTGGACCAACTATTATTGGCACATGTGTCTATGGACATGTTAGATGTCTTGCAATAGACCAAAAGGTCTGAAATGTTTATCTTCATGTAGAATATCATGTGTATGTCAGCAATCATATTCTGAATTTCTATTGTGCTTTTAAGTATATTTTAAAATATAAAAATTATAACCTGCTTTGTTGAACTGCTACAACACTGACTATATACAGTATAGGCAGGCATTTGATTGTGCAGTCCATAAAACTTGAGTACACCAGTACACCTCACTGCTTGTACTCTGCTGTTATTTCAGATACTGCATATTGGGGGATGGCGGAGTCTCCCTCCAAATAAAGTAGCCTCTCATTGCATGGTTCAAGGTCACCTGTTTCCAAATTTGAACACTGATCCCATTCCCTAACCATAGTGATGGTTTGCGTGTTTAGTCAACAGGCCACAAGAGGATGTGAAAGGCCATTTTCACCCACTCCGCAAGAGGCATTGGACCTTGGGATGGTCCCACATCGGACAATGACCTTGAAGGTAACGGAAGAAATAATGAAAAATTAAAAGTTGAAAAAAGGAAGTACTTTGCAAATGTAATGTTGTGGGCCAGCACTTCTGGCCTTGTTGTACTGGAATGTGAATGTGCTACACCTGGTATTGTTTTGCTTTATCAAATATGATGGCTGAGAGAGATTTATATGTAATTATAGAGCAACCACAAGCAAACAAAAACCTTCATCCAAAATCCTTCATGCACCTCCCCTTTCATTCATTCAACTCTGAGTCATAAGAATGTGCATGCTCCATTCTGCTCCTCCCCTCCATGAGTCTGAACAGGTTCTTTTGCATGTGGTTCCACTATACTTCAAATTGTTGAGCTTATTGTGTTTGGTTATCTGTGTATCTAATCTCTCGAAAATCTAACCTATGTAAGCTTTCTGGAAATAAATGAATTGCAATCAATTTTAGTGCATGTGATTCATTTTCACCTCTGCTAATCCAATTATTTGAAAATTTGTATTTTGATTTGGACAGGTTTAGGTACTTAACAGTAGTGTGTGTATTGTTAATACAGTATATTTCACCATAAATGAATTTGATGCCGAGATAATATGTGGTCTTTTACTGCCAATTACTGGGACAATTACTCCACAGTTTGCACAAACACTTTTAAATGAGCCTATGGTTTTATGAGTACATAAAAATGTAATTTGTTACCTCAGCTCCAAAAAGAACAATACATTCTAGTTCAAGTTCATCCATTGCTTTCTCCACTTCAGGAACTACCATGCTGAACTTTGTCTTAGCATAGATGCCATAGGCATGTGATATATCGAGCTCATTCACTGTGTTACCAAGGCCACTTGGGTATTGTTCAGTCACAATCAAAGGAATATTTAGGATCTTGGAAGTTTGAACCTAAAAATAAATAGTATAATTTAGTAGACATTTACGCAAAACAAGCTAGAACACTTTAATACATAACCCCATTACGATTACCTTACAGAGACTTGTTTCTCAGGTAAAAAAAATACACAACAATGGGATGGATGCTGTGCACACAAAGTCCAAAACACAAACACTTACAAGTGGTATGTACACATCAGCTCAAAACACCCTTGGTGTCAGTCAATGAACTACATTAGGCAGCGATAGTACTCAACTTGAGAATGCATACAGATCATGGTTCTCATAAATTAATGTTTGGCATGGCTACAAGCAGTACCTACAATTTCCTGTCAATGCGAAGAACCGAGCCAAACAATAATGCATCTGTTTCTTCAGTGTCCCTTACAAGACCACTGGAAACTCTCATAGTGCAACTCGTGAGTTAAAGTGCATCACACATCCCCATCACGGGGACGAGGTATGCCTACTAGCTTAGGTTAGGTTCCATTAGCACTCACTTCGTTCAATTTAGCATATATGGACAACATCGGAATTACAAATTCCACAGCATCTTCCACACCCGGCAACAACTTCACGACTCATCCTCGACACGTCCTGTTGTAGCAGCAGCAATAGCGCGTATTGTGCTCTCGTGCAGAAAGCAAATGGCGGCAACAGCAATAGCACGTCGGACATAGATTTTCGTAGAAACCCACATGCTTTCGCATTAAAATGGATCAAAACTACATTCCCGAACATCAAACAACGCTACAGAAAATGATTTGCGTAAGTACTTTCTCCTGTAAATTTGAAGAAATCCGTCTCCGGTATAGTAAAGTGTTACCGTTATAAGGAACAACGAAATCGGAGACAAGAAGTACTAGGATAAAATAGAAGTAACGATGGCTAGAAACTGGAAAGGATAGGTGCTTTGAGCCAATAATAATCAACAGCAACAACTATTGTTATTTCATACATCTGTCACTGTAGTAATAAATTTTACCAACCAACAAAAAAGTAGATTCATGCCATACTAAATGCAAGCCAACTTTACTAGAATGATGGGTAACAGTTCGTTATATCGGAGACACATTAAAATCAGATATTTTGTGTTTTGCATGGTTCGTACATACCAATTGTGTATTGTGGAACATAGTTCAAGATGCCATTATGCTTTTTACACATAAACAAACACAATTTTTCACGTAGAGAGTAATTTTTGGGTAACAGTTTCATACATCGGAGACACATTTCTTCATTTTTACAGAAGAAACTACTTACGGAAATGAGTTTCTCTAAGGTTTCCAACGTCAGTCGAGGTATTATCTTTCATCGTGGTATCTATTTGACCGGGAAATCATGTCAGTGTTTCCAATACCTTTTTTTTTAACTATGCTTGCCTAACCTAACCTTATCGGAAATGATTCGTGGAGCTATCCATCAGCTACCCGTGCATAATGTACAATTTGCACACGTGACGAACATGATAGTAGGTATTTTTTGGTGAAGGTTGGAAACAATGATATTTGAAAACAAAAGAAGCGATATCGCACCGTTACGTGTGTTCGGTAGGACTTAGAAAAATGCGTTATTTTAGTAGAAAAAGTGTTTGTTTTCATTTAAAAAGCATAATGGCACCCTGAACTATGTTCCGCAATACACAATTGGTAAGTACGAACCATACGATACACAAAATATCCGATTTTAATGTGTCTCCGATCTATGAAACTGTTACCAATTTTTGTTATTCCTTTTTTTGCATTTTTAACACACAATATGGCAGGCAAAACTTAGACTACCGTAGTGGGTATGCAGTGTTTCCAACCTTCTTCACCGAAAAATACCTACTGTCGTGTTCGTCACGTGTGCAAATTGTACATTATGGACGGGTAGCTGACGGATAGCCCCACAAACCATTCCGATAAGGTTTGGTTACGTTAAGCAAGCATAGTTAAAAAAAAGGCATCTGGTTCATGTAGCGAAAGCAAATTATGAAAGGACCTGCTAATAACATTCCATCATTATAAATTAAAGTGGTTTTATACTCTGACAAGATTTATAGTGTAGGTACATATGCATTATTTAATAAGGTCGGTTACCACCTGATGCCTTCTTTTAAAATAAATCTAAATATGCATTAAACTTTCACCATGGAATCTCTGCACTTGATAGCAGGAAGTGTCTCATGACAGCAAATGTGTGTAATAGTAGGCACTGCACAACATTTCTGAGCAATGTCGAAGCAACTCAAAACTCAATAATCCCGACAAAGTTTCAGTGGGCAAAACATTTCAATTAACTAAGTTGGCAGCATAATGACATTGCACTAATTTTTCAAATATATGTTGTTATTCAGAATATACACATTTATTACAAGAATTACTTCATGAATATAACGATGGCATTGTGACACAAATATAATTTTTACTACATTTCTAATGTAGTTCAATTAATCATGGACCATAGTTATTTCTCAGATAGCGCATGATTTTGCGCTATTCTCTGCTCTCTTGTTCAGTAGTACGCCGACATAGTGCCATTATTGATCGTTCTCCAAAATCAATACTTAAGAAACGAGTATATAAAGACTCTTACCAACTTGTTTGCAACTTCAGTTATCTGATCAAAGTATAACATTGCAGAACGAAACTTTTCCTGTATATCACAAAGGAAAAACGCTGTTTTTCCGTCAGGTATATAACCGCACTTGACCAAAGCAGACGCCATATTACAGCAATGCCTCATGGGATAGTTTCAAAATGTCTGCGCCCTAGACTTACCAAGCGTGTCGTCTGCTTCAACTATAGTTTGTTTTTGCAATTATTTGCGTGCTAGAAACAGAGATATGAATTGAGACCATAGGCCAAGCAAACTGCAACTTTTGGAAACAGTTTACTCGTGTTTAGAATCATATGTCATTTATATAATAAGAACGTAAGGCGGAGGGTGAGAATCGGTGATATCAAACGCGAACTTGTAGATCGTCAAAACAGGTACTGTGCAGAGATGACGGTAGTCTGTGACATTTCTGTGTAGCGTAAAGAAATTTTGTTTAAACGGGCAAGTGGTGAAACGAAGAACAAATTCTGAAACATGGCATCAGTTTCTCAAGCCAAGATTCAAAGTCAACAACCTGCGAGTGGTAACTCTGCGCCAAAGAAGCAGTTGATTAGTGTTCTTCCCCCAGTCCCAGAATGTTCATACGCCCCGTATTATTGGTAAGTACCGATAAACTTCTATTGCTTTTGTTTCTTAATTTCCCAGAGTTTGCAGCAAAGTCGTGTAATGTTTCGAATAAGAGATTTCTGTGATCTACGAATACATGGGCGTCCGGTAGTGGGGCCGTGCCCCCTCCCCCTGGAAAACGATAGTCGACCAAAAATTATATATTTCACACATATAATTTCATTTCAGCCACAATAATGTGTTTTAATTATTCGGTAAATGTCTGTTATATCGGAGACACATTTCTATCGGATATTTTCACTTTTAAATGGTTCGTACTTACCAATTGTGTTTTGTTGAACTTAGTTGAAGGTGCCATTATGCTTTTTACATGAAAGTAACTTCGATTTTTAACATTACGAGTAATTCTTTTGGGACCTTTCTTCCGTTGCGGAGCATAGAATATTTCGCGCACAGCTGTGGATCATCACGCGTCGTGCTTGTGTTTTGTCGATTTGGAGTGGGCATGCAGTGTTGCAACCTTCTTATCCGAAAAATACCTACTTTCGTGTTCATTATGTCATCACAAACCATTGACGGATAGCTCCAAAAACCGTTCCCGATAGCCCCAAAAACCATTCACATTAGCCCCACGAACCATTTCCGGCAAGGTTAGGTTGGGTTAGGTTAGGTAAGCATAGTTAAAAAAAATTAAAAATAAAAAAATTCTGGTAAAAAAAAAGGCACGTTTGGAAACACTTCTTCCTCTCACGAGACCGCGTGACTTTCATCTGCTGGTTCATAATGGAAACAACGGCATAATGTTGTCGCTTCGCACAAAAGGCTACTTTTATACATCAAAAGTGCTTATTTTCTGTTGTGCAGCATTCCATAGTGACAAAATACCTCCACGAAGTTTGATAAATGCAACAGAAACTCATTTCCGTAAGTAGTTTCTCCTGTAAATTTGAAGGAAAGTGTCTCCGATATAACAGACATTTACCAATTATTGCACGAACATAATAAATTCAAATTTAAGCAATGTTTTTTGAGGGATCAACACTATTATTGGGGAAAATATTCCATGTGCCCCCCCCTCCCCTGGAAAAAAAATACAGCTTGAGTTTACAATACGGGGCCACACTCCAATTTCTGTGAAATTTCGCATACTCACTAATTGAGACCTCCTAATCACGAATATGCATCTAATAATTTGTGGTCAAGCATGGAAATTGTAAAATAATGTGTAGAAGTTGTAGAATAACCTTGTTAAATCAGACGAGGAATGCCTACAAGGTTAGGTTAGGCTTGTTAGGTTAGCTTCCATTAGCTTAAATACAACAAAAAAATATTATTTACGCTAAGAGAACTAAACACACTACAATTGAAAGGCCTTGACGTCAGAACACAAGGTTGGTTTGTGTGATAAGTGAGGCCCAATTTCTTACGCTCTATCCAGCATTGCCACACTGTTGCGTTCTCAGTTACATTGTGTTCAGCATGGAAGAATGGCGGGAGACACGCACAACAGTTTTCCTACCTCGTGTTCGAGGAATGCCTATGAGGTTAGGTTAGGTTCCATTAGCATAAATACAATGAAAAATTATTATTTAATAATGTGGACTTGTTTGATTAGGTACGTTTGGCAAACGTGTATTGCATGCTCATTTTTTCATGTTGGAAAAATGGCATCTTTCGTGGACCTTCTGTTCTTACGGTAACGTTACGTTAGGAAAACATAGTTTATTTTGTTTTTCTCTACATTTCCATACTTGACCACCAATTATTACATGCAGATTCGTGATTAGGAGGTCTCAATTAGTAAGTAGGCGAAATGTTATAGCAATTGGAGAGTGGTCCGGTATTGTAAACTCGTTCCTTATCAATCCCCCCTATTTTACAGATATTAGATTTAAAAAAAGAGAACACATACCCATTTACAATTGTATGCTGCACTTCCTTAAAAATATTAACAAACTATAACCCATTCACACATCTGGAATAACAACCAAACTTGACAAATTTATTGGAAACTAAACCTTTAGATTATATAAAGTTTAATACTACAAGATATTCTCTCTCTATTATATTTTGGGCATTCCAGTATTATATGTTGCACGTCTGCACTTTCGCAACCACATTCACATCTCTTATTTTGATATTCCAATTCTGGATAAATGTTGCCTAGTATACATGACCAGATCTCAGTCTATTAATTAAAACAATTACATTCCTTGTACCGTAATCGTAATAAGAGTGAAAATAAGAAATATCCGTTTCCATTTCATAGCCATAGACGTGCACAAGGGGGTCAATTGCCCCTCCTAATACTCTCACGTAGAAATTTAGTGTAGAAAAATCTTATTACCGTTATTAAACTATATTATTCTCTTTAAAAAATAAAGTATCTTCAAGCAGGCGAAAGTTCCAAGCAAATACGGCGGGTTTATTACCTATGTAATTGTACTATCTCGCTTTGTTCTTCAGCAAATTGTTATTAGGACTCACACATTTTATTCATTAGCCTAGTCGTGGTACACCTATGTGGTTGAAGAATTAATTGGTCGCACATTGGAAATTAATAAATTGTGTAGTGGTTTTGAATCTGCTACACAAAATCATGTGTAAATATAAATTAGTGTGAACCACAGAGAAGAGAAAGATCTCTCTCTCTCTTTATTCATCATTAAGCATTTTACAATGCTGAATTTTTTTTTTATCTGGAAGTTCTTAAACCTTTTTCTATAATACTACTGTATTTAGACACAACAAACAAATGGGATCGCATGGAAATATAAGGGAGAAATCATAAGGAATTTACATACGAGTCAATCAAGAGCAACGTTTCACATCTTAAGCAACATGTGATGTATGTTGCTTGTCGCTTTGGTGTGAACTAGTCCTTAGAACTATTATACCCTACTCTTCATAGTAGATCAACTGTATTGCTACAGTTTTCTGTAACATAATTACACAGCCAATGCAATTTACTATTATTTTGAATGTATTGCTATATACAATCACAGTCAGTAGTGAGAAAAATTCACTGTATTTTATCCATCACAGTAATATCATTTAAAGCACAGACTTTGAGAATCATGTATTAAAATATTCCTTTAAGGAATTGGGGAATTTTTTACACCCCTTGGAATATTATTATATTACGCATGGTGGCATATGTCGGCGAAAAGACGAGAACGTGCAACAGACAGATACCATGTATTGTTGCATTCCAAGACCGTGTCTGTTACCTATTGTCTAATGTCACAATATTTCAAACTTTTTGTGAGGAGTGTATTACTGGCTAAGTGACCAAGCATGCTAAGTAGTTGGCTCTTGATCTTGCCACTGTAGTTCCCAGGTTCAAGTTCCAGTCACTCAATGTCATTGTTGCAATTAGCCAGAAAGTAGCAGAAAAGCGATGTAAAATAAAAAAAATCAGACACATACAAATATTACTTTTTTTATTATTATTAGGTCTTACAAATGCGTAGAAAAGGCAGGAAAGATAGTAAATGAGAAGGAAGGATGTCCTTTTGAGTTTAGAGTCACGATTGATCTGAGGTCAGTGGCACAGTGCAATTTATAGATTGCATGTCTGGAAATTTCTTCAGGATAATATGGTTAATGCCGGAAAATGGCAATATTGGGAGTGCCCCCATACACAACATGTGTGAAAGAACCCAATCTATACACCAGTTGGTTCAATATAATCACACTACTGGAAGAAATGGTTATGGAGGATCACCGGACTGTGGATGATATCACCTTAAAATATGACATTTCTGTGCACACCATCCTGTCTGGAAATGCAAAAATGGGGGAAGTTTCCTCCAGATAGGTGATATGAACACACCTTTTTCACATCCCTGATGACTTCTCTCTGTGTTTCACTGAACTGGCAAGTGGAGAAAATGGATGATAGCGTGCTGTTCTTTGAATGTGAATGTCACCATCTGTCGTGTGTAAAATGCATCTAATGGCAGTCAGCACCACGAGCATGCTATGATCTGGTTGATTCTGCCAGTATAATATGGAAGAACTCTGAAGTTTCTATCTGCTCCTGTTCGTATATACGAGGGTTGGAAATTAAAGTAAGTGGCAACATATCCATAAATGACAAACTATTTCTTGCAGAACCTGATATTCTTTCAATGTAATCCCCAGCAGTGGCATATAGGGGGGGGGGGGGTTATCGGGTTTAACCCCTCCCTTTGAGCTTTTGAAATATTATGGGAAAATCTGCACAGTCAAAGATCTGTAACAATAGTAATAATAAAAATATTTGAATTGTTATTCCCATGTAAGAGTGATGTTTAGGTAAATAATTGTAGTTACTGATTAATTCTGTTTGTTTCTGATAATAACTTCTACAATCTGCGCACGTCTTGACTTTACAACTTGGACCATGCTTTTTTCTTTCCCATCTGAAAATTACTCTTCAGGTGCGAACATTCATCGAGTGGGTCACTTGTAAATATCTAGCTATGTATAAAACGAGGAGAGTGACACGTGACTGATGCAACATCTTAAAATTCATCTGCTGATATTCCTCACAACTTACTCATTTCATTTCAGTGGTTTTCTTCTTGAGAATATTAACGGTGCGTTTTATCACGCAACAATTTTCAATTTTAGCACTTGTTGTAAATATCGAGGCTTAGCAGAAACTAAAAAATCTCAATTTCAAGTAGTCTCGAGTAACAGTCACGTTCTCTGAACGAGTAATAGTTTCAATTCATATTTTCTTATTGGCACGCAAACAATAAAAAAGTTTCAGGCTGCTATTGGTGTGACGAGAATAAAATACATTATGTAGCACCCATTAAAAAATATTTTGGAGACATGGATTCGAACCTAGGATTTCAGCTTACAAAGCTGGCCTTTAACCGACATGGCCAGAAGCCACGGTGAAGTAATTTATCCATAAGATTGCATCTTTTCCTGTCCAGCTCGAAACTTTTGATGTCGGTTCTCGCTAATTACATTAATTTGAAAGCAATACGCTTCATCAGATAGGGTTCATATGCTGTACACATTGCTGACAAAATACAAGTGAAGCTTGTGCATGAAAATTGATTAAGACGTTGGGAAGTCGTTCTTTTGTGGAAGGTTAGTGTATTCAACCCTAAATGATTACAGTTCTCTAGTTTCCGTTAACATAGCGGATTCTGCTATGTGACGATGAATGTCATTAACCAACAACACATAAATTATATTATTTTAAACTATTTATATCAAAATGAAGTGTCATTATTCTGGAATCTATGGAGGAATTCATTCATTCGGTAAGAATTTTACGAGTCACAATTCTATTTTTGTGCTCCATTACGAAACCAACGTGCACGTGTAAAGAAAGTAATGCCCGACAATTTTCATTTTATAAAAATTCCATTTACTGTTAATGTTAAATGAGAGGACAACCATTGACTTATTTTTAATAACCTGGATGACTGATGTGGGGGGAAGGGTACCTCCTTTCATGTGACCCCCTAGCAGTGACATAAACTCTTCTTCCTTTCGGATTTCTATTATTTTCCCCATCACATATTCAGTCCCAACTTTGCGATTCTGTTTGCCAAAGTGTATGGGGGAGGATTTTTTTTTATTCTTCAAGCCTTCTCCTGGATTAGGATAACACTATTTCCGAAAGTTTTTTTTCCATCATTTTCAGGAATTACAACAGCACTATTTCCGTCTCGCTTATTCTAATGGCATTTTTTCTATTCGTTATTTAGTGTTGCTTTTCCTCCATTATCGGCTACTCGCGACGCATTCTAATGCATTGTGATAACCACTTCGTCACGAACGTCAAAAATGCGTTGCGTTTTTTTTAAAAAATATATATATTTTTCACGAATTTTTCACATTTACATTACTTTGATTGTAGACGTGGACAGTTCAGTTATTTAATATTTACGCTGCAATCTTTCCGTTGGCCCTTTTCTTTGAGTCTGAGACACACAAAATTCCCTGCTTGTGGTTAAAATGATTGATAGTAAGCAACACCAGTGGTGCCCATCCCCCCAAGAAGGTAGAACATTCTCCCCCCCCCCCCCTGTTTATGCCGAATTAATTACTCAAGTTATTTTTGTCACAAAATTTGCGGAAAAATATAAAACCACGAATTTTTGTCTGGGAGGGGGGGCAAGTACCAACATAAACGTACCAATAATAATAATAAAATTAATAACATTATTAATGGCTTTATTTGTATTATTACTATTACTACTACCAGTAGTAGTAGTATCAAAGACATTATTATCCTCATAAATTACGCAAAAAGGGGTAGATGTCTGTGCTAAAGCATTTGTTTGGAACAAACTATTTGAAATATGTTCTCAACACCGTCAATTTCGCATTAGCTAATAATGGAAATCAAGCATACAAACTGTATTTTTGAATAGCAGAAAATGAATGATAAATGCATTTCGATGATACATGTGCAACTTTCATACGTTTTGCACATATGTAACATGGAGCGACATAAAATAGAAAATACATATGCAACAAGCTAACACTAAATTGTGTACGTTTTCAAAGCTTATTCAATGCAAATTTGCAACACACATTATTTAATATACATTACATAACAGAAAACAAGTAGAATGCGAGTGAAGCGAGGTAGAAAATCTTTAAATCCAATTTTGGCAATTGAAAACGATATTGATTTAATAGGGAATAATTTTACTGGACGCCTTGGCATTCTCTCTTTTACAAGTTCTTTTTAGATCATTCGGCTCCCATGGCCGACTCCCACCGCCGCTGGCTACAGCTCTGAACTTGACGAAAACGAGAAAAGCAGATAATGCGAGCGAAGCAAGCTAGAAAATTTTACAAAATTAATTGTTATCTGCATAAATTTTGAAATCGAAGGGGTAATTGCTCCTCTGTGCCCTCTGCAGGTGTCCTTGGCCGTCAATGTTTGTCCCTCCTTGCGCCCCTAGAATTGACTTCCCGTCGAAGGCTGAGGGGGCAATAACCCCCCTGCCCCCTGTGGTTGCGTCACTATAATACAGACATATTTAAACAATATATATTTACTTTAGGCTCACTGCCATTGTTAGTCAACCTTATTCCGCACAGTTTGTCTGCTCGACTAACCTTGTATTAATGCGAATTCCACGACCCCCTCCATCCAAACCGATTCTAAAGGCATAAGAGGTGGTGTTTAATTTCAACCCTATCGCCGCGATAACCCACAGGTAGGTAGAAAAACTATACGTAATAACCAAAACTAAAAATCAATAACAAGTCAATCAAACGATACGACCCCCCCCCCCCATTTTTGTGTGAAGATATATAGAATTGGTATAAAATTTTGCCCCCTCCCCCCAAAAAATTCCCATGATGCAGGCATGTCATGAACACCCCTGTGGGCACCCCTGAGCAACACTGCTGCTTTCCGAACACTTACTTCGGCTGTACTGCCAGACAGGAAGCTCGACTTCAACTCAAACGAGTGTGCCACTTTCTCTGAACAGAAGTGTACCAGTATTATGTGAAAAAAGACTATTTTTGTGATCGGTGGGAATCGGTATAAGTATCGGTATCGGCTCAGCCCTAATAATACATTCACGGTTTTTAGGGTGCCCTTCCCCCCCCCCCAAATAAAACCTCAGGAAACCAGTGCCGGACAAAGTTTCAAATGCAAGAATCTAAATTGTTTGCTTGCATATAGGAGTATTTCATTAGATCCGAAATAATTTCCAACACGTTCTATTTTGCATTGTACATTGCGAAGCTGATTCCAATGCATAACCGTAAATAGGATTTAACCGCACCCAGCAGGCTTGAACGGCGTCGTTGAAGCGACGATATATTGTTCATAATATTGTGAATTACGGACTCTAAAGAACATATAGCCTGGGATGGGAAACAATTTACCAGCGCAGATAATCCGCCGTGAAATATTGCCCCGGGGCAGGCGAGGTAAAGAATAAGCCCCGCCCCTACCCACGCAAAACACGAGAACATTGTGCCACCCGCGATACAGTCACGATATAGCAACACACAGCAGGCATATATGCCAATCCCACTCAGTTCAGCATAGGCGATTTGATTCTCCTCTCCGATTGGCTGATTTTGCGGATGTGACGTCACACCAACACAAAAACAATTGAATGGTAATGCGAATTGATAAACAACGAAAATGCGGAAGTGTGTGCATTAAATATATATTATAACATTAATGTAACAACGGTGGAAATTGTGTGTAGTGTGTGCAAAAAAAAAAGTCACTTTCGTACTGTAAACAGGAGATATAATTAGCTATAGTGCTAGTTGAGTTAAGAGCAAATCAAAACGAGAAGAATATCTGTATGTATTTAAAAAAATCAACTCAAGCGAAAACTTAAGACTTTGAAGTGAAAGTGAACCATGATATTCTTTATCACCTGCTAAATTTTAGTTTCGTACAGCAGAGAAATATTGTAATGGTGTAATGTGCAGAAAATAAAAACACGTTGTTAAGTACGAAGCAGTATCCTTGATAACTTTAATTTTATCTTTTAAATATTTCTTTCCTGCTATTTTTACACTAAAATGCGTCTAAGTTTTGACTGTGTAATCATTTTAACAATTTGTATAGAAGGGTGGAAAATTCATTTACATAGGTCGCGACTATTTTCACCAGGTGGTGAGAATAGTATATGAGGCTACTGTCACCAGGTTGTGAGGATAGCATGTGGAGCTATTTTCACCAATTTATGAGAATAACATATGGGACAGTGGAAAGTGCTGAAAGTGCACAAATCACATTATGATTATCAGGTAATGGAAGTATTTTTAACGCTAATAACTCAAAACCTAACCTGTCTAACCTAACAACAAAAGCATTTGGGAATGTGTTAAGTACACATTCGTACCTATGTCAATTGACATATTAGCAGTAGCAGTGAATGTCAGAACACCTTGTGGTAATTTTTCGGTAACACTTTACTATACCGGTGACGGATTTCTTCAAATTTACAGAAGAAAGTACTTACGCAAATCATTTTCTGTAGCGTTGTTGATGTTCGGGAACGTAGTTTTTATCCATTTTAATGCGAATGCATGTGGTTTTCTACGAAAATCTCTTTCCGACGTGCCATTTGCTTTCTGCACGAGAGCACAATACATGTTATTGCTGCTGCTACAAGATGATGTGTCGCGGATGTTTCGTGAAGTTGTTGCCGGGTGTGGAAGATGCCATGGAATTTGTAATTCCGAAGTTGGCCATATATGCTAAATTGAACAAAAGGAGTGCTAATGGAACCTAACCTAACAGGCCTAACCTAATAGTTTTTCTTGTATGTACGCATTGCTTGCATGATAGAATTATTTTCCTGTAGTTTACGGTTATTACAAGCATAAGAAAACAGTTCTTTCTTTAAAATTTAATGTAACAGAAAACATCAAGAGACTTTGTGAAAACAATGATGAATTTGAATTACCTGATGATATTTGGGATTAAAAAAAATAAAAAATAAATAAATAAAATAAAATAATAATTCTAAAATAAAAATAAAATAGACTGCTTTTTTCACAGTTAAGTTGCTATATTACAACAATGTAACATTGACAACATCCATTATATAACAGATTCTTTTTGTTTAAAAATTACTAACCATTGTTATAACTGTATCTTTAGTCAAAATGAAAATAAATGTCTGATGAAAGGAGCGTGTGTTCTCCTGAAACGTCACAAAGAAAGAACTGTTTTCTTATGCTTGTAATAACCGTAAACTACAGGAAAATAGGCCTAACCTAACCTAGTAGGCATACCTCGTCCCCGTGATGGTTCGTGGGGCTATCGTATGTAAGAAATAGACATTATTTTTGTTAGAAATCCATTATTTCACCTAAAGAAATATTCCGCAATGCAAAATAGTACGTTAGCAATGTAAAAAATAGCGAAATAAATCATTGATAGGTGTCTCCGGTATAGTAAAGTAGTACCAATTTTTCCAAACAAATAGTGTGCAGAATAGAAGTACTTGTCACCCAAACGAAAATAAATGCAAACTGACGTAAGCTTGATACATGCTAACAACTAAAGAGTACACATATGCATATAACAGGCCAGGTTAGGTAGATTATGCACATGTGCAGCTTAGAAACCTGGTCACTTCATTTAGAATATTGGAAATGTGTGCAGAAGTAAGCTTCAAGTTTGGAAAAAGCAATTTGCTAATTTGTTCAGTATATGCTGGTTTAACTGATAGGTGGTTTTAGCTTCAGTTCATGCATGTTTGTGGGGAGCTTTGGGTAAATATGTGATATCGCCCGAACATATTTCTTCAAATTTACAGGAGAAACTACTTACTGAAATCAGTTTCTGTAGCATTGTCAAAGTTCTTCGAGGCATTTTCTTTCGCGGAAACTGAAAACTTCACCATAGAATGCTGCAGAATCGGAAATAATCACTTTTTATGTAAGGAACTTGCATTTTCTGTAAAGCGACAACATTATGCCGTTGTTTCCATTATGTAGGCCTACCTGCAGATGGCGCGAGTGTCGAAAGTCACGCGGTATCGCCAGTATTTCCAAACGTGCCTTTTTCCTATGATTTTTTTTAACTATGCTTACCTAACCTAACCTTTCCGGAAATGGTTCGTGGAGCTATCGTGAATGGTTTTTGGGGCTATCCGTCAATAATTTGTGATGACATAATGAACACGAAAGTAGGTATTGCATAATTACCCAGCTTTGTTATTTAATTCTAAGTAAAAAAAATAAACATCACTTGTGTTTTGATGTGAAAAAAATTGTACATGGAAAGTTCTTCTGATACACAGTGTAGCACACTATGTAGAAGTGTAGAATGGCTAGCCATGTGTGTGTGTTTATTTAATTTTGATGTAAGCTTGAAAAAGTTCTGGGAAACCAGACGAAACATTGGAGGAAAAATAAAAACCACTAAAAATGTTATATTTTTATGCCTAGACAATGCCCATTCATGTTGTGTGCATGTCTACAATGTGGAACACCATGAAATGGTGCATAATAAGAGTTTAAGTTTAATGGTGCACTACCAAATCCCATTAGGCGAGTTGTTTCTTCCACTGTGGACTGTGAAGCCAGGAATTCTTCATTACAATTCTCAACAAGTAGCTATAAGACATGATTGTTTCTTAATGTGTGTTCATTGTGTGTTTCAGTATTTAACATTTATTGGGAACATAAATGCATTGTAGTTTTATTTTTCTCACTTGACAATGATTTTCTGTCGCTTTTGGCTAATAGTGGTGATGAAGATGAAATGGTGATCACATGAAATAGATTAAGGAATACAAAGTAACTTCCATCTGCAGGCTAGATCTCGACCAAAGGAAGTTTGGTAGCGAGGCTGTGATTTGACTGCTCACCATGCATAGCCACCTAGGTGGTAGGAAATATAAGGTACAAAGTATAAAATAGGATTAAGGTTTAAACAGCATTCCATTCATGTTACCATAGCCATTGCCAGATAAACTGCCGCAAAGGATATATTTATTCTATCCATTATCTGTTTTAACAGTGTGGTATTCAAGTCTGGTTTCAATTTCTAAATTAGGCATGCTCTTAATTTTGAATATTATGGTTAAATATGTCACACCAAACTAACATTAGAACAAGAATGGTATTTTGTTTACAAATGATGTTATAATGTGTGCAAATAAAAAAGCAGTCATTGGAAAAACTAATCTATTTCCAAATATATATAAACTACATTTGACAGGTCTCATTAAATCCATTCAATATTTTTAAATTAGCAAAGACAAGAACTTTAATTTTCAATAAACTTCTGATTTTTTTTTCCGATATCATTTGGTATGCATTGGCAGAGCGAAGAAATTCGTTATTGCAAACCAAAAAATGAAACTTTAAAATATGTGATAACAGGTATGCGTTTCCAGGAGTTTGTTTTTGTGTCATCCATATGTGTTTGTGATGATCCCTTCATCGCTCTCATCTTATCATCATTCATTTCCACCTTCGTGATTAGCCAAAGTTGTGGATAAAAGTGTCGTAAAATAAACAAAGTGTAACCAAATCAAGAAATAAAGATAAACTACAGGGGGTCATGTACGCAAAATCCAATGAACCAGTTAAAGGGTTCCATCTTGTGTTCTTTGGGTGTGTTAATTAGGATGGTCATTTATCAAGGGGTGGATAAAATGTTAACATTTCAGCTGCTTTGGTGATTGTGTCTATGTCTGTTAGAATTTTAGTATAAGTGTATATCTAACTTAAAATGCTAATTTTTGTCACCTTCAAATTTCTTATGTTCGCACTTTGATAAATATAACCCAATAAAATAATTAATTCCCCATACCCTTATTCCAATTCACACTAACAAAAATAAAAAACAACCAAAAAATAAGTGCAACCTGAAATGTGCTACTTTTGAGACTTTCACTTATGCATAAAATGTACATCCACTCTTCTTAAACATTATAATATTTTTGGGGAAAAGTTTACTTAGTTCTACATCTTTTTGTTCTTTGCTTATATAGCATGTGGTTGCAGCTGGTAGATAGTTACTAGCGATACATATACATTACATGTACAGTCAACGGCAAAGATAATGGTAGGCAAATTGTCCACTGCCATTTTCATTACTTCTTTATTCTACATCCTGTGTTGTTTTAAGGAATGAAACTACATTGGTTCGAAGCAGGCATTGTTCTCTGCTTATTGAAGTCATTATTTCAATTCGTCTTCATCACATTGTGTAATTCAGACCGAATGAAAATGGTGGTGGACAATTTGCCTACTGTTTCTTTCGCCGTTGGATGTACATGTATATATGTGTTCTGTATAGGATGCCAAATTAGAAAATTAAGTAAAAAATAGGGAAAATATCATGAAAATAGTTATATTTCACATATATGTAAGCAGTAACATCTCCCATTTATGTATGAAAAACAATGTCGGGCATATGTCCACCCCTACTGAGTATGCATGCATTTTTTATACTCTCCACAAAATTATTGATAACCCTCTCGCAGATGTCTGTCCTGATGTCTCCAATCACCCGTATGATTTCCGCCTTCAGTTCCAAAAGAGTTTGTGGTTTGTTGGTGTACACCTGTGATTTCACAAACCCTCATAAGAAGAAATCACATGACTTTGCCGGCCATTCCTGGGCACCATGCAAAGAGATCACTCGTTGCGGGAATTTTTCATGGAGTTCCATATCGTAACCAGAACAAACGAGTCAAAACAATTGAGGCTACATTAATCGGCATAACAACAGATACCAACTTTGGTAAGAACAGGTCTGCCAACCTCGAAACAAAACAATAGCACTCGATTCAAATTCGGCATCCTATACGGAACACCCTTTATTACCTGCAAAATATTGTGGTATTGTTATTTAATTTCTCTTCTTGTGTCATTTTGGCTAATCATGATGAGGATAAGTGATTATTGGATGAAATTGATGAAGACACACCCATGAAGAATATCTATGAACAGGTTGGGACTCAAACCTGGGAATTTCAGTGACACTTTTGAAATGTGATCACCTAATATATTCAGCAATCGAATCGACTATAAATTGCCATTCATTCCCATTCATAATAATTGTAATCATAGGAACAAAGATTGATGGAAAATAAGATAGAAAATATCTTGCCACTAGTGGTCCTCTCGAGTCTCCCTATCATCAATGGTTGAAGTGGAAATTCCTAGCTGGGCTGGTGGAATGCTTGGGGATAGAAGGGTGCTTGTATGAACCAACATGGAAACAATGCAGTAGGTGGGAAGATGCCTGTGCAAATTATACAAACTGAGGGATGCTTTATGGAAAATTTTCCATGTTACCCGCCACTTTGAGCACTTGTAACAATTATAGACACAAGTGATCCTGGATTAAATACACTCATGCAACATCTTGTTAGGTTGTAAATGAAAGTAGTGCAAATGCTTCTCTTTTGTATTGAGTTAGAGAAACATGTGTTTTTCTTCAAATTTGAAACCAATGATGGATGCATACAAATCTAGAAAGTCCTTTACAATGCCATGTTATGAACAGGGCTTAAAGTGAGCTGGAACTCCGTTCTGGTAAATTACTTTTGTGCCAGAACTCGATTCCTGCCGGTCATCCATTTTATTTATTTACTACACTACAAAAGTCTGTCCATTGTAACATTATTTTTTGAAAACAAATAGATGAAGATAAAGTTCTTGTACTAAATTTGTCTTTCGTCAGTGAGCAGTGCGGAAATTTTGAAAAAAATATTATACTTGGGCAAGTGCTCTCTTTTATAATCCAAATGACAACTTAAATTTTCTGAAGTAACAGATGTAATAGTTTGTTTATATTTACTTTGTATGCAATAATAATAACAATACCAATCACCATTATTATTGTCATCATTAGTAGTAGTACTCATGTTGATTCATTTGTGGTTGACATTCTGGCTATTGACTGAAACCACTTAAAGCACTGGTCATGAAGGGTCTACAAGCAGCACTAGAAATCAGTGCATTAAAAGAGCAAGCAGTTAAACAATACATGTTTGTAATACCAACAAATTGTATTTGGCACGCTGTTTCTTCTATTCTGCACTGTGAAACCAGGGATGCTGACTTTCAATCCTGGACAAGGCATCCATGTTTCTTCTGGTTTGCAAGAGATGTAGAAAATAAATATAGATACCAACTTTCTGTGTGTGTATGTGTGTGTCGACTTTGCGGGCGAGAATATTCACAACTAGGAGATGATGTGCTTTGAGATGGGCACTATGACCTTTTAGGTTACTGCCCTGTGGAAAAGGGCATTCAGGATGGATAGGAATTGTTCCTTGTGATGGAAGCTACGGACGGGTATGGGGAATTTATTTCAGAAAGGTTGTATTTTACATCACATATTAACACCATAAAAACAACCAAGACAAAGTTCGTTGTGACTTTGCATTGCTTGTTTTTTTTGGGATATTTTTTACACTGAAGCAACATGTGTCAATTGAGGATGAGACAATCCAATGGTGGCTTGTGCAGTGGATCAGTGTGAATTGTTGCTATTCATTCCAAGTGACACATCATTTTAGTGTGAAGTCTCTCTTTAGTTTCCATATGTGCCAATGTTTCAGAAACTGGTTCTGCTCCCGTTTTCTGGGTAGTGTACTGTATTTGCTTCCATGTTGTCCCATGTAAGAGTGAGACAGAACCAGTGTCTGAAACATAGGCACATACAAACAATAAAATCAGTGGTTACATGTAGAAACAATTCAACATGCCACTCCTGACCACTTGACTGGAACGTTTGATGGTGAGATCATGAGTCAACTTAATTTAGCCTCTTCATGAAGCAAAGTTAAGTCACATGTAAATATATGAAGAATGTATAATGTAGTTTATTGGTCTGTACAGCATGTTATCTCTTGAAGTTTCTTAATATAAAATCTTCTGTGCTCTCCATCCTCATGCCTTTTCTGCATGGCTTAGTATTTTCCAGATGTTTATCATTTACACACACATTATATTACCATTGAAAAAATGCAATTTCTTTGGTATTTTCTTTTTTAAACTTTAGGTGGGAGTTTTTCAGTTAATGAACAAGTGTAAAAAATAAAATAGTAATGAAGACAGCAGAACCACTTGAAGTATCACATTAAAATCAATCATTTTTATCCAAGATAAGAATCATTTCTAAGTTCACGTCTATGAAGCAGGATATTTGAATATTAACATTCGTTACCGTTAGCATGCTTCTTTCCATGGTATTATTTGTTCACCAAATAGATTCTGTATAGACTCCATATCAGTTTTTTTTATTCACGAACAACAATTTATGAAGTGCGAAGGTAATAAACCTCCAGCACTAGTGGACATTTTGAAATTATATAGTTGCAGTTGCAAACTAGAAATCAACAGTGGCATGTCAGACACTCTGGAGAAACGGTTCTCAAATCTTGGTATGTAAGGTAATGGTGTGTACAAATTCTGAATAAGAATTCACTAAATAAACTTCATTAAATTTTAGGAACATTTTTATACAAGGTTTCTATAAATATTTTGAAGCCGCTGATTTTTTTCCTGAAAAAATGTACAAATAATTATGTATGTACCATCTCACGATTTACATTGAAACTTGTAAATTATTTATTTCATTTATGTGTCTTGGCATGGGAATTTCAAATTAGCTATTCAAATTTGCAAGAAGCAGGCATTATTCCAGTAATTTACAGTACTACTCATTGATAAAATATTCCAAGTATACCTATGTTGCTTTCTCTCTCGCAGATAGAAAAATGAAACTCAAATCAAAGGACGTACAAGAATTATTTTGCTTAAAAAGCTTCACTAAGTTGGAAAATTTAAAGATTAATTTTACGATTTAAATGAATGGATTTTATTTTCTACTAGCTACAGTTACCTTCCGATGAACGTACCATCAGAATAAAAATACGCATTTTCATTATTTTTTTTAGAAAATAGTGTACATTTTACAATTCTCATTAGGCTACATTTTCAACAAATACATCGTGTGGCTACAGAATACGTGTCTTGCTTTCAAAATACCAGCAGAAGACAAGTGTTAGGTCACTTCCGCAAAGTCGACCAATCAGGAGCAAGAATTGTTCCTCCTATGCTGAACTGAGTGGGATCCGTAAATATGCACACAGCAGGGCCAGATCTTGTACCGGAGCCGGAAATCGCTGTTTCGAAAACCTGCGATGTTGCCGTTTCTGAAGACCAGAACCAATCGTGAAATCCCATAAAAGCCTGATCCGATCAATTTGGGCAAGAAAACTAGAGTAAACTGCATTATCCTTACCTATACCCCGGTAACTACTGCTTCTTGCAGGCCAACGAGGCTGTGGCGCAGGGTGCGAAATCCTAGGTGGACGGGAGATCTTGCAAGATTATTAGAGAAATAAAACAGCCATCAGACATGCAACCTCTTCAAAATGACACATACAGATTCTCTGAATGGTGTAAGCAATGGAAATTGACCATATACCCTTCAAAATGATCTTGCATAACAATTTCATTGAAGCAACACATTATTGAAGGTAATTAATTATACACTCACCGACATCCCTCTAACAAAAGAACAACACGGACGGAACTCACTTTCGAAAGCCATATCTCAATCATCACAAAAAAGGCAATGCATAAAGACAGATTCACCGAAATCCATACCCAAAATCACTTTCCATGTACTTCAAAACATTTGTGTACCCCATTTGTGCATTGCATTCACTCTATCGGCTCAAAAACTTCCTCCCTGAACGCATAAAAATTAAACTGGTCCAGTCTCTTGTATTTCCCATTGTTGACTATTGCGACATTACTTTCTTGGATGTCAATCACGAGCAAGCTAAACGACTGCAGCGAATTCAAAATGCCTGCATTCGTTTCGTTTTCGACCTAAAATATTCAGACCATTTGACATCGTACTTTGCGAAGGTCGAGTGACTTAAATTAAGCGATAAACGTAATTTTCATAAGTTAATTTTACTGTACAAAATCCTCCAAATAAAAGACCCGCAATATCTCTATAACCGATTTCAGCATCTTTCCGACTTTCACAGCCACAACACCAGATCGCGCGAAAGGTCTCTGCTGTCCATTCCACTCCACAAATCCAACTTTTATGCAAATTCTTTTACTGTTACCTCAGCAGGCCTTTGGAACAAGTTGCCACCTGAAATTCATGTCTCTTCCTCAATTGTGACGTTCAAAAAATTGTTAAAGTTACACATATTATACAATGAAAATTAAATGTTTGATTTCCCTATTAATATGGCGGGTGCAGAGAATGATAGAAGGACGTAAGGCACTAAAATGAATTAGAGTAATAGTTAAGATGAATTATCGTCAAAGTATACCGTTTTAGACTGTGTTTTAAGTATGTATAATATTGGACTGTGCTTAAGTAAGTGTAGTGTTATGTATTTGCTTGTACGTGTGTAAGGGCAAAGATATGTGTGTGTGAGTGTGTGTGTCCGTATCTATAGGTTAGATTACCTTTCTTATATGTAATTTCTCTTTGTATTTTTATTTCTCTGTAATTTTTTATATATTTTTTTCTTCCTTTTTTTTCAATATTTTAATTATTTCATATTCAATTTTTTTGTAAACATGGTCAAGTGGAAGAAAAGGCTCCACAGCCTTAACTTCGCCATGTAAAAGAAGACGAAATAAATAAATAAATAAATTCTCGAATACTGCTCATCTGGAGCATGGCTGTCCCTTCTTATACCTCCAAGGTCGACAGTGTTCTCAGCTTTTTCCTCTCCATCGTTCGATATAGAGTGACTGCCGTGAGACACCTACCTAAGAGAGATCTGCTTGCAAATTTAAGCTTAAATACTCCAGAATCACGTAGATACGTTGCAGATATGAAATTACTACATAAGATCATAAATGGAAACCTAAGATGTAGCATCCCACTCCACGAACTCTCCCTCAGAGTGCCTAGACATAAAACACGGAGCAAGGAAACTTTCCACACAGCAACCCCCAGACTCTCATTCATACAACGTTCATTATTCCATAGGCTACCGAACCAATTCAACATCATCTCAAACCAAGTAGATATATTAAGTTCACATTCGTCTTTTATACATTCTGATAACTCGTTTGAACCAGTTTCCAAATTCAAATACTTAGGAGTAATATTAACAAATGAAAATTATATTAAAGAGGAAATAAAAAGTAGGCTTAATTCAGGAAATGCATGTTACTTCTCTCTTCATAAACTTTTGTCTTCTCGTTTAATATCTAAGAAACTAAAAGTTAAAATATACAAAACAGTAATTTTGCCTGTACCCTTACATTGAAAGAGGAACATAAATTGAGGGTATTTGGAAATAAGATCCTTAGGAAAATCTTTGGACCTAAAAGGGATGAGGAGACAGGTGAGTGGAGAAGGTTACATAATTTAGAACTACATAATTTGTATTCATGTCCAGATATTATTAGAATAATTAAATCAAGAAGACTTAGGTGGGCAGGCCATGTGGCACGAATGGGAGAGGAAAGAGGAGTTTACAGGATTCTTGTTGGGAAACCTGATGGTAAGAAACCTGTAGGAAGGGCAAGACGAAGATGGAGGGACAACGTTGAGATGGACCTAAGGGAAATCGGTAGGGATGGAAAAGAGTATATAGAACTTGCTCAAGATAGGGAAAGATGGAAGGCCTGTGTTGCTGCAGCCATGAACCTTCGGGTTTAAGAAGGCTAGAGAGTTAGTTAGAGTTCGTCTTTTATCACCAACTTAGAAAAAAATATACATAAGTAATGCATTGTGAAAATAATCTGTTTACCTTGGTACTGTTTTGGCTTGTTTATTTTATTTTATCTTTTTTTGTATGTTTTTTTTAACACTGGTGTACTGTTTTACCGTTGTTTCTTCCCGGTTAAAAATGGCTTCTGCTGTACTGGAAATTTCAATAAATAAATGCAGGCAAAGAGAGGTGAATTTTTCATGGCAGAATCTGACCACTTAATCTCCTGGGAGAGTGTCGTGACCGGGGGGCGCGCCTCTCGGTCTTTGCCAGCGGCGTCCGGAAAGAAATCGACAGAGAATTGATTGAACGGAACTGTTGACACGAGGCCTTGCCACTGCACGCGAACCACTCAGCATCGTTTCATTTCTCTGCCTGCGTTACGTCTTGTTTCCCTCACCTCGCTTCTGTGCATTATGTCCGTGTTAATAGATCGATCAGGGCTACTTCCCGAACAAGCACTATTGAATCCAACCATCTTCCTCCGGAGGGTACATCATAGGAAACAAATTATAATACTAATATTTTAGATTTACCCCTTATCTCTGACATGTAATTAAATGAAGTGTGTATTTCGCTAAAACTGCACAAACACGTTACCACTGTTCCACGGAAAATTGTTGATTAAGAACCGTTGAAGTAGGTGCAAGTAGTTGCAATTCGTTACAACAATAGAAGCTCACATTACACGACACCAGCCCAGACTGTAAACAGTATCCTGTTATGTACAGGCTTGGCAACTTTTTTTGTAATCACCCCCACGTAATATGACTCGAATAGCTAGGGAAGTTCCTTTGTCACAACTCTCTCCCCCTCCAGTTTCCAACTAAATCTCTTTTACAGAGCGAGCCACGAGCGTGAGAAGGTACAGTGCGTTCAGTTTGGCTCGGGGCCGAGATAGCGCGTGACTGCAAACGGCAAGGCATGGCACAAATGCCGGCATTTTCGATCCATAACGTCCCGCTTATTTTTACACATATAAGTATCTTTAGCGTGCAGACAATTATATGTATATTGCGTAACGAGTACTAATCTGTGCTATAAGAGTTGTTCAAAGTGGTGGACAACTACATTCCCGCCATTTTTAATGAAATTTTGATTGACATGCAAAAGTTCCTCCTCCGTAATTCTTGCAAGTTCTGTTCCTTTTAATATCAGAACAAGTTGCCTGACTGTTCTCTACCTGGAGCTGGAATGCCAGGAAAGTTCTGTGAAATTGCCTACAAACGTCTCGACATGATTTGGTTTTCAAAAGAGTGCCATACGTAACAATTCTTTGTTCTAAGTTGAACTTTTCGGCTGGCATTTGAATGGTCTCACAATCTTATTAAACACACACTGGAATTACACAGAGAAAACTAACACACAAAAGCGGGCGCACACACACGCATTGAAATGAGGGAGAATTTACACTGCACGCTAAAACGAACAGAACTGAAGTGATAAGCAGACCTCGGATTTTAGGTTTTAAACCTATTTTTTTCTTTACAGGTATGTAAGAGATAATAAGTTATGTCAGCGTTTCATTAAGAAACGCAACAACTGATGAAGTTTTATAGTGCCTAAAAGAACGACAAATTTTGCTTGTTAGAACCTATTTTAGGTTTATGCATCTAAATCAAGCCTTTTTAGGCAAAAAAAAATCAATGATGAATGTGTTTGAAATGTACTCTGTCGATTTCCCTTCATCCAAGCCCATGGTGATTTTTCAAAACTCTAAACAAAGCAAAATGTCAGGTGCCACCAGTGGCGGCGATTGGGTTCCAAAACTTGGGGAGGGGGGGTGCAAGATGTCAAAACTGGGGGAAAGACAGTTTATTTCCCTATGTAGGTAAGTTTTAGCATAGTACGGGATCAAAAGTGGGTGGGGGGCAACTGTCCCCCCCCCCTAATCGCCGCCACTGGGTGCCACTGTTACTTGTGAAATCCAAAGTGGTGTGACCTGTGTGGTCTTGCTTATTTTCGCGTCACTTCGGTGCTTTGTGGCATTCACGCCTTGCAAACTTGAACATTTCAGCATATAAGATGATCCTCACAGACAAAATTGCGGAGTTTGACTCTGGATAACATGAAAACCATTGTTGCCTAATATACGGCGAAGAGTGGATTTTAATAGCAAATTTCCAATGGTAAGTTCTGCCATCTCCGTAGGGTTAGGCAACACACATAACGTTATGCAAGATAGTGCGTATTTCAGGATATAGGTGTCCCAATTTCATTGCCGGTGACTATACCCAATCAGCATTTTTCAGGAATTTTGAACTATTTTAAATTATTTGAACCTACTTCAAGATTTTTCGAGAAGATTTTTAGGACCTATTTTAAGATTTTCAGGACCTATTTTAGGATTTTTAGAGCCTATTTTAGGAACCTAAAAGCATACTTTTGGGTTGCTGGCATGCGAGCCAATCAAAATCTTCCCAGTGCTTCACCCAAGCCCTGGTTACCTAGCAACAGAAAACGTTTATCTCGGGGTTGCCGCTTATCGGGCGATTCTTCCTGCGATCAGTTTTCATGTTGTTGGGAGAGGACGTGTTGTTTGTTTGTTGCGTTGCTGTGATATTTTAACCGGTCCGTTGTTTAGTGTTTATTGAATTTAGGGTATTCTTTGTTGTATATAGCGTGTTGTTTTAGTTGTTATTTTTTGTATATAATTTTCTGTGTTCTTGAGTGTGTCGTGAGCTTGTGTGAAGAATGTCAAGCACAGGAGGCAATACTCGAGATGACAATGTACCAAAGAGGCCATGCACTAAAAGAAAAAGGAATTCCTCTCAAAGGACAAACGCGGGAGATGGTTTGTTCTGAGCGCAAATAATTTGAGCAAGAGAAAAACAATGGGGCTCCAATCATTTCTGTAAATAAAGTTCTGCACAGGACTGCTGCTGCTGTCGGCGTGTCTAAGAACACTATTGTTACCATAGGGAAAGAAAAATATAATATGGTAGAAATAAATAAATAAATAAATGCGAGGCTTCAAAATTGGAAACCCCAGGAAAGAAGAGGAATATCAATAAACGCGTGACAAATTTAGATACCTTTCAGCAAGATGCTATTCGTCGCCATATTTACTCTTATTATAGGAGGAAAGAATATCCCACTGCTGGGAAACTGCGAGTTTCGTTGAAATATTCGGCAGTTTTTCAAGGTGGGGAAACATCTTTAAGGACAGTCAAAATATCTGGGATTCCCATACAAAAAAAAAATAATAATGGACGCAAAATAAAGTATGTAGGCATATGGGGATGTGGAGGTAAAGCTCCACACATTCTCGACCTCGACCTAGGCCATATTATGGAGGTGATGTGGTTCACCAACCGCCTTTACCGCAGGTTTGCCCCAGGTACTCACTTGGGCTGAGTCGACCCCGGAGCCGCTCAAGTTCCACAAACCACCGCGGGTCTCACACGTGAAAGTCAGACGCCCCACCAACTCAGTTGCGGTATAATTGAAAGACGGACAGACTTTAACGGGGACTTCGGAAAGAAATGATTATCGAAAGTGTATATACAGAATGGATTGAAAAGGTAACCTGTAAACAGTGCTCGTTTCGTTAATTCGTTCATGTTTTAAGGGAGATGGAAATGAAGAGAGAAAACAATAACACATTCATCATTGGTATTCCGTTTTCCTCGATAAACAATAACACATTTCATCATTGTTCCTTTTCATAACACGTTTTCCTCGACACAGCGTCAGACGGCTGCACTGCGTACCGTACCGAATCGCATGATATGGCAACACCGTGACGCATGTTCCTTCAGCTCTCAATACCAAACTAATTTTGCGGCAGGTATAGAAGCTAAAAGTCCGAGGTCTACTGATAAGCAACAACGCCTGCAACGTGAGCTTCAGACATTCTTTCGCTTTGTGCGCTCTTCCTGCTAATAAACAATCAAATTTTTAATGTCAGTACGATGGCGTTTTCTTTCACAGAACTGCGCCGAAAACTTGAGTGTTCTTAACCCGTATGGGTAAAAATTACCCAATCGATTTTTAAATATAATTTTTTGATCACTTCCGATTATTGTCTAAGGCCACCCTCAGTAACTTTCCAATGAACCATTCCGACTGTCGGGACCTTCGTCAGTTCCGCTTGCAGGGCCGTAAAAACACTCCCTGGGTAAATTTCACCCAGCGCACGCTCATGCGTTTCAGTTTGGTATTTCAACATATTTTTTTCTCTCGTTTGTATCAATTGTAGAATTCAATTCAAATGTACAAAATTAATAAAAATATATTAATTAATGAAGGTATTACTAATTACATGCTTCAAAACAATTAAAATTCGGACTTAAGAAGTAATTTTTCATCTGGATATTTTTTACCCAGCGTGCGTACTTACGTTATGGCAGGAAACGCTCTTCTTGCCGTCTTTTCTTTCTCATTTCTTCTCAATTTTATCTTTGCGTAATGAAATAAAAATGTTCAAACTTAATAAAATTAGGTTAATGATTCAATATATTATTATTTACATGCTTTTAAACAATTAAAATTCGGACTTAAGAAGCAATTTTCTTCTTGGAATTTTTTTTGTCCAGTTCGCGTTCTACCGGGTTAATTCACCGGGAATTATACGTGAATTATTGGCTCCGGAAATTATACGTGAATTCTTCGTGAATTTTTCTCCGTAGACATGAAACATTGCAACTTTCTAAAATCCAAATCCCATTGAATTTATACATGCTTAATAATGCCCTGAGGCACGTTTTTCACAGTTTAGATTTTATTTTTCTCCAGGAAGGAAAATAAAACAGAATTATCTCAATTTGTTTACTTTGTTAGAGTCCTTTACAAAATAATCTATCTGACAAATGAAAAATTATAGCAGGATAAGAAATCTTGAAGCTGATTTGGTAAATTTGAGTTTGAAATTCTTAAAGTAGTTTCAATTTTTCGTCGATTAATATATCCTGTAACATTTGTGACTTCTGTTTGTTGATATATTTTGAGTCCCAGTATGTGGAATGGTAAATATAAATTCCGCACCTTAAATTATATATATATACACACACACACACCCACATCACACACACCCACACACACACACACACACACACACACACACACACACACAGGGTGATTGGTAATTCGAGCTATTCATGGAAAGGGGTAATACTAGAGCACATTTGCAACAAATTTGACCCTATGCACCGGTGGTCGGAAATCAATGGGTTTCGAGTTATTGCAGTTTGTAGATTTTCGTGACATATTCCGACTTGCGACCAAAAAACTACTAATTGTGAAAAAACTACTACACACTGGACACTTAATCGACACGTTGCTAACAGCTGACGAACGAGTGACTATTGGGAAAAAAATTCATACCCAAAATTCCCATACCCACAGAAAGAAACAGTCATTGGAGCACACGTCATGAAGAAATTTGGAAATTATCGTTTAAATCGTAGAGGATTACTCAAAAAAATGGTAACACACTGAGCGTAAAAATTGCGGGAAAAAACTTCCTCGTTTCATAAGCTCTCCAAAAAGATACAAATGTTGTCAACTGGCACACGGGTTGGGGGAAAAATCTGAATAAAAAGCGGAGAAGGCGCGTTGTAGACCCCCATCATCTGACAAGAATTCTGTGGACGGACGAATCCAAATTCGACCGCGATGGTATTACGAATTTTCATAATGCGCATTTTTGGGCCCCTAAGGGTCATAACCCAAGAAAATCTAAAGAAAAAGCTCACCAGAGAAAATTCTCACTAAATGGGAATCATCCACAATCATGTTATCGGGCCATTCTTTCTGCCACAAAACCTAAACGGCATTACCTACGAAAACTTCCTAAGGGAAGAATTGACGACGCTGCTGGAGGATGTGCCGCTCGCAACGAGAAGGGCTATGATTTACCAACATGATGGCTACCCAGCCCACTATTCCGGGGTGTGCGACAATGGCTGGACGACAATTATCCCATGCGATGGATTGGTCGAGGCGGCCCGACCATCTGGCCGGCGAGGATTCCGGATTTGACGCCATGCGACATTTGGGGTCACATGAAAGAGTTAGTCTACAGTACACCAGTGGATTCCCAAGAAGAGTTGAGAGAGAGAATTGTGACAGCCGCCCAATACACAAGAGACAAGAGTGTCAACGCGAGTGACTGTGCCTGGAGTACGCCGCAGGTTGCGTGCTTGCATACGTAACCGGGGGAGGCAATTTTTAACAGGATTTGTAGTTTTTGTAACAGTTAATTCTGACAACCTGGAATCATGAGAATGGTAAATAACGTTATTATTTCACTAATTTTCGTTCCTTTATTTCTCACAACGGACAACTTGTTTTCACTTTACAAAGAGGTCTACAACGCGCCTTCTCCGCTTTTTATTCAGATTTTTCCCCCAACCCGTGTGCCAGTTGACAACGTTTGTATCTTTTTGGAGAGCTTATGAAACGTTTTTTCCGCAAATTTTACGCTCAGTGTGTTACTATTTTTTTGAACAATCCTCTTCGATTTAAACAATAATTTCCAAATTTCTTCATGACGTGTGCTCCAATGACTTTCTTTCTGTGGGTATGGGAATTTTGGGCATGAATTTTTTTCCCAATAGTCACTCGTTCGTCAGCTGTTAGCAACGTGTCGATTAAGTGTCCAGTGTGTAGTAGTTTTTTCACAATTAGTAGTTTTTTGGTCGCAAGTCGGAATATGTCACGAAAATCTACAAACTGCAATAACTCGAAACCCATAGATTTCCGACCCCCGGTGCATAGGGTCAAATTTGTTGCAAATGTGCTCTAGTATTACCCCTTTCCAGGAATAGGTCGAATTACCAATCACCCTGTATATATATATATATATATATATATACCGTGACCCTTGAATTTTTGGAAAGTTCGCCTTGAAAACCGGGAATTATACTTGAATTTTATCATGATCGTAGAGTGACCACCCTGCAAGATAACAACTTGCAAACAGAACAAATGTCGATCAAAACTTCATTAAAAATGGCGGGAATGTGAGAATGCAGTTGTCCACCACTTTGAACAACTCTTATAACACAGGTTAGTACTCGTTATGCAATTAAATATAATTGTCTGCATACTAAAGCTATGTCCATAAAACCTGGCCGTTACAGATCGAAAATGCCGGCATCTGCGCCATGCCTCTTCGTTCTGCAGTCACGCGCTATCCCGGCCCCGAGCCAAAATGTACACACTGTACTTTGTCAAGAAACTACAGTAGGACCTGCGCTATTATCGGCCTCCATAGCTAAAGATAGAGCATGAGCAAATTTGAAAGGTATTGGTAAGTTGTGCACACAACTTAATGCAGGTGCTCAATGTCCTGAACATAAGTTTATCGGTGTTGAATTGCGACACCTTATATGTATGAACTATGCTTTTCCTTCGAAACTATAAATTAATTCTTTGTTTGTTTGTGTGTGTGTGTGTGTGTGAGTGTGTGTGTGTGCGTGTGCGCGTGCGTTCGTGTGTGGAAAGAGGAGAGTTCTGCGCTAAGAAAGGCGGAATACAACCCGAAGTTAGAAGACTTACAATTACAAAAAATATTTATTTTAATTGCGTGATGTTACTTCATATAGAATTTAGTGAATACTTTTTTAAAAAAAATATCTTACTGGTAAAAGTTGGACGGTCGCTTCTTCGATACCAAATGTTCATACATTTCAATAAATAATAAATAACTGTTCTCAGGAACGTACATATATATTGAATGATGCAGAAGAGAAAATAATATCTTTAATAGCTTCATACTGTACGCATATTCCTATAGATTAAATGTTACTTCTTCCAATTTTTACTTTTTTTTAGCTCTTGCATTTTGCGTGGCATCAACCCTCCATTCTGTACGCCCACGTAACTCCTACACACGTTTTTATGAAAATCAATTGCGTTGCTAAGTCTGCTATATTTTCTCGTATTTTGTATTGTTACTTTTACGTCACTTTTCTTTACTTTTCCCTAATTGCGACGGCGAGGATGAGTGATAATTAGACGGAATTTATAAATACATCCATGATCGAGCCGGGTCTTCTATTGTTTTTACCCGTCAAGAACATATGTATGACGTAATTCTAGTCGACCAATGCCTTTTCACCAAACCTGATTGTTTTGCAGTCATGTACCCACCTTGCTCGCCTGTATAATCACTCAAGACTCGAAGTAGCATTAACATACCCCCACCCCCCCACCCCGTAGGGAGATTGCTAATTGACACTGAAGTTAATTACCTCGTAGGAAGTTGGGGGAAATTAGCAAAGGTAAGGAAAACAGGAAAGTCATTTCTCATTAGATTGTTTATGCAAGAGTTCCCCCGTCGGTTATTGCTCTGCACGGAGGATCCATTACATTGGTGATTTGATTATATCTCCCAGCACGGTATCGACTGGGGCAAGTTGTCCGTGGGAGACGCTATGAACAAGGAACGAAAAGACAATAAATACAGTACAAATTACAAACTCTAAGACTATAGTCGTTGGCACGAAATTAGGCGGCTATCAGAACATGCACTGTTGCCACATCAGTGGTTTATGTTTTGGCTGCTTGACGTCGCTTTATCCCTCTTGAGTTAGGCCCGCTGTAGACGGAAGCATTTCCTTTAACATTTTTCCTAGCATAAATGCTATGTAAATGCTTCCAAAAATCTTATAGCAGCTAGTACTTTACACGGAAGCATTTCATGCAATCTTCCGATTAGCTTTTGCGATTTCGATGTATAATATATACAGCGCGAAAGGCACACTAAGTTTAGGCTTACCATATTTTTTTGGGTCCAGCCCAGAACATATTCGCAATCAACTCGTTACTGCCGATTTTCTGTTTTATATTACAAAAATAAATTGAAATTACTTAAAAGCCTTAACTTTTTATTGTAACATGAAACTATAAATTGTACTAGAAAAAATATGAACATTATTTTCTAAAATCAATCAATTAATTTTCAAGTGTTTAATTGAATAAAACATTTTCTGATGTTTAGGAAACGAAGCCTCTCTGTTCTAGGTAGCATTATCTGTTAGTTGACTCACTTGAACTTTTCACTAGACATGACTTTTTTCAGAAATGGCTTGTTTGTTTTAATAAAATCCACAACATGAAAGTTCTGAATTAATTTTAACATTCAGCAGATGTTTAACAGTGCATACTACGTAAAAGTCTACCGTTTCCTGCATACCAAATATTCCTCATAATTGAAAATACTCTCTCAACTGGAGCAAATGTTCTAAGCAAAGACGTAGCACACTAAACCATTTTAGAAATGTTCTTGCGTGAAATACCAGTCTTTTGAAACCCCTTAAAAATTGCTCGCCGCTTCTCTTCAATAGTACCTGATACTTTTTCAGAACTTGAACCACAACCTACCTTTTGGTTTTGAATTACCTTGTTCAACAATGTACGTTCATCAAAATAGGTCATCAATATTTACGGCATCTTTTACAATTGCATTAATAACTTGTGCACTCTTTTGTAAATCAGAATAGGTATAATCGATCCTTATAATCGATCGATCCTTGCCAGTCATAAATTTTGGTCGTGAATATTCTGTACTGCTAGCTATTTTCATGTTCAGATTCTCAGAATCACGGACAGCAATAAAAAACCAGGACTGTCCGGCTTAATCCCGGACGTATGGTAAGCCTTACTAAGTTATACCATCTATGGTTAGTGCACGGCGTTTACTATTGAAACAACTAAAATATTCTTCCATACGTATACTGCATATGCTATAAAGTATGTATTTAAGCAGCGCAATTGATTTGTATGTAACACCCTTTTTACAGGAAACGTTATTCCTCCCGCTTGAGGCTTTTAAAAATGTGAAGTGATACGTTGTTTACCTCTCATTTGGCCGCTATTACATCAGCACTCGTGACCTAGAACTCGCTTCTGATTGGTTATGCTACGAAAAATGTCTACGGAAAGAGGATCGGTTCTATTCTTAAGAAATGCCATAAGATTTTTTACTTTACTAGTGGCATTTTGTTCATGGCATAATGTTAAGAAAAATGCTTTCTTCTAAAGCGGGCCTTAATAACGACGACGATGATAAGTAGGGTGCAGATTTATAGGGAGTAAGTATGTGTAAAACAGTGATGTAGACACCAAAGAAGATGTCCACGCAAGTCAAACCAACAGAAACAGTAGTAAGATTCTGCCCTTTCTCACACGTCAATCCTTTGCAGAGCGAACATTTTTAAAGCCTTTAAACAATAATCATTACAGTTATTCCGGGATATTTTAATTGCAATGACACATTCCAAAATCCCTCTGTATTGAAAGTCATAGTAGAAGGGCAGGAGGATAGAACCATGACACAGCAGAATTTGACACGTCCGGTGTTAGGTTACATCCGGTGACAGCCGTGTATGAGCGGATAGAACGCTGAGTCAGCAAAACGTTGACGTGCCTGTTGACCTTGAAGATGTCCAGCGAAGAGCCGTGTGGCGATGTGGAAGAGGGAGGGGTAATTGACCTGTGACGTTGTTTCTTGGTGTATGCTAACCTAACACGTGCGTATGTGTGTGTGTGGAGGATATGCGCGCGCATCAATTGTGTAAGATGCAAATACATGAAGGAATCTGATTTTGAGATAGCGCTGTAACCCGAAAGCTTAGCGGCTAAGGTTATTGATCTGTAAACAAGGGGTGTTGAGGGTTCGATTCCTGGTAGAGTCAATATTAATTGATTGATTGCGTTGGTGTTTTAAGTCCACTTTATGCACAGCAAGGCTAATCGGTACTGGATATACAGTTTAAAGTGGGGATCCGAACCACTATGTGCCTCCACCGGGTATCAAACCCGGGACCCGTTGATTACAAGGCGACGACGTCAGTATTGAATTGTATCGATTAGCCTCTTTGTACATAAACGCAACAAAATAACGACGAAATGCGAGTGGCTAACGTTGTCGCCTCGTAATGAAGAAGTCCCGGGTTCGATTCAGTATGTAGTGAAATGGAATCAATTGTTATTGGCCCCCATTATAGATTCCGATTAGCCTATCTGTGTATAGATAGTATTTGTATAAAAACAATATGGCGGCTGTGTTTCGCGTGCGGCGCGGCGCGGATGTTTTAACCAAGTGGTTTAGGGTTCGATTCCCAATGTTGGCAAAATTGAATATTTAATTGTATTTGTTTTAAAAGTCCCGATTAGCTCTTGTGCACAAAGATAAAATGAACTAATTGGAAATATGATGTTTATGCTGTAATCAAAAGGTCCCGGGTTCGATTCCCAATGTTGTCAAATTGCCTGATAATGATGTTCTTTTTAAAATAAAAAAGAAGTTTGTTGAGTCCCCATTGGTATTTATTTATGCAGGAACAGATATTAAAAAATCAAAACAAAATGGCTGACACTGTTGTTTTGTATTCAAGAGGTTTCGGGTTCGAGTCCCAATGTTGGCAAATTGCAGAATAACATTGATTTGATTAGAAAGTGAGTTACTATTCCCGATTAACCTTGATACACAAGTAGAAAATGGCTGACTTTGTAGTTTTGCAACCAAGGGGGTCGAGGGTTTGATTTCCACTGGGGGCTAATGTTGGCGTTTTTTTTAACGCAGTCCCGATTAACCGTAATGCATGAAGTTGTTTCGCCGGATATCGAACCTGGAACCCCTTTGATTACAATGCAAAGACTTTACCACTAATGTATAAAGAGAAAGTATATTCTGATGTTTTACCGTGTGGGTCCAGTACGGATTACCTTTAATGCATAAAGAGTAGGTAAGATAAGCAAGATGGCCGACACTATGGCTTTGTGATCAGAGGGGGGTCGCAGGCTCGACTCCCCCAATGCAGGCAACATTCTATGTTTCAGTTCCATGTAAAATTCTAAAGTTATGTTAACCTCAATGTATAAAGGGAAATTAAACAAAGAAACAAGCAAGATGGCGACATATGTGATATAGAAACTAATTCGATTTTTCTCTTAAGTTTTTTTTTATAGTGAAAAGAAAAAATAGAGAATCACTACTAGAAATAGAATGAAAATAAAGATACTTGCCTTTGCATGTCCAGCGCCGTGCAGAAAAACTCTCATGCTTTATCTCCGACAAGTCCACAATACACACCTTTTTTTCATTATATAGTTAAATATTAATGTTGTTATTAACACTGATTGTTACCAGTAAAAATATAAACCATGTGTATTTTTAAAGGGTTGATAAGTGAAAGAAAAAGAAAGCATATCGTATATTTTACCCCTGTTTATTACCAATATTTACAAATTCAAAAGAATCACACACACACATATACGTAACATGTTTATATTGTGACACCAGTTTATAAGCATGTTATTTAGCAAGTTTTTTATTTTTCAAGTTTGTTCACTCACCCCAGCTGCGAATCCACGGGGAGGCCGATATGGGTGATCGCCCCTCCCAATTGGCAGGTTTTTGGATATATTTCGTATTATGCCTAATGTTTTTGAAGGTTGAAAATGATCTTTTATCTTCATGTTCAATGTCGAGAATATTTTTCAAAGTTTGATTTAAATCAACTTTGTCCTCAGGTAGGTCAATCGCTACTGGATCTGCAGTTTAAATTTGGATCCTAACAACGGTGCAATGTGCCTCAAAATCGGATCGAGACCCCAAGAGATAATAGCTCTATCCCCCTGATTGCCCATACAAACAAGTTCAAGAAATAAATATTTACGCTTCCGAAAAATACGCATGTTCAATGTATCAGTATACGCCTAATCCAGTTGTTAGTCACACTTTCTTAATTTTACACAATATGAACCACGTATTCCAACCCAAAGGGTTAATCTCTAGATGGAAGTCAGCATGTTTCCTTTTTACAGTACAATAAACTGCTTGCATAAAACAGTGCAGTGTAGGTTAGAAAAGGTCGGTGGGTGAAGTACCCGACTGAAATTCTCGTGGACATCTGTAACTTCTGGATCCACCACTGACTCACCCACATAAGGAATTGTGTCACTGTGATAGCCATAGCCACTGTCTGCTGCAACCACTGAATTAAAATGTTTCACTATTTTTTGCACAAGCATGTTCTCACAGAAAACAAACATTTCTTTGGGAAGTCTTTTCCCGTCGATGTTTTGTATAGACAAAGGCTCAGGTTTTGTACATCCATGTAGGTGGGAAAGCACAAACTTCTCCTTATTACATGCATGGACAGGGGAAAGATCCGTGCATCCGAAACACTTTTCGCGAAGGTCGAGAATGCAAGATTCCACACACTTTTCAAAATATAATTTCAGATACGGCGACACTGTTTCACACACAACCTCCGCATGCTCGATGCACGTTAATATGTTCATAAAGTTCCGCCACGAACTTTCTGCGATGAACACTATCTCCAGGGAACCGTAAGCTGGTTTCTTCCTTATAATGATCTGACGGCGGTTGTACAGTGTGGACATCTTCGCTGGACATCTTCAAGGTCAACAGGCACGTCAACTTTCTGCTGAATCAGCGTTCTATCCGCTCATACACGGCTGTCACCGGATGTAACCTAACACCGGACGTGTCAAATTCTGCTGTGTCATGGTTCTATCCTCCTGCCCTTCTACTGTCATGTATTAAGTCCCATCCACGACACAGATGTGCCACTTCGTTTGTTGTTTCATCTATTAACATAAGTATTGTTTGTAACATAACTGTGTAGAATAACCTAGAAAGAAAGTGTGAGTCTGATTATGTTCTAACGTGTTTTCTCTCCCCTTGCAGTGAAGAAAATGTATGGAAGCTATGCCAGGCTGTGAAGAACCAGCACCCAACGGAGCTACAACAGTGTCACGTGGTGTTCGTTTCCAACGAGAAGAGGGTCGTTCCCCTGTGGAGGCAAAAGTCTGGGAAAGACGAAGAAAGGCTGGTTATTTGGGTAAGTACGTCCTCGTCCTCTCTGGTTTCAGCGTTCAAGACTTTCATTTCGCCCAAATCAAAATTCCATTCCTCTGCAACTTATTCGGATATTCCAACGCAAGGTGTAAGATGGATGGGTGATTATTTTTTATAGAGAGAGTATATGTTTTCTAAAAGAGCTTCCGCGTAGCGTGCGAGCCTTTGGTCCTTTCTTCAATCCCCGGTGGGATGACAATTGTGGGAACTGCGTGCCGTAAATTGTAAACTACTCCGGTGTCGAAAGCCAGTGTCACGCCCCCTCTTAGGGTACGTACTTTAGTTTACAATTTATACCACGGCTACATACAACTTAATCTCAGGGTTAATGGATTATTGGTTCGAGAATACGAATAAGAAAGCGTTTATTGCCAAAGGACATGTTTAAAGGCGAGTCTACCTAGTCGTATCATAAATACTGACATAAAGTTTGAGGCAGTGTGTACAACCGGTTTTCAAGGTCGCGGCCAACCTTCCTGTGCAAGAGGCTGGAGCGGGCCATTGTGAGTTGAGCTGTCATAGAGTAAGTGTGTTCGTAAAAGTGTAGCTATGGAGTGGGGCGATTACGAAAATCGTGTGGCAGTAATAGTGCTTCATAAAGTGGGTCAAACAGCCCCCATGATATTCAGAACACTTAAAAAGTTGAATATCAGCAAATCTTTCGTGTATCGGACCATCAAGCGATTCACAGAGACTGGGACAGTTGATGATAGCCCAAGGCAAGGCCGCCCACGCAGCGTACGAACCAAAAAGTCAATGCAAGCAGTGGCAGCCCGTATTCGGAGAAATTCTGTACGAAAGCAGGCAGTGCTTGCTCGTGAGCTGAACATTCCCAAAATGTCATTGTCTCGTGTGTTAAGAAGTGACTTGGGGTTGAAGGATTACCGGCGAAGTACAGGTCACTTCCTCAATGCACGTCTGAAAGAGCAGAGGGTGATAAAAGCAAAACGCCTCCTGCAGCGTTACGCCAACAATGGCCACATGAAAATTCTTTTCACAGATGAAAAGATATTCAACATTGAGGAAACTTTCAATCGCCAAAATGACCAGGTGTATGCGTCAACATCCCACGAAGCTCGGGAGAAAGCCCCGAAGACCCAGAGGGGTCATCATCCGGCCTCAGTCATGGTTTGGTGGGCGTGGCGTATGATGGCACCACCAAGCTGCATTTTTTGAAAAAGGGGTGAAAACGTCAGCCAGAGAGTACGAAAATACTGTGTTGAACTCTGTTGTGAAGCCTTTGAGTGATACTTTGTTCAGGAACCAACATTGGACCTTCCAACAGGATTCCGCACCAGCCCATAAGGCACACTCTACCCAGGAGTGGCTCAAGAGCAATGTCCCGGACTTCATTGCTCCAGCTGATTGGCCTGCTAGCAGCCCTGACCTCAACCTGTTAGACTACAAATTGTGGTCAGTGCTTGAGGGCATGGTCTGTACGAGGAGGCATGCCAATATTGACAGTCTGAAACGGTCCCTGGTGAAGGCAGTGGCGACTTTCCCTACGGAGACAGTGCGTAATGCTGTAGATGAGTGGCCGCAGAGACTTCAGGCCTGTGTGAAGGCCAAAGGCGGCCATTTTGAAAAATAATTGGTGTTATGTGTTCGTTAGACCTGTAAGTAACCTATACAATCAGGACATTAAAGTATCTTTAACACTTTCGTCATAATTCACTTTCAATGTTGTGTCAGTATTTATGATATGACTAGGTATATTCTGAATCTTAACAACGTACAGAGAAATATTTGGCAAGTTTGAATATACGTAAATTATATTCTTCTTATATATGAATGATTAAGCTTCTTCTTCTCTCGTCTTAGCGGCTTCTTCTTCTTTCATCAATTACTTCTATAGTAAATATATGTCTTGTTCTTCTTTCATCAATTTCTTCTATGATAAATAGGAAAGGCTTCTTCTTCTTTCACCAATTTCTTCTATAATAAGATAGGAAAAGCTTCTTGTTTTTTCTTCTTACGACATCATATGGTGAATATGAAAGGCTTCTTTTTCTTTAATCAATTTCTTCTATGTACAAATGGTTATCCCCCTTTAATTCATCGCCATTCTTATTTCCTCTATTCATATCAATTCTTATTTCTTCTTACTCAGCAATTCTTATTTTCTTCTATATTCCGCCGAGATATTTATATTTCTTATATTTTCGATAAATTATTGTATTTAGTCCTTCCACTGCAAATTCTTATTTCTTCTATTCTTCTTTGGCAGCAGAAAGTCTTATTTCTCTTATTTATCGCAAATATTTTCTTTACCATATCTCTTCTCAATAATATAGAAAATCATTATACTGCATTCCTTGTCGAGAATTGAACCAAAGCTATAGATGATTTTTAGGGGCGTCTAGTCTGACAGTAGCGCCTCCTCCTAAAAACAACACCGGGGATTTAACCCAGGATCGCTAATAGCCAGCGCTGCCTATGGCCCAGTGCGACTAATAAATAGCGCAGCCGTAAAGTGCTTCGGGGCGTCTAATTTGACAATAGCGCCACCGGGGACAAACAACCAAAAACCTGACGACGTTCTCCTCGCCAGAGGTAAATAATATCAATCCCGATCTTTTAGATTTCTGTAATCATCTCCTCGCTTATTAACTTTCCGTAATATTACGTATATGAATATATCGCTTATCATGATAATTTGCTATTTAGAATGTGTCATTTATTTCTTCCATACATTCTTGTACGCTTCATTTGTTTATTTCCACAATCAACTCTCTTTCTCAATATTTGGCGCGCTGCCACCTGTCGTCGCTCCCGCTAACTATTCCGTCTCGCCTTCGTGATTGTGTCTGCCGATTTGGCACGTGACACCAGAAAACAGCGGCGATTGAATTGGACCCTCTGACCACGCTTCACCTAATAAGAAAATCGCTTGACCTGGTGTGGCACCCAAAAGGGCTGTTGTGCCACGCAGTTTAGTTTATGTGTTGTATAATGGTCAAACCTGTCGTTAGTTCGTTTTTTTCCAAACGATATGGGAGTTTCAATGTTGAACCGATATCTATCACTACCCGAACATTCGCAACACTGTACGAAAACGAGACTGTTTCGAGTTTGAAATGCCCCTCTCGTTCTCGGCTTGATATCGCAACTGTACCCTTCTAAGCGAAAAAAAAGTCTTAGTCCCACATGATTTCGAGAAAGTACTGTTCGCCTTTGGCTGCACATTGATATAAAATTTATGAAGGCCTAAACCAAGCGAAGTGGAAGGAACCTTTTTGACCTAGCAGGGCAGTAAGTCTCGTTCTACGAGGAGCGTCCCATAAGTCCTGAGCCTCAACCGGAAGGAAATCCCATAAAACCAAATGTCTAGGCTATTTTTAGATATAGTTTTCTTCAGCGTCCCGGACTCGTGTCAATGACGTCGTCATCACGGTCAAAACACTCCTCAGCCAACACTTTTTCAGGCTGGGAAAGAGAGGGTAAACCGACGGTGCAAGATCAAGTGAATATGCTGGGTGTACCAGCAATTTGAACCCTCATTCATTGATGGCAGCCGTGGCAATAAGGGGTATGTGGACGGAGATATTTTCCTGATACCTAGAGATCTTCCCGTTGCACTCCACCGTTGATTTCGATATATGCAGTTCGTCGCCAATGTGTCTGGTAGTCACACTTCTTTCTGCGGTAATCATCTTGTGCGCTTCATCCACATTTTCCTATGTCACCACCTTCACTGGCCTGCTCCTTCTTCCGGTTTTAAGTACCACTACGCATCTCTTTATCATTCATCGTGGCGTGTGGTTGTCACCATGTTCTTGGGTCGAATCCCCTTATTTGTTCAGAAACCTGATTACAACTAAAGGCAAGTTTTCACGCATTAAATACACAGTTCTATAGATCTACGTACAATTAATCAGACAGCCATCTGCTTGTTGTGTCTGAGTAAGTTACATGGTCAAGATGTAGATGAAACTTTTACTTGACATTCTATTTTTACTAATGTCTCGAACGAGATGAGATCGAGGCCTATTTCAGTACCAGCGGCTGCATGAAGTCAGGGATCCTACTGAATTTGAAAACCTGGAAAAGGCAGGAAATTGACGAAAAAACCAGCGAGTTTCATTTTAAATATTTACAGGGTAGAGAAATTGACCTCGGAAAGCGTGAAAACTTAGGGAATATTAAATTGATATTTGAACTTCTACCGAATTGGGATTTTTCACATATCTGAAATCCTAATTTCATACAACATGTTGCCTTCACTATAAGAGAAAATCTGTAGAGTATGTCCTTTCTTGCGAGTGGAGCCATTGTTTTTTTTTACTAAAGAAAATCACTCCTATACTGCAGACACCATTAAAGTAAGCCGAACGTGTAGAGAGAGGTCTAGAATTTGAGTGTTCCTGTTACAAGTCGGGAAATTTGTTTTGCCAAAAGTAGGCGGGATTTCTATAACAGTTAACCATTACGTAAGCAACCGTAAATCACGTGCTCTTGTTTACGTTAACAGCGTATAGAGCGGGACGCGACAAGTAGCCTTTCCGGGCAGCGCAGCGCGGAGCAAAAAACAAAGGAGACGGGTGGAAAAGAAGCGAGGTGCCAGTAAACTTGTTGATTTCCATGCCGTGCGAGATCGATGCACTGCACTGCGCCGTCGGAGGCTTTAATATTTAATTTCGAGCAGCCGTTGCGAGAGAGGCCGCTCATTAGCGTAACCTTAAAGTGCTCGTTTCGTAATGTGAACGCCTGTATTGTTGGCGGACTTACCTTGGTAGCCTTTCCAATTACAAAGGGAAGTACGAGAGAACGAGTTTTTTCGCCTCGTCGCCATGGTTACTGCCGATGTTTCTGTTGTCTATAACATTTTCGGACTGGTGCCTCGGCAAAAACTTTGGGTAGTTTATTAATATGGGCCAGAGTTGAGGCGTTGTATGGCGTGGTAACTTAACAAATTTGTTTGTTTTCCTGTATTGTTTGGTTTTTTGAGAGTTACCAAATCTGAGAGAAACTCAGGAACGGAAAAACGAAAGGCAGATTCTAATACAATTAAATTGGCACAGTTGAAGTTAAAAGTTACTACAGATTATAATATTAAATCTGTAGGAATTGTACTCAGTGGGACAAGAACGTATTTTGAACAGGAGGTTATTGAAACAGTATGCCTGAAGGGCTTTTGGACACAAAATGTATGAAGAAACGGTATAAACATGGATCAAACAAATAACAAGAATGTCATGAAATACTGTATATTGTAAACAGTTTTGATATAAAAGGGGCAGTAAACTTTCTGTTTTTATAGCCACAACAATATCCCCATTTTTGATTTAGATGGCAAATTTTATGATTGCAGTAGGTCCTAACCTAAACAGAATAAAGTGCACTGTGCTTAACCAACAAGTAGGCTACCCGACTAACTATACTCTATTTAAAAACTTAAAACAACTATGCTCTACTACAATAATTTATTTATTTATTTAACAGAGAATTCCAAATACAGTTTTGGCCTTTTTACATTGGAATGTAATAACAATGGAAGTAACAATAAAGAATAATAACATAAACTAAAATACATATATGAGATAAAGTGAAGTATACGTTGTTACACAGTAGCTTTTTAAAACTTCCCTGGTTTTCAAAAATGTCAACTCGGTTTGGTAGAGTGGTGTATTGGCCGGGTAGTCTGTGGAAGAGAGAACGCTCTATTAGGCTTAATATTGATTTCTGATATGTGAAAAGCTGAGTGCTCCTTGTGGTGCGGGACGGTACTCGAAAGTGAATTTCTTGAAGAAGACGATCACTTCTTATGTTTCCATTGGTTATTTTATGGAGGAAAATATGGTCAGCAAGTTTGTGTCTATCGTGACCGGTATGGATGTTTACCATTTTCAGAAAGATGGACTTATGTAATGTTTTGTGGATGGAATTCAGTGACGAACAATGGCCAGGAAGGAATTTAGAACAGAATGTAGTCTATCTAATTTTGAGGGGCATGCCATAGACGAGATCGGAGAACAGTATTCAAGTTTTGGTGAAACGAAAGATTTGTAAAAAGTGCCAAGAGCAGACAGGTTGTTTATTTCAGTAAAACGATAGAGGAGACCCAGCATAGGCATGGAACCCTTAGTGACTGCAGAGATGTGGTCAGAAAAGGAGAGTTTCTCATCAAATATGACGCCTAAGTCCTTCTGTGCGGCAACTCTTTGAACGTGATTATTTTTTATGAAATATTGCGTATTAAATGTATTTTTCTTTAAGGAGAAGGTCATGGTGGTACATATCTGAGGATTATGTTTCAGGTTCCATATTTAACACCACTTTATTAGGGTGTGCCATGCCATTTACATTTGATATTTTACTGTATATTTTGCAATCATCGGCGAACAAAAGAAAGTTTTTACATGAGTCAGAAAGATATTCTGGAAGATCATCAAGGTAGAGGATGAAGAGAGAAGAGGTCCAAGAACACTGCCTTGGGGAACACCAGAAGATACACCTCGATAAGAAGAAGAGGTTCCGCAAAGCACAACCTTTTGTTGTCTGTTTCGGAGGTAGTGTTTGAGCAGAGAGAGAAATTTCCCATCAATATTAAAACAATGAGATAATTTATGTAGGAGGTAGTTGTGGTTTATAGAGTCGAGGGCTCTGGAGAAATCAATATATATATATAATATTACATTCAGTTGGGAGTTTTCAGATATACAGTTGATAGCGTCAGATAATACGATGCTCAAGTTAGTTAAGCAGGAGCTGCCTGGTAAGAAGCCGTGCTGTGCTGTATTTATGTATGGAGAGGTGAATTTGTAAAGTCGGTCCTTTATTATTTTTTCACATCCGATAGAAAGTGGTGATGACGGGGAAGTGGGTCTATAAGAATCAACAGCAGCCTTGTCCCCAGCTTTATATAACGGTACCACATTAGCCTTATCCCATGAATCCGGGAATGTTGCCTCATTGAAGCATCTGTTTAATAAAATAGAGAAGGGAATAGCGAGAGAAGAAGCAGTGTTTTTGAGGAAAATAGAAGGGATTTCGTCAGGACCATTTGCGCGATTTTCAGGCAATGAAGATAGGCAGCTTTGAACTTCTCTGGGATATGTCAGAGAGTGACCGCAAACTGGAGTGAGATTAGGAAAAGAAGATGCCGCTGTATTTGACACTATAATTTTAGAGAAAAAGGAGTTAAAGAGATCAGCTCTGTCAGGGCCCTCTGCGTGTGCTGAGTCAATCTTTACTTCGAAAGGTATTCGGGAATTTTGCCTCTTCGAGTTGATGAGTGACCAAAAACGTCTGGGATTTGATTTGATGTTGTTTGGGATAGCACCGATGTATTCATTGTATTTAATTTTCTGCAGTGGCGTCTTAAATCGCTGAAGGTTTTTCGAGTGTTCTCGTTAGGAAATTGTTTCCAGAGATCCCAGGCCTTATTTCTCTTTCCCAGGGCAAGTAGGAGTTCAGAGTCGAACCAAGAAGGAAACTTGCATGATTTAGTTTTCTTAAGTGGTACGTAATCTTTTATCGCTGCGTGAATTACATCTGTCAGCACGTCACACGCTTCCTCCAAATTTCCACTTTCCAGAAGGTTTCGCGAAAGTTCCGCTCAGCGAAATATCCGCTCATACTTCCAAGAACCATTAATGACCCTCCCCCACCCAAGAAAATCAAATATTCATGTATTATATTTATTTAATATCTGATTCCCATCACACATTTTCCAGGCTGTGGACTGGCTAAATAACTGAAATATTTTTCAACTATTTAGACGTGTTTAAAATCTGTTTATAAAAACCTCGTCATTATTGTCTTGCTAGAAAGCTTTGTCATATCATCTGTTTATCGAGTTTACTGCAGCTTTTGTAAGAATGATATCGCTCTGAGAAACGATATAATGTTGCCTGTTTCTTCGTACCTCTTTACTGTGTTCTCGATTCTTCGAGGCGCGCTTCATCCGGGGCTCAACATGAATGTTCAGTGACACTTAACACTTCACTGTCCCTACCTTTCATTGTCCCGTGACACTTCTTCGATTGCTCCCGGAGACATCGCCAAGTGGTAAGGCCGTTTGCTGTACTCCTGTACTACCGGTACGCGTAGTCTTCATAGCTCGCGCGAGGCTTGCCCTTGGTAGTTGCAAGAATCTCCATAGTGCACCCCACAAAATTCACACCTGAAATGAAATAAATAGTTGGTGGCGAAGGGGTGCATTACTCTCAGCGGTGAGTCATACGGAGGTGCACTTTTTATCCTTCAGGAAGCTGAGCGCAAATTTCGCAACATTCCATTTGAGCGAAATTTTCACTGACCACATTTTTCATACAATCTTCCAGAATCGTCCACGGGATGGAATCCAGCGCCGAACGGATGTCGTCCGGGGGGGTGGGAGGTCGTTGACTCAGGTGGTCCGGGAGCCAGAATACACCGTCCAGCGATTCGTGGTCCGAAGGATCACTACTCTCTTATCCGTGTTCTATTTGGTTATTCCTCTTTCTGGGAGGAGGGAGAAACTAAACTTATTGTGCATGTTCCATCAGTCCGAAGTCTCTTCCTTCCTTTCCTTACCCCCCGGCACCCCCCCCCCCCTTTATTTTACTATAGGCAGTGCATGATGCACGTCAAAGAATTTAGGACAGAATAATGGCAGCCCGCAACACACGACGACTTGACTGGTTGCATAACTTTAAGGATAAGTTTTATAAAGTAAATCAGTAACGTGACTTGGCGGCAAATGATCAACGTTCTGTCGTGGTGCTTATGTCTTTTATTTCTTCAGCTGTCTTCAGCAGATTATCTACTAATAAAGTGGAAAATATTAGCGCCTGGAATCCCTGAATTTATTTAATATTCTTCACAAACACGAAAAAATTACGTCACCTGGTGATACAAATCGTGTGAAATGTAGACATTTTTAAAGATTCCAGTGTATATTTATCAACGCTGTTTTTTTTTTATTATTTTTATCCAGGAAGAAGGTAATATTGTTTAAACAAATCATGTTTATTTCTGGTGAAAAGCCAAACAGATCTCCAGCCACCGACTCGGCAAACCATGTGGTCAGAAGTCAAGTCTTGTAAGCTACATTATGACTTATGGCTGTAATTCTGCTGGCGTTGATCCTTCACGATGTCGTGTAAGCAGACAATAATTTAGTCGGAAATTGTTATTTTGGATGTAAAGGGCGACCTTCCGGCAAGCCAGCCAAAAGTCAACCTCATTTCCATGTAGTACGCCCCAGTAACTTATCTTAGCAGGCCAACGAGGCTATGGCGCTTGGACTCACGGCCAGGAAATCCTTTGTGTGGTTGTGTTGTCCTCTGTTTGACCTTCTGTGTGCCGAGTCCCGCATTTCAAACCTCAGCTTTTAATAGGCAAGGAGATTTTATCCTCAGAAACAGCATTGTTTTAATTCTTGTTAAGTATTAGTTTTAAAAATTGAGTGAGGAAGTTCTTAATATACATCTTTTATTTTATTGTTAGGGGTCTCTCCTCAATTTTCTTTTAGTTAAGAGGATATCCCCGTACTCATACTATAAAAATCAATCAGTCAATTAACTTATTTTGAGCAAGCGCTCTCTAGTCTGTAGGGGAAGGTGGGGCACTTTGCAACACTTTTCAGTTTCAGTTTATTTAACTGCTACAGTTGGAACAAGTTGCAAATATGCTATGAAATGGCTCGACTTTTGGCTACTTAAGAAACAAATATGAAATTGTAATTTTGAACCTCAAGTGAGAAAAGTCTGTTAATTTAAAGCAGGTCCGAGTGTTGCTATGTGCCCCATGAATGGGGTAAGTTGCAACAGTGTTTGGGGCACGTTGCAACAGTGATTATGCATTGTCAGAATGACACTCTTTGTAATCAATGCACATATTGTAAGGATTTCTCTCCGCATACAGCCAATGGGACTATTCTTTGCAAGAACTTTGGAGTAATGTTTTCTTTCACTCTAATTTTCTTCTTGCCCTTTCCCTTTGCACTACTCTTCTTTGCATCTTCCAAAGCTTTTTTTTTAGGTGTGTCTGTTAGAATGGCACTTCTTTTACGTTTACGATTCGTTGTTTTCCTGGGTTCAGCCTTTGGGTATGGACGAACATTTTCATGAGAGAAGGAAACTTTAGGTCTACTCACTACTGAAGACATTTGCGTGCCACTTGGACCCGGCATTTCAATTTGCGAATCCAAAGGTCCACTTTGAACGTCACCTGAAGGTGATGTAATTGGCATGCATCGCATCTGGCAGTTTGGACTATGCCATCACTATCAGGCTTACTATCTACCTGTCCTGCTGGATTTGGTCGATCTGAAACGAAACATGACGCAAAGTCGCTGGCTTGGAATACCTCAGAATTGAAGAGAAATATTCCTGTTTGAGCAAAACCTGATGTTATGTTGGTAGGGGTAACTGTAATTAAAATGCTGTTTTAACTATCTGTGGTATGTAGTAGATTGTATGAGTTTTCCTGGATGATTCTTATGCCAAGAATCAATTGCTCGGCCACACACTTTCTTAAATGGACCGAAAACACTGGCATCTAACGGTCATAGTCGATGCAAACAGTGTGGAGGAAACGACAAAAGGATAATATTATTATTATTTTTGCATTCATTTAAAGCTTCACAGCTGAGATGGGAAGAGTGATTATCAATGAAAAGAAGCACAGGGGAGTTTTCGTTAGGATTCACCTGAGAAATGAAGTGTCGAATGAATTGGACAAAAGTTTCCTCAATCATCCAACCTGAGCCAGTAGCTGCTCCAATGCAGTCTGTTTGTCCATCTCGAATGAAATGGTCCCGAAAGTTTTTACGTAGAAATATTAGCATTGGATGTATAAAAGTCCGTTGAGGACTTACTGCCACTGCAACTGTCACAAGATCACCTTTTTCTGCACTGCTCACTATGCCAACCTGTTTTGTTCCTTTTCGAGCTAAACCTTATTTGGTTTCATAACAGTTGTGACACCAGTTTCATCCATGTTCCAAATTCTTGAGGATGAATAATTGTTTCTGGACAGAACTTCGGAAACTTTGTCACAAAACATGCGCACATTTTCTTTGTTGAAACTGGACATTCTTGCTAAAGAAGTTGTTCCAGGCAAGCGCACCGAAATATATTTGTTTCTCTGCAGGAATCCCCTGAACCATTCAATACCAGCCATTTCCTTTACCGACCACGATGAAGGAGCACTTATATCAGACTTAACTGCATAGAGATGAGCCAATTTTCGCACTTTCTGTGGTGTTAATTCAAACATAATCTCACTGGAACGCTGCAAGTACATTTTGAAAATATTATCTTCTTCCTCTGAAAACACTTTCCACGGTTTCGCATAACCACAACTTATGTTCTGTCCCTCACGAGGACCACTTCCTTGTAATTTCCTCTTTTGTATGTATCTTGAGAGGGTTCAATAATGAAAATTATCTGCAGCCACTTGTCTTAAGCTAAGGACTAAATATATGCGATCACATTTTTCTTTTACTTGAAAAGATTGTAAAATTAGTAGACAATAAACCGTACTTGATTTATCACATTCGGGACAGTGAACAATTACATTTCATTTCTTATTAAAGCGCTGGTCTGTCATGGGGCACTTTGCAACATTGTGGGGTACGTTGCAACATCTGTTGCAACTTGCCTCACCGACATGTTTGATTACGAAAGCTAAGCAATATCACGTTCCACACCTTCATTAAACATGTTTTCAATTGACCACATGTCGCATATTAGAAATTGTAATAGATTTTTCAAAATTACTCCCCGTCCACAAAATTCATCTTTCTTCCTCCACTCTGACAACATCTGAAAAACTGGCGTAACGAACGGTTCATCAGAGACACCTACCAACGTGTGTTGGAACGACAGTAAGCGCAACGCAGTACAGTCATCCTACATAACCGAAAAAAGCACTGTTGCAACGTGCCTCCTGTTGCAAAGTGCCCCACTTTCCCCTACCTCATTATTATGTACAGAATCAAAACAAATAACGACTTATTGAACTCCCATAAAATTAGTTAGTGCAATTTTTCATGCCAAAAAATATTTACGTACTTCGCAAGAAGTACAAGGAACTATTTATAAATAGCCTTGAATTTCTAGAAATTTCACGTTACAAACCTACAAGTATACGTGATATTTTTATACTAACATATTTTTACACTAATTATACTAACAGTCTTCGCGATTGCCTGTGGAGATTGCATTGAAACAAACAAACCTAGTGAGTAAGCAACAACTAGAATGTCATCATTAGACGTCTCTCCGGCCCCCGTGGCGGAGTGGGTATCACATCGTGCTACGACGCCAGGGGTCCCGGGTTCGAATCCCGACATGGATGTTTGAAAGTGTCCGTTCATACATTTTATCATGCCGTCACTCATCCCCATCTTCGCGAAAAAGTGGCACAAAAAACGAAGTAAAGCAAAGCAAATCAATAAAACAATCGTTAGACGCTGCGAAAGCTGCTGCGTGGAACAGCAAAACGAAAGTTGCACCATTTTTTACACGTATTTATCATTTTAGTGAACTATAGAGTACTGGAAGAACGCCAGAATGGCAAGTTGAAACAATTTTGGTAGGAGAGGCTCGCTATAACTTCTCCGTGTGAAGTCTTGCTTATCTTTCCCTAAAAGAAATCCATTTAGATTTTCTATTCCGGACATTTTTTTATTCTTTATGCTATAGAACGGATTTCTTATTCTTTATGCTAGAATGGACGCAGAACAATACTTGGATCAGTTGGCCAGAACTGTACACTTTACTTCCGCTTCTAGGCCCAATCTGTGAGCCCTTTGATGTTGACTATCCGGGTGTGACAAATCTGCAAGGTTCATGGAAACCTTGCATTTTACGCAAGAAGGGCTTTCATTCTTAGTTAACTCTCAGATGCTGTGGCTTCATCTAAAATTACTCTGGTAATTAAGCATGGATCCTACGATTAGCAATGAAGGATCTCACGCATCGTTTTTATATATATATATATATATATATATATATATATATATACCAAGAGACGCTAGTACACCCTGGACTGCATTTCGCAGACACGAAGCTACGACGGCCAGTATAATTCTCTGTAAGACTGTGTGTGTGTTGCCCTGTATTTTGTCCTTACGTGTGCTGAGTGTCCCTTTACAGCCTCCGCTTTTAACCCAGTTTACAATATTTTAGTCCTCCGACGTAATAGTTATGGATCCCGTGCAGAGGGGTGCAAATAGCTTAAGTGCTGACGCGCCCACAATTTCAAATTAATTCAATCAATCAATCAAAGCAAAGCAAGAGACACTAGTGGCAACTCTGCCACGCGTCCCTGAAAGTTTCGTCAGCGTAATTGTTTGCACCGTTGGGTTGCATACATTCAGGTTAGATTTTAAGCGCTCATAGATCAGAAACTAAGCTGTTTCGAGGTAATGTTTACAATGGAAAGTTGCTTATTTTTATTATATCTACCAGCAATACCCTATCGTTGCTTTACATGCTGGAAAATATGACAAAATATAGGGCAGACTACTAAAAAATAAGACATACTCGCCTTTCGAAAATCTTGGACACGACACTGATGACGCTACTTAAATCCACTTCTGTCATATGTGTTTTTTGACTTTAGGTGTCGCGCGGGACGGGACAGGATTTTCGATTCGCTCAGTTTTCTCCTCCGTGAAAATTAGCGCAGTTCATTTGAAATTAGCCGGCCCCCGTGGCGGAGTTGTTAGCGCATCGCGCTACGACGCCAGCTGCCCCGGGTTCGAATCCTGGCCTGGGCATGGATGTTTGTGAGTGTCCATTCATCAATTTCATCTTATCATCACTCATCCAAATCTTCGCAAATTAGCCAAAAAGTGGCACAGTAAGAGAAGTAAAATAAAGCAAATCAATGAATTCATTTGAAATTAGAAGAAAACTCATTCTCTTCAAAGGCGAAACAGAAATAAGGATATGTCAGAGACAAGTTCGATTCCCGGCGTAGCTGATCTCTGGTGGGTACTTTCCTGACAGTGTCCCTAAAGGCTCTGTGGCTCACTCAGCATCTACTCAAAGTTTTATCCAGAATTTTCGATCCGTTGGGTGCAAGTTCGCATGAGTGGGGTGTAAAAGTAAATTTAGAGCTAAAATAAGTATTGATTATTTGGGTTATTTAACTTCGCTTTTCTGCCACTTTTGGCTAATCTCGAAAATGAGAATGAGTGATGGATACTCACAAAGAACACTCATTCCTTCCCAGCGCGGGATTCGAATTCGGGTCTCCTGGCGTCGTTGCGCGATGTGCTAGCCACTCCGCCACTGTTAAATGAACATAAATTGTGAAAGATTTTGGTGTGAGATGTGTATGTGTGGACAACTCTAGGGCCGTAAATGTTGACGGAGCGTGGTGCTGATCGCGTCTCCTCTACAAATACCGGATATCTAGAATGCGAGAGGCCCTACGTGCCTTCATGGCATGATGCAATGCTCAGGGGACAACTTTACCCTTTTTTGCACCCGGTATATTGCACAACGGGGCGTGAAATTACATTGAGGGTTTTGATTGAATTTCTCGCTCTCGTTCCGATACGCCACTTAATTTCACGCCGGGGATGAAACAGTTGCTTGAGTTTCCCCATCCCTGGTGCCAAGTGGGACCACGAGTGTTGCAACGTACGTATCGCACGCTCCGGCGTTCCCTATCGATCCTTGCGGCTGCGTGCCTCGGGTGAGCGGAGGACGGGAGGTGCAGCTGATTAAAACCACGTGACACGAACATGCAGAATACCGCAGTTAATATATATCTCGTGTTCTCGTGCCCCGGCAGGTTTATGAAAGGATACAGGGTCAGAGCCCTCGTTCACAAAACAGCGTTTTGCAACCTTAAGTGTGTCTGGGTTTCGATATGTAATTGCCTTGGTTGCGTTTCTTGTCCCTCCTCCACACACACTGTCATGCCACTCCCTCTTTATGCTGTGATTTATCCACGTCCTCATCACTACGGAGTGGATTTTTTTGTTTTGAAAAACTGAAATATAATGAGTGTCCCAAAATTAACGCAGGATTTAAATTGTGCGCCAATTTTTCCCTGCAGGGTTGGCAGCGTTCTGCGAGGTCACATGTTGTAGTAAAAACATTGCGGTTAGTCAATACGGAGCGCTACAGGACGGAGGAGCGAGTGGCGATCGTTAAAATTCATTATAAGTACGGAGGCTGTGGGCAAATTACCTGACATTTTCGATAGGAGAAGCGCCCCAAATGAAACAACTGTGCGACCTCACTCAGTGCGATTTTCTTTCCTCTGGGGATTAAGTCCAAAGTTTATGCTGCGAAAATAAGAACGATTTCTGTGAAAGCAGGAATTCAGAGTTATCGACGGCATTGAGCCGCAGTTAGGAGAAAAAGTGATCCAGAATTTTGTCAAAAGAATTAGTGTGTGTGAAATCCGTCGTGGAGGACATTTGTCAGATATTCTCTTCCACATTTAATGGCAATGTTTACTCTTTCAAATAATGTAATAACTTTGCTAACTAATAAATATTTTTTTTTTCTTAAATTAAATCCTGCGTTTGTTTTGGGACAGCCTTTATTTATTTTTTATGTTGTAGAAACAGCGGAAATATGTGGCTAAAATTCATAAATAGTTTCATTCAGAATGACCCACACTTTTTCCATGTTTATACACGGATCTAATTATTGTATAGTTTCTTCGTAACTGTGGAAGTAGTGTTTTACGTAACGTGGATTGGGTGGCGCAAATTGTATGACACGAAGTTTTTTTTTGCAACCGGGTTGTTTATTTTCTTCAGTGGGGTGTCCGCTGAGATAAAATGTTCTACCTAAATTTAAATAATATTGCGAACACATAGAACGTCCTTCATTTGAACATATTAGCCCCGTCTAGTTCTGCACTTTTTACCTCTCTCTGCACCAACTCGTCTACTTCGTTGATTTGGTGTCAAGTGGTGTATTTGGTGTTTGCACTACGTTCTGGAGCGGTGTAGTGTGTGGTGTATAGTCACGTAGTGCGTGCTAACTAATCAAACGAACTATTAAAGCAGCAGACAGGCATTTGTTGAATCTTCAGAACTTGAACACCGCTATCAGTCTACAGGGTTGAACGTCATTTTCCTTGCACCAGCCTGACACCGGGATACACCTGCACTACACCCGAGTGTCAAAAAGTGCACCGAACTAGAAGGGGCTATTGGAGTTTCTATTGGCACTTGTCGTGAACGCACATGTAAAGCTGCATCGCAATTTTTGTGTCCTGGCAAATTCTGCATAAATGTTTGTTCTGGAACCTCTAATGGGATAGTAATTTACCATATATTTTGTAACTCCATTAAGCCTTGTTTCCATGATTATGAAAAACTAAATATGCTGACCAAGGCAGTAATTTATTTTATTAAAAACATAAACTAACGTAACGTTTCAACCTTCTAGCAAGGTCTTCTTCAGACTCTGTATCAAGTACAAAAGTAACCAGATACAACAAGAAGGGTAATATATATACACAAACATTACTCCCTCCAGACTATTTAGAAAGTTGTTTGGAACTTTCTAGCAGATGACTTTCACTTTCCAACTTTACTTTCACCTAAAAGGCTAAACACAATTACTTCCATATAGAATGTGGTTGGACTTTTTTAATCTCACGCTCTTTTCCCTTCATTTTTCTTCCTTCTCCTCTCCTCTTTTTCTCTTGTCCTTTCCACTCTTTCCAACATCTTCTTCCATTCTTTGTTTAACTTCAGTCCCCCATTCCAGTTCATTGTGTCTTCTTCGCCTTTCTTCTCTATTTCCTTGGCTTCCTTCCATTTTCTCACTAGCATTCTCTTCTCCCTTCCTATTTGCTTAGCCTCATCCCACTCTATGTCATGTCCTGTTTCTCTCGTGTGTTTAAATATTGCGTTTCTCTCTCTCTTAAGTCGTACATCATCCCTATGTTGTTTCAACCTGTCTTTCAGCCTTTTTTTCGTTTCTCCTATGTACACACTCTGACATTCTTTACATTTTACTTCGTAGATAATCCCTTCTTCTTCCTCTTCTCTGTTTTCCTTTTTCTTGTTAGCATTCCTCGCTATTCCTAAGATGCTTCTCCCTCCCTTCCTGTAAGTTTTAATTCCTGCTTTCCTAAGTACTTTGCATATCTTTTCTGTGGTCTTCCCCATACTCCTTATTCCAAACCTTCTCTCCTCTTTTTCTTTCTCTGCCAATTCTCCCCTGCCCGTTTTCTTACTTCTTCTGTTTATGTCCAGTCTATCCTGCTTCTCATAGCCATTCTTTTCCAGCTGTTTCCATAGGCTATTTATTTTGCCTTCTTTTTCACATTCTTTCATGCATATTTTCTTGATTCTGTCCTCCATATTCTTTATAAAATTTATTTTTGTCACCTCACTTACATCACTTCTTTTGTGGCAGAATACCCCTGCTGCACACTTCTTCTGATGCCAAGCGGTTTCAATTTCTTGTCCTCTTTTCCTTTTCATCAATATATCTAGATAGCTTAACTTGTCTTCTTCTTCTATTTCAAGTTCCAATAATATCCCTCTTTCTTCATCTTGAATTTCTTTGGCAAAAATGTCAAGCTGCCTCTTCGTTCCCTTCCATATGCCAAAACAGTCGTCCACATATCTGCAAAACAGAATCATTTTGTCACCTCCCTTTTCTATCACTTTCTTTTCCCATTCATTCATAACCAATTCAGCCAATGCTGGGCTTAGACTGGAACCTATATTTAGTCCTTCCCTCATTAACATTATTTTATCTCCCATTATACTGTAACCGTTATTCCAAATGGTTTCCAGCGCCTTCACTACCCTTTCACTATCCCATTCTCCTATAATTTCTTGTCCCATTCTCTTTTTAATAATGTCCAAAACGTGTCCCCTCTTGATGCTCGGGAACATACTTTTCACGTCTAAGCTAAACATTGTCGTCTTCATCTCATTTAACTTAAGTCCTTTTATGAGGTCTACTACTTGTTCACTGTTCTTAACTGCTCTGCTTTCTTGCTGTGTTACTAACACGTCAATAACTTTCTTTAATTTCTTTTCTAAGGGTTCCAAAATATTGTTTCTGCAGTTCATTACTGGTCTTAACTTTATCTCTTCTTTGTGTATCTTTGGAAAGCCTTTCAAACTTGGTAGTCTTCCTGTCTCCTTTATGCATTTCTTGAATCCACTCCTCCTACAGTCTTTAATGATTCTTTCTTTTATAGTTTGTTCTTCACCTGTTCCACAAATCTCCTCATATCCATTTTCTTTTAGGTCTTCAAACTTCCTCTCGTACCATTCTCTTTCCATCACCACAATTGCTCCACCTTTATCTGCCTGCTCTATCACCACATCATTTCTTGTTTTGATTTTCTTCATCCCTTCCCTTTCTCTTTGACTCAAATTATCTACTTTTCCTTGTTTTCCCATTTCTTTCTTCAGTATGGCTGCTGTTCTTCTTCTAATCTTGTCTCTTTCTGGTTCTTCTTTTATATGGAGCACTGCTTCTTCAATGTCATATATAACTTCCTCATAATCTACATTTCTTTCTTTAACTTTGAAACCTCTGCCTAGTTTTAAAAAAGCTTCCTCTTCTTTTGTTAGATCTACATTCCCTATTACCACAACTCTTCTTCTGGTATCCTCTTCTTCTTCCTCTTCTCCTCTTTCTTCTTTCCATCCAAGTCCCTCTCCTTTCTTCTTCAATTTTATTTTCATTTTCTCTCTAAATTTCTCCTGCCAGATTTTCATTTCATGAAATGTATATTCTCTCGTAAAAATGGTGAGACCATCTTCAATAGCTTTTTCAATTCTTGTCAGGTTCTCCTTTATTATCTTTATCTCCTTTCTTCTTGCCCTTATTTCATTCCATATCAGTTCTTTTTCCATTTTCTGAACCAATATCCTCCATCTCCTGGTGTTGCAAACCACTCCCTTCTTACTTATTTTTAATCCTTTAGGCGCTGTGCCTCTCTCCAAACATTTTCTCAGAAACTTCTCTTGTTCGTCTTTGTGTATTTCTTTCCTCTTCAAGTCTTTCCAGTTGTTAATTTTCCTCATCAGCCTTGGAAAATGTCCAATTATAACTCCATTAAGCCTTGTTTCCATGATTATGAAAAACTAAATATGCTGACCAAGGCAGTAATTTATTTTATTAAAAACATAAACTAACGTAACGTTTCAACCTTCTAGCAAGGTCTTCTTCAGACTCTGTATCAAGTACAAAAGTAACCAGATACAACAAGAAGGGTAATATATATACACAAACATTACTCCCTCCAGACTATTTAGAAAGTTGTTTGGAACTTTCTAGCAGATGACTTTCACTTTCCAACTTTACTTTCACCTAAAAGGCTAAACACAATTACTTCCATATAGAATGTGGTTGGACTTTTTTAATCTCACGCTCTTTTCCCTTCATTTTTCTTCCTTCTCCTCTCCTCTTTTTCTCTTGTCCTTTCCACTCTTTCCAACATCTTCTTCCATTCTTTGTTTAACTTCAGTCCCCCATTCCAGTTCATTGTGTCTTCTTCGCCTTTCTTCTCTATTTCCTTGGCTTCCTTCCATTTTCTCACTAGCATTCTCTTCTCCCTTCCTATTTGCTTAGCCTCATCCCACTCTATGTCATGTCCTGTTTCTCTCGTGTGTTTAAATATTGCGTTTCTCTCTCTCTTAAGTCGTACATCATCCCTATGTTGTTTCAACCTGTCTTTCAGCCTTTTTTTCGTTTCTCCTATGTACACACTCTGACATTCTTTACATTTTACTTCGTAGATAATCCCTTCTTCTTCCTCTTCTCTGTTTTCCTTTTTCTTGTTAGCATTCCTCGCTATTCCTAAGATGCTTCTCCCTCCCTTCCTGTAAGTTTTAATTCCTGCTTTCCTAAGTACTTTGCATATCTTTTCTGTGGTCTTCCCCATACTCCTTATTCCAAACCTTCTCTCCTCTTTTTCTTTCTCTGCCAATTCTCCCCTGCCCGTTTTCTTACTTCTTCTGTTTATGTCCAGTCTATCCTGCTTCTCATAGCCATTCTTTTCCAGCTGTTTCCATAGGCTATTTATTTTGCCTTCTTTTTCACATTCTTTCATGCATATTTTCTTGATTCTGTCCTCCATATTCTTTATAAAATTTATTTTTGTCACCTCACTTACATCACTTCTTTTGTGGCAGAATACCCCTGCTGCACACTTCTTCTGATGCCAAGCGGTTTCAATTTCTTGTCCTCTTTTCCTTTTCATCAATATATCTAGATAGCTTAACTTGTCTTCTTCTTCTATTTCAAGTTCCAATAATATCCCTCTTTCTTCATCTTGAATTTCTTTGGCAAAAATGTCAAGCTGCCTCTTCGTTCCCTTCCATATGCCAAAACAGTCGTCCACATATCTGCAAAACAGAATCATTTTGTCACCTCCCTTTTCTATCACTTTCTTTTCCCATTCATTCATAACCAATTCAGCCAATGCTGGGCTTAGACTGGAACCTATATTTAGTCCTTCCCTCATTAACATTATTTTATCTCCCATTATACTGTAACCGTTATTCCAAATGGTTTCCAGCGCCTTCACTACCCTTTCACTATCCCATTCTCCTATAATTTCTTGTCCCATTCTCTTTTTAATAATGTCCAAAACGTGTCCCCTCTTGATGCTCGGGAACATACTTTTCACGTCTAAGCTAAACATTGTCGTCTTCATCTCATTTAACTTAAGTCCTTTTATGAGGTCTACTACTTGTTCACTGTTCTTAACTGCTCTGCTTTCTTGCTGTGTTACTAACACGTCAATAACTTTCTTTAATTTCTTTTCTAAGGGTTCCAAAATATTGTTTCTGCAGTTCATTACTGGTCTTAACTTTATCTCTTCTTTGTGTATCTTTGGAAAGCCTTTCAAACTTGGTAGTCTTCCTGTCTCCTTTATGCATTTCTTGAATCCACTCCTCCTACAGTCTTTAATGATTCTTTCTTTTATAGTTTGTTCTTCACCTGTTCCACAAATCTCCTCATATCCATTTTCTTTTAGGTCTTCAAACTTCCTCTCGTACCATTCTCTTTCCATCACCACAATTGCTCCACCTTTATCTGCCTGCTCTATCACCACATCATTTCTTGTTTTGATTTTCTTCATCCCTTCCCTTTCTCTTTGACTCAAATTATCTACTTTTCCTTGTTTTCCCATTTCTTTCTTCAGTATGGCTGCTGTTCTTCTTCTAATCTTGTCTCTTTCTGGTTCTTCTTTTATATGGAGCACTGCTTCTTCAATGTCATATATAACTTCCTCATAATCTACATTTCTTTCTTTAACTTTGAAACCTCTGCCTAGTTTTAAAAAAGCTTCCTCTTCTTTTGTTAGATCTACATTCCCTATTACCACAACTCTTCTTCTGGTATCCTCTTCTTCTTCCTCTTCTCCTCTTTCTTCTTTCCATCCAAGTCCCTCTCCTTTCTTCTTCAATTTTATTTTCATTTTCTCTCTAAATTTCTCCTGCCAGATTTTCATTTCATGAAATGTATATTCTCTCGTAAAAATGGTGAGACCATCTTCAATAGCTTTTTCAATTCTTGTCAGGTTCTCCTTTATTATCTTTATCTCCTTTCTTCTTGCCCTTATTTCATTCCATATCAGTTCTTTTTCCATTTTCTGAACCAATATCCTCCATCTCCTGGTGTTGCAAACCACTCCCTTCTTACTTATTTTTAATCCTTTAGGCGCTGTGCCTCTCTCCAAACATTTTCTCAGAAACTTCTCTTGTTCGTCTTTGTGTATTTCTTTCCTCTTCAAGTCTTTCCAGTTGTTAATTTTCCTCATCAGCCTTGGAAAATGTCCAATTATAACTCCATTAAGCCTTGTTTCCATGATTATGAAAAACTAAATATGCTGACCAAGGCAGTAATTTATTTTATTAAAAACATAAACTAACGTAACGTTTCAACCTTCTAGCAAGGTCTTCTTCAGACTCTGTATCAAGTACAAAAGTAACCAGATACAACAAGAAGGGTAATATATATACACAAACATTACTCCCTCCAGACTATTTAGAAAGTTGTTTGGAACTTTCTAGCAGATGACTTTCACTTTCCAACTTTACTTTCACCTAAAAGGCTAAACACAATTACTTCCATATAGAATGTGGTTGGACTTTTTTAATCTCACGCTCTTTTCCCTTCATTTTTCTTCCTTCTCCTCTCCTCTTTTTCTCTTGTCCTTTCCACTCTTTCCAACATCTTCTTCCATTCTTTGTTTAACTTCAGTCCCCCATTCCAGTTCATTGTGTCTTCTTCGCCTTTCTTCTCTATTTCCTTGGCTTCCTTCCATTTTCTCACTAGCATTCTCTTCTCCCTTCCTATTTGCTTAGCCTCATCCCACTCTATGTCATGTCCTGTTTCTCTCGTGTGTTTAAATATTGCGTTTCTCTCTCTCTTAAGTCGTACATCATCCCTATGTTGTTTCAACCTGTCTTTCAGCCTTTTTTTCGTTTCTCCTATGTACACACTCTGACATTCTTTACATTTTACTTCGTAGATAATCCCTTCTTCTTCCTCTTCTCTGTTTTCCTTTTTCTTGTTAGCATTCCTCGCTATTCCTAAGATGCTTCTCCCTCCCTTCCTGTAAGTTTTAATTCCTGCTTTCCTAAGTACTTTGCATATCTTTTCTGTGGTCTTCCCCATACTCCTTATTCCAAACCTTCTCTCCTCTTTTTCTTTCTCTGCCAATTCTCCCCTGCCCGTTTTCTTACTTCTTCTGTTTATGTCCAGTCTATCCTGCTTCTCATAGCCATTCTTTTCCAGCTGTTTCCATAGGCTATTTATTTTGCCTTCTTTTTCACATTCTTTCATGCATATTTTCTTGATTCTGTCCTCCATATTCTTTATAAAATTTATTTTTGTCACCTCACTTACATCACTTCTTTTGTGGCAGAATACCCCTGCTGCACACTTCTTCTGATGCCAAGCGGTTTCAATTTCTTGTCCTCTTTTCCTTTTCATCAATATATCTAGATAGCTTAACTTGTCTTCTTCTTCTATTTCAAGTTCCAATAATATCCCTCTTTCTTCATCTTGAATTTCTTTGGCAAAAATGTCAAGCTGCCTCTTCGTTCCCTTCCATATGCCAAAACAGTCGTCCACATATCTGCAAAACAGAATCATTTTGTCACCTCCCTTTTCTATCACTTTCTTTTCCCATTCATTCATAACCAATTCAGCCAATGCTGGGCTTAGACTGGAACCTATATTTAGTCCTTCCCTCATTAACATTATTTTATCTCCCATTATACTGTAACCGTTATTCCAAATGGTTTCCAGCGCCTTCACTACCCTTTCACTATCCCATTCTCCTATAATTTCTTGTCCCATTCTCTTTTTAATAATGTCCAAAACGTGTCCCCTCTTGATGCTCGGGAACATACTTTTCACGTCTAAGCTAAACATTGTCGTCTTCATCTCATTTAACTTAAGTCCTTTTATGAGGTCTACTACTTGTTCACTGTTCTTAACTGCTCTGCTTTCTTGCTGTGTTACTAACACGTCAATAACTTTCTTTAATTTCTTTTCTAAGGGTTCCAAAATATTGTTTCTGCAGTTCATTACTGGTCTTAACTTTATCTCTTCTTTGTGTATCTTTGGAAAGCCTTTCAAACTTGGTAGTCTTCCTGTCTCCTTTATGCATTTCTTGAATCCACTCCTCCTACAGTCTTTAATGATTCTTTCTTTTATAGTTTGTTCTTCACCTGTTCCACAAATCTCCTCATATCCATTTTCTTTTAGGTCTTCAAACTTCCTCTCGTACCATTCTCTTTCCATCACCACAATTGCTCCACCTTTATCTGCCTGCTCTATCACCACATCATTTCTTGTTTTGATTTTCTTCATCCCTTCCCTTTCTCTTTGACTCAAATTATCTACTTTTCCTTGTTTTCCCATTTCTTTCTTCAGTATGGCTGCTGTTCTTCTTCTAATCTTGTCTCTTTCTGGTTCTTCTTTTATATGGAGCACTGCTTCTTCAATGTCATATATAACTTCCTCATAATCTACATTTCTTTCTTTAACTTTGAAACCTCTGCCTAGTTTTAAAAAAGCTTCCTCTTCTTTTGTTAGATCTACATTCCCTATTACCACAACTCTTCTTCTGGTATCCTCTTCTTCTTCCTCTTCTCCTCTTTCTTCTTTCCATCCAAGTCCCTCTCCTTTCTTCTTCAATTGGCTGAATTGGTTATGAATGAATGGGAAAAGAAAGTGATAGAAAAGGGAGGTGACAAAATGATTCTGTTTTGCAGATATGTGGACGACTGTTTTGGCATATGGAAGGGAACGAAGAGGCAGCTTGACATTTTTGCCAAAGAAATTCAAGATGAAGAAAGAGGGATATTATTGGAACTTGAAATAGAAGAAGAAGACAAGTTAAGCTATCTAGATATATTGATGAAAAGGAAAAGAGGACAAGAAATTGAAACCGCTTGGCATCAGAAGAAGTGTGCAGCAGGGGTATTCTGCCACAAAAGAAGTGATGTAAGTGAGGTGACAAAAATAAATTTTATAAAGAATATGGAGGACAGAATCAAGAAAATATGCATGAAAGAATGTGAAAAAGAAGGCAAAATAAATAGCCTATGGAAACAGCTGGAAAAGAATGGCTATGAGAAGCAGGATAGACTGGACATAAACAGAAGAAGTAAGAAAACGGGCAGGGGAGAATTGGCAGAGAAAGAAAAAGAGGAGAGAAGGTTTGGAATAAGGAGTATGGGGAAGACCACAGAAAAGATATGCAAAGTACTTAGGAAAGCAGGAATTAAAACTTACAGGAAGGGAGGGAGAAGCATCTTAGGAATAGCGAGGAATGCTAACAAGAAAAAGGAAAACAGAGAAGAGGAAGAAGAAGGGATTATCTACGAAGTAAAATGTAAAGAATGTCAGAGTGTGTACATAGGAGAAACGAAAAAAAGGCTGAAAGACAGGTTGAAACAACATAGGGATGATGTACGACTTAAGAGAGAGAGAAACGCAATATTTAAACACACGAGAGAAACAGGACATGACATAGAGTGGGATGAGGCTAAGCAAATAGGAAGGGAGAAGAGAATGCTAGTGAGAAAATGGAAGGAAGCCAAGGAAATAGAGAAGAAAGGCGAAGAAGACACAATGAACTGGAATGGGGGACTGAAGTTAAACAAAGAATGGAAGAAGATGTTGGAAAGAGTGGAAAGGACAAGAGAAAAAGAGGAGAGGAGAAGGAAGAAAAATGAAGGGAAAAGAGCGTGAGATTAAAAAAGTCCAACCACATTCTATATGGAAGTAATTGTGTTTAGCCTTTTAGGTGAAAGTAAAGTTGGAAAGTGAAAGTCATCTGCTAGAAAGTTCCAAACAACTTTCTAAATAGTCTGGAGGGAGTAATGTTTGTGTATATATATTACCCTTCTTGTTGTATCTGGTTACTTTTGTACTTGATACAGAGTCTGAAGAAGACCTTGCTAGAAGGTTGAAACGTTACGTTAGTTTATGTTTTTAATAAAATAAATTACTGCCTTGGTCAGCATATTTAGTTTTTCATATATTTTGCCTATTTTATGCATTCTCATAAACAATTTGGAAACTTTCTTTTGTCTGGAGTGTCTAAAATATGTACATTTATGTTATTTCCCTAGAAATGTGTGTTTATGTGCTAATGGTAAAATGATGCATTTTTGTGCGAAATAGGACTTCGCAGATTTACACTGCAGTCGTATGATCGGCGCTCCTACGAAGTGGGGTCAACTTCCGAAGCAACAGAAAAAGTATGTTTTTACCTAAAAATCCGCTCCTTACTCATCACACCGACGGACTTTCTTCAAAATCCCTCTAACATTCTGTCAAAAGCATATTTTTTAAGCTGAATTCAGGTTTACTACTGCTCCATAAAAGTGACTGCAGACAAAAGAAACTGATTTGTTCGAATTGACAAAACACGGTTGGTTTAGCTTTTTCGTAATAGTAAACAAGAAATGTGTTAGCCTTTACTGAATGTGGTAATTTCGACTTAATTTTTTGGTGACTAAGGATGTATGCACTATTACTAAAAGGACGTGGTTTTGGTGAACAATAGTTTGCCGATATTTAAACAAATATTTTGTTAGGATCAAGTTTTATGTTATTACTAGGGCTAGGATTTTGATGCAAATGTATCTTTTTTTTGGTAAGGCAGAAACGTTGCATAAGTAGATAGGAATGTGTTTTACACGTAAGTGAATAAATTGGGATGCCTTTGTTAGGGCATTTTTTTTACCATTTTTTAAACTTTTTAAACCGTTTGTCATTTTTCGGCCTTTTAAAAGTCATTATGCATTTTTCTACATTTTGGTGAAAGAAGGGGCATTTTACATACAAATGTAACCCTCTGAAGGAGAGAGGTTCCCGACTCTCGTCTCATCATTGCCTTCAGCGCAGTTCTGAACGACTGTGATTGAAGAAACAAAGAAATTCTGTATTGTTGATACAAGCTGTTGTGTAACAATTCAGCTCAAACAATGTGATTTCCCCCTCTATCAGTAAATACGTTGTCGCCGAATATTGTTCAAAAACACGGGGTACAAAGTGTTGTGCTCTGTATCGGACATTTTGTCAGGGAAACAATTTGCACTCCATGGAATTGAAAGTGACTTAACTGCAAGCATAGGCGTAGCTAGAACTTTATATTTGGGTGTGCACAAAGAAAAAAAAACGAGGTCTAGTACCTTTTTAACAGCATATTTTGCAATACAATCACTTGCTTCTTTAGAAATTACGCACACAAAAAATGTTCATAAATGTTACAAACACATTCATCAAAATACACGTCATCTATAACAAGAGACGTCTGTCAAAAGGTACAATGTTCTTAAACTCATCAATAACTTCATTTACATCAATGGACGAAGCTTTTTCCTATTCCACAAATAGCAAAAGCAGGGCTTCCAATCTATCCTGCATCCGAGTTGCTCTTAATTTAGTTTAAACTTGAGTAAGCTTGGAGAAAGCTCTCTCACACGTGCAGCTTTTGACAGGTATAGAAGAAAAGCGCTGTAGTGCAGAGTAGAATCCAGTAAATATCTTCTTTCTCCAACCACTCAAACCACTCCTGTAGCGTAACAGAAGAACTTCCTTTAGGTACAGAGGTTTTTCCTTTCAGAAGTCTTACTTCTTCTGTCAACTAGTCGCCTGTCAATTCTAGCTAAGACGGCTATTTCGTCATCCTTTACATTCAAGTCAACCAGATTTCTCATGGCACTGATGACCCCAACAGTTTGTTGACGAAATTTCTCATCATTACCACAAACAACTGAGTCTAAAAGAGGATAATAACAAGAAATTCTCATCTCCTCTTCCTGTGTTTCGTACAAATACTGCGAGCTGACTGATTCGTCAAGAGTCTTTGCAATTTTGCGCCTCTTCACTGGAGGAATTGAAATCTCCAGACTATCACAGACCTTAATAGCTTCGTTGGAGAGTTCCATGAATTGAGATGAATTTCTCATGGATTGCACAGAATTTCAAGCGATCTGACGCTACATACAGCCGAAAGTAGATTTACATCTAGACTTTGGAGTAACTTGCTAACCTTCACGATCATTTGTATGACTGGATGAAGCATTGTGAGACAAAAGACGAACTCAAATGATCTGACTTGTTGTTTTAGTCCATTCCCTTTAGCTCTTGCATCACCCTGATGACGGTTTTGAGTGGTTTCTTCCAAATCCATAATAATTTCAGAGTAGCTCCTTTTCACTGCAGAAACAGCTTCAGCACGGCACGCCCGTCTCGTTGTTCACAAAGACTTCAGTGTTCTTAAACTTAGACCAATTTCCTGGCGTACACTTTCAAAAACTGCATGCCTTGACGAACTACCTTCAATGAAAGAGTAAAGGAATTGAATTGTTCCGAAAAGATCTGAAACTACAGTAAGAATCACGAACCTTCCGACCCTCTGTAAACAACCGTATCACTTCGAGTAACGTATCACTCCGCGCCAGCTGTTCGTGAATGGTGCGGCCATCATATGCTGCTCGCTCGCAACTTTAATTTTACGTAACATGGAAAAACGTATTCTTATTTTAACTGATAATCTACACATTGAAATATAATAAATTTTCTACAAGTGATTAAATACGTGTTCTTGTTCAAGAATGAACATATTTTTCTACGCCAAAAGTCCCATTTATCTGACACTGGGTTAACAGATCCCCCTTCCCCCCTCCTCTCTCAGTATGACAGCGCCAAAGTTATACAAGAGAGTGAGAGATTCGTTTCAGTAAATTCAAGCCTTTATTGCCCAACATTGTTGACATGTAGAGTATTGTTTTCTCCTTTGTGCAACAAATATACCGCCAGTTTTAGCAGAAGCTAAACAAAGATAAGCCGTGGGATGAAAAGAGATTGTTTATCTTTCTCTCGGTTTCTCGTGCACAAGAAGGCGATGATAAGCGCATTGTTTACGCACGTCTCATGCAAGTAATGTATTTTCTTACCTTGATTCAGCAGTTCCTTTTTGAACTTCAGGCATTTTCGGCGCTAGACATCACCCTGTCTGTCAAATTTGCTTCCCAAAAAGGAACTCAACGTGGCACAAGAGGCGATTTAACACCGACTGCTAAAATTGGAAAGATCGTCATCAATCATCACTATCAACATCTTCCCCACAGTGCACAGGACGGCTCTTTGATTGAAAGAATACGAAAGCACCTCGCGTTGTATTGCGCTTATCTCAAAATCGGTGTACTTGTTTATACGAGCAACAACGTGTTTTTTTCGCGGGACTCACGACTTGGCCGGTCGTTTTCCTTTCTTTCACAGCACCGAAAACACAAAGACGCAGACACACAATTACACTTGGACACCAACTTCACTGCTTGCTCAGGATAGCACCGACACAAAGTCGCATAAACGTTAAGAACAACCTGCTTCTTGCCACTTTTCAAACGGCTGTATTTCCGAATGACTACTCTGAAAACACGGGAGACCTTCCTGCACGCATGGAAGTCGCCATGTTCGAAACTAGCGCTATTTTCTTGCTGTTCACGTGATCGATTGTAATTTATATAATAATCACGTATTATTATTATAAATAGAAACCTTTAATGAAAATATATTTTAAAATGTATAATCCAATGTAATTTACACGTTTCTCTTCCATTAGCGTACTTTCATAGAACGGACTACATGATGCGGAAGAAATCCGTTATTAGGCTGTTGCCAACCTCAATACTTCTCACTAAGTCAAGTACAGAAAACGGAAGTGGTATGTCGAATGTCGGCATATGATAGTGCGATTTCACATTGTCAGTGACGATCCTCCGGGATGGGGGAGGGGGTGGGACGAATGAGTATATCTATAATTCAGAGGTGTTCACCATCCGGATGGTGACATCCTCACACTCCGGAATACTTTTGTGGGTGAAGGAGGGCAGGCCGTAGGGTGAGGGAGGTTGATTTAAAATGAACACCTCTCAACAAGAGAGAAGAAAAATGTGACAATATTTAAAAATTCACCCGCAAATATGCATTTTATTTTATATGTAGCGTACAATAAAATGTGACTGCCTCAAAATATTTCTGTATTCTACAATCTTCTTTCCCCACTTTTAGGCTTCTCTAAGTTGCCGTTTTAGTTTCCCTTGGTGTCTTTGCTGCCTAATCCATCATTTTTGAACGGGATGAAAAGGACATACGAGTGTGTTTTTGGATGAAGTAACTTTAGATATGTTGAAGTACATTCTGGAGGATACTGGAATGTGTGGCATTGAGGTGTAGATCGACCACGCTGTGACACGCACATTTGTCATTAGTTACGAGATGATGAGGGATAGGTGATATTTGAATGCCAAATTAGTTAGCCGTCCCCGTGACGGAGTGGTTAGTAGGGCCTCCACCATGGCGCAGTGGTATCGTCCTTGCCTTGTAATCAAGGGGTCCTGGGTTCGATACCCGGTGGAGGCACAAGTGGTTCGGATCCCACTTTAAACTGTAGGTCCAGTCCCGATTAGCCTTACTATGCATAAAGTGGACTTAAAACAGCAACTCAAACCAAACGGAGTGGTTAGCACATCGGGCTACGACGCCAGGGGTCCCGGGTTCGAATCGTGGCCTGGGCATGAATGTTTGTGAATGTCCATTCATCGATTGCATCATATCATCATCATTCATCCCCATCTTCGCAAATTAGCCATAAGAGGCACAAGAGGGGAAGTAAAATAAAGCAAATCAATCAAATCAAATGAGTTAGTTTGATTATTTTATCTAATTAATAATTATTAATTTAGTCAATCAAATCATATGTATTAACTTACTTTCATTATATATAATAATAAATCATAACACTTTCAAACATCAAATAAATTTAATGAAGCGACCCCGGTTTCAAAACGTAATTTATCTCAGTGTGTCACATTCTTCTAGCAAGGTTTTTTTTTAGTAAAATATGAGAGAAAATTAATCCTTTGGTACGGAACCGTCTTAACCTGGGGGATAAGATGTCAATTTTGTATTTGATTTTTTTAAATTTAGCGTTGCTTTTCTTCCACTTTTGGCTAATCCCGACGATGAGAATGAGTGATCGTCAGATGAAATTGATGAAGGTACACTCACAAATAACACCCATGCCGGGATTCGAGCCAGGGAACTTCGGTGATGAGTCTGAAAGTCGGCCACCAGGCAAGATGTACATTTTTTTTACATACATTCAATAACTTTCAACAGGTCATCAGTGATACACTGCTTATTCCGCATCTGTTGACAAATGGAAATGTTTTTACACCTTGTAGGCTATGTGGATTATTTTTTTTTTCATAAGTTTGCAACACTGTTAGGGTACACGTGCTTTTGTTTACAGAAGGTCTGAAGTTCTATGATTCTCACTTTAGTCTATTTTCGGGTCGCGAGTTACATGAGTCCACAAGTACAAGATTCAAACAATGACCATAGCAGTGAACGTACATTATTGAACTGTTCTTTTCTTTGCCCTTCATTTGTACCCCAGATAGTGTCCCAAACATTGTTGAGGCTCCATCGAAGCAAATTGAAAGAACATTTTGCCAATCAACGCCAAACTCTGACACTGCTAGTGCCAACGTATTAAAAATTGTCTGTGCATCTATACAGAAGATAACTTACGAAGGGCCACTAAATGCTCAACAGGTAACTGTTTAATGACATCAAAAAATCGAAAAACTATAGACATCTGTTAATGATGACCACAATCACTCATTTCATCAGCGATAATGCACACGTTTGTACCAAGTAATGACATTTTCAGCTTCCTTACAAGAACATTTTTCAAACTGCGGATTAGATCATTCTGAATTTGTGGACTTAAGTAAGTGCAATTTTTTGGCCCTTTCACTGAGTGTTCTTTCAAAATGGGGTCATATTTGGAAATTAAATCAACTACATCTAGAAATAACCCCCTGTCGTATGCTTCTTTATTCTCAGTATGACCTCTCAATGGGCGGCCTCCTTTTGTAAGACAAAGAATTATGTGTATTAGCCTCTCCATGATTTGTCGATTTTGCAGTCTTGTTTGTTCTTGCTTTGAACTTGTTCTTGCTTTGAAAGAAAAGCCTTCTTACACTCATCTAATTGGACGTCAATTGGTTTATTGTTATTGTAGTTTGACCAGGAACTTAAGCTTTGCTGGTGTCCTTTAGATTTTTCATGACTTCGAAAACATTCGTTTGCTCTATGCCAGTTTTTAAAACCTCGTGTAATTAATGCTTGATCAAGGTGCCCTCTCACTGATGCATTGTTTGAAGCAAAAAGTCTGCAGTAAAAACAAAATGCATAGTCAACAGCTATACTATATTCCAACCATTTTTAACTGTGAAACCAGCTAGATTGAAAAGCCCTTTCTTTCCCACCTATTCTACTTCTAGGGAAAACCACCAGGTTTGGTTGGTACAGTCCTAATTTCGCCCTTCCATCACATTCTGTTCTGTTATGTAGTATTGCATTCACAGGGTCACAAGGATCTACTGATATGTCAATAGGCTTACGTGGTGTTTGTTCAGCATCAGGAGCATCGAAACAGGATGGTTTGTTACTTGCAAGTTCACCGATACCACTACAACTGGCACTATCACAGGCGTTTGAACTTTCAACTGTCTGTTTTCGATCGGGACCACCGTAGTTTCTTTTCAGTTTTACGACAAACCGATCCATCTTCTTTTAGAGAATAGGCTCACTATTTAAAAAAAGTACGGTAAGTTTACACGAACGAAATATCACGTCCACAAGCGGCAATTTTCATCATATAATGGCTCCTTCGATCATTTCGAGAGACGAATTTGCAACAGAATGCGAAAAGCAAGTACAACGACAGTTGCAACGAAGTAAACTAAGCACCGCGACAGGTTAAGTTTACAGCAGGTTTTATGTATTAATCCACGCAAGAATGGCGATCAGCATTTACCGTGCCTGTCTTGCCTCAAAGCTCCGAGCTGTTCACATCACAGACAGTGAGAAAATCAGCAGTATTGCAGCGGAACTATATTCTGCGCGCACGTTTGCGTCTACATATGCGAAAAGTTGCTGCAAACTTAACCTGTCGCGGGGCTTAGTCGGTTCAGGAAAGAGATTTAAATACCAGCGACAGTGACAAATAAACTTCCAACAATATAGTTGCATTGTCAAAATGTTTACTGATAAGCTTTCTGCCTCACAGAAAGCATACAATAATTAAGCCAAGCGTCAAGTCAACCTTGCAGCAGGTTTTCGCATATGTAGATCCAAACGTGCGCGCAAGAATATAGTTCCACTGAGACGGGTTCTATTCCGACACAACTGCATACTTGCAAGAAAACAGTTATTTAATTTGTAATATACAGACAAAATAATACATCCATTAACAGGTATGGACTTAATTGGTTGCAATAGCTGTGCAGACCAACTTAGAACCGCAGATTCGCCCACTGGAATATGTATTGCGTTGAAAAGACACTGAAACTTTAGAGCGAGTCGATCGAGACTGAATGCGTTGCAGAGCGCGTGGAATCGGTGATACCAGTGTTGCACATTCCACTATTTTAACCCTATGTTTGTTGTAGAGCGGCTAGAATGGCTGAATCTCCTGTTCATTCATTCGGTTTTACCCGAATGTTATTTTGGGCTTCATCCGAAGCGAAATGCTCTTCAAAGTCAAGCAAGTTGTTTTAAATGCATAATCCTCCTTGCGGCAACAAGATCAAAGTAAAACAGGGCGTGAGGTGATTTGCCGTCAATGTGCGCACGAATTGTATCACGGGTGTTTAATGATTTGCAGTTTGAGTTTAGCAAGAGGAAACGATTGTTTGACGACAAAAGAATCTCCGCGGTATTAAAAGATATCGCAATGAGAAGAAACATGTTTATTATTTGGACGAGAGGTCCTTCAACTCGGTGGGTCGGGGAAGGGGGAATAAAACATGGAAGGATACCACCATGCAAAACCACCGCCAGGGCTGAAGAAACCGACGATGAGGGGAAGGGGGAGGCTTATTGTTTCACCCACTGGCGGCAATGAAAGCTTTGTTGAAGGCGCATATTTACTGTTCCGCGCAAAGAAAGGGAAGGGTGATTATCAGCAAGAAATGGACAGACCAAGATTTGAATCCTGGTTTAGTGAAGTGATTCATAAATTGAAACCACAGTAATAGCGACGGACAATGCACCTGATTGTATATATCACCAATAACAAATCATGCTTTTTTGGTGGTATAACTTGAAGTGCGTGTGTCTTACAGTAGCGGATGTATTGCGAACGAAGCAACCACGTTTTTCATAAATGTATTTCTTTCTAAACCAAAAGGGGTGTAAGGGGTGACCTTCCACGTAGTACACCCAAATGTCAACCTCACTTCCACGTTAGTACACCCTGGACTGAAGACTAACGAGGCTCTGGCGACTGACCCCATGGCCAGTATAATTTTGTTTGTATTGTCCTGTTGTCCTTATGTGTGCTGAGTGCCCATTTACAGCCTCAGCTTTTAACAGAAGTCAGAACATTTTAAGATTTTTAATTATTCAACGTTAGAGTTGTTCTTTGTAATGATAAGGGGCTGGCCCCCGTATAATGTGACGGGAGCAAAATAGCCTAAGTGCTGACGCTCCCACAATTTTAAAATCAAATTCAAAATTCAAATTTCTAAACCAAAAACAATAATTTGTCATTAAATTCAAGAGGGGCCTATTGTTGTTTACTTTTATCCGTTTATTTTTCGTTTTGCGTGCTCGAAATATACACACATGATCTCATGTTTAGAAGTTATTTCTCTCTTATATTAATGACACATTTATTAAATAATATATGCGCAGAAAGTACTTTGAAAATTTTATGTTTCAGGAGACAAAGAGAAGCAAAAATACATTCCACTTGACATGCATGCGGGTTTTGATGTGTTGTGCGGTTGGCAATACTGTGGATTTTCTCAGTGTCTGCGATGTAAGCAGCTCGGCGGTTGAGGCAAGACAGGCGCGGAAGATTCTGTGCTGAGTTCTCGCGCGGATTGATACACAAAACCTGCTGCAAACTTAGCCTGACGCGCGGCTTAGTTGATTGTGAGAATGGAGGGGAAGGCGATTGTTGGCAGCAAATATGTTACTGTAACATTGTTGTTATTGTTATACATAGCGTTCAGTAAAGAAAATACCCTATTTCCACAAATATAGGTAAGTTTTAGACCAATATTGAGGAAGGGGGGGGGGATTCGGGGATAAACTCGGCGAGTTCAATATTTCGAATAATCTCTACTTTTAATAATTTTGCCTGGAAAAAGGAAGATGCCGCTTATTTTCTCTCTTATTGAAATATCTGTCTTAATTCTCTTTGATAAAGCAGCTCATTAGAGTGTGCCTAGGCACACCCGTCACACACCGTAGCTACGCCTATGACTGCAATTGATATTGTTCATTTCAAGTCAAGTTCATTTTGGAAATCGAGAGAAGTTTTTCCATGTACAAGGCATCTCTTGTCCAACAACCGACAATCATTCATTTTTGAAAAAATGCATATGATTTTCATTGTGTACTGCAACTCGATACTTAAAGCGACAAAAAGTGAACTTTCTTACTTGTACTACCATACGCAATGAACATGTGATAGATACTGTAACGTTAATTTGTAATTTGAATTTCTCTTGGTAGTTTAAAAATTTGTTCTACAAATCTTTCAGAATTTTTAGGTCATTTTTGTAAGTTTAAAGGGCATTTTCTTGCATGTATTAGGTCATAAATGCATTTTTAAAGGTCATTTTTGGCAATTTTAAGGTCATCAAAATCCTAGAATTAGTTATTAGAAACCCTCCAAATTGAAAATTCTGAATCTGTATATCTTCCCCGCTCACACACATTCCCATGAACTGTCTCTTCCCCTTCTTCTCTCCATATTTTTTTTCTTTACTAAACTCTGCGACTTACGAAGACAAACGTCTTAAATACAACGACAGGGGTCCCGGGTTCGAATCCCGGCCTGGGCGTTCTTTGTGAGTACCCTTTCATCAGTTCCATCATCATTCATCTTTGCGAATAGTTAAAAGTGACACGAAAACGAAGCAAAATACACCGAATCAATCAATCAATCAGTGGTTCTCAACCTTCGTGAGACTGCGGCCCGGTAAGTTCTTTTTTAAAAAAGAAAAAAGTCACCTCAATCTCAATAATATGGGTGCGGGGATTTTACGTCGGGATGGATTTTGCGGTAAGTGTTGCCAACCCCACTTACACTTCTTTACCTGTTCTACTGATAATATTACTCGTAAATATCTTTGTAATTTTTAAAACTGTGTACATTAATCAATAGGTGTCCTTGTAATTAAATCTTCATGAAGAAACTATGGTATAACCATAGAAGGTAATAATCATTCCATTACGGCTAGACTACACAAATATAAATATTTATTAATTAAAATTGTTGCGCAAACTAAATTGACAAACTTCTCGCGGCCCGGCGGTTTAGAAACACTACTCTAAAGCAAACATCAGCTAGCAAAAGAGTAAATGGCGATGTCCCTCTTGGCATCTAATATTAAGAATGGCGCAAAGACCTTCTTAAACTGGAGATCTCTCTCTTTTGATGCCTAATCGATTGTCCCCGAACACATCGGCTAAAACCAACGAATAGCCTTCAATGGCCTCAACAGACGACATCTAAAAGAAGGATCATCGTTGATCCGCCACTGTTTTATTTGAGTTTTGTTATTTAGCGTCTCTTTTCTTCCAGTGTTTCTAATTGAGTTAAGTGGGTGCAATGCCAGTACCGCAGTAAAGAGAATCTGGTAGTGTTGTAATGATATATAAATTACGAATTGTAATTATTGCTTCATGGCCTTCAAACTAAATCTCACGATAAATATTTCATGACCAAGAAAATGTCAATGTATAAATTTCAAATCCGCATGGAGAAGGGATTCGTCAGAATCTCTATCGTAATGTACGGTAATGAATAGAGCCCGGAAGTTGGGCAAAATGCCTCTTTTTATCTACTGCATATATTGATAAAAATTTTCCGGATATACGTTTTTTATGTTGTTTCGAATGTTTTAGAAGTCTTTTCATTTTGCCTATTTGGGACCCCACTGCCTATTTTTAATTATGCCTTTTTTTGCCTTTTTCAATGAAATTTGACCATTTTTTAAAAAAATATGTTGGCATTTATTTTTCTTCCGTTTATTATGTGAATAATTTTCGCTTTATTTAAGTAATATTGAACTCACGCATGTTTCAACATTGCTGAAGGAGAAAAGTGTGAGAAAAAAGTATTTCATGCTCAGTTAGGATATTGCCTTTCGGTTAACATTTCCTTGTGCATGATTGACTGCTGAAGTGGAGAGGTTGATTTCGAACACAAAGAAGATATTTCTGAAATCTCCCTCTCGAACCCCGAAAATTTCAGGAAGTTGCGCCTGAGCTCCGCAACTAGTCTTGACAAGATGGGGAACCTGGATATCAGCAGCTATATATTATGCTAACAACCTTGAAAAAATCAGTGAGGTGATCGATGCTCTTCCAGAAAATGAAGCGGCTTCAATTCGTGAAGTGAAAAACTCCTGCGCTATTCAGAACTGAAGAATGAACTGTCGTTTATTTTTGCACATTATTGTGCATTGCCAGAGACAATTACAAAGCTAGAAAAGAGAGGTGAGACTCTTGTAGCATCCATGAAAATCTTCGAGGAATCTATGCAGCAGATGATGGAAGTGCCAGGAGAAAAGGGGTCAGCTGTTGCGGAAAAGTGCAAACGTGTAGTGAGTGCAAATAAGGACTTGAAACAATTGAAAACAATTTGTGATATTCTAAAAGGTGAAAATGCTGTTACCAAAATGAGTCCAGCTACATTAGCTTGTTTTATGTATGCTCCAATAACTTCTGTCGAAGTAGAAAAATCATTTTCTATGAAACAATCTCTCTGACAGACGACTATCAATGAATGTTGAGAACTTAAAAAACACCTTGTAGTTATGTGTAATCAAGACGGAGAAAATTGAAATGCTCTTCCCAATGTACATTTTAACATTTTGCCAGAAATTATAGATAAAAGTAAGTGACTTCCAAATGTGCCTTTCTTCGCTTTATTTTGCCTTTTTTCATTTTTAGTGCCTATTTTCCACATTATAAATGCCTTTTTGCCTGCCTATTTTAACGAAAATAAATGCCTGAACTTCCGGCCTCTAGTAATGAAACTAGGGTGTCCATAAAGCGGCACAACAATTTGTACGTTTGTTGTTTACTCACTTTCACTGCTACCTGCTAATTATGCTACATCTTCAACAGTGCCAATGTTATTCTCTTACTCTTTTTGGAGAAAACATTATTTTCACTTCTCTTCAACAGTTATTAGCATCTAAACTTGTGAAGCGATATATCGTGTTTCTGCAGTCGCCATTTTTTAAGGATCATGTCAGACTCCTCTTGCTGCCTTCGCGAACCGAGGACGTAAAAAATCTTATGGTAGTTTCCAGTCGGAGGTCCATTGGCAAGTGAGGACGTACCTACCCTGTGAGACTGGTGAAAGGTCAGCACTGGTGGTAAATACATTTAACGAAGACCACGACCGCACCTTCTCGTTTTCTTGTCCCATAGTCCTCTCGCCGCGCGCGCTCGTGTTCAACATCTGCCTCTCCCTCTCGTAGTTTTTCAGCCCCCGCTCTCGTTTCCTCGACCCTCCCCTTCTTACCTAACCAGCGCTGCTTCATCCATTACCAATGCATTTGCCCGCCCACGCACTTTGCAAACGGCAGAAACCTTCCGGTATGCTCCCGTCAAAACATCGACCCGCAGGTGTCAGAGAGAGCACGCACACTTCGTATATGTGGGTCACGCGGGATCGAACGCACTTGAGCTCGGTAGCGGCAGAATCGCCGGCAGTGTGCGTATATTTTGAAACCAAACTGCAGCTGCGTTTACGCGTGGTTGGCGAGTTACTGTCCGTGCACGTTACCGTGCAAAATCATACTTGTTACTGTCCCATCATACGCATTTATGCATAGCTGCAACTGTGTGCAAATTCGTTTTTTAATGTGTGTACATACAATATACCAAGGGCAGAAAAATATAGGGCTCCCGGTCTTCATGGCGTAAAAATATATATTTTTCATTACTTCAAGTTCGCTTAAGGAAATTTCCATTACTTTTTTATTAGATAACGAGTAAAGTGTGTTTTTTAATGTTTGTGTGTTTACTCTATCATGTGCATCATTAAATGAGAATAATAAACATGCCATTATAATTTTTTTACACTGTAGCTAGTCAGATGTTAAAATATGGTAGAGTCGTCCATATACAGAGCATTCCCTGACATTCGCTACGAGACTCAGCGGCAAGTTGCCCGGCATCAGCGCTTGTCTTTCCCGGTGAACGGGTCAGCGACAGTCGCTAGAGTTGGCTATTAAAAGTACAGTTTTCATATTGTGTACTAACCTTGACTACAGAAGGTGTTGAAAATTATGTCCCTCTGCTGCAACACATCCTGGCATCTCCGAAGGAAATTGGCATTTACACGTGCAAGTTCGTCTACTGTAATTCTCCCGATTTTTCGTACAATATTGTCTTTTAACTCACGGATGGTGTGCGGATTGTCTTTGTATACTTTATTTCCCCATTTTTCTTTCCACTTTTATTCAGAACTGACCCTGTTACTCTAAACTTTTTTTAATATAAGCGACTGTCGCGGACCCGTTCACCGGGAAAGACAAGCGCTGATGCCGGGCCGCTTGCCGCCGAGTCTCGTAGCGAATGTCAGGGAATGCTCTGTATTAGAATGTATAGGATATCTATCCATGCTGTTACTGGTAGTTTTCTTTGGAAATACTAATTAATTAAATGTTTTAAGATCTTAGTTGGATTCGTGGCTTTCTATGTGCATAAAAAAGGGAGGGCTGGCTCCTGAGAGAAAAAGGGGTTGGTGCCTAATTTAAAGTTGTTTTTTTTTACCCCTGCTGTATGCTGTTATCTTTTTTAGCATATTCTCTTGGTTTTGATTTTATTATACTCTGCAGTTTTCTTTGCATTATTTTGCATGGAGTATTTTCAAGTTGGGTCATTTCATGCCAACTGACCAGATTTTGGAAATCGGCCCCGCCTCACCATCTCAGATTTTGATGAAATTTGGTACAGGAGTTGGTCTGAGGCCTAAATGAAATTATGCAAAATTTTAGCTCAGTATCTCCTATACTTTGCCCAAGGTGCTGGCAAAGTTATCAGAAGGCATGTTTAGCTGCCTCCTGTGCAGCCATAAATGGTCTCAGAAGTCCAAAAATGACATCTCTTATACAACTTTTTGTGCAGATTTCAAAAATGAAGTCAATTTGACTCCAAGCTCCGTAGTTTTCTTGCAAATGTTGGCTAAAAATAGGAAAAAATTCACGGTGACATCTGGCTCAACAAACTTCACTGCCTTACAGCCTGGAAAATAACAAGTCTACAGTTGCTGTATTTTGCACTTTGATTTAGAGTTACATAGAGAGTACTAGATTAAAATCACAAGTTTCTCAATTTATTAATGTCCAACTTATTAAGGTGGAAAGATTGACCGGAAACTGAAAAAACACAAAAAGCACCATGTTTGAGGCTCTGGATGAACATGATGGCAGTTAAATATTGTCCTTTAATGAGTTTCACTGAAAAGAGCAAAGAAAAATACCTTAATGAGCAAAAAATCATCATGGTGACCCCCCATTTTCTAAAAATAGAACACCTAGTTCTACACCTTGAAATACAATATTTGTTATTTCGGAGAACTATGTTCATTTTTTGGAAGCCCTCCTACGTTATCTAATCCAGTAGAGCAGCTGTTAGCTAAATTTTATGGACAAACAATAGTCGGAATTTAAAAAATGAAGCCACTTTGAGTGTTATGCCCTTGTCATTACATTGCAATTATTTGACATTATTGGAAATATTGTATATGTTCATTTTTATAATTCACATTGCACTATAATTATGTATCATTCAGGTAAAATATTGTGTTTGTTCATTTTTAATATTTAATATGATGTCACAGACAATCAGTATAAAATGGACAAAGAGACTAACCTTTATGTGCCAAACTTGCATTTGTTGTGGGTAAGCAAAAAATCTGTCAAAAATAGTAAGACGTAAATCGTGGAGTTTCAGAAAGAATGGTAAGGACTGCCAAGGTGTTACACCAGAAAGATGGAGTTCTTGCCATGCCTGCTAAGGAAAAAGGCAGACCTTTGCCTTCAAGAACCAAAGAGCTTGGTCAGAGTTTCTATCAGGATGAAGAGTACAGGAGGATGTGTCCAGGCATGAAGGATAAAGTAACTGTGAGTATAAATGGTGTCAAAATGCAAAAAGAGAAACAGCTCTTGCTATGCAATTTGAATGAGCTGCATGTGCAATTTCGGAATAAATATCCTGATGTAAAAATTTGCATTACAAAGTTCTGTCAGCTTAGACCTGAATGGTGCATTACTGTTGGAGCAGCAGGGACACACAGTACCTGTGTGTGCATGATGCATCAGAATGTGAAACTCATGCTTGCTGGAATATCACTGAAAACAGAAGAATACAAAACACTCATCAGCAGAATTGTTTGCAATATGGAGTCAAAGGAATGTATGTTATATCGTTGTGAAGCATGTCCAGGGCAAGATGCAGGTGTTGATTACCTTTGGCAGCTGCTTAAGCTGAAAGCACAGATCCGGAAGATATAGTTGAATTTAAGCAGTGGTTCCACACAGACAGAGACACACTGATGACAAATCAGCTGACAGTTGAGGAGTTTGTTGCTGATTTGAGTGAGAAAATTTACAACTTGTATGCACATCATTAGATTGCTAAATATCAAACAGGACATCTAAAGGGGTTAAAGGAACAACTGCAGCCAGGAGAATTGATCATACTCATGGACTTTTCTGAAAATTACTCATTTGTAATTCAAGATGCTGTGCAAGGGTTTCATTGGGAAAACAGCCAAGCCACGGTGCATCCATTTGCAGTTTACAGCAATGAGAATGAAGGCGTACAGTGTCAGAGCCTGTGCATTATCAGCGACCACCTTTCACATAATGCTGTAGCTGTTTGTGTTCATTGCTAAAGTTCTCCAGTTTCTTAAAGCTACTATTCCTGAAATCAGACATCCACTATTTCAGTGATGGTTCAGGAGCACAGTACAAGAATTTCAAAAATATTGCAAACCTTTGCAGTCATTTCAAAGACTATGGGATAACGGCTGACTGGAGTTTCTTTGCTACATCACATGGAAAGTCACCATGTGATGGTATTGGTGGCACGTTGAAGCGATTGGCGTAAATGAAGAGTCTATAGGACCATTCCAGAATTTCCATTGGCCACAACAAAGGGACATGTGTTGGGTGCCAGAGATCCACATAATCTGCATTGTTCCTGCACCAACTATCTCTTCATTAGGAAGAAACTACACTTTCCCTCAGAAAAATGTATCAGCAATTCCAGCAAAATTTATCACAATAAAGTAGTAAAAATGTGCACAGCATTGGCTTGGGATCCATAAAAGAAACCCAACTCGGCTTGGGAACCGGCTAGAAACCCATCTGCAAACTTTGAAACCTTGAAAACAAGCCCTCTTCTAATGGATAACTGGCTACATACCCATCTACAGGCTTGGGAACCTCGACCAAATATCCATTTGGCTTGTAATCCAGCATGATAAATGTTCATGCTCAACAGGTGGTGGATGGGAGGGCCCGTGGCTGGACCTGCCTGACTATCGGGCATGTCCTCTAGGCGATGAGGATACCATTTCCATACAAATAAAATAGTATGGAGTTGAAGTACAAAAGGCACCATGGACCAACGCAGGATTACTTGTCATTTTGTGTGTAATATATACATGGACGACTAGTTACAAATTGCACATTTTAGGCTTCTCATATCTCAGAAAACATGCATATCACTCAAAGTGGCTTCATTTTTTAAATTCAGACTATTGTTGTCCATAAAATTTAGCTAACACCTGCTCTACTGGATTAGATAACGTAGGAGGGCTTCCAAAAAATGAACATAGTTCTCCGAAATAACAAATATTATATTTCAAGGTGTAGAACTAGGTGTTCTATTTTTAGAAAATGGGGGGTCACCATGATGATTTTTTGCTCATTAAGGTATTTTTCTTTGCTCTTTTCAGTGAAACTCATTAAAGGACAATATTTAACTGCCATCATGTTCATCCATAGCCTCAAACATGGTGCTTTTTGTGTTTTTTCAGTTTCCGGTCAATCTTTCCACCTTAATAAGTTGGACATTAATAAATTGAGAAACTTGTGATTTTAATCTAGTACTCTCTATGTAACTCTAAATCAAAGTGCAAAATACAGCAACTGTAGACTTGTTATTTTCCAGGCTGTAAGGCAGTGAAGTTTGTTGAGCCAGATGTCACCGTGAATTTTTTCCTATTTTTAGCCAACATTTGCAAGAAAACTACGGAGCTTGGAGTCAAATTGACTTCATTTTTGAAATCTGCACAAAAAGTTGTATAAGAGATGTTATTTTTGGACTTCTGAGACCATTTATGGCTGCACAGGAGGCAGCTAAACATGCCTTCTGGTAACTTTGCCAGCACCGTGTCTCTGGTGAGGTGTCTCAAGGTGGGGGCATTTTGTGCAAAGTATAGGAGATACTGAGCTAAAATTTTGCATAATTTCATTTAGGCCTCAGACCATCTCCTGTACCAAATTTCATCAAAATCTGAGGTGGTGAGGCGGGGACTATCTGATCAGTTGGCATGAAATGGCCCAGTTATCTTTATAATTTATTGCAATTAAATTGCCCTTCTCATTTTATCATTTTTGTGACAAAAGATTTGTTTTAAGAGTTGCAAAGCAGGGCAAAACACCCCTGTTAATGAAAGGCTTTTCTATTCTATTCTTTCGAAGGGACGCCGAACTGGAATACAAAATTGTGCCTTCCTATTAGGCCAACGATTTCGTGCCTCAGATCAAGAGGTACCAAATTCGGTTCTTGGTTGAGGAAACCATACGAAGTGGTTCGGATTGTACTTAAATGTACGTCCAGTCTGTCGAATACCGAATCAGTCCATTTTTTTTAACATCTACACAGACGTGATTCTCAATGATTTCCCTGCAGTTCTTTAGCGATTACACTTCCCAAGATATTTATAACATGAAAGTTGCCGCACAACAAGCAAGCAACTCAATATGTGCAGATAAGCGACACGTGGCTCTTGGAAACCAGTCCTCAGAAATAAATGGAACCTTCCGAAGCGACAGGACAAGCTGCACGTGTTGCTTGTCACTCGGACTGGGCCATTTTTTCAGTGGCTTGCATCATGTCACCTCAGCCTGTTGTTTGCACATCGCTGTGAATGCTTATAGATTAAAGGGCACTTGTCTTCTGTTGCTTCAGTCTGAATGTTTACTTAAGTGTTTGTCTTATGGTCTCAGCCTGGCATAGATGTTCCTTTGTGAGATTTTCATTCAGAGTCCCCACAAGTCTATTATTCAGGCAGGCAATTTTTAACATTGTGTCTGTTTACTCTCCCATTTCTCGAAAACCCTGCATAGCTCCCACCTTGTGCCATCATAATTTAGTGTACTTCACGTTTTGGCCTATGTTTTTCCAGTTAATCCTGAATTTTCAAACTTTGAGGAGAGAGGGTGTAGGGACAATTTTATAATACTAATGATAAATCCAGCACCAAAATTACCACAAAACAAGCATTTGTCAAAATTTTTAGTGGAGATTGCAAAACGTAGAGAAGAGGGAAGGTACTAGGAGACTGCATTGGGGCTGTGTGTGTATAAATTGATTGGTAATTTCAAAGTGTGTTTTATGTCTGCTTTATGCACAAATAGGCTAATTGAAACTGGATTTAAAAATGGGATCTGAACTACTATGTTCTTTCACCGGAATCGAACCCAGGACCCCTTGATTGCAAGGTGATATGCCATCAGGAGACCCTAAATCATTGAATAGTAAACCTAGGTGAATTCCATTGTGAAAGTGCAACATAAATTTTGTGTTGTAACCTTTCCCATTCGCGATAACACAGAAAACCTGGATTACTACCAGAAAGTGATTAATGGATCATGTACTTAAATTGTATACATACTAAGTCACGGAGTAATGTGAACTTCATCTTTTACACAATTTTTTTACACACTTTTACCTATAAAGGTATATAGTGAAAAATATAGCAACAATTGGCCCATCGGTGCTGTTTTCAGCCTTTCTAGACCAGGGTACACTACATCTTTATTTCAAGTAGCTCCCCACTTGTCCTCATAATGCAAGGTCGACACCATGGATGTCCGCAGAATCTTTTCCAAAAAGGCAAGATAGACATCGCATCACTGTTTCAGTTAAATTATCGCATTTCTGCAACGATCTGTACCAGTTTACTTGTAATCCTCCTCAATCCCTTATAGTAATTAACGGAAATTACTGTGAAATATATGATTTTTAGCTCAATATAAAAGTAACTACACATTTCACTGAATTAACATTTTTTATATTTCATTATAATTATTATGATTGTTTTAAATAGACAAAATGTAATAACGATTCACATATTTTAGTTCAAAAATAATGAATATGAAACATTTTACAGAATCCATAAAAAAAGCCTCATATGGCATAGCACATAATTGGCTCAGATGCACATTACACACATGCATGTGCACATGCACACACACACATACGAGTTCTATATCTAAGGCCTAAGCATTTCTCAAGCTACAACAGAAGTTCCCTATTATAAAGAATCTAAATAATATTGCCAGCAGCAATATCTGATCGCAAATATGGAGAATATATGGAAATAAGTAATTTATATTATCCCTTAATAAAAGCGATTTTAAAAATATCATCATGTTTTTACCTCTAACAAGCTGTGGAACATACTGAATTTTAAAATTTGTGTATTTGATAATTATTGACAGTTTAAATGTAAAAGCTCGTAACATTTTTTCATGCCGTTGCAGACCCATGGAAGAGCATAATGAATGTCCGCCAACCAAAGTTTATGAACCACTGACGCTGACACATGAATGCACACACATACACAAGAGATCGCAAAACAAAAGTTCTTGTAGTAACAAAAGCATGTGTGTTTAAACTGTAAATCTAGTACATACATTAAAATAAACATTTCTCTACACTTTATGATTATATGTATTGAAAGTGATTTTTCCTTGCCTATCTTGCAGGACTATCATGTTTTGTTTCTCTACAATCCTGATGAGAGGTGTGTTGTGTATGACTTGGACTCCGAACTCCCATTCCCAACATATTTTCACAAATATGTCACAGAGACTTTTCGTACTGACCAGATCTTAAAGCCAATGTACTTTAGGTAAGTGCAGAAGGGTGGAATGCCCTACATCATGCTTTTTGATTTCCATTTTGTAGTATTGAATATGGCAATCATATCAATTTTATCTCTCCACTTTCATGGAATGGATGTGTTTTTCTTAACTATAGAGTAAACATTTTTTCAAAAGAAGTAATATGAAAATGAATGAAGTAATATTAAATTACATTGCAAGCAGGTTTTTGTATGTGCATAGTTTTTCTTCTAAGTTATGTATGTACACCCAACGGCAAAATAAGTAGGCAAATTGTCCATCACCATTTTCATTCAGTCCGTTTTCCACAATATGGTGATCATGAATTGAATTAAAAACGTCATTAGGCAGAGGACAACATCTGCTTTGTATCAACAGAAATTCATTCCTTAAAACAACACAGGGTGTGGAATAAAGAGAAATGAAAAGAGTGATGGACAATTTGCCTACTGTTATCTTTGCCGTTGACTGTACGCTGTAAAAGTCTATATGTAATGGACACTAGGCATATATTTAATTTTCTTAGAATTACTTTATAATTTCAAGGTTGAATATTATTTTGATTTAGCTTGTTTGTTATTTCATAGTTATGTCTAAACTGCTGGAAATTACCTGATTAAGCTTTAAAGAAATGATACATTTGTAAAATAGTGTTTATAATCTGATTGGTAATATGTGGTTGAAAGTTTTAACCCCCAAACATGTATTTATTAAACATTTGAGCATTTCATATCTTGATCATAGAGTCATCTGTAAAAATAGAACAAAATCACTTCATAATGTAATGCTTGTTCTTTTCTGTAAAGTAATCGTTTTCCAAAGCCAAAATCCATTGCAATCAATTAGCTACATCCATACATCTGAACATGGGCATCATGATGTTTGGGGGGTGGGGGTGGCTAGAGCTGGTCCAATGACGCCTTCCTTTCAAAATTCCAAAAGTTTCCCTTTCACTTTCGAAGATTTTCGAGATCGATATGAGTAAATGTTAATAACAAAATAGTACAAGTATGCCAGTGGTGTGGAAAGCAAAAGAATAATGAAGTTTTTTTTTCCAAAACTTGAAGTATTACCATGCAGATGTAATAATCAATTGGAAATAAATTAGTTCGTTAATACTATTTAGTTGATAATAATTGTTATTTATTCCTATATTTCTACGTAATTATATATAAACATACACACATTTCTAGGAAGAAATGGATAATAAGGCATGCCATAGGTATAAATTTACACCTCACAAATTGCTGTAAATAAAGCAATTTGTTGGCAAGTGTATGTGCATGATGCTTAACTCCTCATCCTGCAGGTACTTCAGGGTGGTTCCGGCTCCACTTTTTCTTCAGAAGTTTGCATCAGATCGACGTCATATGAAACGAGAGGATGGGACATGGGTAAAACCACCCCCAGACTATCCTCCTATTACTCTACCAGGTAAATATTTACATCTTTAATCTAGAAATAATGGAAATATCTTCACTTCCATGTAATTGTGCACTTTGAGTGATGCAAAGAAAATTATTCCCATTACCCAATTTAATAATACAACTGTGCAATATCTAAACTATGTTTTTTAATATCTTGGCTTTTATTTTTATTACTTAATTATAATGTTTCAATGGTGAATCATAATTTCTATCAGCTTTAACACCACTGATTTCATTGAGAAAGAAATGCAAAATTATTTTGAATTCTATGAAATAGCAAATTCTTGTGTTTGTACAAATATAAAATAAAACCCTTAATCTAGCTTCTGCTAAAAAGATCAGTTAGGGGTCATTCCACGTCAATTCATCCAGGCCATGTCACCCATCATCTCCGATTTTGATGAAATTCGGTATACTTATAGATCTTTTAATGCTGATTACAAAAATTACATTTATTTTTAGATTGGTCAAGGGGTTCATAAGTTACGCGCTTTTTAAAATCTCCGTGTACGCCACTTGCGGCTCCACTTTGAATGACACGCATTAGGTTATAAATTATGGTATCTTACCTCAGGTTTGCCGTAGAAACTTCAAGTTTCTTTTCCTTTGTTCAAAATAGTGCAAACTTTTATTTAAATAAGGTTTCAGATGATTGTATTAATAACCATGTATTTTTATCTATAGTTTCATGTATTTTTTTAGAAGAAAAAATGACTAACTTCAAGAGCGAATTTCGTGCAATGCCCCCCCTTCAATTTCCCCCCAATTTTATATGTAGGTAGCTCAAAATGTGTACTAATACCTGATGAAAAAATTGGGATGGGCGGTTCAGAGACAGGGTGATAAAAGAATCATTTGCATCAAATGACATTAAAAGTTAATCCTATTAAAAATGCTTATGTATTTAGCACAAAGCCTGAAGTTCAATATGTTTTAAGGTATAATATTCAAAATTTCTGTTCACTATGTGTGAAGATATGCATAGGCGTAACCTGGCGGGGGAAAGGGGAGCATTCGCCCCTTCAAAAATTCATAAATTAATTAAAATTTACAAATAATAATTGCAGCGGAACCCTGATTTCAAGTTCCTTGATTTTACATTGTCCTGCATTTTGTATTCAATCTTGGTGGTTCCAACATAGCAAATTGCTAAGAAATTTTCCTCCGTTTTACATTTTCTCGCATACTAAGTTTTTTCAGCTTGGTCGCCTGAATAACATAAAATCGACGTTCCACTTTATCTAAATCAGTTTCAACTGTCTTCAATTTTTTAAGAAATATAATCATCATTATTAGCATCCCCAAGTTTAGCAAATTATCTTCGAGAACATTGTTTTTGTGCATTTTATCTCAATATGGAAGTTCTTTTTTTGGCTACTCTTCACGGGGATACATAATATGAAGTTAGAATTAATAATACACATTTGTGCTGATTGAAGTTTTTCCATGGAAATTTTGCCATATACCACAGAAACTCTTGTGACGGGCTGGTTGGAAGAGTTAAAACAAGTGCGGCAATGATGTACCAATTAGAAATAGTATTCAAGGCATACATTTCTTATTAATCATGTAAGGTGAAATGACAAAACGTGCAGTACGATGTGTCAGCGATTGCAAAGTACTAAACAACAGAACCAGGAAAATTAAGTATACACTATTTTGAACTTAGGCTACAGGTTCGGTAAGTTACTTTTTACAAGTAACAGAGTTACAGTTACTCATTTAAAAAACTAACTCAGTTACAGTTACTGGTACTTTGAAAGTAATTATGAGTTACTTTACAATTACTGTGAAAGTAACTTACAGTTAACAATCTGATTTGTGTAAAAATTACACAAAATCAATGATCGTGAAGACTTGAGTGTTTTATTTATGTTTCTAGTACATAATATGCCTTCATATATTTACATTACTACTGCAAATAAATGATGGAACACAGAGTCAGCCTTGCTTGAACGATTTTAATTAAGAAATCATTAGTATGCTAACCACGGTATATTGAATATGGTGTCATTGATTCCACTTGCACCTATTTCTTTCCCCTCCATTCCAATATCAACAAGGCCCACTCCTTTGACAATGACTTTTTCGTAGCTTGAGAACCACATTCCAAACGAACGCAGCAGACCACCAAAAACACTGAAGTTTTCACACATAATTAAAAATGAATTGAAGTAAAGCGTGGATATTCTAAAGTTAGCATGCAACAAATCATAGCTTCCTTGCCAGGCCAGCAATTCCAGTCGCTAGTTACAGTTAGAATTCCTAAATAAAAAGTAACTGTTACTTGCAACCAGTTACTTCGAAACACTAGTTGTTTAACAGTCAATGCAAAATAATAATAGCTGATGAAATAAGTTTTGTATAACTGGGTGGTTTGAATGTTGTGAGGAAGTTTATTTCTGAATTCCAACTCTAAACAGTTATGTACAGTAGCTTGTGTGTGTGACTAAAACTTGTTTGTAAGATTGCTTCAAAAGTCCATGGGAAAAAAGGAAATGCAACAATTAAATTCTTGCATCCACTTGGTCCATCAACTTCCTACTACTGGCCACAAAATATTCTGTATCCAGTGGACATTAACAACACAAATGGAAGGACATATGTACTTAGTGATAAGTCAAATACTTTAGTGTGTTCGAAATGGTCAAAATATTCTTCTAAAATGTGAAGGGCACAATTGATAGTACATGAAACTTTGGCAATGCATAGAGTACAATAGTGTAATTATTATTAGTACTATCTTCATGGGCGTAACTTGGGAACTATCTTTGGGTTGAAAGAATAACAAAGTTTTCCATACCATAAAAATAGTGTCCAAGATTATTTGATAAATACATTTGAAAAATCACAATTATTACTCTCTATTTGTTTGTTCCTCAAGTGCCAGAAGGTTCACAATATATATTTAACTGGTAAATTTTAATTAATCTATAAATTTTGGAAAGGGTCAAATGCTCCCCTTTCCCCCGCCAGGTTACGCCTATGCTTATCTTCACACACAGTGAACAGAAATTTTGAATATTATACCTTAAAACATATTGAACTTCAGGCTTTGTGCTAAATACATAAGCATTTTTAATAGGATTAACTTTTAATGTCATTTGAAGCAAATGATTTTTTTATCACTCTGTCTCTGAACCGCCCATCCCAATTTTTTCATCAGGTATTAGTACACATTTTGAGCTACCTACATATAAAATTGGGGGGAAATTGAAGGGGGGGCATTGCACGAAATTCGCTCTTGAAGTTAGTCATTTTTTCTTCTAAAAAAATACATGAAACTATAGATAAAAATACATGGTTATTAATACAATCATCTGAAACCTTATTTAAATAAAAGTTTGCACTATTTTGAACAAAGGAAAAGAAACTTGAAGTTTCTACGGCAAACCTGAGGGAAGATACCATCATTTATAACCTAAAGCGTGTCATTCAAAGTGGAGCCGCAAGTGGCGTACACGGAGATTTTAAAAAGCGCGTAACTTATGAACCCCTTGACCAATCTAAAAATAAATGTCATTTTTGTAATCAGCATTAAAAATTCTATAAGTATACCGAATTTCATCAAAATCGGGGATGGTGGGTGACATTTTCACAAAATTCTGGATGATTTGACATGGAATGACCCTTAGTAGGAAATGTTATATTTTATGGAAAGACCATGAAAAATCTTTATTATAACTATGGCTTGGAAGTCGATGACCTAAAAATTCACAAAAAATGACCAATAGAATGGCCTAAAAATTAAGAAAAATCACCTAAATGCCAAAAAAGGCTAGAAAATTTTAAAAACAAGATTGAAATAAAAACCATGTTTTCTGGTTCTAACTGAAGGGAAACGGATTATTATTAGCTTTTGCATTGTCGTCAAGGCCCAGAGAAATCATGATTTTTCATCAACTTCGTAACCCTAACTCAATAGCAGGATTGTTTCAATGTTATGGTTTAGTTATGTGTTACTTATTATGGAATTTCCATATAAATATTTATGTTATGTTCTCCTCAACACATCACATGGCAGACGTTGTTAATGAGGGTCAAATGGGACTGTAACCCTTTCCTTGGAAATTCTTCATTAGAATTTAATAAAGCAAAAGTGTAACATCCTCCAGTTGTCTCATTGTCACCATTTTAAACCATAGGAGCATCCCCCCCCCCCCCCAGCTAACATTTTCCACTTCAAGCGCTGTTTGTAAGTATTGATAAACTAAATTAATTTGAGATAATTAGTATGCCACCAGAATAACCAAAGAAAATAATCATTTGTATCGAAATGTAGGGTGTAAAATGAGAACTCCAAGTCAAAACTTGATGTTTTCATATTCTAGCACTAAATCAACAAATAAATGATTTCACAGTTTTCTAAAGTTTGATAATGAGAGTTCATGTGAGAGGTGGCACGATATAAACTTTGTGACTGAAATTTATTGATGAAGTTGGTAAGAGAATTCCTATATATTTCAGTATTAATAGAACTAAGCCGATACCACTTTGAACAGATGCCAATACGCTCTCTGATAACCACTTGTAAAATTCAGTTTTAAAATAACAAAGGACTATAATTACCCAGTCATACTAACTCATCACATCACATTCCTTTAATGACATTAAATGACTCCCAAATTATTCCCATGTAGCATTATAACACTTTATAATGTCTTGCAATATTTGGTAATTTTTTCAAGTGAAATTCTCTAGACATACAGGATGCGAAGAAAGAATCTTTTTTAAATATTGCAAGACTTTTTAATGTGTTGCAGTTACACTGAAAAAAAGTAGATTGTGTCTTCTTCAGTTTCGTGTAAATACTATTCATTATTCTTGTTTGGGCTAACCTGGAGAGGGAGAAAAGCGATGTAAAAATACATGCAATTTCAGTTATTAAAATAACGCCTCTTTATGCTATGCTCTCCATCATTCTCTGTCATTTGCAATAAAAATACATCTTGCTGCGGTATCAACCTTTACCAACAGTCACATAAGAGACTTACACGAAGGGAAGAGTACAAGAAGAAATTGTTGAATCCACAACCCCCCATTCTCGCTTGAATGTAGATAAAACGAAACAAATTCCATAGCAATCTTCCCCAAGAACTCCGCAGTCATCTAGAAACAGTGCAGCATGGTAGTAATGCTGGTTTTAAAAATGTCCATCTTTTTTAACTCACGAGTTTGGGAGCAGGAATTGGAAATGAATGATTTATTTTATTTTCACACAGCCTTTACGAGCTAATTACATGCTTTCGAGAAGTTTGGTTGTGGCTTTCATTTTGCCCATGCCTTTAATCTTGTCAATCATCTGCTTCCCAGGAGGGTGAGGGGGGGGGGGGATTGGTCCAGCATTTCTTAGAAAAACTGCATGTGAAATTTCTTCCAATCTGCCACAAGGAAGGATGAACAAACTTTTGAAAATGACAAATGTTGCTCTTGGCCTTGGTTCTAGCGATTCTAAAACAATGATATCGGTGGGAAAATTTCGACCGATACTTACCGATACCACTGGTATTGGCTGATACTGATACATCAGTATCGGCTCAGCCCTAGCATTAATGTTTTAAAATCTGAATACATAAATAAAAATTAGGGCTGAGCCGATACCGATACCGGTGGTATCGGCATTGGTGAGTATCGGTTGATTTTCTTTTACCAATACCAAAGATTTTCAGTGGCTAGAAGAGCAGGCGAAGGCAACAGCTCGTCTCAATATTTGTACTTTTTAGAAGTTCTTTCACCCTTCCTTGTGACCGATTGGGAGACCAGCACGGGAAGTTCCATAGAATTTCCTAGAAACACTGGATAAAACCCCACCCTCCTGGGAAGCATATAAAAGGTAAAGTGCTCCCCTGTGCTTAGCACCACGCCATGAAGGCGTATAGGGGGTGTGGAGGTAACGCCCCACACTTTCTTGATCCAGTCGTGAGTGGGGATGATGTGATCAGCATCATGCCCCTGACCGCCTTTACCCCCCAGGGTTTCCCCCAGGTACCCATGTCATTCTATGCTGGGCAGGCGCCGGGGCCGCTTGCAATGTTAGAAAAGTTACCAGATTTTAACGGCTGGGGATCGAACCCGGGACCTTTAGCATGGTAGTCAGATGCGTTACCGACGACTGAGTCACCATGGCCATGCTCCTGGGAAGCATATGGCAAGATCAAAGGCATGGGTAAGTGAAGGGGATCAGTTATTTATACTTATCCTCTTCACTTCTCTCTTTCGTGTGACTGTTGGTATCGGCCAATGATGGCTATTTATTTCTGCCGAAAGCCGGCCCCCTTGGTGGAGTGGTTAGCACATCGTGCTACGACGCCAGGGTTCGAATCCTGACCTGGGCATGGATGTTTGGGAGTGTCCATTCATCAATTTCATCACATCATCACTCATCCCCATCTTTGCAAATTAGCCAAAAGGGACACAAAAAGCGAAGTAAAATCATGCAAATCAATCAATCAATAATTTCCGCGGAGATTAGATTGTAAATGTACGGCTTTGAATGATAAGCTAATTGGGACTGGACCTACATTTTAAAGTGGGACCCGTACCACTATGTGCCCTTACTGAGTATCGAACCCGGGATTTATTGATTACAAGGCGACGGTGACACCATTGGAGAGGCCCCTCTAAAGTTTTATGTACACCACTACTTACAATAATGTACATAAAGTATTTATCAGGAACTTTACTTTTCTTCAAATGGACGTACCATCTTTCTTTTTGTTTTTCAATAAATTTTCAATTTTTTTACTTCTTTGACATAAATTTCCTTGCCATGGCTGTTGTTTTTACACACATTTTAGCAGTCTTAATTACTGATTTTATAGTGTCTTTTTACTATTTATGTAATAACAATATTTTTTAGTCAAGGTAGAAAGAACAAAATAAGTATTAACATTGTCTTTCCTCCGTTTCTTAGTCTGTGGTTACATACAACAATACTCCATACGCATTGGAGAAATAAAGTACTAATTAATTAATTTTCATATTATTACAAATAGTTATATTAATGTATTAAATAGAAACAATTTTATTATTATATTTCTGAGACACTGGGCTCGGACTGCCTCCCCAAATTATATATTTCTAAATACGTGCCTAGTGATGTGATGAGTTAGTGTGACTCAGTAACTAGCCTTTGTTATTTTGTACTGGAATTATACAAGTATCGGCATTGGTATCGGTATCGGCAAATGGTGGTATCGGCTCAGCTGTAATAAAAATAGTTGTCATCTGGTGTATTAGGATGCAGCGGTAATAATAAAGGTAAAATATCCTCTGTGTATTGCATAGTACCAAGTTGGTTCATAATGGGCATGGAGGTAGACCCATACATGTTCTTTACCACTGTTGCCTTGTAATCAAGGGGTCCCGAGTTCAATATCAGGTGGAGGCACAATGCACAGTGGCTTGGATCCCAATGTAAACTGTTGGTCCAGTTCTGTTTAGCTTTCTGTGCATAAAGTGGACTTAAAACAACAATTCAAACAAAGCATGTGCATTCTTGATTTCATCCATACTGGAAGTGTTGTGATCAGCATCACACTCTTGAGTGTGTCTGCTCCTATCCCCCAGGGTTAGTGGTTGGTTGAGCTTCATAATCTCCCTATGAGGGACATTGTGAAAAAATTCCAACCTGAGTTCACCCACTCCCAGTATCAAACCCAGGTCTCTTTCGCAGTCAGATGCCCTACCAACCGGATCACCATGGTTGTGCAATAATTTTTAATATTACAGTAAAACCTCTTTAATGCGGACCCCAGTAAGCCGCTTAATCCGGACAGGCAAAAGGCCCAAAAAAAAAAAGCAGAATGCAAGGTTTGGTTTTAAATGTGGCTAGAAGCACTGCATTGTCGTATTGCTTTACATTTTACTGTACTGTATAGTGTTTAGGCCTATGCCCTTTAAATACACCATAATAAACGGAGTTTTAATGCACTTTCTACTGTTCTTTTACGTTATTTCAGTTAATCCGGACTTTCGTTAATACGGTCAACTTATCCCTTCCATTAGTCCAGATTGAGGTTTTACTGTATTGTTACTGTTGTACTATTACACTACTTCAGTACATCATGAATTTTATATCAGTAACCAGACACCCTTTGCAAAAAGTTCCTGTGAATGTTGGTTCAGTGATACATAGTTTCATAACATAGTAGTACACTATAATTGTATCAGGAAATCTGTTTGAAGAGATGGTGGAAAGTCTTGCTTGACAGAATTTTAAGCATGAATTCTGTAGAATCAATACAAAGTAGTATATTCTCATAAACTCCAATGTAGCAGTTCTTCCCATACAGCACACAAATGTCCAGAAGGCATGTAATGGGTATCTTCTGGATATCCATGTCTATGTTCTTGATATCTATGAATATACAGTAAACATCCATTGGATATCCATGTATCCATCCAGGAAGGATATGTTTTGGACATTTTATGCATGAATTTTAGAGATGTTTCGGACATGAGTGTGACTTGGTTCACATGAACGGGACATTTTTATTTCATTGTGAATAAGGACCTAAGCTGACATTATCCTGATTTTTTTCACACAAACTTTAGGTACGAAATGAACATTCCTGGACTAGATGTATGCATATCCTCATGTACACATGATGTTCATAACATGTACTCCTCTCTCTTAGTCTCTCCCTCTCTTGCACACATAAACGTCTACACATCCGAAAAATGTCTTATATCCATACGCATATCCATGATAAGCAGAATATGCACCGAATTTGAGCTCATTCTTCACTACCAAGGGCAAGCACCACACCTCAATGCAAACTGGCATGGCGAGAAAGATACAAAGAAGACTCACACCTTGTGTACATGCTTAACTCACTGGATCAGACAATGGGCCTGTGAATGACACTGGGTTGGGTGATGTTTGTGAGTTACAGTGTAAGAGTGCATTACAACATTTGAGTCCTAACATAATAAGCTGAATGAGTACACTATGAATGAATGTTTCCACAGATATCAAAACATTTATGTCGATATTTGAATAACACATGGATAAGATCTGATCTGGATATTTTCTGGAGATATGTGCTGTAAGAGTGTAATAAATATGGTACAATACATGATGAAAAGTGCTTTCTAATTGTGGGAGCTTATACACATTGAATTACTGTGATTTTGAGATGGTTTCAAGCTTGTATTCAATTAGGCTGCCGTTCAAGAATGGGTTAATGTTTAGTATGCTCGTCCCTATTTACAGAAACCTAAGTGCAGGAGTTTGCATTGAAATAATTTTTGTTTTGCAGATTGTGCAAATAGCTTGGAAGAATTTATCGATATGGACCCGAAGAAGGGCTTGGGAGAAGTATTGAATCTGACAGAGCTGGTGAAACGGTTTTTCCAGCAGGGCTGAGAACTCTTTGTACAAGCAAGTGACCCGGTTGGCACAGCAACAGTTACGGATTGGGCTAAGTGGTTGCTTTTGTCTTGCTGCATTAAGCCATATTACTTAGTTTTTCCTGATATTCTTCCCCCAAAAGCTGGTTCGTTGATTTCCAGAGTTTTGTTTACACCATAGCCCCGTGGCAGCACCAGCATTGTGCCAGTTCCCGTTTATTGTTATTCATATTGATGTTGCCTGATAAAAAAATAAGAGAAGAAATTGCTGCCTATTTTGACAAGCTGTAAGTGCTAAATGAACATTTTACATGGAATGTAAAAACAAACGTTAAAAAAAAGTCTGTTTCCATTGTTTTGTCAGATGGACATGATTGCGACACGTACAAGTTACAATTATTGCACAATTGTGTGCATGGAGGAAGCAAGCTTTTGAAGAAAACACATGCATTTTGCTGGTCATTTTTTTGCACAAATATTTTTTAAGTAATAATGAAGAATGATCTAGCTTTCTCCTTATTCTGTGTCATGAAAAGCATGACTGTAACTGTCCTATTCGTCGCTTAATGCACTTCAAGGAATCCAGCTACTCTTACCAAGGAAGTGCCGTGTTACATCTATAACATTCAAACACAACATTGATTGAAGAAATATGTATATTATTAAGCTCATGTAAATTGTGTGTTGCATCAATTGTACACTATACAGCTTTGATATTTGTTCTCAAAATTGCATGGGCAAGTTTGTTTATTTTTCTAATATTTATGAAGTAATTATCACGTCTATCTTATTCTCCATTATTCTATTATGAAAATCTGTGTGTGTGTGTGTGTTATATATACCACTATCAATGCATTAAAAAGCACTACTGCATTATTTGGTAATGCAGTGGTGTATAGGGCATTATGGTGACTAAAGCACATTTGTGTGATGTTTTTCTTAAAAAATAGAGCTTTCTACTTCAGATACAGGGGTGTAGTCATAATCCATAAAGAGGCATGCAAAATATTTATTCAGCTATAGCTTTAATTTAACCAGTCTATTGACATTGTTTGTGTATGATTATTTTAAACAATGATTTGTTCCTTTGTAGAATTAATAGTTGGAACAGTTGTCATATTTTTTTACAGGATTAGGTATTTTTAAGAAATTTTATAAACTTGGAAATTTGTCACATTTGACGTTACACATTAGGACATTTATGCAAATTTAACTGCAAAATGTACTTAAGAGATTTTTGGTGGAAAACTTCAATCAAAGTATCTCAGTGGTTACAAGAACCAATCATTAGTTTATTAATACAATGAAATAGATTGGGGTGTGAGTAAGGCATGTGGAGAGTTTGCACACTGAACAGTTGTACCTGATTTTACTTTTTCCTCTATTATAAACTTGACCTTTCTGGTCTAAGGGTCGTTTTTTCAATGTAACTAGAAGTTTGTAAAAAGTTCCGGTTTTTTCATTACACATCAAGCAGCTTAACTGGAAGTCGCAAAGCAGCATGGCTATATCGTGGAGCTATCAAAGTTCTACACTCGGTGACTTTGTAGGTAGATTAAAGAAGAAATGATGCACTAAAAAGTTACGTGTGCATAATAGAATAGTTGTCTTGTTTGGCAGAGTCCAATCCAAACAATGTCATATAAACAAGAAAAATCTAGTGGTGTGGTTGCCGTAATTCGCTTGGCAAGGTCATGTTATATTTTGTGCTACCCAATGCTCAACTTACAAAAATCGTACAGTATTTTAAAATCATTTCAGCTTGTCATGTCTTCATAATGTATGCAAATATTTTTAGAAGGTAGCCTGCAAAGCATGCTCACTTTGTTTTGTTCTCTCGCATGACAAATATGAACGGAGAAGGTACAAAGCTTGCAGTCAAAAGACATGTAAAATTTCTACATATCAGTACTATTTGCAACAGATGGCAGATCGGGTACACACATGAACTCAATATCACTTCCTTTCTTTCTCCGTCTGCCTTGTCCAAAAGGCATCCTTCGAGGTTTTGACTCAACTTTTTCCATGCTTCTTCTATAAGAAAGTATATGCTCTGTAGCAACAATTTTGCGTAGGGTGATCTTTATTAGAAAAAATCCAGATTTGAGGTACTTGCTTTCCTTAACTTCATTTCATCATAATAATACATAGTACAATTAAGTAGTGATTGTTCTAATCATTTCCAATGCCAAAAAAAAAACAAAAAAACTTGCTTTCAAGAGCAGCATGCATAGATGCTTGTAGTTCTTGATTTATTTGGTTTGAAATTAAGACGTAGTGCACAGATCAGTTTCTTAATATTTCTTCAGCATTGCCAGCTCGCTATATTGAAATTCCATGTAGTAATTAGCTAACTGCAGATTACTTTCACATTGAAAAACTGGCCATAAATAAAGATCTTTATTTTCCCAGATTTTATGTTTTCCACAGGTCCCTGAAAAACGTTTATTACAGGTTCACTGAATTTAGTACACTAAGAAATATTAAATTTTGATTATCTCCATTGCTACTAATGTTATTAAATGCCAGCAGGAAAGTTGTACTTCTTTGTTTTTTAAAGGTGGAAAATAGCTATGAATGTGGGGAATGTTGACAGAGGAACGAACCATTGTTTGAAAAGATGTTCTTAAACTTGACTCCATAAGTTTATCCTAATCATTTTGTGCCTGTAATTTATGAACAGTCATAAGCCTGAATCGTCTTGTAAACAATGGTTTTGTGTTCTTTTCTTAGGTGATTATTTGAAATTTTAACTGATTTTAAATCGTAAGTAATGATGTTTGTACATGCTGCTGGCTATATGGAAACGTGTGGCTATTTTCAGATGTTTGTGGGAATTGTTGCTTAATTTCGAAATAAGTGGGAGTGATTATCTCTTTTGTGGGGGTCCATTAATGGAACCACAGATTTTTTTCAGTATTCTCCTTGTAGCCAACAAAAACGTGAGAACAAAAGAAGTAGCATGTATATTCATCCATATATACCACCTGACTACACCCCTGCATGGTTTCATTCTTTTGTTTTGGCCAATAGTAACTAAATACTTCAACAAACGTCAGCAGATAAAAGTGTATTTCACAACGGTGCATTTATTGTATTCGCACAGTAGATATGCCCTTTTTGCATTCATTATGACTACATCTCTCTTCTGTCTTACCTTGTCAAGTTCAGGTTATGTTTGGAAGAGAATGTGTTTAAATGAAATTACCCTTATTCAAACTTCACCACTTCTGGATGTGCACACATCATCTATTGTCTTTACCCATGCACAAAAATAATGGCTACCAAGGAAGTTATTTTTAATTCTTGGCAGTGTGTTAAAAATGCATTAATAATGTTGTTGCTGGTTATAAATTTTTAAAGACTTTATGAATTTTATTAAGAGTGTAGTGTAAGATCTATCACATGCTGTTCGTTGTGTGTTTCTGTGCTGTAAACAATTTCTTTGAGAACAGTTTTGTTGTTCCACAGTATCATATACTGCAAATGAGATGGGAAGAAGTAATATTTTTAGTTATTTGTTATGATGACATTATAATATTAACAATAGTATTAAATAGAAATGACAGATACAGCCAATTGATGCACATGTACTATATGGTACAAATCCTACAGCTACTTGTTTTGTATATGAATGGTATACTTGCAATGATTAAATATTTTACCCCACTTCAGATGTCTTCTCAAAGCAATTAATGCATTGAAATACAATTATACTGAGAAATGATAACAGTGAGGCTTTTTTATGACTAGTATTATAATGTAGTGTTAAATATTTTTGAAAAACACATTTGAAAAGTGTCAAAACATTGTATCTTTTGAATTAGTATGAATAGTTTCACTGTAGCTGATAATGTGCAAACATTTATATAGAAAACGTACTAAACTCTCAATGATTTAGTAATACAATTTTGTCAATTAGTAGTGAATTAGGCATTTGTTGAACATAAATGATCCCCCACCTCTCATTTGCAGTGTGAATTTTCTTTGTTGCGATATTTATTTTCACAAGACCTCTCTTGCTTCTTTACGTAAATAAATCTCTCAGAATGTGAAAGTTCAAAAAGAATGTTTTTGCATTGTTGAGAAAGACTTGTATAATTTTTCATGGCTCCTACTTTTATCAGCAAAGTGAAATAGTGATTAGGTAGTTGATTAGAATAAAGAAGTGATATTTAGGAAGTTGTATGGTGGTTAGTATGCTTGACAAGAGAAAGATATTAATATTTCTTGATCTTATAAGAAAAAATACACATATTTACTTCCAAGTATTAAATTTCTTCACATACTACATGTTCTAAGTGCCATTCTCAGAGTCGTTTTTATATACTTGTAAAAAATAATATGATATTGTTTTATATTACCTGTTGTAATGTGATGTTTACTACTGCCTTTTAAAGCCAAAACTACTTAACTCTAGATGTGTATCTCCTGTTGGTAATTATACATATATACACGATTTCAGCTTAATCTAGTAGAATATAGTCTATTGTAGGAGAGGTTGTTTCTTTGTTATTGCTTCTCCACAGACTACATGTGGGAATGTTTTGACTGGAAGTGTATGCAGTTGTAGTTCTTGCTCATCAGATGAGGTCATTTCAGGTGGTACCATCTCGAAGCACAGTAATGAGTTTGTATCGTGAAAATCTCCAGTGAAGGTGGATGTTAGAAACATTCAAATAGGCTTAGCTGCTTGCTAAAGTATAAAATAGAAATTTGCTAAGATCAAACTCAAGTATCAAAAGCTGGATGAGAATCGCGAAACTCTAGGCATAAGTTCGAATTACACTGTGATTACAATCAGAATGTAAATGAAGTTAGTTGTGAGTTTCAACAAAATTTCAAAAATTTTTTTTTTTATTTGGAATGGAAAATAATAATATATTCATATATTTCCATTCTTCATCAATGCTGCTGAGACGTAAGTCCACATTTTCTTATGAGTCACTTTCTAGACATTATTATTGTTATTATTATTCAGTTATATTTAATTCAGTTTATGATAATAATAGATTTAGTTGATAGGATATTAAAGTGAACAGCATGTAGAAAAGCATGTGCAGAATATCTACTGAGGGTGAAATCATTGGTACCATGAATTACAAGCATAAGCATGACAAGCTAAGAATCTTTGTTGTAAAGCTATCCTTTCTCAAATTTTTCAATTTTGATTTAAATTGAAGAAAAGCGATACCAGCAGTAGTTGCATGATGGTGTTGAGTTTCGCAAGTCTGTTTATATGATCCAAAGTGCTTTCATCTGATGAGTACAAGAGGTACAATTTTAGACGAAGTGAAAAAGGAAGCAGACGTTGTGTTGGAGGAGATAATACATAGAAATATTATGTAATGCAGTTAAACTTCAACAATAGCATGCAATTCCCATTGTTAAGATGTGAACTGAAACCACAACCAGTTACAACTTTCAAAGCTTGTTGTTCATATACTATTGTAGTTACTTCAAGGGCAGTTCAGCATGCACTTATGCCACTTCAATGGCAGAGCAAGCTTATGGCTCACCTCCTGATGGTTCTGTGTGCAAGTCCCAGTCAGGGTAGTGGATGTTTTTTCTTTCACTGTATCATTCATCTGAAATACAATAAAATTCTTTACCGGACTAGATACCAACAGCTTATTAGGAAGAATCTGCCTGTCGTGTAAATTCTGTGCAATGATGATCCTCATATAGAATCAGCAGCATCAGCCAAAATTTGTCGATGTCGTTGCAATCCAGCTCTCACCCATGGATGTTGAAGCACTTCATGGGGAGAAAGCCTTTCATTGGTAGTGTTTTTTAAAAGCTTTGAAATAAGATCCTTTGCACCTTCAGATAAGTAAGACAGATAGCTCACATGCACTTTGCACATTTTCCAGTATGTTTCTTGATATGCCTTACTTTGAAAGGTTGGACTTCTCACTACTCATAGCATGACACCCAGGCTCCCGACATCTACCTTTTCATCATATTGGTTACGGAGCACCACTTCTGGTGGGAGGTAATCAAGGGTGCCACAGAATGTCTGTCTACTTGAAGGAACATGCTCAGACAAGCCAAAATCCGCTAGCTTGATTTCCCCTAAACCTATGAGCACGTTTTCTGGCTTAATGTCACGATGTATAACTTTCTCGATGTGACGGTAGTTTAGAGCATCAGCAAATTGAGCTATGTAGACAAATGTTCATCAAGAAGCTTGTTTTTGCTCATGTTAATGAGTTCACATAAGTCGCCCTGGGGAGCACATTCCAAAATTATAGAAACTGTGCTGTCATCTTCAAAGTAGCCGTGCATCTTCAAAAAGTTGGGATGCTTCAGAAGGGTTTGTATTTCAATCTCCCTCCTCAGCTGATGCTCCATATTCGCAGCCTTTGTGTATTAATTAAAGTTTTAAATTACTGTCAAGTTACACCTCTAAGAAGCAATCAAACATTTCTTCACATTTACAAAATGCACTTACTTGAACTACTTGCGTGTAGATATATTACTTGTAGTTGCAATACCACTTGTGGTAATGTTCAATTGAAGTTTGACTGTATTGCTTGTGAATGTACAATTTTTTCTCCATCTTTCTCTTAAACAAGTCGTTTCCCGTGGCCTTCCTTCTACATAAACCATAACTTAAATGGTTTATCAATGTAAGTCAATTTTATCTGTGAAAATTCAGAGCCCTTTATTACATAAGGATCTACTTCATGGAATGCACAAATTGTTGACTGAATGTAATTCACATTTCTATCAAGAAGTCTTCTTTCTTTTCATATGTATTTTATTATCCAATTGATTTTTGTAATGAGTAAACCTTTTTCTTGATGAACTAGCATTCGTGTGGTTGAAGTAGCAACACTAAGAGAGAATATCATACTTCGAATTGTAGATTAAATATTACAAGGTAATATAAAGTTGCAGAAATTTAGTTTAAGTAGATTAGGTTAAACTGAACTGTGAGGGAAGAATCTTAAAAGGTGTATAATGTAGAATAGTGAATGAAAATGAATTGAATGTCAAAAAATAGCTTGAAGAAATATGAATTGGAACCTGATGCAGTTTCTCATTTGTTTGATAGTTTGTCAGTTTTGTCATTCGGATTTTGTACTATAATACTTGTAATGTATTTTTTTCCTTTTATTAATAACTCAGTCATTTGCATTTTCTCCTTTCATAATGTGGATATTAGATTTTTATCTTCTTCATTTGGATATATTACAAAGCAGGTAATCTGTAGATGGAGCTAATACTGTTTTCTATCTTGTACATTTTGGACAACCACCAAATTCTGTAATACCCTGCATTGGTGAAGGAAACTGTGTCTTGCCAGAACTTGCAATATTAGTGCCAAATCAAATTAATGTTATTTTTCTGCTACAGGGTCAAAGCAATGACACATTATTCTTTAATTTGTTTATAGATGATGTATCCAGTTACTGAAACTATTGATAAAGCTTTTTATTAGTATGCGATTTGAATTTACCTTTCTCTATTATCTAGTTTGTGCTACACCTATTCTCTCAAAACACAGTTTTAGAATATGTAAAGAATAAAGTAGACCATGAATAATGTCAAATTGAGATTCCATTCTAAGGATCTACAAGTTTTGCAGTTTCCATGTTTTCATTTCTATATTCCACTTATTTTAAGTAATATATGATTACAATGTGACTGGAAAAAGTGCTAACATTAATGAATGCAGCAGTACAAATGAAGTATTTAACATTAGTAGCATCAATGCAATTTGGTTTTTAGCCTGTTGTATGAACTATATATACGACCCATTTTTTTTTCCCAATGCAGGGTACATATTATTATTATGTCAACAAGGCTGATTTCATAGAATAAACTAGAAATATGAATTCCAATATTAAAAGTACAAAATCACAAGAGTTATCAAATCATAGATTGGATGACTTTGTAACAGAAAATTCATATTTGTGAAAATTGCAGATAAATAATATATTTATTGTTGCAAAAATATATAGGTATAAAGTGTCAAGTTATGAGCATATATTAAGAATTAAAACACTCCCATCTTTAAGAAATATTTAAAATTTGTGTGTGTGTATATATATATATATGGAAACTAGTACTTCTACATGTACAATAATGAACTTAGTTAAGTCACTAAAGTGAAACTGACTTAAGTTTGCTTGTTCTTACTGTTTTGTACACTATTATTTTTGATAACAGTTAAGTGAAATTGTTACACATATTCTGCTAACACAATTAACTCATGCCTCATAAAATTGGAAAATTAGACATACTTGAAAAGGTTAATTTTATTGTCCACATCTCGGCGTACAGATCTTGATTATGGAAAAAAAAATTGTAGAGATGTATTTTATGAAATGAGTAAGCTTTAATTCAAGGTTTGGTAATTAATGCAATGTGTGTTCTAGAGCATTCCAAAAATTCTTCCAATAAATTTTCCTTTTGTATTGGAATATGGTTGTGAGATAAAACATCTTTTCTTAACTGCAAATTGTATTAGAAATTTAGAGTATTTATAAATTTTAACACAGTAAATTTAATATTGTGTTAAGTTCAAAAAATGTTTTCAAAATGCTTTAATGATAGTTGCAAGAGATTTAGTACCTCCTCTCCCAAAAATTTAAAAGGCTGATACAGAAAAGACCATATGATGTTGAAAAGGATATTTGATAACACATTTTCTGTAAACACAGTACAAATACCAGATAGAGAAAACAATATTATTACTTGATTATTTGGGTAAATTAGTAAAGTAATGTATACCTTTATTTCTCTTTCCGCAAAGTGTGGTTTGTGGTTTCTTCAAATTTATATTCTTTACTTTTGTAATAAACTTTAAATAGTGATGTAAATAAGAAAAGTTTCTATCTTTTGACCTGGCATGCAAATAATGTGGAAATGGTTAGAGAAGATGGTACTTGCGTTCTTTCTTGCAGCCAGGCAACAGAAACTATTGAGCCCAACACTACAGTAGAGTAGTATTGAAATCTTTCATTTATCTATGTTTAGTTACCTTCATTAAGTAAGCCACTGACACTGTGAAAGTTTTACATTTTGAGATATACGTATTTTTCTTACAAGTTCGTTGTACAAATAAATGACAGTTCTTTTTATTTTTTGTCATACTGCATATTTAAGCAAGGTGAAAGGTTAAGATTTCATGAAAATAAGATGTTTGTTTTTAAACAGTTCCTCTAGGAGCAGACGTGATAATGTTACACATTACTATCTTGTTGAACTAGTCACCTGTGAACATGTAAGAACGCTCTAGTCAGTTTAAAAGAAGATAAGTAGGAGATAGGTTCAGATAGTGGTTTCGCCACATTTTTTGAGGAATAATATACTCATTCTTATCTAAATGTCTTTCTGAGCAATGTTTTTTGTCTTTTTGCACTATTAATGTGTGTTACAACTGATTACAGATAACCATTATCCAAGACTAGCTTGTGTTTTTCTTCCAAAAATGCCCACTGTTGGGAAGTAAGGGAATTGTTAGTTGTTGGTGCAAGGTTCGGACTAGTGTTGTCTGTGGTGCGAGACACCTTTTTTCAGAAGCATTCAACTTAGAAAAAAATAGTCGTTTTGATTGTCTTTCAGATGTTTATTGGACGAGCTTATGTCTTTTGTATAACACCAGGCATAATTGATATTTTTTTAAAGTTTGATGTAATTACTCATAAAGATGTTAAATGTATTCATGAAGAAATTATTATTATGCTATGTTCTAAGATTTGTGTGGAACAGTTATCAAATGAATTGCATTTATACTGATATTTTTTAATTTCATAAGAGTATGTTTGATGTTTAGTGTTATAGCTCCCCTTTTTTAAACCATTAGAGTTTTATTTTGAAGTATTTGGCTGTAGAAAATAAATTTCACCCATGATTAAAATGCTAGAGAAGATTTTCCCATATCCTTTTTGATGCTAGTGAATATGTTGATACCTATAAGAGAACTGCAGTGCATTTAAATCAAAGCTATTTATTTGTATTCGCTCACCAACACTGCATGCGGCTTCTGGATTTGAAGTCCTTGAAATCTGCAGCATAGTAGAAGAATAGAGAGCACAAGAAGCATTATTATATGATAACTAGTTCTGCAGATTATAAGGGTTCCCCGTTTTTCATTTCCTAAAAGATGAAAATGTTTTATATAAAAACTTTTACCATTTTGCCTTTCTCCTGATTGTTCTACTCGGCACTTTTATTGTTATATTGTTATAATATGCTTCTGAAAAATAAAGATTTCTTTGATAAATCATTGATTTGTGTTAGTCTTGCACTGTTGTACCTTACTCTTGCGAAGGACACCCATGGTCTAGTGGATACTTGGCAGATGTTTGAATCCAAGTCCTGGATCTGATATCCAAATCTTGAATTCTGAATCTTGAATCCTGGATCCAATGTCCGAATCTTGAATCCTTGGTCTTATATCCAAATCTTGAATCCTGAATTTGATAACCTGAGCCTGAAATTCTGGATCCTATATCTGAACCTTGAATCCTGGATCCAATTTCTGAGTCTTGAATCCTGGGTGTGATATCTAGATATCGAAATCCTGGATTTGATATTGAATTTCAATATTGAAATCCTTGTTCCAGTATCCAAATCTTCATTATCCATACCCATTAGGGTTGGCAAGGTAATTCACTTGTTAAGTTTTTTTATGTAAATTACACGTAATATACTAGTAATTTACTTCACGTAGAAAACCAGTTTTTTACGCATATGTAAAAACTAATTTTCTTTTGTAAATTGTAATATAAAAACTACTTTAATTATATTACTTTTTAAATATCAATTTTCTTATGTTTATGCAGCAACCTCATGCCCTCACCCTCACTAACAGATTTTTAAAAGTAGAACTGTTCTTTTACATATTTTAAAAACTGAGAAACCTGTTGCACTAGTACTTGTATTTATAAATAACATAACGATTAGCAATAATTTATTTAGATTAGATTTCAAAGGTCCCGGGTTCAATCCCCGGCCGGTTGAAATCCGGGAACTTTTCTAACGTTGGAATTGGCCCCGGCGCCCACCCAGCGTCGAATAACATGGGTACCTGGGGGAAACCCTGGGGGGTAAAGGCGGTCAGGGGCATGGTGCTGATCACATCACCCCCACTCACGACCGGATCAAGAAAGTGTGTGGCGTTACCCCCGCACCCCCTATACGCCTTCACAGCGTGTTGCTAAGCACAGGGCAACACTTTACTTTTTTTTTACCTTTTACCTTTTTAGATTTCAAAGTTTTACAGGGTGGCTACTCACCGGTAATTCCTTGAATTCCGGGAATTATGCGTGAATTTTTCTCTGGAACTTTTATTGATACAAATCCCATTGAATTTATACTTATTTATATATGTCCGGAGGCACGTTTTTCACAGTTTAGCTTTTATTTTTATCGATAAACAGAAAGAAAGCTGCGTGGAAATTCTCTCAATCCATTTACTTTGTTAGTCCTTTGCAGAACAATCTATCTGACAGATTGAAGATTATTTGCAAGATAAGATATTTTGAAGTTTATTAGGTAAAATTGAGTTTGAAATTCTTATACAATTAACAATTTTTTGTAGATTAGTATATCCCGTAACATTTTGTGACTTGTGTTTTAGATGTATTTAGAGTCTGAGTATGTGAAATCCCAAATGTAAGCTCTGCACCTTACATTAAATATTTTAAATATATATACCATTTAATTGATCCAACATAATTTTTGGACACATTGGAATGGCACAGACCCTTTATACTGTTTGTGTATGTGTGTGGGTGGTGAGAGGTGGTAGTACGTAAGGCTGAAATAGAGAAAACATCTGCTTGTACCATTGACTTTTTGGAAAGTCTGCCTTGAAAACCGGGAATTTTACTTGAATGTTATCACAGTCCTAGAGTGGCCACCCTGTTTTAGTAACATCTTCAAATTCCTTTTTCATGCGTATTATACACTTGCATAGACTAATTATGATGTGAACGTGAATATGACAGTTTGTAAAATTCGAATATAAGAGCACATACAAATTAGGAAGGAAAGTAATCGCAAAAAATATGTTTTAATTTTTAGGTTTGATTCTAGTTTTTTATGTACTCTACGTTTTTTACATGTAATTTACGTGTCATATAGAAAACATTTTTTATGCGTAATTGCACAACCCTGGACACAGGTCACAGTAGAAAAAATGCAGTCTTGTGCTTTGCCTCATTGACCAAATGGAATGCACCTTCCTGATCTGTCACAGATTTTTTTAAATATTCGAATCTTAAATTTCTCATGGTTATAAATTGAAAAATCAACAGAATAAAAACAGCAACTTCACACTGAAATATGGGGGCAGCGTAGGAGTGTTATCGAGACAACCTCTATTTCCATGGGTGAGGGGGGTCTACCTCATTTCGGTCTTGTATCCAGTTGTAAATTCCTGTCTCGTACTGGGTCTCATCTCAATGTATACATATTGTAGCTTGGTGTATGTTACTCACTATTAAATAAAATAAACAATGTTAAATTGTATTAAGTTAAATTTAACACTATTTACGAAAGTGAGTATGAAGCTTTTATGGAACAAAGTTTCAGGGTCCAACTGCCCCCTTCATCAGGTTCGTAAATATTTTCCTAAGCAATGAACATAGTGCCACGTTAAAGAGTGTTAAAAGAGGATTAGGTTGAGGGTAGGGTTGAAAACACTTAAAACTAACGTGGCACTATGTTCAGTGCTTAGGAAAATATTTACGAACCTGATGAAGGGGGCAGTTGGACCCTGAAACGTTGTTCCATAAAAGCTACATATTCACTCACGTAAGTAGTGTTAAATTTAACTTAATACAATTTAACGTTGTTTATTTTATTCTCAATGTATAAGCACCAATTTCTGTCATCCACGCCCATTTAACTAGTGCAAAAGTATTATTCCTAACCAAAGATAAGTTGGAAAAAATGTAGTCTCGTTGTTAGGATGTGATGGGGGGAGACTATCATTCCCCTCCTTGACAATGAGTGGAGGGGCAGATCACACACCTGATCCCCCTCTTGGAACAGTTCCTAAAGTGTACCAAAAGAAGCCATCACTATTACTGTAAAAGGTATATGTAAAGGAAAAACAGATGCAGCATTAAATTTAAATAACATTTTACTTTTTTCTATGAAACTAAAAGAAAATCTCGGACGTAGTTAAAATAAACATTAAAAAAGCTACTAATATACATATATATATATATATATATATCACCATTCTTCTAAAGGCACATATCAAATTGTCAGGTTGTTATTTTTTTATATAATGCCACTGGGACAGTTATGACAAAATAATTTTAGCAAAAATATACATATATCTCCTCTTGGTTGTGTGTAATTTCACTCGTCACCTTCTTTCCTGCTGTCCGTGCTGGAAAGCTCCTCCAGGAGATCTTGCAGTTCTCCAGCTGCTCGGATTCTTCCGCCTGGCTCCTTCTCCTCGATGCACTCGGCCATCAGCTCTTTGATCGTTTGAGAGAGGGAGCTTGGAGCAGAGTGCAGGAGACCTAGAAGTAATTCATTTCAATTTTTGTAAAAAATCTACCTCCGAGAACATCTATGTCTGCAATTTCACAAGCATATGGTTAAAAACCATTTGGGTGCCCTGAAAGTGTATCAAATTGGAACGCCAATTATCTGTTCTCTTATTTAGATAGATTGCCTGTCATTTGCAAGGAACAAGAGGATGCATTTTTTCCAAAATTCAGTAACATATTTATTCAGGGGTCCGCAATAGATATCTGGAGGGCCATTACCCCATCTGCAAGATGAATTTCCTAAAATTATGTAGCATATTTCACACTTTATAATTTCATTTGTCACACTAATTTATTACAAGGGACACATAACTGGAAGTAAGACTAATATAAATCTGCGTGGAAAAATCTTGTATTAGTATTAATTCCTTGAAAATCTGACATGCAGTGTTACGATTAGAGGTGTGATATGTAGGCACAGGCCAATGTATATAGACAGCCCAAGAAAACATTGAGGGTTGATATGAAAGCCTAGAAAACCAGGGAATGTAATGGAAATAGGTACAGTGGGATGTTCATCATCAGCAAATTGTTCATCATCATGTTCCTTCTCTTTATTTTACCCAGTGAGAGCTTCAATAATTGAAACAATATCACAAACAAGCTGCTACTGCCTCTGCACCAGCATATGTAGAAATCCATTCCTTAAAAACACGTAGAGCGCAAAAGAAAAAACGACTAAAAATAGTCAAGAACAATTTGATGAGCAGTACTTGTGTCTCCCACTATACTTATATGCATTAATTCCAGAAACATGCATTTACTATTAAAATAGGCAAGTAGGCACTGTAAAACTAGTTTACTCCCAAGGCTCAAAATTGGATTATTACATAACCTACAATTCTGTACATGGGAAAAAAATAGGCAAGTTGCAACTATTTAAAGTACTATTAATTTTTATGAACAATTAATTTCATTTTATTTTTTCATGAGCAAATGGCTCTTTCATGAAAAGTTCTTGAAGAGAAGTAGATTGATTTTGTATTACTTCACCTTTGTGCCAATTTTGGCTAATCGCAAAGATGGGGATGAGCGATGATATGATGTGGAAACACTCACAAACACCCAAGACCAGACCGGAATTCGAACCTGGGACCCCTGGCGTAGTAGCGCAATGTGCTAACCACTGTGCCACAAAGGCCAGCGAAGAAGAGAATTAAAAAATGCAAGGACGGCCATAGAAATTCATAGCTCTCAGCTTCCAGTTGATGAAAGAAAGATAAGAGAATTGGAAGTCTTTCCCTACCTGCCAAAGAACGGGGGCTGCCTCGTGCCTGTGGGTTGAAGAAGTTGCTAACTTTGTGGTCGTCCTCATCACTGAGCACTTGCTGGCATACCAGTGCATACATCAAGTGGGAATTCTCACCCATCTGTTTACAGGCAGGTCCTGGAAGTTTGAAAAGATTTTTGCAATTGTCCACATTATCATGTTCATCCTATGATCTAAAAAGAAGCATGCATTCACTGTTAAATATGACATGGATAAATTAAAAGATTTGGGTACATTCTTGACAATAGCAGGATATACCTGGGTACCCTTGACTAGAGTACTGCAATGAGCATTTTTCGCTCGAGCAGCAAATAATTCGCACAGGCAGTGCTAGATGGCATTCAGAATTGATAGGTCTTCTGATCGAGCGAAAAACGTTTGAATGAGCGAAATACACTCGAAGTCTCGGACCCTATTAGTACACATGTTTTCGTGATTTGCTTATGATAGTGGGCCCTCGTATATGGATGATCGTTAAATAAAAGATGAAGGGAAATTGAAAAATAAGTGAACATAGTCATCATCTTCATGTTAAAATGCAGTTTTGTATATCTTACCGAGATATGTGAAAATGAAATAGATGATTATGAGCTGAAACTGCCTAGGCTGACATTTTATGTTTCTACGATTATTGTCACTTTAAAATGTTTAATTGAATGTTATAACTGAATTTTATTATTTTGCAGAATATGATTATTCTTTTCGGTAAGTGAACAATGATGTACATGTACTTGTTGCACTGTAATACGATATTTGTAATTGCTTAGTCAGGTCTGTCAGCATGTGTACCAATTTTACTTTTCGGTTTGTAGATATTGCAAACTTTCATAGCTCGAGAGTGGGAGACTTGACGATTTTCCGCCGCTAAGGACAATCTCCTCTATTTATTATACATCGAAAAATACGTCACAACCTCTGGTCTTTCCGCCCTTGTCTCAGTTACGAATTCTCAGCATCACTTGTCAAGAGCGGCGCTGCAAGAAACTTACGCAACTTCACCACTCACACTCTCCTCTTCGCATCAGTAGTTGTGCAATGAGGTTGATCACACACACACATGTTGCCTCGGCTAAACCATATACTACAGGGTGGCTCAATAAGTCACTTAACACCCCCAGTACAAGGCCACTGCAGCGCGCAACATGGAAATGGTGATGACCAATCGTTTTCAGGCCAAGGGGGAACCACATTGACGCCACCCACACGGTCGGCGGCCATCTTGATGTCCGCCATCTTGAATTCAACTTCAGAATTTTAAATGGGAAGGGGGTCGTGCGACATATCAAAATGGTCTAGAATTTCACGAGAAATGCAATGGTGAAGGTTTTTTCGACGTATCTTTAACCAGTAAAAAGTTATGACTGAATTCTTGTACCAATTTGCTCCTTTTCGAGGTGTTAGAAAAATGCCTTAAAATTTGTTTAGCGCTTCGGTAATGCATTGAGATCAAAGTGACGTCTATGGAGAGACGTTCGCATGCCATTGCACATTATTTTAATCGGATATATCCATGAAGAGCTGTGCATTATGAATGGTTGTCGCGAACAATTTACAATGTGACGCTTCCATTGAATTAAAAGTCCTTCACAGTGACAAGGCTAATGTTTATGTTCATAAGGAAGTTCATAAACAGAATATTCGATGATTTTTATCTGATAACCCATTTTCGACAGATCAAAGCTGAATGGTTAGTGTTGGTAAGTTAATGGTGTGGCGTGCTGTGTGGAACATGATTGGTTAGTCAATTTTCCATCAACGGAACCTTAAATGCTTAGGGCTACTTGGATTTGTTAAATAAACAGTTTTTTTCATCCTTGCTTATGGAAGAAGGTACTTTCTACAGAGTTTTTTCAATAGGGAAGAACACCAGAACACTTATGGGAACGTTATGAACCAGTTTTTGTCCAAAGTTAGTCATCAGATGATAAGGGTCACATATTCTGTTTATGAACTTCCTTATGAACATAAACATTAGCCTTGTCACTGTGAAGGACTTTTAATTCAATGGAAGTGTCACACTGTAAATTGTTCGCGACAACCATTCATAATGCACATCTCTTCATGGATATATCCGATTAAAATAATGTGCAATGGCATGCGAACGTCTCTCCATAGACGACACTTTGATCTCGATGCATTACCGAAGCGCTAAACAAATTTTAAGGCATTTTTCTAACACCTCGAAAAGGAGCAAATTGGTACAAGAATTCAGTCATAACTTTTTACTGGTTAAAGATACGTCGAAAAAACCTTCACCATTGCATTTCTCGTGAAATTCTAGCCCATTTTGATATGTTGCACGACCCCCTTCCCATTTAAAATTCTGAAGTTGAATTCAAGATGGCGGACATCAAGATGGCCGCCGACTGTGTGGGTGGCGTCAATGTGGTTCCCCCAGATAACGATTGGTCATCGCCAATTTCAAATTCCATGCCGCAGTGGCCTTGTACTGAGGGTGTTAAGTGACTTATTGAGCCACCCTGTAGTAAGTTATTCAGGAGACAACGTTGTTCGTCATAATGTGAACTTATGATGGGAGTTTATTAACACAGGATACGTACAAGAAGGATAGTACATTGTAACCTTGATGCAGGAGGGATGAGATCCGCGAACATGATTTGACTATCTGCTTGTGTGTTGATATGCCTTATTACGCAATACCACCGAGTTATGTATGCATGCTACCAGCAGTCGAATGTGCACCAATTTGATGTTGCCAAGGAACATTAAGGAGTATACGTGGAAGTACGTCGAGCAAACGGAATCAAAGTCGAAGTGCAAGATGCCGATACGATGCTGATCTTCCTACTTCCAGATTCCAGGACAGACGTAAGACACTGCTTTTAAGGGTGACCATTGTGTGCTGGTGACCAGGTTGTGAACAACCGAGTCAGATAAATTGGATCAATTTCCATTCTCTGAAGTTGAACTAAATCAATGTCCCATTTCTTCCAGTCAACCAATGATCGTCAAAATAGCAGGTATGTGTAAAATACCAATGAAATCAATGCTACGACAGAAATTTGCTATACTCGATACAGTATGTGTGTGCATCGACGAGCAATTGTGTTATAAACTAACATAAAATTACACTCTGTTACAAATTTATGAATTAACCTTGCATCTGGTAGAAACAGCCTATTAAAAGTACTAGTTAATCTTCCAATGGTTGAATTAGCAGAGTAACAAGAGACATTAATTAGTTAAATTGTGTTAACGACTTATTTACTTGTAATTTAGTAATTCTCATGCATTGCAAGAACGATAAAAAATCACACCATGCTTAACCTATTGGCTAAAATTGTGTATAACAAACACGTGACAGCTTTACAAGAATGATAAAAGAGCGACAAACCACACCAACATAATCTCCCCTTGTCATTTTATCTTGATGATAAGAATATAAGAGTATCTAATTAAAGATTAGAGAGTGAGTCCAAGGAAATGTGCAATAATAAGTTAGTAGTTACAAGTAATGAGTAATTGTGTGCACGCACATGAACAAACCTACATATATCATATTAGAGTATACGCAAAATTCTTGGTAAATAAGATGTAATACATATATATATATATATATATATATATATATATATATATATATATATATATATATCTCCCGTTACCTGAGCGTGTTACCTTACAATGAAGTGGACCAGCTCGAAGGCTTCACACAAGTGAAAATAGCATCTCACATGACATTCCACAACAGCAGCTATGATTTTACGTCATTAGGTTAGGAGTTTTAGGTTTGGAGCTGATAGGAATTTCCAAAATGTTCTTTTGTGTGCTGCACACAAACAGTTTTTACTTATGTGGGTCATACTTTTGAATGAATTATCTCTTTTTTCTGCATGCTGGAACCAATTTTATATTACGTAAAGCATTGAAATCTGTCTATTAAAAAAATTCAACTTAGACACAAGAAATAATGATTTTAGTTTTGGTGACTGTATGAGTATCTATGAAGGAATATAGGAATATCTATGTAGAATAAGCATGCTCGCACAAAGTTAGTAGACAAAAACAACTACATAGTTATTGAAACCAAGTTGATACTCTTAGGGAGAATTCACACCGAAGCGATAGGTGCTACTTGAGGATTTCACGAATCAAACTCAGGCTTATCCGGCCTGTCATGCTGCTACGATGTAAAAACGTTGCTGGTGATTGGCTTATTTCCAAGAGCGACATGCCACTTTGGTGTGAATTCTCCCTTACTAGTTCCCAGCAATACCACTAGAACAATGTAACACAGAATATTCATAAATATGTACAAACATTCCACGTGCCACATCAATCTAGCAAAGTTTTGCTTGGAGCATTAAGTAAACAACTGTTCCTTTCATTGAGAAATTTACATTGGGCAGACCAATATTGGTGAAAATGGATGAAGGTTGCTACATGTATAATTTACAGGATATTTAGATTCTGTTAAAGGGCTGTGGGTCCTTTTCAGTACCCTATGAGATATCTAGGCTTCGAACAAAAGAGTATCAACCGATATACTGATTCAAACCTACATTTTCTGATAATGGTAACAGCTCAGACCTAATTTTTAATGTTTTAGAATATTTTTGCTGTAACTTTTGAGAATTAAGTCTTGGTTGGCTTACTTTTTCACATTTATGAACAAAATTCATGTAGAATGTGTTTAATTCCGTGAATTTTTTTTTTCTCCTAACGTTTTTTAAAACTTCAGCTGTCTCCTACTGGGCCTATATGCAACTGCTGCTGCTTATCTTTGTTAAAAGGCAATCTCAATTAAGAATGAACAACCCTCGCACATTATCTAGAGATTGTGTTTCATCTTACCTAAATCAGGTGCATTGTACACATCATGAGTCAATTTACTAAAGCACTCTCTGTTGCATATCTTCCTCTTATTCTCTTCGGTCTCGGTTTCTTCAACTGGAAAGGAAGGACAATTATTACTTGATTAGAAGCTATGGGTGTGCAGGATAACTAAAAGTCAGAACTGGGATCGGGGAAAAAAATTCCATCCTGATCCCGACTTCGGGAAATGATTTCCAGACTTTTTGGGATTCCAAACAGTTGGGAAATTTCAAATTGTCATTTTTAGAAGTGGTTAATTCTCAATGTTTTCTGCATTGTAAGTGTGTTACACTTCTCGGAATAGTTTTTATTCTAGAAATGCAAAAAATAATCACTTAAGGAAAAATGACGTGTAGAATTCACGTCGACGAATTTCACAGTGTCGGGAAATTTTTAACATTTCCTGTCCCACACATTCCTATTGGTAGCAGGTGTTCCTATCAATAACAGGAATAAATAAAGTTGGCTACACACCAAATGTGACAGGACACATGTCCAGATGAGTCATTGTTTCAAACAAAATAAACTGTTGAAGGATGTCTAAAACAATATTATTTGTTTTGTTTTGATGAAAGAACCTTCCACAGTTGCTGGGTGCACTCAATAAATGAAGATAGGAATACAGATGCCTTTTTAAATTACCTTCTTGAGGATTAGAACAAATTTTGTAATTTCACAAGATGAAACTTCTGGGCTCCACTCAAAACTAGGATGGTTACGCTAAGATGGTTACGCAAATGTTTCACAATCTTCAGCAGTGGTACAATGTGAAAGAGGGAAATATGCCATGGGACTGTACATAGCTGAGGGCAGAGAATCATAGAGCTTGTCCATGTACCTAATATGCCTGTTTCTCTTCAAGGTGTTTGTCTTCTAGGTACCAGCCCTTGAACATGTGGAAAAAATGCCCTCAAATGCATGAGGAGCAAGTGTGATTCCAGTGCTGAGCTCTCTTAGTGTGATTTAAAAATACTCCGTAATTTATGCAGCTGAAAGAATTTTACACATGTGTAGAGCATTTTGTCGGAAACCATTGCCGGAGCATTTTTAAATTCAGTGCCACACTCTATATTAATACAGTGGTACATTGATTTTAGATGTTTCAAGGGACTTTAGCTAAAATAAAAACTGGGGTTCTGCTGTACCTTTCTTGAAACGGTTTCATGCAAAAAAACAACTCATTTATCTGAATTTATGGACCACCCTAATCACACATACATGAGTTGCAAGCAGGTTGCCACTTTTTTCACTGATGACCATATAATATTAACACTAATTTTCATTAAATTATAACTAATTTCACATGTTTAAATATGAAAATAAAATAAAAAATTTTCTTCGATAAGCAGACAAAGTTAACTCTAATAGTTAACATTACCTGGAAAAGTAATTGTTACTTGTACCAGTATGACAGGTACCTTGTTATTTCCAAACACTGCCTTTATATACATTAATATAATAACAAAATGACAAATTATGTATACAGTCTATTCATGCTATTCATAGAAATGTCAGAGCAGTAAAATTATCGGCAATTTTACCAGTGGGCCAACATTGCTATAAGAGACAATATCAATAGGAAAAAGTTCCAACACCATATTTTAGTTTCAAACATCTTAGCATGAAATGGTAAGAGTAGTTATTAGAGTACCGCATGGGACCACTTTTGCTCGATTATACTCGTTCGAGCGTTATTTACTCGAGCGAAGAATCTGTCAATTCCGTATGCAAACTAGCGTCATCCGTGCAAACTATCAGACGCTTGAGCAAAAAGCCCTTGATGCAGCACTCTAGTAGCTATACAGTTCGATAGTGCAAAACACTTGCCTTCATATAATGTTTTATCAATGACAGCCATGCCACCAACATCCAAAAGAATCACATCCCCTTCGGAATCAACTGCGAGATTTTCATAATCAAAGTTACTAATCAAAAACAGCCATTCGGTATCACTCTGTAAAGCAATGAGCAAATCCATGAGAACAATGTCACATTTTCATTAGTAAAAAAAGCACAATGCAGTACACATCAGAGAAATTATGACAAATAGCTCTGATAGTGTTTCTTTATTTACTTATCGGAATAACTAAGTAACCTCCAGTGGAAATTTGATCTCTTTATATGTTGTTTTTTTTTGTGAGAAATTCAAGACTGTCTCTTTAGAGCTGGGCAAAATTATAGGAAGTTAGTTTGAAACACTGCCTCTGAAGAAAAAAAAAGCATTTTTCTTCATTTTATGTCACCTTTCCACCATTTTTGGCTAATAATAATGAAGGGACACACAATACAAAGAAACATTCACACCAGGACTCAAACCAGGAACTAGACTAGTTCAACAAGTTGAAATGCATTTCAGGTATTACTTGATTTCCTATGATGGTGCTAATGACACGTGGTATGTAGTTCATTTTTTTAAAAAAATATTATTTAGGCATGTGGGGTACCGGTGTCCCCCATTAATATTCATTGCGAAATTGCAACACTGTGAACTATACTGCACTTGGGTGTTTTCTTTATCTTTGTTCTAAGCCCAGTTGTGTTGTTTAGTCGCACTTCAATCCCACGTAATATTATAAAGTTAATGTCAGTCCATCATTTGGAGACTAAATATGTAACAAGAAAAATGTCAAAGCAAGAAAGACAGCACACAGCACATATTGTATGGAAGTGGGTTAGTGAGGAAGGAGAGGACACGTAGCTATGCATCAGTGACGAAAGTGGCCTCATGACCGGAAGTGAACATGAGACTTCTTCGGTTGTCATGTATTTATGTGCATGGAGGACAACTATCTCGCACGCATGCCAATGACGTTAACTTTATAATGTTACATCATTTAGAAAGTGCAGCAGAAAATTGCAGTTGATCTTAGAAGAAAGACAAAGAAAGAACATTCAGCCTGTATCATCATCATCATCCTTCGCCATTTCCTGCCTCTTAATTTTTTCCTGGTCTTCCACCACTCCTCTCTTTCCACCGACATCTTGGTCTCCTCCTTGGCCTTATTCCCACTCCTTGTGCATTGTAAGCTCTTACTGGTAGTCTTTCTGCATCCATCCTCTTCATGTGTCCACACCATGTCCTCTGTGCCTGATCTATCCTGTTCTGAAGCCTGTCTATCTGCCTGTATGTGTAGTATAATTCACAATGTATTTCATACCTCAAAGATAGTTAGAAGTTTGGAGGGGCAGGTGTACACCAAGCGCCTGTGCATGTTTCAGAAAATGACGGGCCTAATGCAGCGTTAAATAGAATTTTTTTCATTTCCTCACCTTAAAATTAAGTTCTAATATTGAAAATGATTGACAAGGAAGATTCCTTACATTCTCAGAAGGGAAGATAATTAGGGAAGGAAACTCCATGATCCCCATGCCAGAGAATTGGGCATATACACGAAATGAAAATACACTATGGATATTGTAGTTACCTGCAATTCCTCAACAAGAGAAATCAGTTGGACAGCAATTTTGGCTCTCTCCTGGAAAGATTCGTTTAGGCTGTTGGAGAGAGGTGTTAGGTCTCCCTCGACAACCACTGCCCTGCCACATGCTCCCAGGTAGTGGACGAACAACGAACTCAACGTACTCGATGACAAGAACTGAAATTATCAACACTGCAATAACCATTCAGAAAAATTTCTGCAATATTCAACAAGACTACATGAGTATTAGTATAAAGCAGCTAATGTTCTAGTGGTATTTGGCATACTTTGATCAGTATATAAGTCTTAGACTAACAACTACTTGAACAAAATCAAATATACGGCTTTCTCTTTAAGACTAAATTAGTGTACACCTAATTTCATTCTGCTACTTTATCTCTAATCAATTAGGAGTGTGTGGGATCCTGAAAAGTTGGTACTGAGATCAGGAAAGAAAATCCCATTCCATGACTTCAGGAAATGATTTCCCAACTTTTCAGGATCCCACAGTCAGGAAATTCCAAATTGTCATGTTTAAGAGTATACTCTGTCTCAGCAAACTCGGAAGCAAATGAACAAAAACAAGTCTCTGTGCAAGTAATGATGCGAGATGCCTTCACCAATGAACACAGATAGAATGGGATTGCATGGAGGTGGGAAAGCGACTGCAGTTATCAGCTTTCGAGCACCGTGTACTGCTTCGCTCTGGCCACTAGATTCCCTCCCGCTTCTCTGATGCTTTGTGCAGCCTTGCTCCAGAGATAGTTGGGACAGAGTATAGTTAATTCTTCATGTTTTCTGCATTTTAAGTTTCTGAACCTTCTAAAAAATTTGTGTATTTATTCCAGAAATACAAAAAGCGCTTAAGGGGAAATAGTGTGTAGAATTTGAGATGTTCACAGTGTCTGGAAATTTGGAACATATTTAAATATTTCCCATCCCAAACATCAGGATTAAAAAAAAAAATTCCAACCCAACCAAAAAAATTGCCCCCCCCCCCCACCTCTAATATCAATTGACTTAAGCATATTGGTGTATTGGTTAAATTACCAATAATTGTACCCATCCAATATCTCAATATCAGAAGATTCTGTCATTTTGTTATTGCTTTTTCAAAGAGAAACCCAATGCATGCTGGGATGCATTTTCTTATTTATATGTAAGATATAATAGTGATTTAATGTGTTACTTTATAAAGAGTATTACTAGGTAAAAAAAAGAAGGTAAAGTGCTCCCCTGTGCACAGCACCACACCACGAAGGCGTATAGGGGGTGTGGGGGTAACGCCCCACACTTTCTTGATCCGCTCGTGAGTGGGGGTGCTGTGATCAGCATCATGCCCCTGACCACCTTTACCCCCCAGGGTTTCCCCCAGGTACCCATGTTATTTGACGCTGGGTAGGCGCCAGGGCCGCTTCCATCGTTAGAAAAGTTCCCGGATTTGAACCGGCAGGGGATCGAACCCGGGACGTTTAGTATTACTAGGGCACTTTATAATTAGGACCTCTTCTGTTTACATGCCTTTCTGTTAAAGGAACACTTAGCAATTTTATATCAGATCAGTAGACCATTGACCAGTGCTTCTTCAGAGCTAGGCGCCAGGTAACCACCTACTAGCAACTGTGCATACTATAAGAAGCTGAGCATCACCCTATTCAAAACATCACTAAATCATGTGAAAAAACTGGAAATAAGGGGTTGGGGACAACGAGTAAAAAATTGTTACTAATTCTATGGAATATTCACAACGTTGCTAACTTATGCTGTACTGCAATTTGATCTTAGAATCTTCAAAATTTCGTACATGCAAACTTAAAAAATGGCAATATTACAGCAAGAGATCACAGTCGCCAGGCTGAAATTTTAGTCGCCATGGCGACCTGGCGACCAGGACTTTTCGAGACCTGCCATTGACTATCGGTAACAGAACTTTATTGGTATCTGCAAAATTTTCATATTGACCCATCCCTACTTTTTCCTACTTACTGTACAGAGCTTAGAACGAAAATAGTAATTAAGACAAGTATGCGGAAAATGGAAAAAAAAGACTGAAAGGATATGATCGACAGTGAATAAACAGAATACTTTGGCTTTGTAACTGAAGTCTGTTCACAGAAAACAATATTATTTGTAATAAAATATCGCTACAATGTCACCATTCGAATTACATGAACATTTTCCCAGATATATAGGGGGATATTTCGAAGCCCTTGCTTGAAATTATTTTCTCTTGAAACGTGTGCAATTTGTTACATGGTGACCACATTCTAACATTAACAGAAAATCTCAAAACAAAAAAATAGGGAAGGTACATACCCGTAGCACAGCGGCTTCAGGATTCAATGCAACAGTTGAAATTAGAATTGCTCCTTCGTCGTCAGACAGCATTTCGCTCTCGTTGTCATCAAATGATTCTTGGAGGGTGGCCATGAATTTCTCTGTAGGACATAATATAAGCCTGGAAAAAGCAAGTATTGCACTTATATTACTATCATTTCACCACTGGATGTCAAAGAATTGTACAAAATTAAAGAAAACTGTTCAAATATAGGTTCTCAAAAAAATTTGCCAGTTTTGGTGGTGGAGAATTGTAAAACTGCAGACACCCTTTACATGTTCTGTTTGTCTTGAAATGGAACACTCTTTAACTGCATATCCTTTGCTACAGATTTTACTTCGACACTGCACAGCATTCCCCACCATTGTCTCTACTTTAGAATATTAATGGGACTTCCCTTTGTGCATATTCTAACTAAACTAATATGGAGTCCTGTCAAGTTGCTGTATTTGTGTTGCATTTGTATATTTGAATAAAATACATTTTGACCTGCCTCATTTATATGATACTCAGAACTTTTTAAGTAAACTAAAGAATTACAAATTATATTAATACACCCCAGCCTTTGTAATTGGAAAATTAGTAGTTTTTCATGATATTTACAATCACAGCTCAGATAATTTAAACTGCATAATAAAATTGGATTAAAATTTGCAAGTGAAGTTAAGAACACTCCAGGAGTGCCACAGTTAACAAACTTCAAAAATATATATTTTTTAAAAAGGTGTAGTTCTGACAATTCAAAGAACTGAGCCATTAAATAAATTTATTTTTGCATTTTCTATGCTGAAATAACTAACAAATATGGTATCCAACCTACAAAATTAACACCCAAGCCCTGAAAATAATATGTGTATTTTCATCTTTTCACCCAACATCATCAATTACAAACTCAATAAACTGAACAAGCACCTTCTTTCTTTCTGTTAATAATTTCAACCCCAAACTTGCTTCCTCTATAATACAATTATATAAACTCCATAAAGAAATGAAAACCTTCTTAGGATGATATAAACACCAAGGAAGAACATTATTTTCATTAGATAATTATCAATAATCTCACTTATTTTGATTTTGATTTTAAAATTTTGGGTGCATCAGCACTAAGGCTATTTTGCACCCGTCACACTATACGGGGTCCAGCCCCTTACCGTTACACATAACAACTCTAACGTTGCTTAATTAAAATCATAAAATATTAAAATGTTCTGACTTTCGTTAAAAGCCGAGGCTGCAAAGAACACTCAGCACAAATAAGGACAAAACACAAGACAACACAAACAAAATTATACTGGCCATGGGGCCAGTCGCCAGAGCCTCGTTAGTCTTCAGTCCAGGGTGTACTAACGTGGAAGTGAGGTTGACATTTGGGTGTACTATGTGGAAGGTCACCCCTTACACCCCTAATCTCACTTATTAATTTCATAGGATTATTTCCATGCATATTTACAAGATACGGTCACTTAGAATTATCTCTAACCATAGCCTTAGCAATATGAATATCATTCATGTTATTTGGATGAATAAATTATACACTGACTTTCACGGTCAAGGTGTGGCTGCTAGCATGCCGGGAAGTAGGATCGCATCTGCTGGCATTTAGACCCACAGCTGTACACTGACCTTGGCACTGGACATGTCAGTGCTTCAGTATCCAGATAGCTGGTGTCCAGTTTGCACATGTTTGTGAAGTGTTGTGGTGTTAACAATTCATCATCATCATCATTTGCCGTTTCCTGGTGGTGGTGTTTTTTTTATTATTATTATTATTATTATTACTGGTGCTTTTCTGCAGTCTAATAATTCCACGTTATCCGTACATTAATACGAATTCTTGTAAGGAAGTTAGAATGTGTTTTGCAGCAGCAGAATGTCCAGATGTTCCTGTTTCACACAGAGACAGACAGTGTTTGGATACTTGTGAACAAATTCAGGGAATCAGTCTGTTCTTGATAAGAAGCGAAGGTGAAATGGCATGTGCTTACTGAGGAGAAACTAGACGATGTTGGATCATGATTGGCACGTACTCCTTGAAAATCATTCTGGCGCCTTGAACAAGAGACAGACATTTTGACGTCTGCGTAGCGAGCTACCACGCATTTAAGCCTGAAGCCATGCGTTAGACAAATTGAAAGAAAATATCAGGAGAGAAACTGAAGGAATTTCAGAAGAGGAACTGATATGTGTTAGTGAAAATTTCCTATAAATATGCCGTAAATGTGTGGATGCAGGAGGGCATTTGCAAAACCTCTTGTAACAAGGTATGTACTCATTTAATTGTAACTGTCCATGTAATTTTACGAGCATATTTCATTACATAGCTACTGGTTCCAGTTACGCAGATGTTGCATCCAGTTTTCCGGCAGATGCGATCTTACTTCCCGCTCCACGACCACCTCGGCCGTGAAAGGCACTGTTCAAAACACATACTGCAAGAAGGTACGCCCCTGCACTCCTAATACCACATTCTAACAATAAGACTGTATGTATGCATTGAATTCAACATATAACAAACACTTTCTGTCTGATTTGTCACAAATATAATAGTAGGTCACTTAATACTATCTATAATTGGAAAAGCAGGGTCAACATTGGAAATTATTGGCACTTCTAATCCACTGTAGTCACCTTGAAACAAATATTTGTTAAAGAGGTCAATGAACCAAGGATCATTTGGAATTTTATATTGGATCAGTAGAATATTGGTTATTGCTATCAGTAAATTTTGTATTACTTTATTGGTACCAGTCAAAATTTCATAGGTATGGTATAGAATATTGGTTACTGCTATCAGTAAATTTTGTATTGATACTTTATTGGTATCAGTCAAAATTTCATAGGTATGGTATACTTTTACAACGGTTCGTTCATTGTCTTTAATTTTGTGTCATCTGACAGATAAAACATTAGTCTCTACGTGCACCTAAAGTTCCACGACAACTTCGCAAAGATTTTGCTAACATCCTGAATATGGAAATTAAAAAAACTAAAAACAACAAGGAAGGAAAGTCTGTGCATTCTGCCCCACAAGCAAAAGAAGGATGGGCAGATTCTTCTGCAAACGTTGCTCCCCTTTCATTGCATTATAAGTGGCATCACTTGCTTTCTCGTCATTTATTTTGCTACAAAAGCATAAGTACAACAGATACTATTGAAGTTGCCAAATTTGTAAACATCTGGCAAATAGTCTCCACACTTTATGTTGCTATTTGTGTACAACTGTGTTCACCAAATATCCATTTCTTGAATCTTCTGTCCACTAAATATATTTTTTAAGATAATTATGTTTACACTGTTATTCACTGCAGTAACAATAACAATTTATATATAGGAGTGATTCCTACAGTAAAGGGCCTCAACTTTAAATAATACAAATATTCAATTTTATTACTCAGCTTTTTATGGTTTATATAAGAAAAGGACGGAACACAGGAATAAAAATTAACATATACCAATATTTTTGACTAAATAATTGGGCCATATTTGGTTAAAATCCCTTATGTGGATTGTCCCCAAACAAATATTTCAGAAAAAATTGCTTCCGCATTTTGATTCATTGATTGATTTGCTTTATTTTACTTCGATTCTTTTGCCACTTTTGGCTAATTTGCAAAGATGGGGATGAGTGATGATATCATGAAATTGATGAATGGACACTCACAAACATCCATGCCCCGGCCAGGATTCGAACCCGGGACCCCCGTCATCGTAGCATGATGTGCTAACCACTCTGCCATGGGGGCCGGCCCATCTACGTTTTTGACCACACATTGAGTGCATGTTAAACCATAGGAGCATTCTCCCAGGTAAGTTCAATATTCGACCAAACATCTCCCCAAGCTAACATTTCCCACTTCGGGTGCTGTGTAGGATATATATATATATAAAGTATATTAGCAATTTTAGTTATGTTTTCTTGTATGTACATCAATTTTGCACATAATTCCCTATCCGCAGCAACTTACAAGGATGAAACATTATGTCAACTTCATGGACAACAGATCTTTCAATAAAAAAAATCTTTGAAGGATCCTGACCCATACTTCTGTTAACATCTGGGTTATTCCTGAAATTTTGTGTGGTTGTTTAGGTTCCATCCTGCAGGAATTGCCCACATATTAAGAAACAATTGTATGCGATACAGGGTTATCCAAAACGAAACTCCTGGTTTCGTGATTTTAATGTGGGAAGAATATGTTTAAAGTTTTTATTCGAATAGTCCTGGACACCACTGGTTCCACACTTTGCCGCTAGGAGCACAAAATGCAATATTGCAGCATCTGAAAAGAGCGGGATAGATTCAAGTAATGCAGCATTTCCCTTTTCACAGACAACACAGGGACATGAATTGTTTGTACCAATAGCAAATGCTTTTCTCCATTGGTGGCTCTCTCTTTCGCCCCCTACTGTCATTGTTCGGTTGTAACAGACACCCCCCTCCCAAATTGCACTCATTCTCCTCTCCTAGATGTCATGCTCCTAGTGGCAAAGTATCGAAAAAGTGGTGTCTGGGACTATTCAAATAAAAACTTTTGGACATATGACCAATGATGATATGTTCCGCACTATAAATCCAGGGAGTTCTTTTTGAATAACCCTTCGTTTTGAGTATGGTCATGGTGTGTGCATGTGGAGGGAGGGGGGGAGTAGCTGAAAAATCAGACAAATATGGACAAGATCAATAACTTTGAGATGGAAAACACACATTCACTTTAGAAAAACATAACATAAAATGCACAACAGAACATACATTCGAGCGAATTGACAATATAGAGAAAGTCTCCAATTTCGTTAATTTTTGGTATACTAACTAATTTTGGCCTCCTAATCACAAATCTGTTGTAAGAAACCGGGGGTCAAGTCTGGAAATTTGAAAAAAAGCCGATTGATTTTTTTATATATATAGGTGTATATGCATAGTTTTCGAACGAAAATGTAATCTCCTGTCATTGTTTCCAACCACGCCGTTGTTTTACAAGAAAAATGATTTAGGATGTTCAATTCTACTACGAACCCTATTTTTCGATGAATTTAGGGGTGAAATGAGTGGTAATGGAACCTAACCTAACAGGCCTAACCTAACCTTGTGTGAATGATTTGTGGGGCTACCTGTGGATGGTTTTTGGGGCTAACGTCAATAGTTTGTGGGGCTACCTGAGGATGGTTTTTGGGGCTAACGGGGCTTGTTTCATCAAAATGTACAATTTCCAGACGTGACCCCTGGTTTTTTACAACAGATTCGTGATTAGGAGGCCAAAATTAGTTAGTATACCGAAAATTAACAAAATTGGAGACTTTCTCTATATTGTCAATTCTTACCCATACATTAAGTACTTGGTGCATTTTGGAAGACCTAGGTAATGTTTTACAGTGAAAATGTTAGTGAATATGTATTCTATATATAGAAAATGCTAGTAAAGCAAGGTTAGTGTTGAAAGCTAAGCAAGAACGGTGTATTGTTTTACTTACGGAATATCACCTCGAGATCTTCCAAACAATTTGTAGATGCTACTAATATTTTTTGCAAATTGGCTTTTGAACCGATACAAAAAGGAACTAGGAGCAGCATTTTTCACTTTACAGGTTTTATTGTGAGTTGCATCAAGACATACCTTCTCCTCAAAAACTGTGAATACCTCGGGTTCAAAGGTTTTCACAAATATCTCGTCCCTGTTGCCCGTGAACCCCCTGTAAGTCACTTTTCCAACCTTTCTGCTAGGAGAAACAAGAGATTTGCTAGTTATGGCCATTGCACCATTTTCAAAATCTGAACACAAACTTTTCCCAAAACACAATGGGCACGTTTCCCCATGGAGTATGTTCCTTACTTGCTGAAGGGTTGCTATCCCTTCTCCATATTTAAGGATGCTGTCAGAGTCAATTTCAATCAATCCAACTTTTATTTCTTCGAACATATCAGCTGGCTTTGTCACTGGGGCCAGTTTATTTGTATAAGTTGCCATTCGCAATAGCAATATTAGTCCAAAGAGACCAACAACACTAAAGCACAGAACAGCAACCTTCCTCCAAAAACGGACACGTGCAACTCGCATGACTTAGAGTTTGTATTAAAACCAACAATATATCATGAAGGTTCAGTGTGATTTTCGCACGAACTGCATGCAGAGTTTCCATTGTTTTGCATCTCCATATATCTAAAAAGAAAGAAAATAAAATGAGTTGAATCTCTGGTTAAGCTTGCTGAGCAAATATGCTAGAAATGAAGTATTCCTCTTGTACATTTACCAGGTGTATAAGCTTAAATCTGCTGTTTGCTCATAGATGGCGTTAGTGAGCGTATGAAGCTACCATGAGCACGCCATACCTGGTGTTTTTATGAGTTGGACATCTGCCAACACAAATCAGTGCACATCGTTAGCAGGTGCAGACAACAACAGACAGTGTTCCTGTGGTAAGCATGTCTAGTTTTGTGCCAGAAAAAGAGCATATGCGGGAAGCTCTGCTTTTCTGCTTCCATTTGAAGAAATCGGCTGTCGAATCGCATCGAATGCTTGTGGAGGCCTATGGTGACAGTGCTGTATCGGAAACAACGTGCAGGGATTGGTTTCGTCGGTTCAAAGACGGCAATTTTGACCTGAGCGACAAGAAGCGTGAAAATCGGCCCAGGAAGGTTGAGGACCATCAATTGCAGGCTCTTTTGGACGAGGACGATACCCAAACGCAAAAGATGCTTGCCGAGCAATTGGGTGTTACTCAAGCAGCCATTTCCATGCGTCTAAGTGCCATGGGAAAGGTTCAAAAGATCGGAAAATGGGTGCCGCATGAATTGACCGATCGGCAGCTGGAGAGACGGCAAAACACATGCGAAATCTTGCTTGCCAGACAAAAAAGAAAGTCTTTCCTGCATCGGATTGTGACTGGTGATGAAAAGTGGATATATTTCGAGAATCCTAAACGCAAGAAATCGTGGGTTGATCCCGGCCAACCATCAACATCTTCCTCGAGACCAAATCGCTTCGGCCGGAAGACGATGCTGTGTGTTTGGTGGGATCAACAGGGCATCGTCTACTTTGAGCTGTTGAAACCTGGTGAAACTGTCACTGCCCACCGCTACCACCAACAACTGATCAAATTGCACCGTGCTCTGTGTGACAAAAGACCGGATTATCAAGAAAGACATGACAAGCTGATTTTCGTCCACGACAACGCCCCATCACACACGTCAAGACTGGTCCAAAACTACTTGGAGACACGCAACTGGGAGGTGCTACCCCATCCCGCCTATTCACCAGACCTGGCCCCTTCCGACTACCATCTGTTTTCGTCGATGGGCCACGCCCTCGCTGAGCAGCACTTCGATTCGTATGCAGACGTCCGAAAATGGCTTGATGAGTGGTTTGCCTCGAAAGAGAAGGACTTTTTTTGGCGTGGTATCCACAAATTGCCCGAGAGATGGGCAAAATGTGTAGCTCGCGAGGGCAAGTACTTTGAATAAATTTCTTGTTGCTTTCTATGAACAAACCATGTGTTTTTCTGACTACAAAACAGCAGATTTAAGCTTATACACCTGGTACATCTGGGTTGTAATGATCACATTGAAAGCCAATGGTGTTATTACAACCCAGAAGTGTCCATGACTGTACTAGTGCCATTATGTGTATGTGACAATATGCAGGATTATTGGTAACGGTTCCGAATGTTTAATGATTTCGGTACTACTTTAGTATACCTGAGACACCTGGGAATCATTTCTTTCGCACTTTTTTACATTGCTAACGTACTATTCTGCATTCCGGAACACTTATTTAGGTGAAATAATTGAATTTGTTAGCAAAGTAATGTATATTTCTTACATTTATGAGTACTTACTGTTCTTGTTTATTTCCACACACAACATGGCGATAGCTTACCATTGATCGTTCCTTGAGCCAGAAAAACCATTGACGTTAGCCCAAAAATTCACGATATCCCCACAAACCATCACGGGGACGAGGTATGCCTACTAGGTTAGGTTAGGCCTGTTAGGTTTGGTTCCATTAGCACTCCTTTCGTTCAATTTAGCATATACGGACAATACGAGAGCGTATTGTGCTCTCATGCAGGAAGCAAATGGTGGCAGCAGCAATAGCGCGTCGGAAATAGATTTTCGTACAAAACCACATGCATTCGCATTAAAATGAATCAAAATTACATTCCCGAACATCAACAACGCTACATAATTACAAAATGATTGTTACAGTAAATTTGAACCTTGGTGAAAGTAATTAACATTGTTTGGAGTTCCGAAAAGTGCAATTTATCAGCGAAAAAAGACATAAAAAGTACCTTATGTAAGCATCTGCGCTCCCCTTCAACATTTATGGAAATTACTGTAATGCTAAGACTTCGAAACCTGGCCTACCTAACCTAACCACATTTAGAGACCTTATTTATACTAACAGCCGAAACTTTCTCTTGCCTAACCTAACTACAAAACCCCTTCACACCACACATGATCCAGATGGCAGCAGCAGTGTGTAACCAAGAGAGCAGTAAATAAATGGATGTTTGCAAGAGAAGAAGGTATAATTTAACAATACAGGGAATTTCTTCAATTTGTTTGAAATTTCGGATACTTACTAATTTGGGTTTCCTAATCACGAATCTGCACTTAAAATTTGGCGCTCACGTATAGAAATTCTTGAATTATGGCTAGCCCCACGGACCATTGGCGCTAGCCCCACGAACCATTGGCACGTGGTTAGGTTAGGTTAGGAAACATAGTTAAATTTTAGTAATATCAGGAATATATATATTTCGTTCTTTAAGTATTCGAAACGGAAAATCTTGCGATAAATAATGAGCAATTGTGCATTGTTGGTTGCAATGACTGACCCTCTTATTTTGCAAGTTTGACACGTGAGCGCCAATTTTTAACTTCAGATTCGTGATTAGGAGCCCTAATTTAGTGAGTATGCCGAATTTCAAACAAAATGGAGAAATTCCCGGTATTGTAAAATCACTCCGAGAATAATATACGAGTATGTGGAAGTGAAAAACCATTCTCAAGCAAGCATGCAGTAAGTAATCGCTAAAATACTGAAGTATGTGTTAACAGACAAACAGAAATCAAACGATGATGAAATCGTTATTAAGCAATCTGAACTGGGGCCAGATTCTTGCAGAATTTAGAATGTCATGGTTTATTCTCCTTAATATGCTGTAACGAGAGGCCACTGTAACAGGCGACTAAAATAAGTGAACTTAAGAAATAACTATCATGAAGGAGATAATTACATCATTACTGCACATAAATTAGAAAAGGTGACCATTATGACGTCCATTATTAGCATGTACCTCATTGCAAAATATATCTTGTATATAAGTGTCAAAACATTCTATTTCACTACCCAGATCACTTACTTTCAATCAAGACAATGGCATGATATAAAACGCACATACAGAGGTATTAATGGATAGCATCCTCTTTTCCATTTATATATCGCTCTTTCTTAATTTTTAAACAGTACACATTAATGTAAGCTATGATTTTATATACTTTGTATTTATGTTTATAAATACACGGGTCTCATTTATCGCACAACACTTTAGCAACCTTGTGTTCTGACGTCATGGGAGAAACCTTTTAATTTTAGGCTAAATGCCTAATTTGTTAGGTTAGGCATGCTAGGTGTAGTTCTATTAGCATAAATAATAATTTTTCACTGTATTTTTTCTAATAGAACCAGACGTAACCTAACCTCGTACGATGTTTTCGTCTGACGTCAGAACACAAGGTTGCAATAGTGTTGTGAAATAAGGGAGACCCATAAAACAGACACGAATTGAGTAAAGCTAACCGCTACACAGTTACGATGCACAGAGAACACAATCAAGCAGCATTAAATTTTATGCCTCAGGATGTTTGTTACCTATGATGTTACAAGTCTTAAGAACAGATGAAGACGATAAACATGCAAGTTCGTGATTAGTGGGAATGAATGTACAGGTAATTTAGAACGTTTTTCTTTAGAAAGCATTTAGCGATATTATTTTAATGCTAACAGAACCTAACCTAACTACAAGAGCATTTAGGTTTATTATTAATTAGAAGAATGCTAAGGGACCTAATCTTAAAACATTTTTGTGAAAGTAATCGCTACAACTTAACAGTGGGCCCGTTCCGAAAGTCGCACGAGTTTAACGGGTTAAACGAGTTATGGTAACTGGTCGTTCCATAAGTGCTTCCGTGCGTTTCGTGAGTTTCATTATGCTGTCCCAAAAGTCGCATTCCGTGCGTTTCGTGCAAGAACGAGATTCACCAAACGCACGGCCCAGCATGCTGGTTTGTTCCGTGAAAATCGTCTGCTCCTTGCAGACAAAGCGCGTGCTGATGGATTCAAACTGCACTAATTCGGAAAATGTATTATAATTTTAACAGATAGCGATATGAAGCAACATGCACAAGATAAGTATGCCTTGACCGTTCTTAGAATGTGATTAAAATGAGTAACAGTGGCCATAATAGAGTTTATTTTTGCCATAAGGACATTCCTTCCGCTGACGCCATTCGGAAACTTTCTTGAAACAAAACGCTGCGCCTGCGCTTCCGCCTAGCGTGTCCCATAAGTCTGTAAAATAACTGGTTTCACCAGATTCACGAGCCCAGTTATTTTCGTTGAATGCGTTCGTTTCGTTAAGACTTTCGGAACGCACCCAGTATGTGTTACAAACGTAATTGCATACATAGCATGATGAACACAGTTGCCAGGTAGACATCCTCTACATACCCAGTTCCTTTCATAAAATTTCTCACATCACTTGTTAGAAAATATACATGTAAAAATCCATTCATTCTTCTGTTTTAACAGAAACTTTAGGGGCAAAATTGTTCAATGCAAATAGAAAATATAAGGTACATACACAAGTTCACACAGTTGTTAGGACAACCATCAATGGCGCCCGCAGAAGGGGTGTGCGGGACAGAATTATTTTAAGTCGGGGCGGGAAATGTTCGAAATTTCCCGAAGCCCTGGAAATCTCGGATTCTACACGTCATTTTCACCTTAAATGATTGTTTTTGCATTTCTGGAATAAAAACTAATAATTTCCGATAAGTTCTAGACACTTGCAATGCAGAAGACGTCGAAAATTAAATACTTTTTAAAATGACCATTCGGTATTTCCAGACCATAGCAAAAATAGTATGCTTAATCCCTCTCCTTTCCGAAAACCTGAACACGCCACTCTTTATCTCGGACACATTTTTTAAAATCAACTCACCAGAAGTTTTTATCATTTCATATTGGAGACTTAATTAAGATGCGTTCTTCCTTCAGGTTTGGATATTATCCTTTAGGGTTCTATCGCCTGCCTGCCTTCACGCCTAACCTTAACAAGGCCTTAATTTTCCATCCTTGTGACTTGGATTTTCAAGACTTAGGAAGGTTTCAGACTGAAGGGGCACGCAATACATGTCAATTGGAATGGGCCAATCAACAGCAACGTTTCACACCGTAGCGACACAAAAGGCCGCACAAAACTAATCTTCAGGCGACACGGTGTGAAATCTCCCTTATTAGGCCACTGTCATTGTCACCTCGAAGCGAAGTAGTAGCTCTTGTTGACCACAGAAGAAAAAAATTCCCCTCAACCGGTGGGAATGCTCCTCAGTTTTCTTCTCTCTCCTTTATTTTCTGTGCTTGTTCACTAATCAGGCAACACCTTACGATTTGATATACACAGGACATGAACTATGTAGACATTTTAATGAAAAATCGGTTGAAGTCAAGGATGGCTAGGTGGCTCAGTTGGTAGAGCCCTGATTTGGGTCCTGGTAGAGCCTGCAATATCCGCTAAGATGTCTACATATGCAACATCTTCTTGCTTTCTCTTCTCGACATTCATAAAATTTTCGGCTGTCTCTTGATGGTAGTTAAGTGTTTGAATGTGTTTCAAGAGAGAGAGAGAGAGAGAGAATCACTATATCTTATAAAGCAACCAGAGGACGCTGACTGATCAGATCACCAATCGACTGTATGAATTGTCTTACCTCTGAAATCTCATTAACCGATTCTTTGTACAGATCAACCGAAAAATTGAATCCGCGTATTTATATCCTCATTATATTCTAGAACGTTCCGCAGAGAAAACGATTCGTTAATATTGCCAGTAGTTGACTCCTTCTCTCATTCAAGAACGTACCCTCTCCCGTTTTCCAGAGATTAGAAATTACAACGAATCGCCCTACGTGTAGCGCTACCTTTGTTGTGCAGCTTCCAAATGCTGACAAGTCTCTGCATAGTGCTCAAGTGCGCTGCGACAACACCGAAAGCGTAAGAAAAGTTTACGTGCAATATTATCAACAACAGGGTTATAAAATATTCTCCGTCTTGCCTCGATAATTTTCTCTCTCTTTAAATCATCGTCACATTATTCAAAAAAGCCAAAAACCTAATTTTATCTAGTGTAAAATAGAAAATTTCCTGGGGTGGGGGGCTCGAGCCTCCTGATTCCCACCTTGGATACGTGCTATTAACAATAATAAGGTTATAGAACGCTCTCAGTCTTATCTCGATAATTATTTCTCTCAGATTTATAAATTTATTATCTTCACATTATTCAAGACCAGTGGTCGAAAGTAGCGCGCTACTTGTAGCGGCGCTACTGTGGCTAGCTACAAAATTTGTAGCTGTAGCTGTAGCGGTGCTACATTTTGAAGATTGTAGTTGTAGCGGTAGCGAAGCTACAAAATTCCTCTAGTTGTTCTTCTCAGCATTTTGAGGTAAATTTTGAATGTGGCAACAGCATTAACCTTTAGTCCCCTGCCGTTCCATATGTGGAACAAAAAGAGTATGTCCCTGTCAGCCGCGGTTGCATATATGGAACAAACAGCTTTAGATACAATTATCGAGGGTTTGCCACACTTATATTTGTATATTGAGGTTGAAACACTGACAGTTCGGTTCGGGAACATGTGTTTACGAAAATTCCAAATCCCCCCTCTTTTCTCGGAATATGTCACGTGTTTGGGCTCACACTTGACAGACACAATGAATGCTTGGTATTTACCATGTTGTTTTCCTCCAAGCTTCCAACGCTGTGATTTAGTACTGATAAGGCACACATTCTTCTTTGTGTTTAGACCTGGTGATCCAGCCGAAAGTAGTAGCAGGGGGGGTGAAGGAGAGGCTGGATTGGAAGAGGTTTAGCGGTGTCTGCTTTCTGTCGCCTCTATGTTAGAAATGCAATGAAGCCTGACGACAGCCCGAGGCCAGAAGCCAGAATCATGAGTCTATCCAGAAGTATAGACAAAACAAAGGATTGCAAAGGCTCCCTCCCCTCCTCTGTTTAGGAAAGGCCTCGCCATAGACGTTCAGAGCAGTGGCTGTGAAAGACCGTGTTTTGTGCTTTCCGATTGTGTGCCCCCTGAGCTGTGTTGAAGTTGTGTTGGGTAATTTTTTTGTGATATGTGCTTCTGATTTTTTTCGTTCGCACTTGCATCTTGTGTAGCTACTGTGAATCCATTTGTTCCCTGTTGACTCGGCTCTTTGTGGAAATATGTCCGGAGGGAAACGATTATGCGTTAGGGAGATCGATGAGCTTTTATATGATACGGACAATGAATGTGAGAGCATGGGATCAGATGGTGATCAAGATGATGATTTTGATGATGATGTTGATGTGGGGGGGGTATCTGAGTCTTCTTCGGATGAAAATGACTCTCCTCTCCCAACAGCATCATCATCGACATCATCAAGTTCGTCAACCTTGGGCCCGCGCACCTCTCATGTTCAGGGTCCAACTCCTTTACATTTTATTGGCCGGCCCGGACCCAAGACCTCAGATTTGACTCCTGATTCTTCACCTTTCGATTCTTTCCGCCTATTCTGGACGGATGCTCTTCTCGACACATTATTCTGGTAGAATCTAACCGATACTACGAGCAATTTGTCGATGAGAATAATCCGTCCATGGTAGAACCCCCCATCACCCTTGGAGAATTATTCCTTTTCTTTGCCCTCTGGATCTATTTTGGACATAACAAGCACGACTACATGGACTCTTACTGGCAGACAAATTCCTTCCACACACCTTGGGTCCGGCATGTTATGTCACGCAACCGTTTCCGACACATCCTAGCTTTCCTGCACTTTGCCGACAACTCTTCCCCTCCTCAAGACAACACCGATCGACTTTGGAAACTACGACAGGTTCTAGAACATCTGAGACAACGTTACTTCGACTTGTATCACCCGACGGAACACGTAGCCATTGACGAGGCTATTGTTCTTTACAAGGGAAAGGTGCTTTTCAAGCAATATATCCCAAAGAAGCACAAGCGATTTGGCATAAAGCTGTACTTGCTTTGTGATGCTTTGGGATATACTGTTGATATGTTAGTTTACCTCGGAAAGGACAGTTCCAGACAGACTCCAACTGTGACAGCCACCCATGCCCTGGTCATGGAACTAAGCAAGAGAGTACAAGGAATTGGTCATAAACTTTTTATGGACAATTACTTTACCTCTCCCGAACTTTTTGATGATCTCGCAACAAAGGGCACCCAATGTTGCAGAACTGTCAATAAGAATCGGCGTTCCATGCCCACTGACTTGAAAACGGGGAAGACCAAACGTGGTGACCTGGACGTGTATACAAAGGGGGACATGACAGTTATACGTTGGAAGGACAAATGTGACGTCCGTGTGTTGACAAATTTTCACAAACCCCCCGCACAAGGAAACTTCACTGACGACCACGGCAACCCTTTGAAGCCCCAGACCATACTAGACTACAATAGGAATATGGGTTACGTGGATAAGGCAGACAGAATGACATGTACATACCTGACTGACAGAAGGACGATAAAGTGGACCAATAAAGTGTTTTTCTACCTTCTAAACCAAAGCATCCTCAATGCATACATCCTCCTCAGCCAGGTCTCCCGGACTCGCAGACATCGAGACTTCCGAATAGCTTTGTATGAAGAGTTGGTTCGGCGGGGATCTATGGAGCAGGCTGGTCCTTCTAGACCTTTGATTGTTGATCATCCACCTCCCCCTGAGATGGTAAGATTGGAAGTTTCTGCTAGCAAGCATTGGCCTAGAAAGACCAGCAAGCGCATGAGATGCAAAGTGTGCAACAATAAAAAAAAGTTTTCCGCCGCACGTTTATTCAGCGCAAGTGTCTTGTTTTTCTGTGCCTTGATCCCTGTTTTGAGAAGTATCACACAGTACAATAGATGATGAGTACCTATTTATATAACCCTAATTATTTTGCTGTGTTATATATAACTAACTAGCCCTCGATCATGTCTTTCTTTCGAACGGTTTGCCAAATATTGTAACCCAACATAATATTTTAGTCATTGCATTGTTCCACATAATGAGACTTATTTCACTTTGTATGGCAGCTAGGAACATGAAACAAGTTTCATTATGTTGCGAAAGTTCCATTCTTTGAAAAAAAAAGCAAAAGTTCCGGTTTTCTCCCCGAAGTAGCTGGAGAAGAGGGGGCAAACTCCACATTTTATGTTTTTTCATTGAAATTCGGGGGATACAGCCCCCGCCCGTAACCCTCCCGCGGTTGGGGCATCCAAATTTTACATGTTTGCATGCACTGATGTTCTGCCTGCAAAACAAAAGTTATCCGAAGTAGATTGGTCCCATAGTGTCCGAGTTATAACAATTTTATGAATAATATGCAAATTCGCTGTTTTGAGGAAAAAAACAGAGTTTTACGTTTTGCATTATTATTAAAATTGTATTGCACCCACGAACATGAATCAAGTTTCATTCTGTTGCGAAAGGTCCATTCTTTCAAAAAAAAAAGCAAAAGTTTAGGTTTTCCCCCAAAGTAGCTGGAGAAGAGGGGGCAAACTCCACATTTTATGTTTTTTTCATTGAAATTCGGGGGATGCAGCCCCCGCCCGTAACCGCCCCGCGGTTGGGGCATCCAAATTTTACATGGTTGCATGCACCGATGTATTACCTGAAAAACAAAAGTTATCCGAAGTAGATTGGTTCCATAGTGCCAGAGTTATTACGAGTTTTCTCCATTATGTATACGAATTCAAATTTCGCGCTCAAAGCCTCGGTGACACTGGGCTTACTTTCGTCAGACCGCGCGGCGTACTAAAGGTTAAAAAAAATCGACAATAACGCTTACTTTTGCAGGAGGATTATAAAGACAAAGTCTATTACATGAAAATATGGATAATGTAGATAATAAATATCTTGATATCACAGTATAGGTATCCGCGTAATTTATTTCATTAGTATCTTAATAATTCTAATATCCAGATAACTAACTGACATATATGAATATATTCCAGCTAACAACTACTTTTTTTTTTTAGATTTTGAGGAAATGCCTCATTTGTGGCACCCCTGAAAAAAAAATACCTTGTTTGCGCCACCCCGGAACATATATTGTGGATATCCCTAGTATAAGAGGCAGTAAAATGTAATTAATTACTGTGTAAAACACAACTTGCAGTGCAAAAAGGAGCGATCCATTTTGCACTAGAATGACAGCAATAGTGCCAGCAATCAATGGCTCAGTATGTTAACAGAACTCTCGGATTTACACATCAGTTTTCTCAATATATTTCCCTTTAGATTTTCTGTTACTTTTGCTAATCATGACAATGAAGATCAATGTTTTATTTAGTAATTATCTTATCTACAGTCAAGGGGTCCCGGGTCGATACTCGGTGGAGGCACATAGTGGTTCGTATCCCACTTTAAACTGTAGGTCCAGGCCCGATTAGCCTTACTGTGCATAAAGTGGACTTAAAACAAAAAGTCAATCCAATCCAACATATACTATAGTTTTGAATTAGACTACCCCAAAAGTTGTGCTGCATGTATGGTATTAGTCCATTATATGTATACTATAATCTTATCTAGAGTCGCTTTCTGACACTTTTGGCTAATTGTGAGAATGATGAAGAATGATGAAAGACGATGAGCAGCGTGGGGAATGGAGGAGCAGGAGAATCCCATCCTCCAGGCGTCTTTCCTAGTTTTTATTTGGAGTCCACTTTATGCACAGATAAGCAAATCGAGACTGGTTTCGAACCACTATGTGACTTAACTCAATATTTATTCTCAAGAAAAATATGTTGATATATAAATGTAAATAATTCTACCAAATTTTATTTGTGTATAGTTATAATCATTCATTTTGTGTCATCCTAATCGAAATACTCATATATCAAATTTGAATTGATCTGCCACTTACATAGGTACGTTATTCTGAAACACTATATTGAAAATAAGCAACTGAAGTAACACTGCTATCAAAATTACAGAATGACGGGAATCATGATAATAAATAACAGGATCTATTTTCCAGCAAGTACAACTATCATACTAGGGTCTTCTTGGAATATCCATGTGGTTGTTAATTTATTTTATGCAAAAGTAGCGAGTAGCGAAAAGGAGTAGCGTAGCGAGCTACTTCTTGGAAAATGTAGCTGTAGCTGTAGCGAAGCTACATTTTGGAAGAGTAGCTGTAGCTGTAGCGAAGCTACTTTTAAAATGTAGCGTTCTGATCACTGCTGAAAATCATTAATTTTTTGTCCAATTTTTAACAAAATAGCCTACGTGTTTTTCACAATAAAACTCCATTTTAAACTATTTTAGTTTTATTTTAAACAATATTTATTGTGTGGGGCATTTCCTTTAATTTTCAAGAGAGTTGGCCAACTGGATAGTTTTAAGAAATTCTCAAATTTCAAACTGCTAATTTACATTATTTTTCAGTCTTCCACAAACATGGATAAAATAAATGCTATCTAACTCTTGCAGGTTAAAAAAAACAACATCTGGTACACACGTCTAAGCTAGAAGATGTACCCCTCAACGTGTGACATCGTATGTGGTTTCAATTGGATGGAGCGCCTGCACATTTTGATGGCACAGTGCGAACCCTTTTGCACCGTACCTACCCACAGCGCTGGATCGGCAGAGAGGGCACCGTCCCCTGGCCCGCCCGTTCGCCTGACCTCACACCAGAGGCGTGGCGTGCATGTTGCCGCTGTTACCGCAGGTAACACCAAAATATAAAGAATTGAAGAACCCGTCTTAAAATATTATTACGTACATAAACTGGTAATATTGTCGTAAAGTAAACATTGCAGACTGACATTTTTTCTGGCACCGGCAAAAGCGAAGAGGAGGACTGATCCGGTACCCTCCACAGGCAACATGAGGAAAGGACCCTGAGCCCACAAAGGAAGACTTCGCGTAGCGGCAAAGACTGTTATGGCGGGAGGAGAAGGCGGGCTGTTTAGCCTGCGCAGTTGCCGGTGATCCTTACCGGAAACATACCAGTGTTGCCATATTCAATTGACAGAAAAGAGCTAAGTCGCCTAATCGGGTCTATCTTACTCTGAAGGTGTCCAGTCACACTGGGGAACGATGGCGCAGTGGTAGCGTCGCCGCCTTATAATCAAGGGATTCCGGGTTCGATACCCGGTGGAGGCACAAGTGGTTCGGATCCAACTTTAAACTGTCCCGATTAGCATTATTGTTCATGAAGTGGACTTCAATCGCCAAATCAAAATTTTAAAAAATCAAATCACACTGGAGCAAAAGCAAACTACCAAGTGATATTTTGTATTTACACTAAATATCAGCTATCATGAAAGTCCTCTTTGTCCTTCTTCGACATCATGGGCGAGAAGGAGAGGAGAGGGATGGGATGGGTATGGTCAAGGGATCCGCTGTCCTTCTAAAAATGTCAACCTAAAATTCTATATTTCACACATATAATATTATTTCGGTTACAGGAATTTGTGATAATTGTTGATAATACTGATTGAGATTGACATACGTTGTCGCAGGAATGAAATAATTTCGGATTGAAGCAATGTTTTTGAGGTGGTAGAACTGTTTTTGGGTGAAAACAATACAAGCATAATTTCCCGATTGTTATCTTAGCACGCTCTGAAGTGTCAGGTGTCGTAGATTCGAATTCTCAGCAAGAAATGGTTATTTCAATGTTCGTTGTTATTATTTTACTTACATAATTATAAAAATTAATAATTACATACACAAAGAAATAATAATTTTATTTCAATAATTCACCATGCATCCTCATCGTCACGATTATCCTATAAAGCGAAAGCCTTAAAGGTAGCAAAGGACGTAAAATATACGAAATAGTAGTGGTGTCAGAAATTAGATTTCAGTGGATTTAGCGAAACATGGGAGTGGAAACAGATGAAGACTACATCTACTCTACATACGTCTTATTTGAAACGAAAAGTTTCGCGATTTGGGCAAATCTGGTTTCAAAAGAACTAAGATGGCAACATTAGTAGAACTGGACTCCTTGCAGGTTCCGAAGGAAATATTGGGGAAGGGCCGATGCTGAGAGGGGAGGGGGCAAGGAGGGTGCTTCACGTGTTACAAAAGTAAACAACGGTTTGTGGGAGGGACTGTGCAGTGGGAGTTTTGTGACTGGTGTCTTTCGTCTTTATGCTGTTTTCGGGCATTGTCAATTAATTTATGAAGCTTGCTCCGAGTTCCGAGGTGGCGGGTTCATCCTATCTGGACAGTGTGTGTAATCGTACGATAGAAGATATTTTGAAGCAATCTTTCGGTTCGTTATTTTGCAGAAAAAATCGAAATTGTGGCGAAAGGGAGGCCAAAGCCTATTTTGAACGATTTAAAAACCAAGTCGTCTGCTGGATATGACCGACATTTCAATGTTTCGTGGTATAACGACTATCCGTGGTTATGTGGATGTGTGCAGTTGTCGAAACTCTTTTGTTGGCCATGTACTCTATTTTCGGGTGGAAAAAAAAAACGTGTCGAATTCAGATGTGGATAACATGGACCATGACCATGACGCACCCAAAAATTCATATTCAAATGAAAAACTTCTCTTTATGACAGCATCATAGAAGTTTTTTGATTTGATTCGATTTGATTGATTTTGCTTCGCTTGTGCCACTTTTGGCTAATTTGCGAAGATGGGGATGAGTGATGATATGATTAAATTGATGAATAGACATCACAAACGCCCATGCCCAAGCTAGGTTTCGAACCCGGGATCCCAGCATCATATAACTAACTATTTTCAAAGTAGGATTGATCTGCTCTATAAGTAGCCTTCGATGTTTCTGTAAGTATCAAATTACGTATTATTGTGTCAACAACCAATGTTTGCGATTTCACTTTAGTCCTTATGTCAACATTTTTTTTCCTGATTAATAACTTTACCAAAATCTAGTATTGAATTGCACACGTACCAGATTAATATTATATGAACTACTTGGAAGACATTGGGGGGGGGGGGGGTAGTGCATGATGTGGGGAGGCGCCCAAGTCACCCTTAAATGTCCTACTGATAACCGGTAACACTTTTAAAAATCCACGCCACGCCACTGCCTCACACCAATGGATTTCTTCTTGTGGGGCCATGTGAAAACACTCGTCTACGAGACCCCGGTGCCTGACAAGGAAACATTGGTAGCTCAGATACTTGCAGCATCGGCCGAGGTGTGTACCATGCCAGGGATTTTTGATAGGGTTCGCCAGAATTTCCTGCGACGCTGCAATGCCTGCATTGAATGTGGTGGTCGTCAATTTGAGCAACTTTTGTAACAACGTCAGTCTGGGGTACGACTACGTACTACTCCTATCTGTAAGTGCACCTTTGCGTGGCAATAAACCTCCTGTGCCCGTAGTTGCTGTGTTTGTCCTGCTGGCGCACGACCTCTGTGTGACATCCCCTTGGTGCTGCTACAGAGAATCCCTCGTCCCGCATTTGTTGTCTCCTTGACAGGTACCATTCCCCATCCGGTCCTCTTTCTCTTTTGTTGAACCGTGCTTTGTTCTTGCTGCGGTGTCTCCCCACTGTGTTTGGGGACTCCCCACGCGCTGCATATGTTTGTTTCCCGCTGTGCAATTGTTACTTCATGCTTCATTGCTTCTTTTGTCCCTACCGTTGTCGATCGCTACTCTTTCCCTTCACTTGTCTTGCGGGACACTCCTATTGCGTTGCGCAGCTGCCGCCTAGTGTTTTTCGGATGGGCGACTTTGGTGTTCCTTTTGACTTCGTTTGTTCCGCCTTTCTATCTTCACTGGTACTGGCTGTACAGAGGTGTGAAGTTCATTTTCACACGTTTTCGGCGTTGTCTAGCTCCTCACGGACTCTCGGCAAAGTGGAAGGGGAACTTTCATCTCTATTTCATGGGAGGTATCTGTGGTTTTCGTTTGTACTATACCTTTAGAATCACCTTGTATATATATATATTCCTTTCTTTATCATTAAATGATTAGGAGAATAATGTACTTTCACCAAATGTGTTTGATATCTACAAAATCCTTATGTATATTATTCTATAAATTATTTATTTAGAGTCATTTAAATCAGTGATTTTTTTAAAACAAAAATCGCCGGATTTAAATCAATCCACCATGTTCTAATGCCTTATCTTTTTTCTGTGAAAGACTTAACAGGTCTCTGGTGTAGCATTTTGTAGAGGTTATTTACAGATTTCAGATATTTAAAATTGCTTTCCTAAATTTATGTGTATGATGTCTCTTTAATTTTTATTTCAGGTTCCATGTGAAAAGAAGTTCCAATTGTTCCAACACAAACAGACGAAAAACCATCTTAAAGGCACGTCGCAAATGAAACAATCAGCCCAGCCTTTAATTAATACAGTTTTAGAAAGTAAAGATGAAGGCAAATCTTTTGTGAGGGAGCTTTGTAAAGCTTTTGTTTCTGCAAATATTCCCTTAAAGAAAGTAAATAATGCTGCACTTAGGGAATTCTTAAGCAAATACTGCAAAACGAACATACCAGATGAATCCACATTCAGAAAGAATGACCTTGGATCTTTACATTCAGAGGTATGTTTTCCTCACGCTTCTTTTTTTTTTAACTCACAAAAAAAATCCTACATTCAGCAGACTTTGAGAGTAAAAAAAAATACTATGTGGAAACTTAAGATATTAGATGAATTGTGTGATTGCTACATAGAAGTAATACTTATTTATGTTTGTAGGTGATTGACAGCATGACAAGATATTGGAGATGGGTATATATGGTTATCCGTAGACGAAACTACAGATTCTTTCAAGTCAAGCATCGCAAATGTGGTAGTAGGCAAGCTAGACTGCAGTGGACCTGAAAATCCTCATCATCTCGCATCCAGAGTTCTAGATGTAACCAACCATTCTACCACTGCAAGGGTTGTCCATGATGCCTTATGTAAGTTTCTTTTTCTTTTTCTTCTTTTGTGTTTATGAAAGTTTAATTTCGAACATTTTATTGTTGAGAGATTTTTGCTGTTAAGTTTTAATAAGAAATTAAATTACATCAAAATGCAGTGGAAAATGTTAAGTGAATATAGGAGCTTCATTGTATATTGACTGTTATTTTAATATTTGCCTTTCCGCACTCCCACTCCTGATACTGTTCTGGAGAAACAATTAAATAAAATATACATCCTCTGGTACAAAACGAGAGTAATTTTTATAATTTTGACAATTTTTTCCCTTTCTGTCCTAGGTGTACTGTGGCCTCTGGAGGAAAGAGAAGATAAATACCTTGTCCTTGTCACATATGCTGCTGCTTATATCAAGGCAGGCCAGGCTCCGAGTGTTTTCTACCCAAAGTTAGTACATGTGATTTGCTTGGCTCATGGATTGCGTCGAGTGGCAGAAGAAATAAGAACCCACTATCCTGATGTTAATGCAGTAATATCAAGTGTGAAAAAAGTGTTTGTTAAAGCACCATCCCGAATCCAAATGTTTAAACAGATGTTACCAACACCACCACTGCCTCCAGAACCGGTGCTCACTCGATGGGGTTCCTGGCTACAAGCAGCTCTCTATTACTGTGACCATTTAGATGTGAAAAAGGTAAGCAAAGAGGCTGCAAATAATTGATGGAATATTTGGAAATTATGCGAGCTCTATTAATTAGTTTTTAGTAAATTTATGTTCCTTTTTTACATATTGTTTATTGAATATATTGATGAACTTAAGAAAATAATTTATCTTTCCACAATATTCTAATTTTACTGACAGATCCATTTTTCATTGATGAACACAGAAAATTGCTATTAGTTCTTATTTAAGTTCCTTCTGTTTCTTCTTTCTTGCTTTTTTTTGGCATTGCATGCCGCAGTCACTGCTTTTCCAATTTTTAACATTTTTATTTTTTTTGTTTCAGGTTCTGGGCAATCTAAATCAAGATTGTTCCAGTTTTATTGCATCTGCAGTACAGGCCTGCCAATCATCAACGTTGAAGAACAGCCTTGCTTTTATCAAAGCACACTTTGCACACCTGCCAGAAGTGATAGTGAAGTGGAGCAGTGAGGTCTTCCTTTGTCCCAGGCACTGTCTCTTTTTGATGTTGCTACGAAAAGAATGGCACCAGGAGAAGTTGGGAAAGCTGTATCAGAGAAGCAGTCAGCGGAAGCTTCCAGAAATCCTGGTTTGCTGTTCCTACGGGGGATGAATTTGGTGTTGCAGGGAGAACCTACCGAGGATTTTCCTGGGTATTCCGCATCTGAAATTGCAGCTTTCAAATACTGTCCAGTTACTTCTTGTGACGTAGAAAGAACTTACTTGCTGACAATCGCAAAAGTCTGCTACCCGAAAACATTGAAAAATATATTTTAGTGTATTGCAATGTCAATACAAAAGAACAAGATATTGCTTAATGCAACAAAAAGACCATGGTGTTTGATTTCTATAATTGTGTTTAATGTGTTACTCATATATTCACTTAAGAGGTCCCGGGTACGATACCTGGTTCGGATCCCACTTTAAACTGTAGGTCCAGTCCCAATTAACCTTTGTGTATAAAGTGGACTTAAAACAATCAATCAATCATATATTCACTTCTCATGTGCATAAAGTAAATCAAAATGGTATGTTTTAGAAATGTTTAGTGCATATTTTGGGCTATTTTGGTGCATTTGCCTTTTCTGGCTATCTGGATGGAAGGGACGACTTCCCATCCCATTTTCATGATTTTTTGCTGCATCATCATGGCTGTGTGAGGCTTGGCATTGTCATGATGGAGTTTGATGATCTTACCTTGCAGCTCTGGTCTCTTGGTCTGAAGAGCACGTCGTAACTCCATCATGACAATGCCACGCCTCACACAGCCATGACAACACAGCAAAAAATCATGAAAATGGGATGGGAATTCATCCCTGAGCCTCCCTATAGTCTGGACTTGACTCCTTCGGATTTCTTCCTGTTTGGTCGCCTGAAGGCCCACCTGCAGGGAAACACATTCGACAGTGACAAGGACCTCATTTCTTGTGTGAAACAATGAAAAGTAAGGCACATGAATTTTACCAAAGTGCATTCAAGGCATGGAAAGAACGTTGGACGAGATGAGTCACAGCAGATGGAGACTACATTGAGTGGCATGGTCTTGTAGCCAAAGGATCAAAGTATGTTCACCTAAAATTTCATCATCATATTGCAACTAATAAAAATATTATAACCATCTGAGCAAAACTTATTGAACACCCTTTGTACATATCCAAGAAAAGCTTGTTGAGTACACAGTTATTACCACATTTTCTTTAGAGTAAATTTCTAGCTCCTTCTTTCTTTTAATTTTTAATAACAGCAGCTATTCTGCTACAATGTTTTTCAAATCAGTTGTCCATCTTTTCAGCTTGTCTGCTCTGTGCAATGCTTTGCGGGAACAAAAGCATACCGACAAGTATGGTATCGTGCGAGGCGAAAACTAGCAGATGAGACAGTACCACATAACTAGTCCAAGTCCAACTAGAAAATCCAGCAGGAAATATAGCCTCGTGTGATTCAGGCTAAGACGCGTGGAAAAAGTTAGTGAGTAGTTTACTTGAATTTATTATAATCACATCTTTTATTCCCCAAACATAAAACCCTATTATGTTATGATATGAAAGACCACAGCAGCAGCTTAAAATCGAGACCTTTCTGGGAATTAGGGCTCAATTACAAGAGCTTTAAAACTAAAGCAATTTTTAATAAATTATGTTTGATCATTTTTTGCAGGTCTGTAAATTTCAAACTGGGTTTCTTGATATCTGCGATGATATTTACTATACCACAGTTTATTACAAATCTGATTAAAAAAAACACTAAAAATGCTGACCAAGGCAATCTTTACTATATAACAACACACTATACACATAACATTTCCACCCTATATTAGAGTCTACTTAAAACTGAGATTCAAACTACGTGTATAGTGTGTTTTAACCTTTTGCTGCCCAAGCGTCTCAAACGAGATACCCAAATGTAACCATCACTGTCCCAAGCATCTCGATCGAGATGCTGTGTCAAGGTCGTAGTTTTTACGTTATAACTTTTCTATTTTTGGTTTTTCGATTTTATTTTTTTATATTGTTCCTAACACATGTATTTAACAGAAATGGTTTTTTGAATTTTTTTTTGTCTTCATGAAAATGGAGGGGAAAAGGCAGGAAAAGGTACTTCTCTTTTGCGGCTCTTTTCAACGTCAAATTTTTGCCGACAAAGGAAGACCGGCTTTGTTGTTCTAAAGCAATGCTTTTCACTCCCTCCTGCTATCTGCGTTCGAAGGAAGCTTGTTTATAAGCATCCGATGTCAAAATGAAAGTTTTCCGTGAGGGCGGAAGCAGGGGGTGGGGGTAAGGGGAGGGGAAAACTGGTTGTTCAATCTGCGTTGTGAGAATGGGAATTCGAAGCGTGCTGAAGGAAACCTACTCGCCCAATGTATCCTGAACGCCTACCTGCTCTTCAAGGGATTTCATCAGAACGTGAGGCACTGAGTTCCGTGAGAAGTTGGCTATAAGTCTTTTGGGGACAAGTGCCAGGTGAGGCACTCTAACCCCAGCTCCCCAAGGGGCTGCACAACTTGGTCTATCATCAAGTTTGTCTCCATCTACCAACACGCGCTACGAGGTTAGTGGTTTCCGTCATTTCCCCACCATGGCACAGGAACAACGGAGATGTGTGCTGTGCGGGCCACGAACTTCACGGCGAAGTAGATGCCGATGCGATACCTGCAAGGTGGCCCTGTGTCTGGAGCCATGTTTTGGAGTACCACCAGAAGTAAGGCATCATGGCTCCAGACCAAGCCTGGGAGATGGAGCAGCAAAGGTAAATACAAAGAAAAATTCTTATTTATACTCTTCTTCCTATGTTTTTAAAAATTATTTTTGGGGGATTCCTCCCTTCCCCCTCCATATATACGCCGAATTTGCATACAATTTGCGTTTTGACATTTTGTTATCCTTTTTTCGGGTGGCGGGGGGAAACCCCCATTTTTTTTTTAAAAAAAGGGGATTTTCAGGGGATTTCCCCCCTTTCCCCCTCCATATGTGTGCCGAATGTGCATAAATTATATATCGTCTGAATCTGTGATTCATTCTGCGTACAACGGTATATTGTTCATATCTCCAGGGCAAATAGTCTCCGAGCTGTAGTCAATTCAATGTAACTCTGCATTTCGCTCACTTCCGAAGCTTGAGACAGTGGCGTACAAGCCTTTCGTTTCAGGGGTACAGCTCGCCTTACATTGGTCATACGGCAATGATGCAAATATTTTTCTGTTTCTTACATGCCAGCGATAATTTCTATGTGCATTTTGAACTTTTGATATCCTTTTTTTCGGGGGGCGGGGGGGGGGAGAAACCCAATTTTTTTAAAAAAAAAATTCAGGGGATTTCCCCCCTTTCCCCCTCCATATGTGCGCCGAATGTGCATAAATTATATATCGTCTGAATCTGTGATTCATTCTGCATACAATGGTATATCGTTCATATCTCCAGGGCAAATAGTCTCTGGGCTAAAGTCATTTCAAGGGACCGCTGAATTTTGAAGCTTGAATCAGTGGTGTGCCGACAATTCCTTTTGGGGGTATAACTCAAGTTACATTGGTCATATGATAATAATGCAAATATTTTTGTGTTCCTTACATGTTAGCGATCATTTCCATGTGCATGTCGACACTGTCATGTACTTTTTGCTTGAGGGGAGGGTGGGGGAACAAAATTTTTTCCCCCTAAATTTTGAGTTAGCCCCTCCCCTCCCACCACATATACGCCGAATTTGCAAAAAAATCATATAGTCTGAATCTCTGGTTCATTCCGCGTACAACGGTATATCACTCATCTCTCTAGGGCAATTAGCCTCCGATCTACACTCATTTAATTGAAACTCTGCATTTTGCTCAAAATCGGCTCGGGACAGAGAGGCTTACATGTGAAAAAGGCCTTGGGCGGCAAAAGGTTAATAAACACTGCCGTAGTTGGGATTTTTTTTTTTTTTAACATGGCTTGATAGTATTACAGATCTGAGTCAGTGTGTTGGGAGTTTGTGTGGAATGACCCAAGACATATTTTTGTTCACCAAAATTTTGTTGCAGCCAAACATGAGAATGATAACACACGCAAAAACTATCCAAAGCAAATCTATAATTTCACAAAACCCAGGAGTATGAAGAATCGTATGCCATAGGTTTTAAACTTGCAGCATCTTTCAATGTATTTTGACAGATTCAGAAATGTAACAATGTTTTTCTCATACAAAGATAACAACATTTAATTAAGATATTTTGGGAGGACTATTCAATTTTCATTTCTTTAGACATGGATATTCAAATTTTCTTTTCTCTTTTTACACAATTTCATTATTCTTTTATCATTCTCCATGGCTATTGGTCAAACTGTTTCTCATGGACAGAGATACATAAAGCACTGATGTATATTCTTAAATAGCAAATGGCAATGGGAGGTGTTACGTTTAGTTTTCGAGCTTCAACAGGTAAAATCGATCATTATTCAGAAATATTAAGTTAATTTTTTTGAATAATTTTTTTTTCAAACTCTACATGCTAATAAATAAGCATTGTGTCTGCAATTTTGAATGTTAAATCTAAACAAATTTAGTTAAATGTATTGACAAAATTGAAAATAAAGTAAAAAATAAAAACATTTTATATTGATACGAAATATTTTCCAAAAAATGTAACTAGTTGGGAACAAATGGTTCAATCAGTTTTTTACTTTCCAATTCCATCACCTACATGAACAAAAAAAGTGTTTTCAAATGTTTTTACAAAAGTCACAAATTTATAGCTCAAATTCTTCCAAAAATGGAAAAACTGTATTTTCTGTTTTCTTTTAAAAAAAGAACAAAACTAATAATAAACCAGGTTACAACTAACAAAAGCATGCACTTCAAACACAGAAGTTCAAGAACACACTGTGTTGACGTTAACTGAAGAGTTTATTTTTAAAAAGACCATGGTCTTAACAGACAAGTTATAAAAATTCTAAATGGCAGATCAATACCAAATGAAATAATTCATATTCCAAGTATTGGCCCATGAATTGAGTATAAACATCCCCAATGTGAATTTAATTCACAGAAAGGAAAATAAGTTTGAAATTAAATGTAAATCAGAAATAACATAAATACATAACTTGTGAATACAAGAATCATCAGAACTAAAAATACCAATTTCTACCAGCTTTTTGTTCATTTAATATATTCTTTACTGCATTCAAACTAGTGTGTTCAAACAATATTTATAGGTGATTGATTCTCTTTCTTGCTAAAAGCTATATTAAAGGTTATCACCCTTTGTTTCAAACATCTTTGTAACAAGGTACAGAAAAATATTGAACTGGACAATGATTACACATTACAAAGAAATTATAAGATTTTTCTTTTTCATGTGACAAATCACCATTACAGTCTACAGTTGAGAAACTTAAGTGGTGATATGTCACAAAAGCAGATAGGACAAAACTTACTGTAAATACAAGTTTGATAGTTTTACATACGTAACTACAGTTTTAATATTTCCAAGGAACACAAAATCTTTCTTTAGTTCTTTAACATTATCAGAAGCTATAAGGATGATATGATGCTCCCGTCAACTATTTCTTTATTGAATACTGAGTAAGTTGGAATTATTAACTAAAGAGAATATTGTTATTTCTCAGTATTGTAACTATATTCTATGTTCATAAAAGTGAAATGAATTAGTACTGTAAAATGGCCAAGATACTAAAAATCAAAGTGGTGTACTATGGCCTTTACAGAGCTTAAAACTTAAAATGTAGCCTCTAAATCGACAAAAATGAAAAACATCCATTTTAACGATAGGATCATCATTACAGATGAAATAGATATATTATATACATTTTTATTATAACAGAAATAAGCACTTGTCTACCTCATATGTACAAATCCAAAAAAGAATGGAGACCTTCAGAATTAACAGACTGAGTTGTGAATACCCACATGAGATAGTTTACCAAAAGAATGTGCAAGCCATTTACATGTAGTTTTGTGCAATTTTGTTTTGCAACTTAAAAAATAGAGAAGGGAGGACATGACTGTATGTAACATTTAACGTCATTGTTTGTACCAACTTTAGAAAATTGCAATTTCTTCACTAGTGCTTGTGCTTTCAACACACATTTATTGGTTTTTGAATGCCTTTTCATGTATGTAAACTTTTGTAATGCCTGCAAATGGTTTTATGAAAACATTAAGTCATCTTGCATGCATGAAAACAATACAAACTAAGCATAACATATTCATACTTTCGGAGGACTAATTACATTGTAAAAATTCATTTTGGGTTGCATTTGTGTGTCAAAACTCTTCAGTTAAAATAAATGTACGAACATAGAAATAACCTGCTCTATATCGCTAGAACCATCACACGTGGCACCAACTCCAGGGCACATAAAAAGTAACATTCAGTAGCATTACTACAAGATCTCCAACAGCAGACAAATCTAGTTCTCTCAGACTATTTAAATATGGCCATCAGCTGCAGGTCTGCACGTCTTCATCTCTTCTTGTTCTCTTCTGTGGCCTGTGGGTTGAAAGAATGTCGTCAAGTATCAAAAAAACAAAATTAAATAGGTAACATTCATATGATTGATTGATTGATTTGATGTTTTAAGTCATTTTTGCACAGTAAGGCTAATTGGGACTGGACCTACAGTTTAAAGTGGGATCCGAACCACTATGTGCCTCCACCGGGTATCGAACCCGGGACCCCTTGATTTGGTACACTGCTTTATTTTGCTCCAAAAACCGACACCAGTGCAAGAATTTTGATGAAATACGATAATTTTGATGAAATACAGGTAATTTTTAATTACATAATTACGTATATCTCACGAACAAATGAAGATACAGAAGAGCACTTGAGTTCGTTGTAAAGAGGAAATACAGTAGCATACCATGAGATGATCAAATGTTGAAGCTTAGAAAAATTTGAACACGCTGTTCAAAATTTTCAAATTATCTGGGAAACAGTCTATTTTCGATTGTCTTATTTTATTTTATATATTTAATTTTAAGATTAATTTCTGAGACCACTGTCAATATCCACAATGGAACTTTGTATTTATCTGCTTGGTGGGCTTCCAACTTTTATTGGTATGTGTTGCTGTTGACGGATTGTCTGCTGTGTCAGATGTCACCCCTTGGTTTTATTTGTTCCTGTAGTGGAAGCCAAATGTGGTGGGCTTAGCGTACAATCATGATTGTAAATATAAATTACATATACTGCTCCATGGAAGATGCTCTCGAAGAAGAAATAGCCATCACGGAAATGGGAATCAAGAATATTACACTAAACACCAACTATACACATGGTGTAGTAAGGCAGAGACTCAAATCCGAACCACAACTCCACCTTGAACTGCCTCGCCAAAGCCCTCCAACCTTTCGATATTACTACAGCACACACAAACAGTCCCAAATTAACTGACAGACTCAGCAAGACACTTCCTTAATACAATGGACAAACTGGTCAGGTAAGGTAAAGTATCCCATGCCATGAAGGCACATTAAGCGGATGTGGGGTTCTCGATCTCGGCCATTTTTTGAGATGATGTAATCAGCAACATGCTCCACCTGCCTTTACCCTCAGGGTTGTCCCCAGGTACATCTTGATTTGAGGCTGGGTGAGCCCCAGAGGTGCTTTATGTGACAGGTCAGAAAAATTCCGACCTTAGATCACCCACCCCGGGTATCGAACCAAGGTCTCCCGCATGGAAGTCGAGACACCCTACCAACTAGACTACTGCAGCTAAGCTCACAATGTACACACTGGGGGTGTACTATGATGAGTGTTAGTGCAAGGCACTTTACACTGGAAGATTATCTGATCCATTAACGAAAGAATTTAACAACACTCATCTGATGATGCTGAAAAAAACACCAACCCTGGCTTAACAAAACCACCGGGTACAACAATCACCAAATCAAGGAAATGTCCACCAAACATGTAGCACATAATTGACATGAACCAAATCCACATTTGACTTCTACTACTGGAGCAAGCAAAACGAAAGGATGGCTGATGACACAGCAGACAATCCATCAACAATAGCAGACCCGTAGCCTGCCAAGCAGATAACTGCAAGTTCCACGTGCATTGTAACAGTGGCCAACAAAATTAATCAGCTGAAAATAAACCATTTTGTGAATACGTAAGTACAGTTCATGCATACATTAATAGGTAGAGGCATGCATTTTTCGTTTATGATGAAAACACGATATGTGAAACAGAATGCACTGTTCATTTTTCATGTTTTTGAAAGGTGTGAGGAAAATTTTCCTACACTGTCTTGTCACGAAATGATGTAAAATAGACTCTTAAACATGAAATTTAGAGTTTATTTACTGATGCGACACTTTCTGAAGTTTGAGTTTTCCTGTGAGTTATGCAATTCACGGAGAATTATTAATTCTGCTGTAAATATTTGAGAAGCAGTAAATAATATAAAATTTCGTAATGGCCCATAATGTCAACTAAAAATATAGTATGTATATGAAAATATTTCAGAATAAGTTAGATATTGATGTTTGAAACAGTCTAGTTATAACGACATATTTTTCCAATTATAGTGCATATTTTGTAAAATTTTAGGTCATAAGATTATGCAATGACGCTTACAAGTTATTGCCTTGCTAAAATATTGAAGGATTGCGTACTTTGCAACACTTGACCCACACTACCTCTAAAAAGGGGTTGAAATATACAAATATTACGAACCGCTTCTGTAGGAGCAACTGGTGTCTTTCTAGGCCTGCCTCGTTTCTTGACTACCTTGTCTGGATTTGAGTGCCTGGAGTCGGACAAGTCGTCACCAACATCTGCATCTTTATCTCCATTCAGCTGCAAGTGACAGGAGAAAAATTTCACATCAATGTAACTTGGCACATAAAAAATGTACCCAACATTTTGCTTCCATCTTGAAATACATACAAATGTACTTTGCAAATACAAAATAATTGGGTGAAACCAGTATCAAATATCCCATAATGAGTACAAGCATAGCATACAACATGTTCAAACCTGTTTCAACATGTTTAACGGGAGTCTTGAGTGCATGCACAGTGTCTCCAGATGGGAACTTTTCAAGTGCACACTTTTCAAACTTGCGGTGAAAAAAAAAAAGTCATAGCTCGAGGAACTAATTGTCATGGAGAGTGATCAAATTGGTTGTTTCCTGCCCCTTTCTGGAATGACAGGGCTTTTATCAGAGGTGATATTTATACATTCTATTTCTCAATAACGAAGTTAAAGGAAGAACTAACTAACTAACTCTCTAGCCTTCTTAAACCCGAAGGTTCATGGCTGCAGCAACACAGGCCTTCCATCTTTCCCTAACTTGAGCAAGTTCTATATACTCTTTTCCATCTCTACCGATTTCCCTTAGGTCCATCTCAACGTTGTCCCTCCATCTTCGTCTTGGTCTTCCTACATGTCTTTTACCATCAGGTTTCCCAACAAGAATCCTGTAAACTCCTCTTTCCTCTCCCATTCGTGCCACATGGCCTGCCCACCTAAGTCTTCTTGATTTAATCATTCTAATAATATCTGGACATGAATACAAATTATGTAGTTCTAAATTATGTAACCTTCTCCACTCACCTGTCTCCTCATCCCTTTTAGGTCCAAAGATTTTCCTAAGGATCTTATTTTCAAATACTCTCAATTTATGTTCCTCTTTCAATGTAAGGCACCAAGACAAAATTTTATGAAGAGAGAAGTAACATGCATTTCCTGAATTAAGCCTACTTTTTATTTATTTATTTAAAGGAAGAAGAAAATTGAAATTTAAAAAAGTGGAATTTGGCATGCCCCTGTGGCAACCACAATAGACCAAAGTGAATGAAAGTAATGTAGTATGTACATTCCTACAAGCATACAAAGTTGCATTGAAAATTAGCTGATACTTCTTGGGGAAAAAATAATATCAATGTATATGAGCAGCAGTGTTGCCAGCTTACAGAAAGTGATTTCCGGAATTTCACTTCTAGCATTGGCCCTATGGATGCTGAATAGACCACATTTGCAGAGAAGTACAACAAAAGACCACTCTTTGAGGATATGTAACAAGGGCTCCCACGTAACCAAATGGTTGGTGCACGTTGTCCCAGGTTAGATTCTCCATGGGAGCCCTCAAATTTTTAGCACTGACCCACTCGTGAGGACAATTGGGGAGCTACTTGAAAAGAACTAACGGGCAAAACTAACAATAAAAGTGATGTGTCTACATTGGTTGATACCAGAGCCCAAAAAAAGCACAATTATCAATAATAAATTTCCTGCAAGAGAAAAGGTATTAGTACAGTTGTGCAATTCTCTTTGTACATATATGACCTGTCAGTGAAAATGTGTACGTGGTACGCCTAAATTTGTTGACATGGTTTCTTTAGTGGTTACTGGCCCAATATAAAAACGAACTGGATTTATTGGAGAGTTTCAGACAAACACTTGTACTTACTGGTTTCTCCCCTTCTTTATCCTTTGTTCCTTCCTCCTCTGACTGGATTCCTGGTGAAGAACGTGCATGTTTACCCTCTTTAACTGAAACAAAATAATTACTTGCAGTAGAGAATAAACTAGTAAGTTTTATAAAAACTGAACTAGCCTACGAAATATCTTAGGGTACACAAGAGAACATAACTCAGTGAAAGGTTACTTGAAAACTGTGGCTGGAACAGGGATTGAACCTAGGTCTTTGGCATTCCATGCCAATGCTCTACTAATGAGCTACCAAGCCAGGGCCTGACCTCCAAACCATTCCCACCAAGATCTCTGTGTTTGTTTACGGTTACATTTTACTGCACTTTTCAAGTCAGTAACTTACAATAACTGACTTTCATCACAAGATTATGAAATTTAGTTATGCTCAAAATGGACTGAGCGGCATTCTGGTTCGTGGATATATGAAACCTTCCTGTTCCATCTCGTCACTAATGAGACAACGGATCCTTCTGGTTCGAATTTTTATAGATATTTCATATTTCATTAGACATTTTCTTTTCAGTGTGAACTAGATTGTTAATACTCTTTAATAGGACATATTATATCATTCATATAAGCTTCCCCTGTATGTGGAGATCTGCTGTTGCTGCAAAGAGACTTAACAGAGTATGGTGGCATCTATCTTGCCCAAATCTTTTTGTGCCTTGCGATTATAATTTTCTAATATTATAAATTTTAATACAGGGCATCATTTCACTAGTCATTAATCTAGTCCCTGTAGCAGACAAAAAAAAAAAAAAATACACCACCACGTTAAGTAATGCATTCCATTTCATGAAAATTTTCATCTCAAGCCCTTCTCAAATCTTTTACTTCCTGGTAACCAACCAACCACTAGACTTATTTCACTTAACTACCACGTTTTACACCACCACCACATGTCAAAACTAACACATCTTTTATTTCCTCTATTATTTTTTACCACTCACTAACTCAAACTTCTGGAGGTGAAATAAATTACAAACATTTATTAATATATATTCGTGCAGATAAATGTTATGAAGTCTTTTCAACATGAGCACTCAAGTCGAGAAAAAAAACCCACTCTCCATGCAATTCCCTTATTTGCTACTTTAGGATAAGAAAGTAAATGATTATATAGTTACATGTTGGGTCAAACACTAGTGCAAAGACCTCATCTGGCTTCATATCTTGGGTCACATTGCGGAATTCTGTAACATCATCTGCAAACACAGTCCAGAATGTTCGCCCTTCAGGAACTGTAAAGAAAGTCTGGGAGGAAAAAAGAAGCATGTATTAAGCAAAATTCTTGCAATACCAACTGCAGGTTTAAGTTGTTAATGCAGTGATATTTAGTTCAATTTTACATTTAGGTTTTAATGGTATATTTAAAATATACATTTGCCATTTCACATATACAGGCTCGAATGTACATCTACAAACCCAAGTCACAAATGTTACAGGATATACTAATCTACTAAAATTTGTTAATTGTATAATGATTTCAAACTCAAAGTTACCTAATCAACTTCAAGATATCTTAGCTTCCAATATTCTTCTCTCTGTCTAATAGATCATACTGAAAAAGGACACGAACAAAGTAAACAGATTAAATTCTGTTTCATTTTCCAAGCAGCTTTCTTTATCTTTTCCTTCCTCAATAAAAATAAATGCTAAACTGTGATAAACTTGCCTCGGTAAAGTTCAATAAATTCAATGGGATTTGGATTAATAAAAGTTGCAATTTTTCATGTATTCACACAGAATGCATGCATAATTACCAGAGCCAATAATTCCAACATGATCCCCAAAGAGTAGCCACCTAGTTTATTAACACAGGAAGGATAAGTTTTCATAATTTTTCCCACAAAATATTGGTTGTGACTGCCTGCTGATGCCCCTTTTTGTGGTGGTGAGTCCGCAAGATTCCACTATCTTGATGCACCCACACTTTGCTGCAGGTGGCAATCCAATCAACAAAAGACTGGCCTTCCTTATTATGACGAACTGTCATAAGGTATACTGGAAACTTGAGTTTCGTGTGTGTGTTGCTGGGGTAAAGTAACCCAACTCAGGTCCTAAGACGATGAACTCGTCTAGTGCAGAGAATTCACGATAGGTGGAATGCCTATGCAATATGAAAACTTTGTTGCTTTAATACTTATGCGAAGAATCGCTAGATGGCTCTGACCGTTGTGCGCATTTGAATTGTAAATTCCTTTGTTTGAGATCCGATTTTCTCGCGGTTTCCTTATGCACAAGGACATTTTGATGTGTCGGTCACTGCACGCATGGGCAATTCGCAGTTATGGTGCAAAATAATAAAATATACAGCGTTTTGGTCTAGATGCCATTGGTTAATTAACAGCAAAAAGTTTATCTTAATAAGCATTACAATGGGTTCTTTAACGCACACACATATTTGATAACGTGTGAGTTCTAAATCATGTAAATTGTTGTTTGGTAAAGACAATCGTGCTCTGCGAAATGAATGGTAGTTATCGATAGGGGTGCGTGGTGATCGAAAGGGGACTTCCGGGAGAAAAAATGGAGTGAACAGAGTTATGTCACGACAGTGGTGGAAATTAGAATGGTTTCTGTGCTTTCGGGAGGAATCTGACATCTGCAGTTAGGACAAAACGGCGGATAATAGCATGAAGTGAAAAGCACAACGCAGAAAAAAGCGTTGAAAATGAATCGAGCTCTCGGTTACGAGAGAGTTAAGGAGTGGACTCGTGCGTGCTGGATTCTTCGTTCCCGACACACCAGGTGAGGAAATTAAATTATCTTAAGTGACTTTGAGAGGAAGAAAATTCTCGAAAATCGTGTTTACTACGTTTAAGCAAAGTTTGTTTAAGAGATAGCTATCTCGCGTGTGTTGGATCTTACGGGAAACGGTACTAGTACACGCCACAGACCATGCGTTATTTACAAAATGGCCATCGACGCCATGTCTGAAAAGGGCTCTGTGCACACGTAAAACGATCTATTTTCGTGCAAGAAACGCATAGCACTTGCCAAAACAAACGAGGAGCATGGTCCAAGATTGGTTCTATGTCAAATTAGGAAGTAATTAGGACTTTTGTAATTCCTTATATAGCATAAAAGGTGCATGCTAAAGGACAATGATGGGTAATTTTTCGATTACGTATCGACAGTTATTTCACGTCTCTTAACTTAATTAGGACAGATTGTTGATGCTTTCATGCGCAGGAAATATGTGTTAAATTCAATTCAATAAATAAGTTTACTGTTTCTTGTGTTCATATTTACGTACTACAGCATTTTCTTCCATTTGTATTTGGTGGTTTGTGCAAATGTTTAAATGAATAATTCTTCTCTTTCAGAAAGGGGGGAACTTCGCGTGTGTAAATTGGGTTAATGCTGTTGCTATGGAAAGTGGTTATTGTTAGTTGTAAATGATGTGAAATCCTATTTGAAATCTGAAGGTATAAAAATTTAACTCCAGCGATCTGCATACGTCACCAGCGTTACCAGGCAAAGTTCATCAATACAAATAATTCGAACTAATGACATTTTGAACGTTTCAGGATCGTTGAGACTCAGTTATCGAGTCGTTGTTGTCTGGTCTAAATTAATAAATTGAATGAATGTCATGTAGCTCGTCGCATTATCAAGAAGTTCCTTTAACTTGTTGCAGGTTTGCAATGCGCTGTGCTGATTGAAGGCACCAAGCGTGCACTAACTTTCCAGAACTGTAGGTGTTTATGAACGATTGTCAAAGTTACCACAGAAAAGCGAGTCTGTTCCATAAGTTGCAGACATGTTATCTGTCGAACTTCAAGCACGAGGCATTCCCCCTCACTGAATGTTCAGGGGAAGGACTTCAGTGGTATCCAAGTCACCTTGGTCAGGATCATCTGATGGAACACCACCTTTAAACTGTTTGCACTTTTCAAATATTTCAATGAAGCAGAGTCCCATCACTGTACTATGCTTGAATTGATTGATTTGCTTTATTTTACTTTGCTTCGTGTGCCACTTCTGGCTAATTTGCGAAGATGGGGATAAGTGATGATATGATGAATGGACACTCACAAACCCAGGCTGGGATTTGAACAAGAGACCCTTGGCATCATAGTGTGATGTGTTAACCACTCTGCCATGGTGGCCGGCAATTTATTAATTTGGTTTATTTTACTTTGTCTCATTTTTGGCTAATTGCATATATGAGGATGTGTGACAATATGATGAAGGGAGACTCACAAACACCACCCATACCCTGGCCGGGATTTGAACCCGGGACCCCTGGCATTGCAGCATGTTTTGCTAAGCACCCTGGCACAGAGGTAGGCATACTATGATTGAAGCCTTCCATGAATTTCACTTGGTCTTGTACCTTCATTCACAAGAAATTTCATCACAACTGCTGTTCCACATTTGCAGTCACAGGAATGTCAGTCATCTTGCTTTAACAAGTGACTTGCGTTGCCGGAAACGTTAGGACTCCACGCATTAATTCCACCAAAATTATGACTGCATTCTTTATTACGGTTACTATATGAACAATTACAAATATTTAAGCACATTACAGAATTTTTCTTCTTAACTGGATGCAATGCTTCAAGAACTTACTCTTCAAAATAGTAACAACATATAATTTCTGTGCTGTAGTGTTGTTTCTCTAATCTTGGGCACATTCAGCACTTCTCACTGTGCTTTCATACAAATTCAATATGTTCAAATGAATTTATTAGGAACGTACATGCACTCACCTTGAATTTATTGTAAATAAAAGTTGCTCGGGTTCGTATTTTCTCTGCCTTTGAAGTGAAGAGAACCTACAAGAAAAAATTGATGGTTAAATTATGAATTTTCACTAACATGCTAACATTTAAGCATGATTTTAAAGCAAAGTAATTTCTGTAGAAAAATCAACTGTGGATACATAGTGATATAAGTGTACTTTTATTTTCTATTACAATTAGTGCTAAGGCAAATTATATTACAAGGATGAACTAACACCAAAATCAAACTTCTTAAATTCATGTATTTTGGAAAACATTACACACTGCTGACTTATCTTCTTGAGGTTGACAATAATCTCAAGATGACATTACAATTTAGAGAAATGTAAATTTCAATTTGTTCAAATGTAGATGTGTTTTATATGCACTGGTACACACAAACTGCCAGGCATCACTCCCTCTGACTGGATACTACAGCACACTATCAAATTTCAAAACAAAAAAATTACTGCAAGGAGAAGACTCCAGAAATAACTAGACTTAACACTAAAAGTAGTAGTTTAATCTACGGTTCCCACTAATTAAAGCTCGGCTGGACCTTTGGCATGCGCTGGGCGAATTTTTTCAAATTATCTTCTCCATTCGAAAAACCTCTTGGATATTTCAAAATGTGAAAAATTACATTTTCGTGTAGTTTTCTTTCACTGTTGTCTAGATATTATCAATAGTTTAATAGACTTACTTAATCATGAAACTATTGATAATATCTAAACAGTGAAAGAAAACTACACGAAAATTCACGTCATTTTTCACATTTTGAAATATCCAAGAGGTTTTTCGAATGGAGAGGAAAATTTGAAAAAAATCGCCCATTCGCATGCCAAAGGTCCAGCCGAGCCTTAAGTTGAAAACAAGTTCCCCGACTTTCCAAGCAGTTTTAAAATAACTTTCAAGACAATCCTGCAGTGCTTTAACATGTTAATGATGTAGTTGTGTTAAACTGACCTGCTATTCAAAAAAGAGTTTGACATTTTTCAAAAAGATGAACAGAAATAAAGTATAAGATTAAGGTTCAAGAAAAAAAAGAGGATTTTATTTTCATTCCCAAATCAAGCACACAAAAAACACTGGATTTGCGTGACTTTCAAGGTTTTCAGTTTACTTTCAAAATTCCCACACTTTTCCAGGCTGATGGGAAGCCTGTAATTAATTAATAATTTTCCTATTACCTTCAGCAAAAAAAAAAAAAAAAAGTACCCGGAATTTGGCTGGTAAAAGTCCAACATTGGAGGTATCGAGAATTTGTTTTGTCTGTAGGATGGCAGCACTGTACTGAATGACCACGCAGAGGGGTAGAGTAATCTATCCATCACTTTGTGCACAGCAGCTGTTTATGTTAGTTGTGTTGACGAGTGTCCTGTAATTTGCGGAATGGAGACAAATATCGAGCAAAGAAATTTTGTGTTGCCAACGGACTGTCGTGTGCTGAATCGTTGAAAATGCTACAAGCCATTGGTGATTCGTGTCTGTCGAAAACACAAGCGTATGCATGGTACAAGGCTTTCAAAGAAGGCAGATAAGTTGTTGCTGATTTGCCCCGTTCTGGTCGACCTTCCACGTCGACGACTGACAAAAACGTCTGAAAAATCAGGACAATGGTGCTTGAAAACCGGCAGATGAGTGTGAGAAAGGTGGCTCGTGAGCTTGGCATATCACACATGTCCATTCACAACATTTTGACCGATGTGTTAAGCATGAAACGTGTCGAGGCACGACTTGTTAGGAAGGAGCTGAATTTCCTGCAAAAAGCACATTGCAGGGATGTTGCTGAAGACATGATTTTGCGAGCCTCTAGTGACTCGACCTTCATGAAACGCATCATAACTGGTGATGAGACATGGGTGTATGAGTATGACATGTAAACAAGTCAACAATCTTCGGAATGGGGCTTCGAAAATGAACCAAAACCCAAAAAAACATGCCAAAGTTGCTCAAAAATTAAGGTCATGCTCATTGTTTTCTTTGATTATCATGGTGTTGTGCACTCAGAATTCCTTCCAGCGGGACAAACTGTGAATAAAGATGTGACCGTTATGAAGCGTCTGCATGAGAATGTTCGCCGGAAAAGACCAGAGTTATGGAAAAACAATTCTTGGATTTTGCACCATGATAATGCGTCGTCGCACACGTCGACTCTTGTTCGCGAGTTCTTGGCTAAAAACCCAACACATGTCCTCGCCCAAGCCCAATATTCTCCAGATATGGCTCCGTGTCATTTTTTTCTCTTTCCGTGACTCAAGTTACCACTTCGGGGAAGGCGTTTTGAATCAATTGAATCCATCAAAGGAAATTCGCAGAAGGAACTCAGGGCGATAGTCTTCTGCATTTGAAAAGTGTTTTGAAGACTGGGGTTAAGCGTTGGCATATGTGTGTTGCATCTGATGGGGCCTATTTTGAAGGCAACAAAATAAATGTAGATGATTAACCACGTATTTTGTGTTTTATTCACAAATTCCGGGTACTTTTTGTGCATAGTAGTATAACCATTGACTAACAACTTGCCTGGCAGAGACAAAGTGCATTTTAATTATCAATTGGCCTATGATCATGTGACATGAATACATATAACCTGCTAGTGGTAATCTTACCTCCTCTTCCTCTGTCATGTTCCACTCTTTAATGTTACCAACATATCTCCTCAACTGAAAGAGAGGAAAGTATATGTAAGAAGAAATTACAGAACAACTGTAAAGGTATTTTCCAATATTTTGGTGTTTATGATTTACTCAAAGCGATAAAACAAAGTCTTACTCTTACACATTTGGGTTAATAAATAAAAAAACATGTAATGTGGGAATCCTTTAAATTAGAGACTTGCCTAATTTGAATATCTTGAATATATTTGCCTATCAAAAAGGGTACACCTGGGATAAAGTATATATCTGCCTAGCAAATAGTTAACAAACACCATAAATCTCGCATTTACTTCATGTATATATGTCCAGAAAGTTGTATTTCTTTAGAGTTGACGAGCTGTATCTTTGCGGGTGAACCCTGCCCAAGCCTGGCTGCGCAGTAGCAAGGGGGAGGAGCAACCGGCTGCACGTCATTATCCTTGCGTTCTGTCCTTGCTGTCGACCACCCAAAGGGCAAGCAGGTGGCAACTACATAAACGTATCTGTCTCTCACTCTGCGCAGAGTAGCCAAGGCCACCCGCAAAGATACAGCTCGTCAACTCTAGTAATACGAAAATAATGAAAAAAGTAGTTGAACAAAACCATTTTACCCTCAAAGTACAGACCTTCAGCTTTTTCCTACATAGGCACCCATGGCATTGAGGCATTGAGACACGTTTTTGTATATTCTCGTCATATACTTCTGCTGCCAGTTTATTGGTGGAATGATACTATGTTAGCGGAAGGAATTCAATGTTGCCCGGTGTAAATCATTTGTCTGGGAGCTTCCGCAGAAGTTGCATTGCGGTAGTGGTTGCGTACATGTTTCTGTGGGCAGTCAAGATGAACCAGAAAATCAAGAATCCTGCCTGCTGTGAAGTGAGAGCTGTCACCCAGCCTACAGCTCGATCTTACCCCTAGCAATTATCATCTTTTTACAAAATTAAAGGAGGTTTTGGGAGGAAAGTGGTTTTATAACAATGAGGAGCTCCCGCAAAATCTAACTGCATTTCTCAATGAACTGATGGCAGAAAGGTACGAAGAAGGTACACAAAAACTCATCTCCCGGTACAATGAGTGCCTCAATGCCATACGTGCTTTTGTAGAAAAATAGTTCAAGGTATATATATATATATATATATATATTTTATTACCAGATGGGTACTACTTTTGGATGTCCCTTTCATAACATAAGTTTTGTATTAATAAAAAAACAATAAAATGGTAGAGTTATGCAATTTAGAAATTATAGAAAAATGATGTTCAACCTTACTGTTAATTATATGAATTTTGTGAACAGTTAACATACATACCAGGTAATGCTTCATCTGTGGTATGATTTATTTTATGGTATCTATATTTTGATGCTACAAACATGCAAATTTATCAAGAGATGCATACCACTAAACAGGGCTCCCAAGTCTTGGCCACATATTTTAAAGTAATTTCAAGGTTGCTCAATAACACACTTACATGCTATTCAAATTAATGTAATTTCTTTTGAACTCTGTTGAAAATAATGAACAAAGAAATAAAAACATCGCTGTATGAAATCTCACAAAAGAAGCTGTTTGAGAACAAAATGAAATGAATTTTCATTGTCTAATCCTGTCAAGTACAAAACATACTTCATTTTCCATAACTTCTCCAGGTTTTTACTCAAGTAGATTTCCCGAAATTCCCCTGCATTCCCACAGAATTATGTTCAACAATGAATATCTTGGAGGCAACAGAATTTTTTTAAACAAGGCAACACTTACCAGATGCCATACATGTTTCTGCCTCAACTTCTGGCACCAATATCTGAATTTAAGAACCACTCTAAATAAAATTTAATATTTCTGAAAGCATCAATGGCAGTTACAAATGAGACCTTGTTTTGTTTAGAACAGATCAGGCTACAAGGTCATGCTCATAAGAAGCACAAATATGTTAATAATTAGAATTTTAAAATAATTTATTTCATGACATACAAGGTGCATTCAATAAATAACCGGAAAACTAGCATAAAAAAAAACGACAGTGATTGTTATATGTTTTTTATTTTGTGAAGGCATCTGTAAGCTATTCATAGCTGGGGTTGGCACTTCTGCCTTGTGCACGGGACACTGGGAAACAGTTACACAAGATGCCGGCACCCTTACAGGAGTGCTCCAAGCTGGAGCAGCGAAGTGTAGTGACAGTTTTGTTGAATGAAGGCGTGCAACCGATAGAAATTCATTGCCGCATGACAGTTCAAGTGTACGAATGGGGTGAGAAGTTCAATCAGGGCATAACCAGTGTTGAAGATTCTCCGCATCCAGGTCGCTCTGTCACTGCAGTCATGGAAAGCAACATTGCTCAAGTGGAGGACTTGCCGGAGGTCATGTTAACTTTATTGTGGGACCACAAGGGGCCAATTCTTGAACATTACATGCCCAGAGGTCATAATGTAAACAGTACCACCTGCTCCAACCTTTTGCGCGAAAAACTTAAACCAGCAGAGACGACGTGGTCTAGTGTCCACTGGTGAGATTTTGCTCCATGACAATGAGAGATCACACACTACCAATGTCACATTGTCTACCATCGAAGACCTAAAGTTTGAGTGCTTACTCCACCTTCCATATTTACCCGATCTCACACCCATATGGCATCAAAGTAGCGCACAAACCCATTGCCAAAATAGCTGATAAACTAAACAGACATAAAGTACTCCCTCTACCCTCTTGATAACCCAGGTGTATACGATGCAGAGTGCGAGTGCAAGGTACATTACATTGGCAGGTCCATCAGATCTGTCAATTTAAGAATCCAACAGCACCCAACAGATGCAAGAAAAGCCCAACCCACTACTGGTCTTGCTAAACACATCAAATACAATAGCCATAAAATTGAAAAGGTTCAGGTCAAACACACTGCCCACACACTCATCGACACCAAAATCAAGGAAACACATGCCATAATGCACTTCCTACACGAGCTAAACATTGATAGCGGACAGGCACACCACACTTGGATTCCCCTACTACAACAGTTAACGCCGGGAAATAGCAGACAACACAGATGCAGAGTGCACCTAGCAACAGCCGGAGAACTACAAACAAAAGACGCACGCCAAGCAACAGTACAGCAAGTTCCAACGAGGATGGTGGCAGTGACCACTGCAATTGATAGAATGAAGAAAAAACAGTTTCGCGGATAAGTGAGTACTAGTTTCTCCATATTTATATACTACCACGTCTCCCTTTTCCCAATTATGAATAGCATTATTTGATTTGTAAATTCACTGTTCACAAAAAGACTACTCGGACAAGCAACGATTTTTGATACGTGTCGGCCAACGATGATAAAGTAGGTTCATTGTAACAATTTATCTGGAAATGAAATAAAATTTGCCTACTCACCTTCTTCATGGTCTCCACAACCTCGGGATGCTTCTTGAGCATCAGAGGAGCGATGGAGAGTTGGGCGAGCTCATCCATCAGCAGCAGGCATCGGTCGCAGTCTGCGTTCCTCATGCTGAGATTGGCCTTGATGAGAGCATCTATCTCCACGATGCGAGCTTCGATCTTCAACCACCTGATTGGACAGGACATTTACAGTAAGGAGGTAGGAACAACACATTCTGTGAGCAAGGTGTGCAAGGTAAGGGAATGGATTTTACATGTGCGGAACGTCCTACGAGATTTGCAAGAGAATCATAGTGAAATGAATTGAATACTTCATCACATACAATGTCAAAAATACATACCTTATATGGTCAGGATATATTTGAAAGGGGAGAAGGGAGGAAAGGCAGGAGTCCTGCTCTTTTGAAGTAACGATAATTTAGTTAAATTTACTTCTTTTAAAAACCTCCAGAACCATTTTTCTATCACACTATCACTTTCTTGATCTTATGCAAAGAAGCAGTATTTTATTTTTGCCACTTTATGAGCATTAAGGCTCGACTGAACCTTTGGCCACTGCCCGGGCAGTATCTTCCAAATTTTCAACTTGTGAAAAATCTTTATGATATTCCAATATCTTAAAAATTACATCTGCTTGAATAGACAACACAGCCACAAAATTATTGATAATATCTAGAAAACAGCAAAAATAAATCACACGAAAATTCACATGAATGTTCCAGAAGGCATTCTAATCAGAAGCAATTTTTAAGATTTTGGAATATCATAACAATTTTTCACAAAGAGATGAAAATTCGGAAAAAGCTGCTCGGGCTTCGGCCGAAGGTTTGGCCGAGCCGTAAATCTTTCACTGGTTGAACATGCTTACATACCACTGAACATTAGTAAATTGTAAATTGGATGACTCTCAAATACATGCTGCACTGTAATGCAATCCCTTCAAAACTTTAAACGGACTGCAAAGAAACAACATCCCAAATATCATAAATAACGAATAGTGTATTAAATTTGATACATTTGTGCTGAAATTTGTTTAATATGGGAATTCTGAGAGGTTGCTTAAGTTGGATAAGTCTTTAAATGTGAGCTGACTATCCTTTTAATTGAACTTTATGCTAACATTTATAGGTACATTTGCTACTCTAACACCTGAAACTAGACACCAGGCTAGAAATGCTTCCTTTCAGACTTTCTGGCACCTAGACTACACAGTCTGACAATTAAGTAATGAGACTGATTTTATGTTGTCTCATATGTGCATTTTATTTATGAAGTAACGTGTTCATGGTGTAGTGTGGTCCATAATCTACAACCTGGCAACACCTCATGAGCTTGTGATGTGCATGCTGGGAGTTACGCTGCCATGCCGTGAAGGAAGTGTAAGGTGTTGTCATGTAATCGCCATGAAGTAGCGAGTGAAAATGAAGTTTCATCAAAGACGTTCTGAAAACTGCTGGCGGGAATACACATTTCTTGAATTCCATTATTGTGGAGGATGAAACACAGAATTTTCGCTGCGATCCTCCTACAAAACAACAAATTGTAGAATGGAAGTTGTTAAATGTACCAAGAGGCAAGAAAATGCAGCTCCAAAAATCAAAGGTGAAGACAATGTTGTGTTTTTTACAACAGCAATGGATTGATCATTATATATTTGTTACAGAAGGTGAAACTGTAACTGGCTATTACTATCGTAGTGTTCTGAATGATTATGGAAGAGAACTGACAATGTCCGAACTCAGTATCCTGAACCAGGCAGTTGGTTCATGATCCACGGTAATGTACGGTGCCAGCGAGCACTGGTTGTCTACGTATTTCTAGTCCAAAAACAAGTGTGTTTAATTATCCTCTCTACTCTCCAGATTTAATCTCCATGATAATTTTCTGTTCCCGAAAGTGAAGCTGCTGCTGAAATTACGTACTTTTGATGAACACAGGAACATACAACAGGTTGTGATGACCAATCATCAAGTCATACCTCATGAAGGCTTGCAGATGTTGTTTCAATCGTGGGCCAACCGTGCCAATTGCTGTATTGATGCAGGAGAGATGTACTTTGAGTAACAAACAGGCAATGTTCAAATATTTTGTTTCCTTTTCATTTGATAATAACTGTCTCATTACTTAATTGTCGGATTGTGTGTGTTCTATTTTGCTACTTGATTCTGTGCTCAATGTTGGAAGTGGACAATTATAGCCTTCACTCTGTGCATACATGTCATTTATCAAACAAAATAATAATTTACTTTATTTATATGCTTTGTGCACATAACAAAAAAAGTTCACAATACAGAATGAAACACTGTGTTGAAGAAACAGAAAATATGACAGGCTCCACAGTAGTGTGTTAGCAAAGCAAGTTACAAAGCCAAGAGTCCTAAATTCAACTAGAGTTAGATGTGAACATTTCATTGTATTTGTCTTTTCATCTATTTCCTCAATCCATGATTCATCCTCATCATCATGATTAACATACAACAGCTATGTACATTAACAAAAAAATCAAATACATGCAACAGATGAATTCAAACTGCTGCATGCACATAAGACTATTGCTGTGTTAAGTATCATGAGCACTAGGGTAACACTCAAGTACAGGTTGAACAGCAAGAAGGTTGTTACAGTATAAATTGTAAATCCATGGTGAACAACTTTCATTTGATAGTAAAATATAATCCTTCATAAAAATATACTATTTAATACAAAACACATTTTGCCAACACAAGGAGACATAGTTATCAGAAAAGAAGGAAAAAAAATAATGTTTGCAAAAAGAAACAATTAATCAGCATATGAAGAAGATTGCCATATGTAAACTTTTAGGGATATAGTTTTGCGAATAAATTTTTAAAAAGATGGGGTTCACAATGTTTTGTCACAGATACATTACATGCTATATCAACTGTAATTTTGAAATAAACAAATATACAAAACATTCCACTCACAAAGTACTAAGTAAACATTAGTAATCGGTTATCGGTATCGGTAAATTTTATATCGGTACTTTATCGGTATCTGTGAAAATTTCATATCGGCCCATCCCTAGTAAATCTAAATGTTTTTATGAATGAATCTATTGATAATTACTTCACACATATTCTACAAGAATTGCATGAACAATCTGTCCCACGCAGAGCTGAGTGTAATTGAAAAACATAAATCCATCATTACTGCATGAATGATATTTTTCAAAAAAAACATGTTCAGAAATTCCACTTCTATTTTTTTTTAACATTTCAAATGCTGTGCTGCAACCAAATTTTATTACTTTTTCAACATTGTATATCATTTATTTGCATAATATAATGAAAACCCAAATAATGGAAACTGAAATAGTTATTAAAATAGGTTATCAGCATGGTGACTAGGAAGAGTTGAGGTACATGGGATAAAACAGCAAGGTTTCAGGTTCGATTCATGGTTGAGCCAAAACTAACAAACTACTAACATTTGAATGCTTAATTTGCAATGTGTGAATTATTATGATAATTATCACAAAGTGATAATGGTAAATTTAATGTTAGCAAGGTATTAGTTGTAGTTGCAACCAAACTGAAACTGAAATCAAGGCCTGCCCGGTGGCGTAGTGGTAATGTCGTAAACTTGTAATCAAGGGGTCCCGTCCTGGTGGAGGCTCATAGTGGTTCGGATCCCACTTTAAACTGTACATCCAGTCCCGATTAGCCTATCTGTGAATAAAGTGGACTTAAAACAACAACTGAACTAAGGTTTCTGGCACTTCGTAACATCATTACATGGAAAAACGAATGAAGTTTGTATTTTACTTTTTATAAAAATAAAACTCTCATACATTTTAAATCACTTCAAATAAGTTATTTATTGAATCGAGATTATTTGCTGACACCTGGTATGTACATACGAGTCTTCTTAATAGATGTATATTTTTTTTTTTAAAAAAAAGAGATTTAAAGATAAATGTAAATGTCAAATTTTTCTTTTTCATATTCATGAAAGTTACATTTTATTGTAGCTGGTGAAAATTGCCTTTATAACTTGAATCCACAACTTACTATTCTATTTTTTTTTTAAAAAAAATACAATTCTCAATATGGAATCTGCTGACTACACTACACTAACAAACACTATCATGTAAAATATCAAGAGCAGATGATAACAGTATCCTACCATTTTTATATTCCTCCACCTTGTTCCCCTATCTAATATTTGTGCCTAAATACAAACAGCTTGCTACATAAGTTTAACAAAATGGTCACATGCATTCAAAATTATAATGTAAAAAATTACAGAACAATAGTTCTTCAATAATCAAATAGTACCATTAATGAATGCAATACATGACATTTTTACTCCCTATCCTCTACTTCTTCCTACATACATAGCAGGTTTTCACAATATTTATGAACCCCACAATGAAAATGTGTGAGCAGTGAACTAAGTAACAAAAAGTTGGAGAAACTGTTCCTGTGTCCTAAAAAAACACAGTTTCTCATTAAATTATGTTCATATCACAGTTTACTCCTTGTGAAGGTTTTATTAATTTTTAATTAGTATGAAATGACCCTTCCTAGTGCTGTATCACAAGAAAATTAAGCTTTTGGCTCATTAATTAATCTAATTTTCAACCAATATAGGTAGTCAGATACATATATATATATATATATATATATATATATATATATATATATATATATATATATATATAATTACTTTTGAGATTTGAAACTTATAAATACAGAAGTTGCTCTGCATGAATAAGCTTTCAAAGCATTTTTCATTAAAATAAAAATCTCTCCATATTACTGCTTGGGAAGTTTTAGTGAAGTTTTAGTTTTATTTTCCCCTCAATTTCGATGTTGATTTTTGTGGTTCAGTGCAAAATTTGGTGTTGTTAATATTAAATTGGTGCTATTTTCACATGTATTTTTACTGTTGCCTCCGGGCTTACAAATTTTCACACTGTATATGTCCTGGATAGTTTAGACAAGTCTTAATTTTAATGACAAAAATAAATTTACGGCTTACCTTTGTTAGAAATGACTAAATTTCATGCATTTGTAAAACTATTTCAGCTCGTTGGCAACTAAATATGAAATATTAATTGAAGGTAAACACAATCACATTTCCACTTTTCACTCTTGTAGAAAAAAAATCAAAACTTTTTTTTTTTTGTTAGTTAGTTAACAACAACATTGGTGGTTTTCCATATTGTAGTAAATGTTCACAGTGCTCACTCATTGAAACTTATTAAACTAAACCATAGCCGAATGTTCTTATCGAACGGAGGATCACTTCCAAATCACCATCGAAAAGCTCACTGAACTGAAAAAGCAGAACCAAACCTCGCAAATTTATGCATTGAATGTTTAGAAGGTACACTATGTAAACTTGTTGCGTTGTTTACTTCCATATAAGCTTTGTCCTTGTATCCCACATATAAGGGAAATTAAGACTATGAAATGACAATAATAATTTTGGGACACCCTGTACAACATTTGCAGATTTTTTAATGACAAGATGGCTAGTGGCTCCACATTTTCATCTGAAAGATTTTTGTCTTCACAGTATACAACTACATTATTGTATCCCGAAAAAAAAAAAAATCACATCTACATTTGAGGCTTGCAATAATATTGCACCAAGAACACAAACCACAAAATCCTCATGTGTTGTCCGCAAATTGTTCTTCATGTTGAAATGTTTCAGACTTTCAGGAGTTTTTTTCAAAGATAAGCAGACTTTTGCTATTTCTTCGATTGGAGTTTCTCCATCCTGTTTACCTGCTTCAGGCCTAGCAGTTCTTATTCTATTTTCTTATTAATTTCTGCACACGTCGTTCAAAAAAAGTTTTAAAAGCTAGGAGAAATATTAATCATACAAGTGTTACATCATTGTGCAGAATCTACTGGGGATTGAAGACATGAAGGAGACGGAACGTTCATTTACAAGAGTCTGCTTCATGAGAGAATCTAATTTCTGTAGTGACAGTAGAGCTGTGTGCTTGAAGATGAACATGTTTGTTTTTATCAGATGCATCTGACAAGGTTTCATGGTTGAAAGTGAGAAACATCATTGTGTTACTGCTGGCCTTATTGAGGTTTGGAAATTTACTCATGACAGTTGCATATGACAATTCCTCGAGAAATTCAATACTGGCTACCAAATAGTATACCATGCATGGTCCTTAACAAAGAGTGCTGAAACTTTTACTGACAGTCCAGCATTTGACATGGCTTTCATTCTGTTTGAAAGAAATCTACATCTTCTAGGTATGTTGCAAGGTAGAAACCACAAATTCCACCTTGTCTTTATCGGAGCAGGGAGTAACAATGCACCTTCTTGACCGTCTGGATACATATCTTGCAGGAACTAGACACACAAGTGCCTGCTTTTCTTGTATATAAAAAAAACACAGACTTCATTTTCACAACTTCATTCAGCTTGCTAATTTCTTTTCCCCAGATATTTGCAATCAAATTTAATTTGTGCACATAACACTGTACGTGGAGTACATGCTCTACCAAAATAACAGCACGAAACTGAATACATTTTGTCATGTATCACACTGAATCTGACATAATTGTAGCTACATTGTTGTATTTAATTTCATGCATTCTTATTGTGTTTGTGGAGCTGCCGTGGTCTAATCGGTAGGGCATCGATTCCTGGAGTGAGTGATCTAAGGTTGGAATATTTCCAGCCTTGTCCCAGCAAGAAGTGGCTCTGGGACTTACCCAGCCTCAAATCAATGGGTCCTGGGGGCAATCCCAGGGGGGGGGGGGATAAAAGTGGCCAGAGTGTGATGCTGATCACATCACCTCCACATCCACTAAATGTGCCTTCATGGCATGATGCTATATGCATGGGGAACTTTAATTTTCTACTTTTATTGTATAACGGACCTTGCACATGAAGTAGTATCTGCCTTGTCTAAGAAATAGATACCACCAGCTAGACTACAAATAAAACAACTCATAGCGCTTCAGGTTACTCACTTTGAACACACACTTACTCACTCCTCAGTTTATATTGCATATTTCATGGTGTTTTACAAGTTAAAGTGTAAAATTCATTGTTATTCTGAAAAATTACATAATTTGCATATTTCATGATTCTGAAACACCGAAAACCTGCCTCAACCTACCCAAATATATTTTAAACTTCACATCTCTACTCCTTCAGTATCAAGGTAAAATTATATTATTTTAATAACAAAATGCATACTGCAGTGCAAATAATGTAGCTAAAGTAAAGGGTTCAGAAAAATTAAGGCACAGTCGACAGCTAAAAACTTCCAAGCTTCTATCCTGAGTGATCAGCCCAGTGGTTGGTTATTTTCTTCCCTATCGCTAGAGGCACATACTTTTGGTATTTTGGGTTCAAAAGCGGTAAATGAAATAAAATTTCGGTGTTATAACGGTGAAAAATCTGATCAAAAGCAGTATATAAAATGACATTTTGGTTTTAAAATTGTGAACATAATCCAAAAATTGTTTTAAAAACTGCACTTATTACACAAAAATATTCCTTCTATAGCACAGTTATGTAGCTATCAGAGTATTAAGTTTATTCCTGCATAAAGGTGTTCATTTTTGCTTCTGCCATATTTACAGCAGAATTAATCAATTTTTCGTGAATTGCATAATGCACAGGATAATTCACACTTCAGAAAGTGTCGCGTCTGTATATGAACCCTACATTTCTTGTTTAAGAGTCTATTTCACATCATTTCGTGACAGGACAGGGCAGTAAAATGCACCTCATACTTTTAGAAACATGAAAAATTAACATTACAATGTGTTATTCCACATTTCGTGTTTTCGTCAAAAACGAAATATGCACCCCTCTATCGCAAAGGCTCCCCACACTCTTGCCTCACATTCTCCATCTTTTCTCTCTCGATTTATTCTTAACAGTCATGTATGACTGTTTTCCTGCATTATGTAAATCTCAGACATTAGAGCCCTTGAACGATATAGGAGATTGTGAATTTATTTTGCCTGATACCAGTTTATACTGAGATACAAGGGTTGGGCCAGGACAGGAACAAAAATTCGAAATAATAATGAAGAGGATACTTTTGTAGATTTCAAATTTTTGTTCCTGTCCTGCATTCTCGCGAAAAAAAGAATAGTTGCCATGACTTATGCCCCAGCCCCTGCAAATCCATATTGATAGTGGCTTGCTCCTAAAAAATAAAAATGTGTGGTCTACATCAATAGTACTCAAAGAAACTGTGTACAAAAAAAGATACCAGGCAACTATCATATACCAGGGTGAGTCATAAACTCATAGCATTTAGCAAATGTCTTGAAATAGGTTTTGAATATGCAGTATGATGGAATGAGTACTGGTCATAATCGAAGTCAGGTGTCTTGTCTTGTGTGCTCTTACACCACTCTAGAAACAAGTTGAACGTAACAGCCGTTGCAAAGGAAATCTGTACCAAAGAAGTTAAAGGGACAATACATCCTACAATAGCAAGCAAACTGACTCAATGCTTCCCGTCTGGACCTTGACACACCATTCTTTTCAGAACAGGCATACATTGCAAACATGTCGTGATGTAGAGGGATAAAGGTGGTACCCAGAATTGCTATGAATTTACGACCTACCTAGTACAACAAGACAGAGAGAAAAATAGAGGAAAGAACTGGGGAAAAACTAAGTGTCCAATTTTCCTACTTACTGCAATCCTGTAACAGCTCTTGATCTGTCTCCTTTGTGCTCGGGTCTGGGAACATGAAAAGCAACTTATTCAATACCAGATCTCAAGTAAGTTGCAATATTAGTGTTAGCAAGAGGTTTTCCAAAATCAACTCTGTACTCACCTCAATTTGCTCTTCTTCTTCTCCAACCTCTTCTCCTTCTTCATTTGCTCACGTTCTTCTTCTTTTATATGCATCTGCTTCTTTATCTTGTCATGAATATCATCAGGGATGTATTCGCCACTTTCTATCTGATGCTTCAGACGCATTGCATTCTTAGCCACTGCCATGTCCCACCAGATCCTTGCTTTTTCAGTCTAAATCAAGAGAAACAGATACTTACAAGGCAGTGGTACAAGAAACTAAAACTAATTCAGGTGACAACCCCCCTTCCTTTGTCTAAGAAAACCATGAATCCCACTAAGATAAAACTACACATTTAGAAATATGATCTTAAAACATTTAATTTATTAATTAATACAACATTGGATTAAAAGTAATTAATTCTTGCCCCAGAGTGGCATTCCTAAAGAGGGCTGCTCAACTGGTAAGAGCATGAATAACTATTCTAAACATTCTAAAATTTCACCGACTCTACCATATCATCCCAGATTTTAAAATTTGGCTAGCAACAGTGAAAAAGTTCATATTATTTTATAATTGTATTATTCTGATTTGATAATACATGTGATACAGAAAACACACAAACATTTAAAAATACATAAAAATTCAGGTGCCAAGTGAAAAATTTCAGGAGCCATGGGCACCAGACAAAAAGACAGCCTATTCAGAGTTCAAACTTATTTTGGCAAAACAAATCTCCAGACCTTTCCAGGTCATTTCAAAATACATTTCCAGGTCACTCGATGGTGCTTTGACATGCTAATAAGCAAGTTTTAAGTGTTAAGGTGGATTAGATATTGAAAAGAATCAAGTTCATTAAACCTTGTTCAAAAATAACAAAAACATTATGCACAAAATATTGTTTTACAGTTTATCTAAGAAACATCTGATGCAAGAAAATCAAATTTACTGTCACCAAATCTGGACAATTACCATATTTACGTGTCTGGTTTTTGACAGAAAAGTGACAAACAATTATATCTCGTATATAATGAATGCGCAGTATAATTCAGGTGCAAGAAATAGCTTTCTTACTTGTAGGTCGTAAAGCTTTTGCTATGTTGATCATACCTATTCAATGAGTCACCTGTTGCTATGTAGACCAAGAGGAGAATATCCTCTTGTGTAAACAATGTCACCAACCCATACCACCTCCCCCTCCACTGTGTTTAGCATCCCAAAGCTTTCACTCCTTAACCACCTTATTTATTCTGTAATAGTAGAAAGCAAGATCAAAATTACCTTATGGATATGCAGTGCTTAGGAAGTTATTTTCTATTATTTCTTGCCCAAAAAATACCGCTGATATGCATAGAAAAAAAAGAATTAAAACTTTTTATACCTACATGTGACGGGAGGTGTATGCTTGAATTCTGCCAGAACGGACTGCTTTTGTTGGTGTAGCAGAACATTACATTACAAAGTGAAAAATTGTGGGACATGACCTTTCAACTTTTATACGTAGTTTTGTTAATTTCCTCTTTACTTTTTCTTTAAAAAAAGCTTCAAAATATATAGTTCTCCATGACTAGCGTAACATTTATAGGAGGCACATTCAGAACCCTCAAACTAGCAGTTAACAGCACAATATTTCTTCCATTAAGGCATTTACATACTCTATATGTGTCATATTATTTGGCCAGCAATACATTTTATTTATAACAATATTTTTCGATAAAAGAAAATTTTATCGAAAGTACCATAAAAATCAGCATGTTCCTTCATTTTGTGATGAGCTGACTTCAACCGCATTGCACATTAGTGTCGCCACCTTGAATGGAATACTGTTGCCATATTCAGAAACTATAGAATTTAAGCTTGACAATGATATATAACACGATAGGGATCCGTAAACATGAAAAATCAATGCAAGTGTCACAAAATCATGGAATAATCTCTACGGTTTCATGTTGGCTGTCCGAATTATTCTGTGCGTAATATGTACCACAGTTTTCGGGGGCAAAATTGTTGGAAAAAAGTGTGCATTATACATGAGTAAATATGGTAAAAAAAAACTTGTTGACTTCTTAAGGTTTTCCAGATACATTTTTACATTGTACAAGCTCCAGAAAGAAAGTTGTGCACATTTCAAAGATGTAGATACATACAAAATAAATTAAGAAAGAGAATCATATCAAATTGAATTTATCCCAGGAAGGACCACACTCTATGGAAAGCCAAATTTTGATAACCTACTTCAAACAAGTGCAGTTAGAAAAAGGTAACACTTCAAGTACACTCCAGTTCATGCAAGGTGGCACACTTTATAGGGTTAAACAGTTGAAGAATGTGCCACTTTATCTGAACCAGAGTGTACAAAGCAAGAAACCAAAACTTGACTGATTGACGATACTACAATATTACAGTACTCTATTGCTAATTGCTGATCACACGTTTGTCATGCAATTTTATGTCCTACCAATAGAATTTCTGTATTTGAAAATGTTATATTGGTACTGATACAGAAAAACTGTAGTTCAGCCTATTCCTATTGTATTGGTCTAACGTCTACAGAAACATTTTTCTACACAAGTTTTATCCTTTCTTGATACACGCACACCAATTTAACAAGCAAAATTAAGGCCCAATACATGATCAGCTGAAATGCAGTATTATTTTGAGATGAATTCAATTGAGGAAGTGTAGAAAATATGAAATTAGTGTTCGTACGTTTGCAGTAATTGCATGAACATAGGACGAATGATTTTCAAGATCTAGCCATAGCACATTGTGGAATCTGATTCAGAACAAGCGATAATAACAACAGGAAAGCAACACTTACCTGAAATGTTTCAGGACGGTCTTCGTCATAATTAATCTGAACCAATTGACCTGTCTTCGTCTTTGCAAGCATCTTTTTGCCTCTTTCAGGTGATCCATCTTTAGTTGCTCTTCCTGTAAAAGAGATTTGCACATACAATGTTTGCACACCAATAAACATACACAACTAAACCTTGTTAATTTTTCAGTGAATTATAGTTTGAACACACCAAAATCTCACATGTTTATTGGCACATATAACAGTTAAGTTCATAACGTGGGATATAACAACATGGTTTAATAACTCCAAATGTGCACTTTACAATTTGGTCTTTAGCTGAATTCTCTTGTCAGCTTATTTTCAAATACAGTGTGTTCGAAACGTAACTATACACCAGTGGCGTGCGTTGGGGAAGCAGATTCCGAAAAATTAAGAAAACCAAGAATGCATTGCTTCTACATGGTACGTTATGCTTAAAAAAATGACCACTCTACCTGATTCTGTTTCCTTAATATCTCTAAGGGGAAAGATGGATATCCTGGTGCAGTTGTTAATTCATTTCAACTTCATTTGGTCTGTTGTCAAACGTAAGCTATTTAACGCAACAGACGAATGTAGATTGAAACAATTTTCACAAAATAAATGGAAATTTACATGCCCGAAAAACAGTAACTTTTAACCTCGCAAAGTGCTTGGAAAAATCGTGACTGCGGCCAGCGAGTGTTACCAACTCTATTTGGTGGATGTGTCTATAGATGGACGTGTTAGATGTCTTAATAGACTGAATGGTCTGAAACATTTATCTTCGTATAAAATATGTCATACGTACGTCAGCAATCATATTTTTGTGTTTCTCCTGTGCTTTGAAATATTATAATTTATTTAAAAATAATAAAATTGTAACTTGCTTGGTTAATATGCTACAATACTGGCATGGACACAATCTTGCAGTTATCAACACTGAGGACATCAGTTGACTTCATCGATGGCACCCCAACTTCTTCCATCCCTTACCGATTGGGATACAAGGTTCCCTGCCTTCTAAAACAGTCTACCATTGGCTGACTAAGGTTACCTATTTCTTTTGGGATTCTTGCTGGCGTTGACTACAAGCTGGCCAGGGTGATGTGTCGCAGGGCAGATGTTTTGTCAACATGCCACGAGAGGGCGTGGATGGTCCCATATCGGAAAAGGATGTACCTTGGAGACTTGCTTACAGGTCGATTCTGTTGAGGTAACAGGGGTGAAATAATGAACAACTAAAAGTTAAGAAGTAATTTTGTAACCGTAATGCTGTGGGCCAGCACTGCTGTCCTTGCTGTACCGGAGTGCATGTGCATGCTATACACCTATATAAACAATATGTTGAGGGATTGTATTCTGTGCGCTGCAAGTAATGCTTTCTGCAAAGGTTTTCTGCGTTGTGTGCAGTTTGCTTGCACGAGCCAGTCAGGTTGGTGCTTTGAGATGAGAAGGTGTGTCTGGTTCTTTGTTGTTTATTGTGTGTTTGTTGCCTTTGAACGATTGAGACAGTGTCTCTCCGTGTGCACTCAGAATGGTGTTAACTTTAGAACAGCGAATATTTCTCGTCGAATAAGTCTAACGTGAGCATGGTGAGTACACACAGACAGTGAAAGACCAGCTTTCCGTTAGATTTCCAGGTACACCAGTTCCTAATCGACAGTGTAAGAGCACTAATCGATAAATTTAGGGAGACGGGATCAGTAAAGGACTATGAGCGAAGTTGTAGACCATCAGTACTCGATGAAGAAAAATTGCAAGACATAGCTGCTATGTAACATAGTCCCAACAAGTCCATGCAAAAGTTGGCCCAACAGATAAACAATGACATGTGTATAGTTACTTTTCGAGCACACTGTATATGCATGAGTGAACTACAGGTATTGGACATTGAAACTGAAACACCTGCGCCAATAGCCTGGGATGTTCGCGGGACTCACCAGAGCCATCTGGTAGTTGAAATCGTATTTATGGGCAATGAGTCACGTTTGCGGACCTCGGTAGTCACTCTAGTAGAAGAGGTTCATCAGTGAACGTCAGACCGTAGGGCACGTCTAGCAAGCAGGTGCATCTGTGTCCAAAACTGCAACACTTTGTGACGTCTCACGAGCTACAGTATCCAGGGTGATGTGTGCATATGAACAGGAAGAACGAACCACATCCAGGAGGAGCAACAGTAGTTGTCGGAGAGGGACGTCAGGGCATTGACTAGGATTGTTGCACGAAAACTGAAAACCAACGCATCGGCAATCACCGCAGAAGTGAATACACACCTCACAGAACCTGTGCGCACAAAAACAGTCCGTCGATACCTGCATAAGTCCAACATTTATGGCAAGGTTGCTATCCCGATGCCTTTCATCAGTAGCAACAATGCCGTAAAGTGGGTTCAGTGGTGCCAGACTCATAAAAACTGGACGTTGGATGACCTAAAGTAGTTCGTCTGGAGAAGTTCCTCTGATGCATACAACCCAGACTGCTTGGTACCCACAGTCAAACATGGAGGCGGATCCGTGCAATATCGTGGCAGACTTTGGGCCCACTAATTGTTCTCGAGGGTCGTGTTACTGCCAAGGACTATAGGACCATTCTGGAGGACCATTTACACCCTATGGTTCAAACACTCTTCCCGGACGGTGGTGCTGTGTTTCAGGATGATAACTGCCCTATTCACACTGCTAAACTTACCACAGATTGATTCGATGAGCATGACAGTGAGGTTCAACATCTGCCATGGCCCGCTCATTCGCTGGATCTCAACATTATTGAGCCTGTATGGGGTTCGTTAGAGGATCGAGTGTGGAAACGTTTGCCTCCACCACGTACATGTTCTGAACTTGTCACTGTGCTTCAGGAGGAATGGCTCCAAATCCCTCTGCACATGGTGCAGGACCTATATTGATCCTTCCCACATCGTGTTGCTGCTGTACTGGCCTCCAAAGGCACCCCAACAACTTAAATAAAAATTATGGCTTTTTACCAGGTGTTTCAGTTTTATTGTCCAATACCTGTAAGTACATACTTTTGTGTACAGCTAATATATAAAGTTTGCACAAATGGAATTTACGCTAAGTTAGAAGCCAAATGTACAAACTGGTGTGGAGAGAAATTAATTGGGGGCAAAAGATGAAGATGATACAGAGTAATTAAAAAGGAAAGAATAGTGGAGTGTATTACAAATACATCTTGCAAAGTAAGTGCTTGGAAATAAACAGGAGGCTTTTGTACCCTCCTCCTACAAATACTTTTCTCCTTCTCTTAGTATCTCTCTGTAATCCTTGTACTACTTATTACGTACATAGAAATATCCCCTCACCCATGTATACAGCAACATTTCTCACAATTTGGGCAAAAATATGTATCACTACTTAGTAATAAATGTACATGCAAGCACATGGTAAATGATCTTATAAACTAAAATTATCAATATGTCCAACAAGGCAGCATTCAAGTAAGCAAACACCAGCATACTTGTTCCACAGTTAGTTCAGGATGATCTGATATATTGGTATAATTTATGTTCTACTATATTATCCTTGCCTTCTGCAAAATGTCAGACACAACTACCTGTGAAACTTTAGAAACATCACAGTATTAACACCAATTTATTAACAACCGATTTTGTACTAAGTTTCTTCTACAAGGAGACAGTCGTGCATTACTGCAACTTTCCTGCATTAAGGAACATTAAGTTAGAGGGGTCAGCGACTAGGAAATTTGTTAGCAGAAAGGTTCCTGTTAAGCACCAACAATCCAACCAATAGCGGTCAAGCCCTGTTGCGGGGAAGGCATCTACCAGTGGTGTATTCTCCCATGTTATCTGGTTTCCTGCCAGTAAACCAACTTTCTTCATACATATGGAAATCACTGGAAAATTTGAAGTTGTCGGACTTCCAGTTTTCTTTTACTTGCATGCCTGCATTGGTGTTTCTTTTCTATTATATCCAATTAACTCTTTCGCTGCAGCAAGCAACTTCAGTTGATTTGCTTCAATATGCCTAACTTACAGAAAGAGACTGCAGTCGATTTCGAATATTCTCGTCGCTGCTGGTGTCGAGCGAAGTTGCCCCATAAGAAAAAGGATTACCAGAACATGCTGCCATCTAGTCTCTGTCGTCTGAACTATTTTCGAAGGAAATAACTTGCTTTGGTTCTGAACAAATGAAAAATGTGTACCGCCGTGTGTATGTAAACAACAATGGCAACACGGATCATTTATCTGCTCAGTGGCATGCCCACAATTTAAAGGGGGTGAGGGTACACACACTTTTTTAGTAGTCAGCCCTCATTTCGCTATCTTTCCTACTTTTAAGAATATCTCTTTTTAGGAATGATGGACCAAAAGGGAAGGGTTATGAACCCTACCAACCTCCTCCCCCCATACCCTTGGGCATGCCACCGTATCCACTTCAATAACAATGAAAATTTAACACCAAGGATAACTCCCACCTATGGCCCATTTTCAAAGAATAGGGGAGGAATTCACATCAGTCCTTCAGAATACTTTTTCTTTTTAGAAATTTATGCAATTCTGAAAATATCCCCCAGCAAAACAGTTAATATACCTAGGTATAACAAATATATACACAATAAATAAGAATTGTTGCTGTAAACCAGGTCAAATTTTCAGAATACGCCACTGACCCCTACAGCAGTTCAGCAATTCATGTTTACCAGTAAAATAGACAGAACATAGCAGGCAACACAATTTGGCATTTTCAGACACATTTGGTTTGGTGACAGCTGATTCGTTCTCTAATCGTATGGGATGCTCATTCATGTTGCTAGCATTCCACTCTATACAATATGTATTATTTAGATAGTGTATAGTTTTTACCTCATAAACAGTAATATAGTTAAGCCTTGTTTCCATATTAAAAACACTAAGATTGCTGACCAAGGCAGTTTATTAAGATATAAAAACACTTAACATGTAACGTTTCAAGCCTGTATCAGTCTTCCTAAGTTTAGTTTAGTTATTCATCTGAGGAAGACCTTGATACAGGGTTGAAACGTTACATGTTAAGTGTTTTTATATCTTAATAAACTGCCTTGGTCAGCAACTTAGTGTTTCTCATAAACGGCTCAAAACCTTTTTTTTTTCTACTCATGGTAGAGGCGTTAGAGGATATAAGTGTGTAGTAAACTGCAATGTCAGGTTATTTTTAAAAAATCCTTTATTTTTCTTAAAAACAAACCAACCAGTACTAAGAGCATACAATGAAGACTACAAAATAGAAAATGCTGCATAAAAATATACCTACCATTGCCACAATGATACTGGATGATTTCTGCATCAGGTGGTACAATATGTAGACCATCATGCAACACACTTGGCTTTGATCCACCAGATTTTACTGACACATCTTCTTGTGGTACTTGACTGGAACTAGCACCCTCTTTTCGAGCAGTTCCTTGCCTCTCTATTTTCCTACTAACAGTTCCTTGTTGCCTTGTATTGTTCTGGTCTTCATCTTGCACTCTACTTTTTTGTTCCATTTCACCACTTTCCTTACTGTCTGTTCTCTGAAGGTATTCAGCTGCTGATCCATCTTCAGACTTAATCTGTTTGTTTTGATCTATTGTCTGATTTTCAGCTCCCATATAATCTTCATTGTCACCAGAGATTTCCTTTGGCTCTACTTTAATTTCACGCTCTATTATCAAGTTGTTTTCACACGGGTTCTCTATTATTCTTTTCACTGCTTCATCCTGAGAAGATATTTCATTCGATCCTTCTGCTTCTGTCTCATCTGTATTCTCGCTATTACTTTTCAATGTCTCAGTGGTGTCCACGCCCTCTCCATTTACATTAGCCTCACTCATTGGATTTACTTGCACTGCCACTTCTTTATCTTCTGTTGGGGCACTTAAACCCTGTGACTTGGTCTTGTCCTCCATATAAGATTTGTCACAAGTTTCTACTTCTTTCAACGTTAGTGATTGGGTCGAAAACCTTTTCCCAAGTGGCTGATTGCTGGTCAAAGCTTCAGAACCTTCATCAACAATAGGCCTATTCCTAAGTCCTTTTCTTAATAATATGGATTCACTCTGATTTCTCTGCTGTATACTGTCTTTTTGACTTCTGGTATTCTTCATACTGGAAGTTCCTTTTTTGGTTTCAAGTATCACATCATCATTCTTTAATATCCTCTTCTGAAATACTTTATCTTTGGCAGTGGACTCTTGGATCAAAACTTCATCTGCATTGAGAGTTTTATTTCCCTGCTGCGCATGGCTATGATCTGATGACATGTCTGAATTTTCACCATGAGAAATTCTGCTGCCAACCTGCTTCTCTTTTTTATTATTTTCTTTTCTTTCCTCTTCCACTTTCTTCACTGATCTCGTCATCCTTGCACCGACACCCTTCTGTGTCACAGATTTGGTCTCTCTTTCATTCATGTTCGGCAATGGATGCAACTCTTTCTGATCCTTGTCTGGTAGCTTATTTTTATCTTCATTTTGAGAATTTAGTTCTTCTTCACTGTCTGATTTTAGGCTATGGGAAAAGGAAGCATCATCCTTATGGGAAACATCAGATTCAGTCATTCCACTTGATTGTGAAGTCTCAGCTTTGCGATGTACATTCATATTGATAGCACCACCCCGGGACTGTTTGGTTTGTGATCTGGTGGTTATTTGCAGCTGTGAACACTCCCGACTTTGGTTTTCTGATGTGTTATATACTGGACACAATTCCACTTTCTTATCACTCACCACACCCAATTTAAATCTTGTGTCTGTTCTTTTCCGAGTTTTTGCAGGTAAATTATGAGAGCTGTTATTTTCAGCTGTCTTCAGTCTTTCTGGCTGATCTTTCTTTGAAGAACTATTTTTGGCAGTCCCTTTCAATAATTTCCCACTTTTCTTCTCCACGGAAACTTGTCTCTCTGCTTGAGATGCAGAATCAAAGTTAGTGCTTCTTGCCTTGAAATGATGGGAGCCACGTACTTTTTTTGTCTTGTTACGTGTGGAAGTTACAACCGTTGGACACTTAGCTTTACATTTCTGAACGCTTATATCATGGCCCTCTTTTCCAACTTCCTTCTCCTTCTCAGGCTGTATTAACAATTTGCTTTTTGCAGAGCTACCTATCCTGCCTGTTTCTGCAGAAAGCTCACCGTTTTCTTTGTTACTACACTTCGTGCATTCTTCACCTGATTTCAGTCTTGTTTTAATGCAATTGCACTGCACACTTCCAACTGTGCTTGAACTTTGAGCACGGGCCATTACAATCTTGTCATCTGTGCATGCAGAGGCTTTAATTTCATTTGTTTCCTTATTGCGAGGATTCAATCTGGTTGAAAATCTGGTCTGTCTGGCCAGATTTTGAGTTGCAACTCCCAATGGCACTGGTTTTGTTCCTCTGGACAACTTTGCTGATTCTGTTGCCAACAATCCTCTCTTCGAACATTCAGCCTGTCTGGTCTGTAATTGCGACTTCTTTGTCACCCTATTGTGTTTACTCAGAGCACCTGCACCAGATAAAGATTTTTGAACGTCCATTTTATCGCGAAGCCTCTTCGACAGCCTTGTACAATGTAAATCACCCATAATGAAATTCAAATCACCAAGGACTTATTCACTTGCAACTTTTTCTTGAAACTATTTGTATTCTCTTCCTTTTAAGTCACTCTGACATGGAATTCACAAAGCTTAAACAAGAAAAAAAAATCCAGTTAGAGAAGGAAACATGATCACGAATAAATAGGCTGGTCTCTACCATTATTTATCATTCTTATCACTAAAAATCTGTGACAACTCTAGGATGTTCAAGGAAAAAGCACAGAAGTCACACTGAATCAATAAAAGAAAAATTTACATATACTACAGGGAGGTTATTGCAGCATGCCACCGCAAGAGCGTCTGCCGCTTGCCGGCCCAGTCATGCAACAGGTGCCGGCAAATTGCGTAACAGATAGCCCGTTACACAAACCGCTTGTTTTGTAATGTTTCCACTTTTCACAATTATAGTTACAATTACAACTTAAATAAGCACGTACCTTGTCGTAAGGATGCTGGAAAAGGTGTCCTCTAAAATACAAATATTTCTGGCACTTTATTTTTGACATGTAATCTTTCTTAGACACCGCGAGAGCGTCGGCCGCTTACTGGCCTTGTCATGCATCAGGTGCCGCCAAATTGCGTAACAGATAGTCCGTAACAGAAACCGCTTGTTTTGTAATGTTTCCACTTTTCACAATTACAGTTACAATTACAACCTTATTTCAGACATCTAATCTTTCTTAGACATCTCTACTTTATCCTCGGTTCACAGAAAGGGAAGACAGCATCGCGGCGCATAAAGCAAACCGAAAGTGTAAAATTATATTTAAAACTAATAATAATGATGATCACTAACCTTCTGTGTTATAAATGATGTTGAAAATGACCTCCTTCAACACCAATACATTTCCGGCATCTGCGTATGAAATTCCTCTGAACATCCATAAGCTCCTCAGGTGTGATTCTGGCAATTTCTCTTCTTATATTTTCTTTTAAATCCTCTATTGTACGCGGGTTATTCTGATACACTTTGTTTTTTAATGTTCCCCATAAATAATAATCACAAGGAGTAAGATCGGGGCTACGAGAGGACCACAACTCAGTACTGATAATTCTGTCCTCAAAAATCTCGGCAATAAAATTAAGTGATTCATAAGCAGTGTGAGCAGTAGCAGAGTCCTGCTGAAAAAATGACTGCTGGCATTCAATGTCCGTTAATTGTTCAAAAAAAGGTTGTAGTATGTCTCTTCGATACCTTTCACCATTGATAGTACCTTCATAAAAAATAGGCCCTATTATTCTGTGCGCATTCAAACCACACCACACACCAATTTTTGCAGGATGGAGCGGAACTTCATGCACAGGGTCAGGTTTTTCTGCGCTCCAATAGCGATTGTTTTGTGAAATAACTCGGCCATTCAATTCGAACCAAGCTTCGTCTGAAAATATGATTAATTCTGGATTTACTCTGCCAGCAACAATATTATCCAGCATCCAGTTACAGAATCGAACTCTAGTCGCGTGATCGCGCGGTTGCAATTCATGAACCACTGTAATTTTGTAGGGTTTTAATCTAAGTAATTTAGTGGCATTTCGTGCTGAGGATTTTGAAATGCCTGTTTCCTGAGCAAGCCGACGGAGGGATTTTTTTGGAGTATGTTCAAGTCGTTCACCAATTTCGTCTAGCTTTTCTTCCGTAAGAACACGTCGTCTGGAAACACGTTTCTTAGGTTCAAGAGATCCTGTCTCTCGTAATCTTTTAACGAGGTTGTAAACAGTATGTCTGTCCGGAACAGGATTGCCAGGAAATTTTCTTGCGAATCGCCTGACTACTTTTCTGCAAGAGTTCGTTTTCACGTAAGTATCGTACATAAAAACTCTTTGTTCAAGGCTATATTTGTTTGGCGGCATAACTAATGAATGAATAACAATTAACACACGATAAAGCACTAGCACTTAATAGCACACCAATAACACAGTATAAACAACACGAGTACTGATAAACGCAAACCGAAGTGAACACGTCTAAACAACTGGTAGCCGACAGCTGTCGCATTCGCGTAGTATCGAGAGGCTTCTCGCGGCTTACCACTACTCCGATAAGCCGCTGACGCTCTTGCGACATCTGAGGAATTTCGCTTCTAGCGTCGGCTCTATAGACACTGGATGGACCAAATTTTGAGGGAAGCACAACAAAAGACTACTCTATGAGGATATGTAATGCTCCTGCCGCAACTTTGAAAAAAAAAAAAATATGGAAATTACGACGTTCAGAAATTTTGCGTAATTACGGGGAAAATAGAACTTTGGGATTTGGCCCCCGTTTCCCCCTGAACTCACAATTGTCGGAATTTACATAAAATGTTGCTTTTTGTTCATTCTTACATTTAGAATTTAAATTTCTTAAAAAGATGCAGTTGTTGAGCAGTTATAGCCTTTTATATTCAGTTTATCCCATAGTAGCAAAAGGGGAAAAGTGCTTATTTCAAATGGCGCTCTCAGAAAGAAAAACGCACACAGTGTATGATCGCTACTTTACTTCAAAAATATTCACACGTTAAAATTAAGTGACACTGTTAAATAATTCGTTTATCTGCGCTTTCGTTTTGCATAATAATGTATACGTAACCTCCCCCCTCGAAAATCTTGGGCACGCCACTGACTCTAGTGTTCAAAAGGATTAATCTTGTGTTATCTGCAAAATAAGAGTCACGGTTTTGTTTATTCGAAGGCAAGACAAGAATGAAAAATTGAATCCTTTATGTTGGATGAGTCATTGCTGTCAGAAGCGATATGGGCAGAAATAAAGTGCCAGAAATATTTGTATTTTAGAGGACACCTTTTCCAGCATCCTTGCGGCAAGGTACGTGCTTATTTAAGTTGTAATTGTAACTATAATTGTGAAAAGTGGAAACATTACAAAACAAGCGGTTTGTGTAACGGGCTATCTGTTACGCAATTTGCCGGCACCTGTTGCATGACTGGGCCGGCAAGCGGCCGACGCTATTGCGGTGGCATGCTGCAATAACCTCCCTGTATTATAAGTATGATTTTACATTGGGCACATGTAAAGATTGTAAGCAGTGATGATCAAACATGTATATCATGTCTGTAATGTTTGTTAGTGAGAGAATAAACATAAATGACTATTTTTTTTACTTTTCCCCAAACAGCCTATAGCCACGCTGTTTGTCAAAATCAACTTCCTTGGGTGCAATTCTGTGCAATTTTCAAAATATCATCTAACCAAGTGATACACTGGTATACATCAGAAACAACATTCCACTATGTCTATAAGTATCAAGGACTGGGTAAATAGCACTTTCACATGATACCTGGATGAATAACAAAATCCTTATAAATCCAAGAGTTCAAATTTTTCTAACTACGGAAAATCCCAAATAAGAAGTGGAAATACACTGTAAATGACTTTGCATTCCAAAACAATAAATCATCCTAACAAGATACTTTTAAACCAGACTTCACACTGACAGTGCATTAAAAAAAATGCACACAGGGTTTCAGAATAGAATTATTAGAATACAGAAACAGTATTCTAAATTATGGCCGGATCACTAAGCAATGAATTCAAGATTATCAATAATGTATCAAATTCAGATCACAAAAGCCTGTGGTAAATATCCCATCATACAATTAAGTGTACTCATGTAAGAAGACTCAAATTCAGACATATATCCTAAGTAACTAGGGTGACCAGATTTTCTGAAACAAAAAGCAGGACATCCATGGATGTGTACAGGGGGATTGCATCTATAACTAAAAGAGCATAGGGTCAAGTGCAGCCCCCCCCCCCCACTTGGCAAAGAAAAAGTCCTACTGCTTACATGTCTCTTGAAATACAGGGTGTCCCTAAAGGTACTTCAGTGTTTTGATGTCATACAGAACAACTTGCGAAAATCAGGATGTCTGGTCACCCTATAAGTAACTGAACCAGTAACTAAATAGTCATTCTGTTATTAATGTTCACAGACTAAGAAGCTGATACCACAGCCTCTGACTGGTGATTGAAGAAAAAGTTAAATCATATTTTCACAAGATGTAGGCTACTGGGTATCTTCAACATACAACATAATGAAGGCTTGTAAAAGTTATTTCATAAAGTAAATTTACAAATGACTGTTTCAGGATTTGCTTCCCTACATGTATCAAATGACTATGAACTTCAATGTAATTTTCAATGCAAGCAACATTGCTTTCATGGAGCTGTGCTAAGTACACAGGACATCAATTCTACGTTAGTAACCTGTATCAAAAATTAAAATGAATTACAATAACATTTTCTAAGAAGTCATTCATGCAATTGCTTATTTATAAAGAGAGTTGCCAAAGCTAAGGTAAAGTTCATGTAGCACCATGCCATGAAGCCACATTCAGGGCATGTGGGGGTAGGGCCCTACACATTCTCAATCTTGGTCATTTTGAAGGTGATGTGATCAGCACTATGCTTAGGTCACCTCCCCTGGCTGCCCCCCCCCTCACCATTGATTTGAGGCTGGGTGGGCCCTAGAGATGCATTATGCAGGGACAGGGCCGGAAAAATTCCTATCTTAGATCACCCACACTGGAAATTGAACCTGGGTCTCACGCATGGGAGTCAAGATGCCCTACGAGACCACCGTGGTTCAAAGTTCGAATTGATCTTAATTATTACAGTCAACAAAACTTTGGAATTTTTAACATATTCATGCAACAGTGATAAGCAGCACCTTGTACTTGTAAAAAAATAATTGTTACTTTCATAATTCAATTTCTATTCAAGACTTACTTTAGATCCACATGTAATGTTGACTATTTTACATGAATCTGTTATACAATGTCATCTCCCAGCATATTTTTACACACACAAAACTACAAGTGGCCACAATGCCAAAAGGTAAAATGTATTGAAATGCTGAAATGTACGAACTCAACGTGGTGCAAAAAAAAAAACTGTTTGCATTGTCATCTTTGTGACATTTCATTCCTTTAAATCAAATAGTACTTTTACATACAGTCTACAATGTTTCTGTAAATACTATAGGTACTTTTTACATGAAAAGGAATATATGTATGTGATAAAGGTGCTACAGAAATAAATTACACAGGAAATATTTATCATTTTCTAATTGCGTCTTTCTGTGTTTACGTCGCAATTTTGAGCAACTTCATTTTAACCTTTCATATTACATTTACTGCTCCAACAAAATCTGTGCTGAACTGCATCTCTGGTAGACTACGAACGTTCACTACTTTTTATGTGTTTATTTTATATGAAAAAGGCGACTTGGCGGCCTGCCGTAACAATGTCAATTACGACTATCGGGAAGTTCTTAATTTTATTTTGCATTGCTTAGTACAATTCTACACCTTAATGCTTTAGAATAGTTATCGAATAAGAATGTGAAACCATCTTCCTTTCTCCTCACATCACAAAGTATTGAAATCGAGAACATACGCTTTGTTGCTAAGCTGAATAAACAAGGTACGACTATTCAATGCTAAAGCAATTTTATATATTTATAAATAAATTAGGTTCATTCATACGTGGGGAATGCTTATTTGCGAATAGTTAACAATTTCTAGTTGCCTTGTTCAATATTAAGTACGTAGAAAAGATTTCATTCGACAAACACAGTCATAGAAAAAAAAAATGCCTTCAAAACCAGTGTTGCAAATAGTTTTGGTAAGTACCTCAGCAACATGTAAAATACCCCTACAAATGACCCTAATTCCCACGCCAAACATTATTTCTGCAAGTTGCTTGTAAATGTTATGAAAAAGTTCCATAACTCGAAAAATATTTTATAAAACACATACTACGATTTTTATTTATAGAAGTTGACAACTAATTCACTCCCAACCATAATTTGTCAAAGTGCAGCATTTAACTAGTCTGTAACGTAATCACGTGGAGTGTGATATATGCATATTACAAGGCAAATTGTCCATCGCCTAGTTAAATTCATTTTACGGAATGCGAGATTCAAGAACCTAACAACGCGCCAACGAATCAACTGGCATGGCATCTCTACACCAGCATGGGAGCAATTCCATTACAACCACGGGAGTTACAAGGAAAAATGAATGGAAATAGTGATTGAATTTTGATTGGTAATTCTTGTGCATCCCACTCTACGACACGCGCATCCAGCTGTAAAACGAAAGAAAAATATGCGCACAAGATCAAGAGAGACAACATCGGCAAAGTAAATAATGAAACAACTACCGCAACACGTGCATAGGAAACTAAAAATCTGCTCTCACTGATACGTCGATGTAACAAATACGCAAATCAATTGATTAAAATTCTCTGCCGTAAACAGACCCTTGATTTCAGATTCCCTACGTCCAGGGAATCAGTTACGTTTGGCAACGTTGCTGTTGCATGTATAAATTGATAAGCTGGCGACTGCATGTCTACAACAAGGCAACAGCAGATCGGCGACGGCAAGGCAACGTTCCTAATGTATCACGAGCCTGAATGCACTGGTAGACAAAATAAAATAAATAGGTTAGCTGTAAAGAAAAGCCGGACAAGATATCACGCAAATAATGTAGTTTTCTTCTCTTCCCACTGCTATTTGGTATAATAGCTGTATAACACGGACTGAGATTGAGTTAGTATGTCCGAAAAAGTAAAGTACAGTTACGAGGAAAAGTGCGTCGGAGCTAGCCATTTGAAATCGAGTGTGTGGGGTCTCGTATTTCGAATCACATGTATATACCCACGCTCACTAACACGTTTTTGCCTATTAATCCTATGATCACAAACTCAAATATAATATATCGGGAAAACATGAAGTTCACATCGTAAAACCACCAACTTCTGCTACTAATTGTACAAATGATCGCGATCGAAAATACATTACGAACATATATGAACAATGAAAGTGCACATGTAGTTCTCAACGTTGAACATTTTTCTGCAGAATAAACCCCTTTTTTCTTCCGATAACGATGTCTTTATGCTAGACCAGTCCAGCAGCAAAGTTCCCAAAATGCTAATCTACTTTGATTTAATTTGATTACTTTACGTCGCTTTTCTGCTACTTTTGTCGCGACTTTGAAAATGAATGATGAAATGTTTGAACGGACATTCACACTTTTACGTGCAAGTACACGGCCTGCTTCTTCATGCAGCAGAAGACTGTTAGCTTGCTGATGCGGGGGGGGGGGGGGGGAAACTGCAATAACACCTCCACAAAATGGGGGATGGATTTCAGGAACGGTTCCCGTTGGCTTTTCAGCTCCACGTCCCCGGTTACAAGGGCTCCTTAATAAAGGTAGCCTGGCTTTAGTATTTCCTACCCTCTTCTTTGAATTTTTGTTCTAATTGCACTTTATGCACAGAGGTTAATCGGGACTGGACCTACAGTTTAAAGGAGGGTATCGAACCCGGGACCCTTTGATTACAAGGCGCCGACTTTATCATCGGGAGGTATGTAATCTGCTCGGCAGAGGAAATACCAGGATCTACGTTGCTTATCGCCGACTGTGGTAGGCTACAGGTCTCGAAGACACACATTCTCTTGCCAATTTTTGAAGCATTTGTAGAATAATTTTCTTATTTTTTACTGTTACTATGCGATTTCATGTACGCCACAATTCTGTTTTTTCAACAAAAAAAAATTGCTGTGGCAATCGTGAATCTGTGCTGCACGGTTGCATAATACACAGTGGCGGCGATTGGGTTCCAAAACTAGGGGGGTAAGGTGCCAACATTGGGGGGGGGGCAAAGACAGTTTTCTTTCCCTCGTAGATAAGGTTTAGTACAGTGCGGGGCCGAAAGTGGCAAATAGTAGGGGGCAACTTCCCCCCTCGCCCCCCTAATCGCCGCCACTGATAATACATGATACAAAGTACATGCGATATGCCAGAAAATACCCTCCCATTTGCTCGATTTTGAACGGGCTATTTCAAGCACTGTAGTATTTATCTTCATTTCTCAATGCGCGTGATCATTCGCTTTTCAGCACCCCGATTCCTAATACATCATACAGAAGTCACTAATTTTCAGTTTATTATTATTATGAAGCCATCGGACTAGTTTTTACGCTTCTCTTTGTGAGGGTACACCATAGAGCAAATTAATAAATGGTGGAGGTCTGATTTTCCTACCCCACTCTACAATACATCCACAGGGTTTCACACTGACGAAGCTTTTTCATGGCAAGTAGTGAAACATGAAGGTAAGCAGCTTTTTCTCTCATTCAATACTGCAAGCGGTCAAAAATTGTATTTTCTATCGCGTATTATGCAACCGTGCAGCACAGATTCATGATTGCCACTGCCCTTTCATTTTCTGTTGAAGAAGTGCTACTGACAGACTATGCTACTACGAGGGTCACTATTTATATTTTGAGCCTAACAATGAAAAAACAGGAATTTGGCATTGAAAACTGCTTTATTGTTTTTCGAAGTATTCTCCTTTATGGTCAATACACTTTTGCATTCGTTCGAACCATTTGTCAAAGCAGTTTTTCCAATCTTCTTGAGACACCTCCATAATATGGTTTTTGAACGCATCAACGGCGTCTTCCGCCGACGAAAATCGTTGTCCACGCAATTTATTCTTGACATTCGGGAACAAGAAGAGTCATTGGGTGCCAAATCAGGACTGTACGGCGGATGACCCATCAATTCGATTTTTTGACTGTTCATAAAGTCGGTTGTTAGACGAGATGTGTGACAGCTGGCATTGTCTTGATGAAGAATGATCCGACGGCGTTTGTTTGTTTTCCGTATTTGACCGAAGACCTCTGGCAAACAAATTGTTGTGTACCATTCAGAGTTGACCGTTCTACGTTCCTCTAAAGGCACAGTTGCCACATGACCAGTTTTCCCGAAAAAACAGGCGACCATTTGTTTCGATGTGCTTCGAGCGCGAACAACTTTTGTTGGATTGGGTTCATCTTGAAACACCCATACAGTCGACTGCTGTTTACGTTCCGGCTCATATGCATATATCCATGATTCGTCACCTGTTACAATCTTATGTACGTCTTTTGAAGCACCACGATTGTATTTATTGAGCATTTGTTTGCACCAATTGACGCGAGCGTCTTTTTGAGTTTTTGTCAAATTGTGTGGGATCCAACGAGAACATACCTTTCTCACAGCTAAATGATCATGTAATATTTTATATATGCTGGTAGAACTAACGCCTATGGTTGCCTCAATCTCACAGTATGTCACATGACGATCTTGCAGTATTAGGTTTTGCACAGCATCAATGTTTTCTTGAACAACAACTGATTTTGGACGACCTTCGCGAATCTCGTCGGTGAGCGAATGGCGTCCACGATTAAATTCGTTATACCAGCGTTTCACAGTGGCAAAGAATGGGGCTTCATCGCCAAATGTGGAAGTAAGTTGATCGATGCACTCTTGTCTTGATAATCCACGTCGAAAATCGTAAAAAATCATCGCACGAAAATGTTCACGAGTTAATTCCATTTTATTATTGTCGCGCAATCTCCAAGGCAACATAAACAACACAAATGAAGCTATTGACAAAACATTTGAAGTACGTTATGGTCAATAATGCCAGACGATTCCGTGCAAACGTCAAATCGCGCCTAACTTCAATCAGTGTTGCCAAGGCTCAAAATATAAATAGTGACCCTCGTAGTTCTGGGCCTTCGCCAGTTTGTGAACATCCCGCTAAAAAAAATTAAAAAGTCTTTCTTCAATGTTAAATGATAAAATATGACTCTTAAGGGAAAGGGACTGCCTCCAATAGGGGTGCTCATTCCCCCCCCCCACAAAGGCCAATGGTGCATCCCTCTCAAAATCATGTCATGCGTTCCCCCTCAAATCATATCATGCGCCCTCAAACCATATCATAATCCATACAAAGTATTTAATGACGACAGCGTGTCTTCCGAAAGTAACTTTTTCTTAGCCTTACTGAACACTATACTTGATCTGCCCATCCTTCCTAAACAGGGGTGCCGATCAATAAAGACGGTTCCTAAATCGTTCATCATAATCCCACAAAATAGTTTGGATGACGTAATAATTGATGTATATTTGAATGAAATACGATGTTAAACTATCCATATTTTTTAATTGTTCTATTTTCGAAAAACTTAAAGGTAGCACATTGATTGGTTAAATGTAGTAAATTAAATTATGTAAATAAGTGTTTGTTACTGGGTTTAAAACACACAATTTGAGAATTTAACACAAATTGTTACATAACAAGATAAAGATAGAAAATTCACCCTTAACAAACCAAATAACATGCTCCAGCCTTGTGACTGATTCAATTATTGTTTCACGAGGCATTTTAGCTAGAAATTCTTAAGCCCAGGGCGATCATATAATACGGCAATGAATATCGAGAATATCCCTTATGTCTTGTACTGCAGCCATAGTATAAAACTTCACATTCACCTCAGTAAAATGCCAAACACGCATTCTCGCAATACATTATTGTAAGCGAAGCAATCAAGAGAATTTTTACATACATTTCTTTGCAGGTTTTCAAGAATATTAATTTAATGGGGTGTCAATACTTTCTTAGGATCCCGAAATATTTAGTCTTTTCCAGCTTCTCTTTTGGCACGTTCGGGGTCGAAAACGTGTGAATACCATATCGCTAAATACAATCTCCAAAATTTAATATTCTAACTCTCTCTCTCCACTACAGAAATCCCTTCACAATCTAAGATTTAACATTTTATCAAGAGCTTCAAATCTCACACTTTAAATTTAATACTCAATCCTACCACCAAAATTTCCATGCCAATTTTAGACTTACTCTTCATATAAAGAGTGGATATTGGCTCCTCCAAAAAAATAATTCTCAGTCTCCACACCAGAATTTCCGCAACAATCTAAGACAATGATAATACACAAGAATTGGATACCACCCTCAATTTAATGCTCAATCACCCTCTAACTAAAATGCCACCCATAATCAAAAACCTACAGTTGGATACTGTCCTCCCCAAAAATGTAATTCAGAATCCCTTCCAGAACCCACATGCCAATTGATGCCTAACATGTATGAGTTGGATATTTCTCCCACCCCTCTTTCGATGATACCCTTAAACACTTTATCTTCTTCATCTAATGGATTGATTATGGTGCATTTAAGGCGTAAAATTCTTACATATATTTTAGAAAAATATATAAATGTTGAATTTTATATTATTTGAAGGTAAAAAATCCCCCCAAAAATCTTGATGGCGCAACCTGCGCTATAATCCCCCCCCCCAACCCTGTGGGCACCCCTGGCCCCCAATAGGAGTCTATGCATGATATTGTTTCCATAGCTGTCTAGCGTTTTTAGTATCTTATTCCACAGACAAAGATAAATCAATGCCAGTGGCCATACCACAAGGCTGCATATATGTAGGGTAGAAAATACAATTTTCCAAGGGCTTGTTAGCATCAAAATAGCTCATTATACAACTCTGAAAGTTTGTTAGTCTTGCCTGGTGGTCTTTGAAGAGTGTCACCTTTAAATTAAAGGCACTAGTTTTGATTCCCAGTGGTCTGGACCTCACAGGGTCAGACCAGATTAGACTATGTGACAGGGCCGGACTGGCCCACCAGGACACCAGGCAAAATCCCAGTGCACCCTCACAGTTGCCTTCTGAAAGCACACATTTGGCACCTTTTTACACCAACTGCTCGCAATCTGTGCCCTGTTGAGGAAAATTGCCACCACCCTCTTGGCAGTCCCAGTCCGGCCATGCTAGGTGAGCATAAAGTGAATTTTAAAACCAACTTTAATACTTCTACTCAGTTACATATAGAGGCCAGCATAGTCTGCCTTTTACCTACCCACTGCCCGCTTGCACGCGATAACAGGTTTACCTGCTCGCCTGCCCACGGCAACGAGTCGACTTGCGTCTTTACCCGGGTTCCTGGTCTTCAAGGCGCTCTGCGCTTACAAGGTACCTGGGCATTCAACAAGACCCGGGCACCTGCAAAACCTGCTGGAAGGAAACAGCCCTCCGGCAGCGTGTCGCTCCAGGTGTTTCATCACCACGTGGACGGCTGCAGCCAGTGTTGCCTACTTACGTAGCTACTAAATCCTACGAAGTCCTAGGAGGAGCTTCTTCTCCAAGGAGAATTTATATACTTAGCGATTTCAGTTCAGCGTAAGCAGTTTTTATTTTATTGCCAGGAAATGCACGCAATATTACAGTTTCATTTATCTAAATGAATGATCGAGCAAACAAAAATCTCCTCACTGAAAACTAATTGTTTTTCATTGCATGATGCCTTAACCAGGCACGCAGTGGCGCAACCAGAGGAGGCAGGGTGCATTGCTCACAACCTTGGACGGAAATTGTCTAGCGGAGGGGTCAGGGTGGGGGTCAAACATTAAAGTACAAGTCTCATCAAGTTCAATGCCGTAGCAAAGGGGTAGCGGGAGTCGGCCCTGAGCGCCGAACGATCTAAGTGAAAAAAGTTTTAAAACAGAGAATGCTATGGCGGCCCGTGATATTATTTGCTATTAATGTTGGTTTGTTACGAGTTGGATGAATTAATTATGTAATACGTCGCTCCATGTGAAAAGAAAATATTGTAGATGGAAATTTTACATGTCATATGTCTGTACATTCGGAATGCATTTATCATGCACTTTCTTTCTTTCAAAAATAGTTTGTGTGCTTGTTTTCCATTATTAGCTAATGTGAAATTGACGTGTTGAAAAAAAATATTTCTAATCCTCTGTTTCAACACAAATGCGTGAGAACCGACTTCTACCCCCTTTTTGCGTGATTTATGAGGATAATAATAATGCCTTTCATGCTACTTTATTACTATTATTGTGATTATTGTTGTTGTTACGTTTATCCAAGAACTTGCCCCCCCCCCCCCCCAAACGAGAGTAACGGCAATGCCCCTGGCTGGCTACGGCCCTGGTGTTCGCAGTAGAACAGTGTGTTGTTTGACTCCCGACCTCAGCGTCGAACGTGACATGTTTCAGTCCTGCCGTATATCACTATATATATACGTATATTGGTTATTTACGACATATACTTATGGATCCTGTGCCCCGGAAAACCTATTTCAATGTGTGTGTGGGGGGGGGGGGTAGCAACATTCGTAAATCTCATTTCATTGGTGATGTGGCTTACGAAGCTTTGAGTTCCCTTTTTTAAGTAGTGAAAATCTATTGCAGTTGGCAACACTGCAGAACGGTGAGGGCCCGGTGCAGTTTCTACTCGAAGCAACTACGTCATGCAGAGGGAGGGGCCTGCAGTTGATGGAAAGAACGAACTGAGACCTATTAGGTATCGTAAGACTGCGGGTACCCGGCGGGTCTACAATGCCTGCCAGGAACGATCTGGGCAGGTGGGCATACAAGCTGCTCAAGCGAGGATGTTGCGCAGGTTGCATGGCATTTCAGGAGCGATGTCTCGCGAACGGGTCTGCTCCAGGTCTTGTGCAGGCCTCTGGTTACATAGCTTTCTCTCCTATGCCCACTGGGAAGTACATATAGAGTAAACTTGTTAATTCCAATATTAATAATCTCGACAAGCCACACACAGCAAATGATATCAATTCAACTCCTGCAAGAAAAAACATCACAACATTTAATCCCCACTGTTGGAAATAAACTTCAGAACCATCAAGCACATTGTTATACTTACACATTACTTACTGTAACAGAATTTAAATATTTTAAATGTAAAAATAGTCAAGGATTCCAATTATTGAGAATTTAATGCACATTGTACCTTTTCCTTTTGTAAGCTATTCACATATGACAGTCTGGTCAAAGCACAGAGCTAATGTAGCCCTAATGGTACATTCACATTGACTTGAGTGCCTGCAAGTGGTGGCTCTTTCAAACACAGGCAGTCATGTCCCACAATGGACCAAACATAGACCCTAATTTCAGTTGATAGATCCACAGACAGAAGTGATAAAGCCAATATAACACAGTATTTAAATTTTGAAACATTGTATTCGGTACGGTCAATAAATAACCGGCATGAATGTTGTACGGACTTACCTTTTACTACTGGTCAGCATACTCCCCTGCGTTGTTGAGGCAGGCATCGCACCGCTTCACCACATTTTTGATTCCCCTGTCCCAGAAGTCCTGTGGCTGCTGTGAGCACCAATGGAAGACCGCCTCCTGCAGTTGTACATCCGAGGCAAAGTGGATTCCACGTAGGGCACCTTTCAGTGGGCTAAACACATGAAAGTCACACAGGGATAGATCAGGGCTGTAGGGGGGATGATCCAAGCATTCCCAACCCATTTGTGCGATGATGTCCATAGTGTGTCCAGCAACATGGAGATGTGCATTGTCTTGCAGTAGGATGACACCTCGTGACAAGAAGCAGTGCCTCTTGCACCTGATTACAGGTCTCACCTCGTTTTGTAAGATGTCAAGAGTACAGAGCAGCGTTCATTTTCTCACCCTGCCAGAGGAAGCGACCGAGAAGTGGACCACGATGATAAAAGAAAAATACGAACATCACCTTGCAAACAAAGTCGACTTGTCTGCTTTTCTTGGGTCGCGGTGACAAGGGATGTTTCCACTCCTTGCTGTTGCATTTACTCTTTGGCGTATATCGGCTGAGCAAGATGTCATCCATTGCCACAATGCGCTCCAGGAAACCCTCGCCCTCTGTCGAGTACCGCAGGAGATGCGTGAGACTCTTCCCCCTCCGTGTAGCCTTTTGCTCCTCTGTGAGCATCTTTGGCACCCAGGCTGCACACACCTTCCAGTAGGTGGTGTTCATGAAGGTGTTCATGAACAATAGTGTATGCTGTACCAAGACTAATGCCTAGTTCGGTTGCAATCTGGTTCAGACTAATCCCCCGACACTCCCATATGAGGTCATCAATGGCAGAAATGGACTCATTTGTAATGGCACATTTAGGGCACCCACTACGTGCCGCATCAGACACTGTTGTGTGTCCTGCTCGAAACCTACCTGCCCACTCATACACTTGTGTTCGGGACATGCACTCACCATACACAGCAGCCTTACGCTAGTAAATGTTCCCTGGTGTATTGCCTTCTGCCATCAAAAACTGTATCACAGATCGCTGAGCCTCCTTTGTGGCACCTGACACTGTGAACGCCATGACTCACCTCACTGAATGACTGACTGGCTGGCACCTTGGAGAAAATTGCACATACACAACCTCCCTTCCCCGCCAGTGCAGCCACCTAGCGACGTGGTCTGGAACTCGTCTCGCAGACATGTGGCGTACCCCAGCCTGGCCTACATATCCCATAAGTTTCATCACTCTGTCACTTTCTTTCACTTTTTCATGGCATTAATCTGGTTATTTATTGACCGTACCATATACATATTGATGCATGATTATACCATCAAAATGGGAAGTCAAATATGGCTGTCCGTTGGCTTTTTGTCTAGTTTATATAAAGTTCATCGGGATAAAGCCCTCACCCTACATGTGCAACAGAAGTGACATGTTGCATTATAAAGAAAAACAAGTGTCTCTTCCAAGAGACACTCAAGTGACAAGCAGCATGTCATGTCACTCTTATGTGAAATATTGCATTTATTTCTTAAGGTTCATTTCCAATTGACATTTCACTTGAATGCCAGGTGACATATTTCATGTTGCTTGTCACTTTGGTGCAAAATCTCCCTTAGTGAACACTCATAATCAACATGCATGCAAGCACCACACAATAATGAATTTTACAAGCAAACTTGATGGAACAAAGGACCTATATACATTTACTCAACAAGAGCTTGCAACTTTCTTGTTTGAAACAATTATATTATCTGATTGACAAACCATAAAAAATTACTTGAGTCTCTAACATATGAGGAAAACTTCTCACATAAAATTTCTACATTCCTCGTACCGTTGTATCAAGAAGTGAAAGACTGCAGAAAACCTGTGAACTAATTCTGACAGTCATTTGTTCACTTCTCACGCATCCACCTCAAACAAAGATTTTTCCCTTTCATTGTGCTCAAGTGCTCCCATGTTGACATATTTATAACTTCCCTCACTTGGTTCACTGTCAAAATATTATACAATGTTAAATATTGTCCCTCCATTCGCTGTGTAGTTTTCAACTTTATGAGATAACACAAACACTTGGTACTGAATAAAGATGACAAAGATGTACTGAAGAAAGCTGTACATTGTGGTAACACAGGGCTGAGTTACATGGCAAACAGCTGAATACATCACCAACAAGCCTATGCTGCCTTGGGGTTGAAAATTCTATAACAGCATCAGAGGGTCGTTCTCTTCTTGCTATAGTAGTACAGGGTGGAAAAAGTCACGGTTGGATATTGATATAATTGGTAATCAATTCAGAAACTGTTGGAGCTGGTTTATTGAAGCAATGAAAAGTATTTTCCATGATTTCTTCATGTTTCACCAGTTTGTCTCTTTTCATGCACCCATACGCTAACAAGAGACATTCCTCCGATAGTGAATCTGTTTGATTCCACCATTGATTATAACTAGATACATGCATATTTCATTTTTGACGAAAAAATGAAATGTGAAATAACACATTGTAATGTTAATTTTTCATGTTTCTGAAAGGTGTGAGGTGCATTTTCCTTCCATGCTTTGTCACGAAATGATGCGAAAAGAACTGCAAAATAGACTGTTAAACATGAAATTTAGTTTATTTACCAACGCGACACTTTCTGAAGTCAGAATTATCCTGTGAGTTATGCAATTCACAGAAAAATTATTAAATCTCCTGTAAATATTTGAGAAGAAAAATGGATCCCTTTTTTTTCAGGAATAAACTTAATACTCTGGTAACAACATAAATGTGCTAGAAGGGATATGTTTATTTTGTGTAGTAAGTGCAGTTTTCAAATCAAATTTTGGATTATATTCACATTTGTAAAGCCAAAATGTCATTTTACATACCGCTTTTCATCGCTATAACTGCAAAATTTTCTTTTATTTACCACTTTTGAACCTGAAATTGACTGTTTTTGTACCAAAATTTTGGTTTTTAGTTCACCAAAAATATGTGACTTATTACAACACACAAAACAACAGCTACCTCAGAAATACAAGGAAGGAAAATATAACAATGAGTAACACATGTCTCCACAAGGTGGATTTTAACTGCAAAATTTGGATAGATCTCTTATCAGAAAACTTACTCCTAACCACAGTATTGGGATTGACTGACCTCTATCAGGAAACAGATGAATTGTTACCATACAATGTATGTGAGGAGGATAAAAAGATTCAACTCAACTTTTTACATCAATTTTACTTGCAAATAATACTTGCACTATAAATAGTATCCAATCATGACTTTTAGCCCACCATTTTTGATGTGATATATTACCCAAATTGATGCATCTTAAACATATGCACTCAAGAACCAAATTATTATTGAGGGAGAATTTCTAGTAGAGCAGTGTCATGCAGGAAAATGCAAGCCTTTGCTTGGGTTGCAAAGCCACTAAATGCAGAGCTGCCTTTGAAGTAGTGTTAACAATGGGAAACTTTACATTGCTGCAAAGTAATCTACAATGTTGCAAATTATTCTAATTGTTTCTTCTCAAAATGCTGGCTGGGTTACAACCGGGCAGCCTTGCTAATTTCATCATTAACACAGCAGTACAGTAATATAACTTTGGATTATTCAACAGGACATACTTATCGTATCAACTACATCAGATCATCACAATCCTTTACTTTAAATTACAGAAAAAGACACATATAAAGGGTTATAATGTAGTCATCCTGGTTGAAATCATTTCAATTCAAGCTCGTTTATAATCTTTTGCCAACTCCATTGCATGTGCATGAACAATGACCCACCAAAGGCTGCATACAATAGAAACATTTGCATCACCAGCTTCTGACATTACTTTGTAAAAACTAACAAATATTCCATCAGGTTCCAGCTATTTATCAAGGAATGCATAGTGGAACTACGATTTTACGTTTTTCAGGGGAAGCAAGCTGAAAAAACTTAAAATGTGGCAAAATGTAAAATCGAGGAAAATTATATAACATTTTGCTGTTGGGACCACCAAGATCAAATGTATAATGCGGGAAAATGTAAAAACGAGGGTTCACTGTACTTTCTTTCTCATCACCAGAAAAATGTGTCTTACCATCAGAGATAACTGAAAACATGAGTGGATTACTTCCTTTTATGATATGATATGGGTTTTTCAACAGGAACTACATGATGTTCTCACATTACAGCTGCCATGTGGCAACACTGTTTCAATATAGGGTTTATCAGCTGTCAGCTGTAGTCCATGACAAATATAGTCATCAAGCAAAACAGAGTGGAATAACATATCCATACCATGAAAACTTTTTATGGTAATTTCTGTTCTATTAAAACTATGTTTCACCAAATGCATTATTATTTCGATCTGCATAAGTACCTGACAGAGAAAACTAACAATATGTTTGAAGTTGCTGGTTGCTTTGCAATTAAGTGAAAAGTAAGGAGTACTCCAACAATCCGACAACCACCAATATGCTCCAAAAGGAAATTTGATGAATTACTGGTGTGAATGAGCTTCAATTATGTGAAAACATTGGAAATTTAGAATCATGCTAAATTAGCCATGATGGCCTGTAGTCCATTAATAACCTATATCTGTAGATTTCTTACAAAAACACCTGATATCTCCTATTGGAAGAATCTATACATAAAATAGTGGCACTTTCATTGTAACAAATTTGCAGTATTGTATTTTAGAATGTTTGGGGTGACATCTTCCCCTCATATTGAACGAGCTAGCTATTCCTTCCAGTGGCACATTTGTATGATTGATTGATTTGCTTTATTTTACTTTGCTTTTTGTGCCACTTTTGGCTAATTTGCGAAGATAGGGATGAGTAATGATATGATGAAATTGATGAATGGACACTCACAAACATCCATGCCCAGGCCAGGATTCGAACCTGGGACACCTGGCGGTGTAGTGTGATGTGCTAACCACTCCGCCACAGGGGCTGCCAGCACATTTGTATGAGGTCATGTAAAAGTTTCATGAAATTTCACCTCAGTATTTAAATGTTCTGTGAGAGTCAGACTTTGCTTTGCAAAATACTTGACTAATACCAACGACGATCAAACACTTCAATGCTATATTCTTCTTAGTTACTTTGACCGTTGACAATTGTGTTTATACCGGTACCTTCATCTGAGAGAAACTGGTAAGAACTTGTAGATTTTTTATGTACTTTAAATGTTTCTATCAGGGCCATTCCATATCAATAAGGTCTTCAACTTTACATTTCTTGATTCATTGAAAATTTGCCACTGAAAAGGCCATATAAGGTAGTAACCTATCAACAGTGGCACCAGGATTAATTATCCAGGGGTGCTGAGGGAGCATGGAATAAAATTTAGGGGGTGTGATGTTGAAAACAAATAAAACATAAAACATGCATGTATGTTTTAGACACTAAATCAAATAGAATCAAATTTTAGTAGGCATCTATGATAATGAAAACTGAAGAATACTATCAACTAAAGGTTAAAAGTTTGAAAATAAGTAACTTACGTGTGTGAGCATGAGAATTGTCGAACTACGTTTCGAAGGTTATACTACCTCCTTCTTCAGGTTGAAGCGATGCTTTCAGACACCTGACATGGTGCCTCGTCGAGAAGAAGGAGGTAGTATAACCTTCGAAATGTAGTTCGACAAATCTCATGCTCACACACGTAAGTTACTGATTTTTAATCTTTTAACCTTTAATTGATATTAGATTGTGAGCAATTAGCACATTACTAGAATGAAGAATACTGGCGACTTGTTTCAATTTGGCATGCTTTTAGCACCATGACATGCTTGGAAATTTGAAAGGAGCAGCTTGTTCAAGGTAGACCAATGACAGACATGATGATTGGAGAATTTTTTCTTCAGGGAGAGGCAAGCAAGGTATTTGTCCACAGGTACAGGGTGAAACTATGCATATTTTCCCCGCTAAATAATTTCCCGAGCACAACCTGATGATATCGTGCAACTGAAATTATTTTTCCAGTGCTACTTGCAGAAAAGAGGAGGAACATGTAGGTGGAAAAAAATGCATTCTTTATCAACAATGTCCATCCCCACCCCCACGAAAAAAAAACAATAATATAAAACAACTCACACTGAGCTGTAGGCAATTATCGAAAACCACAAACCGACCACTTAAAGAAACAATTCTTAAAACAATGCTGAAGAAAGAAAGATGAGGGCCGCTGATCTTGATAGAGACTGTCGCCAGTAGAGGAAAGTAAATGCAGCTTCTCTTTCAGAGTAGGATCAATGCTGGCCTGTTGTATACAATATGCAATAATAGCGATCTCACTTCAATACCTAACATTCAACACTCAATAGGACGACATGAGATACTGTACAAGTTAGTGTCTTCGGTTGAACATAGGTCTTGAAAAGGGGGCGCTGAAGAAAAATAAGGGGTGTGCAAACACCCTTTCGCACCCCCTGGAACCTATGCAAAGTTGCAGATTTATATCTCTTGCAATTCTGAAACTACGTGGGTGCAAATGTGTGATTCTCATCAATTCTTTCAACTTCTAGTTAATTTTAAATTGCAATTTGTTGGCAGGCAGGGCACTTATAGGAGTGATTCACATGGCATTGGAAAGATATTCAAGAGCTGTTTCACATGAGACATTATATGCCTATGTCAGGAGGAAATTTTCTTCAAGGTGGTGTAATCAAAATTTGAGAAGCAATTTTCTGAAAAAACGAAAAAATTATGTGTCATGTATAAACTATTGCTCAAACTGTACCAAATTTGAAAAGGGGATGACAATGGGTTGATTAATTGAATTGGTGTTTTAAGTCCACTTTGTGCACAGTAAGGCTAATCGGGACTGGACCTACAGTTTAAAGTGGGATCCGAACCACTATGTACCTCCACCAGGTATTGAACCCTAGACCCCTTGTTTACAAGGCAACGACGCAACCACTGCGCCATCGGAGAGGCCCTGGGATGCCAATGGGATCTGTAGTTATGTTCAATTTAGGTTGGGTTAAGGTAAGTTAGGTAATGCATGATAACCTACTTTGAGATATAAATAAATTTGATATTTACATTCACAGTTCCTAGAAATATATTGCTGCTTAACCCTTAAATGCTGAGACTCATTTTTCCTGTGTATGTGCTAACTAGGGATGGACAATATCGGAAATTTGATATTGAGATATATCGTCAAGAAAATATCGTCACAGGCGATGATATTTTTTCATATCATGATATTGGTGATATATAGTCTCCAAATATCGTGACGATATATATGCCAAAAAATTGTGACGATATATCACCAAAATATCATCATGATATATTGTCTAGTTGACATCGCCTGGATGATATTTTTTCAATATCGTGATATATCATCTGGATGATATATCACCCCACACTACTGCTAGCCACAAGCATGTTTTCAGTGTGAAATTTAAAATTACGCAAGGTATTAAATAAAAATTTATATCTCGGTAACTACAAATGCTAGTTACAAATTTTAGCTCATTTTTCTCTGTACAGATTAGACTATAAGCCTATGGTTGAAAAAAAAAACTATTTTCATTTTCTTGAAGATGAAAATAAATATATTTTTTAAATGAAATTTTGAACTTCGTTGGGCTCCCATATAGGCAACATTGGGATGTGAGGTTTCAAAACAGTACCTGCATATTGCCTGATCTGCGTTTCCTTGTCATGGCGATAACTGCACACTCGCTGATGATACTTTTGGGAGAAAAAGTAAATATAGTCTATTGTAAAAGTGGTGTTTGTTTTAGATCGGAAATTTACCCTTCCCCCAAATATAGCCAGAAACAAATTAAACTTTAGTAACTCCTAATATGGTGCTTGAAGGCTCGTGTAGCACTCAAAGCTAAATGTGACATACAACGTCATGTTCAAGCATTAATTGTAGGCTGATTAATAATAATATAATTCAAGTTGTAATATTTTTGCCAAACTGAAAGTTTAACCCCTGTCATAATATACCTATGCATGTGGCCATGTCACTTATGTGTACAAGTGTTCTAGTAATAATCTTCAGGTATGTTCGGTACTCTTAGTCAAATGACGTTGACATCAAAATTATTGATAAGAGAAATATTAATACATGTTTGAGCAAATGTCACATGGCCACATATATAGGTATCTGTTATCCCTATACATGCTTCTTTGAGTCAGTGACAATGGTTCTTTAGTCGTATGTAACATTACTTGAACTTTATCTATAGTCCAGTGCTTCACCTATTCGAACAGTATATGTTGAGAGAGCACTAATTCTCTCATCTTCAGGTGTACAAATTTCTTTGCCAGTGGTAGGGATTGAACTTAGAACAGACTTGTATTTTTTTTTCCAACTACTCTACCACCACCATCAGAAAAAATATGCTTGTTTATCTGAAGATGAGTCAAGAAGTACTCTTTGAACATTCATGTTGCATACTAATTCCTATAAATCACCTAACCTGTAATATAGATGCAGTCTCTTTTCCAAGACAAAAAAATAGTTACAATTGCTTGGTTACAAGAGGTGAATGAAACTATCAGGTTTCACATAGAACATTTGTAATTTTGTATACAATCGCTAGGATATCAGTATCGGTAAACTTTATACAGAGCATTCCCTGACATTCGCTACGAGACTTCGCGGCAAGCGGCCCGGCATCAGTGCTTCTCTTTCCCAGTGAACGGGGTCTGTGACAGTCACTAGAGTCGGCTATTAAAATTACAGTTTTCATATTGTGTACTAACCTTGACTACAGAAAGTGTTGAAAATGATGTCCCTGCTGCAACACATTCCTGGCATCAACGAAGGAAATTGGCATTTACACATGCAAGTTCGTCTACTGTAATTCTCCAGATTTCTCGTACAATACTCTCTTTTAACTCACGGATGGTGCGCAGATTGTCTTTGTATACTTTATTTTTTAGATTTCCCCATTTTTCTTTCCACTTTTATTCAGAACTGACCCTGTTACTCAACTTTTTTACGAGGTTTAATATAGTGGTCCTATGTGGAACGGAAACACCAGGAAATTTGATTGCAAAACGTCGTCACACTTCTCCACATTTCCTCTTTCCAAAGTAACACTCGACAAGATAAATTCTTTGTTGTAATGTAAACTTTTGTGGTGCCATATTAAGCCACAATCTTCAACACATGGGACACAACACAACTTCCGAGGGAGGATTATACTGGCGTCAGTCTGCAACGTCAACAGAAAGGGAAAGAGAGCGAAAAAAAAAAAAAGACTGTAGCTTGCGACTCGCGGATCCCGTTCACCAGGAAAGACAAGCGCTGACGCCGGGCCGCTTGCCAACAAGTCCCGTAGCGAATGTCAGGCAATGCTCTGTATTAGTACTTTATCAGTATCTGATAAATTTCATATCATACTATTCCACTCCAATATCTGTGTATAAGACATCAATTTTAAGAGCATTCTATCACACACCAGTAGGAATAATGCATAAGGTAAGGTAAAGTAAATTTACCCCATGCTCACTGCACAGTACTATGGAGGCACATGGGGAAGATGTGGTAGTGGGTCTGATGTGAGGCACATCCAGCTGCTAAGACCTAATCTAATCTAAACACACATGCATTAGTAGAACTAAGCAGAATTCAAGGTTAGGAATTGTTAGGTTAGGATCACCAGGTTTAGAGCTCTTATTAACATCATAAATATAAATACAAGTGTGCAGTATTCTATTGCATCCTTTGTTGCTATATACTTCAGTGATTTGCAAAACATGCCTCTACTGTAGGATTGAAAATTATAGATACTCAAATTTGGACAAATTAAAAATTAACCAGTAGACCTTATAAAAATGGTTTCATCAAAATTTAGCTTATTCAATTCTGCAATAATCTATGCTAACCAATTTGTTCTTTCGAGCATGCATTCTATTTCTTATCGTTATGAGAACAAAAAAAGTGTCTGTTTTTTCAGTTTTGGAAATGATTGCTCTCTCTGAGCAATCGTTTGCAAAACTGATGAAAACAGGTTTTTTTTTTCGACAAATTTTAAAAATTTGAAAATTGAGAATTGTGTTTAAAACCTTTCTGCCTGCACAATACTAAAATTTCATCACAATTGAACTACCCATTTTTTTATTTATAGAATTTCAAGTGATTGTTTGCGAAACTAAAAAAATGCACTTTTTTTGTTCTCACGAATATAAAAATAGAAGGCATACTCGGGGAAAAAAATGGTTAGCATAGATTAACACAGAACTGAATAAGCTAAATTTTGATGAAACCCGTTTTTATGTAGGTCCACTGGTTATTTTTAATTGGAGTCCAAACTCGAGTATACTTTTTAATGCAACAGTAGATGCAGTATCATTATACGTCATGTCACTGCTTTTTCTCCTTGTCATGACAACAGATATCATTACAAGTGTCACAGCATGTTGAAATCGCTTTGAGGAGGAACAAAGTCCATTTTCCCCTGATGCTAGATTTTGCCAAACTACAATACAATAATGATTTAAGGCATGAAGGTGGCATTTTTATTGTAATGTTAAATGCCTGTTGAGAATGAGTGGTATGTATAAAATGAGTATTTACTCATTTCCTAGCTTTGGACCATGTATCCAATTCTCTGTGAGCAAAATGCAGAGAATGTGCTATGAATAAAAATCATTGTGTACGTAGTTTATTATTTCCATGTTCTGGAAGCACTGGTGGGTGTTGATTGCTAGGTTGATTTATCTCAACTAGCATACTGAACCTAGCAATCAACATCCTCCAGTACCATCAGATGGTGGAAATTTAAACCATTACCAACTGGGATGTACAGTGGGATGCATAAGGATTACCAAGCAAGTTTGTTTTATGCAATAAGAGCTTCAAGAATTGAAACAAAATGTCGAACAAGTTACCAACAACCTTTGCACCTAAATATGTATAAATCTATTTCTTAAAAACTAGCAGGGTGCAAGGGAAAAATTCATGAAAATAGTCACGGACAACTTCCTGAGCAATACTTGTGCATCCCACTGTACTACCAATTCCATATGAATTAAGAACAGTAGTCCTTTGAAATACATTGGACAACAAAAACATCAACACAGAAATACAAAACTTTCTCTATGCAATAATTTAACTGAATTTTCCATGAACAACCATGACAAAAGTCATGTTCATCGTGCAAGACAGCAAAAAAAAAAGTCTACGAGCAGATAGACTGAAATTGAGTGCCACGTATGCAGACCCACTACAAGATATGTTTTCTTGGAGCCGAACCCTACTTACAAGTAACAGTTCCCTTTTGAAATAATGGTAACTGTAACAAAGTAGTTACTTCTCGTTAGGTAACAAAAATTATAGTTACTTTTACATTTAGCCCAGTCAATAAAGGTTTTATGTCGAGAATAATTCCGTAAAAGCTGAATTTTGTTCAGTTGTTAGAACATTACTAGTAGTGCAAAATCCCAAGTCCCCACCCCTCCTCGCAGTGCTTCCCCCCAGCATCCCTCCAAACATCAATTTCGCAGACTCTCAGTTATTGACCTATATCTCCGTAACCAATGGTCTTAGGCAGATAATCTATTTTAGTTTTAATCCTTATTAGATGGGCTACAAAAACGATTCTGTTTAATTTTTCGATAATGTTAGTGGTTTTGCCGTAATTTTAAAAATAATCTTCAAAAAGTGATATCTTCTAGGACTTTCTTGAAAAAAAAATATTTCAAATAAAAGTTGTAGCCTAATTTATAAGCTTTAAAACACTATCAGTTATTCATATATATTAATGAAAGATGCACCACAAAATGTGCCTCCAAATGGAGGACTGCACCGAAATAGTGTCTCTTCATCACAGTCCGGCAGTTAAGTCCAGAATCATTGACTTTTCAAGAAGAGCACGAGACTTGGTAGAATCAATTGTTATACCACTTAAGACATGTTCAGTCAAGTAGCCAATTGCCATCTGACAAGAGTCCGCCATATTGGATATTTTTGATTTGATATATCTCTGGAACGGTGGCACCTGTCAACTTCAGGATTTTTCAGAAATGCTCCAAATAGTGTAAACTTTCATAATATATCAATAAACTTATTTTTGAAAAATAAAAATATTGGTCTTGTAGAATACTTTACGTGAATAACTCAGAGTTAAAAGTCTTAATAATTCTATAACCATACAATAGTATTGTATATTTGGTAACGTTACAAAATATTTGTTAGAAGACTTTAGATTAACTAAACCCTTAAAATACTATTTTTTGTATTTACGAATTTACCTTATATAACATTTTTAAGAGAAATTCAATTTATGTACAACCCAATTTGATTTCTGAAAGTAGAAGTAATTGAAATTATATTAAATTGTTTTATTATTTGACAGAAGAAAGCATTCATTGTAATTAATCATACGGAAATCCTTCACATCTGGATAATATAATACAGGCAAGATTTCCCATTCAACACCAAACACCTATACTCTATCCTGGGAATCTCTGGAGCAATCCCGCGCATAATGGAAAAGAAGGGGAGAAAGCGAGGAAAGCAGTACACGCTGATGCAAGCAGCTGGTAACTGCAGTCCCTTTTGCCCATCCTCGCAATTCAGTTTCCTTGCAAAATTTCATTGTTCGAGCTCCTCTTGTGCAGACTTACTTTCGTACGCTTCCTCCACAGATTCCCGGGACAGAGTATAGTACCCCATGCTTGGTTGTAATGGTCTTGAGCGTGAAAACTCACTGCAGATTGCACAAAGTTTTGATGTATATAAAAAAGTTTATTTCATAAAGGCTCTTTCCCAGGTGAAGAATGTGAAGTTCTCTCTCAAATTAAGTTGTTTCACCGAGATATTTGGGCTTTTTTAGTTTCTTGCATGCACTAGTCTTCCAAATTGATATATCTTGAGTCAGGTTCTGTGTTGCAATTGACAAGGTATACATCCTTATGTAGTTTGCAGAGTACACACGTTGTAGTCTGATGGGCACATGCTGTTTTCCTCACATGTCAAGCTTTACTAAATGAATCCCCTGTACCAAATAAGAAGGAATTTTGGTTTGCTCCAGAGTTTATATCTAGGCTCCTCCAGTAAGAACACCGCCATGCATTTTTAAGGCAGTCATTTCAAGGTGGAGCCTCACAACATGATGACTCTCTTATCTTCTTCATATAGTTGTGGCTAGCCAGGAACCCCTGTATGGTACGTATATTCAATATCATTATGCAAAAGTTGGAACTGTAGTGTTTTCAGATTTTTTTTTTTTTTAGTAACGTCAAACCCATGTCACATCATTACGACTTATTTTGTCATTAAGAAACAAAAACAGTAGTGCTGTTACATCATGTGAATGGGTTGAAGTTTGTCAGCAACAGGTGGTTTCTTTACTTGCAAGTTCATAATTCATCAGATCTTGAAGGCTGAAAGGTACTCAGCTTAAGTAACTCACTCACTTTCTAGCATTTCTAAACCCGAAGGTTTATGGCTCAAGCAACACAAGCTTTCCATCTGTCCCTATCCTGGGCAAAATCAATTGAATCCTTTCCATCCTGGCTGATTTCTTTTAGGTCCATCTCAACGTTATCCCTCCATCTTTGTCTTGGTCTTCCTACAGGTCTCTTACCATCAGGTTTCCCAACAAGAATCCTGTGAACTCTTCTTTCCTCTTCAATTCGTGCCACGTGAACTGCCCACCTAAGTTTTCTTGATTTATTTATTCTAATAATACGTATCTGGACATTGATACAAATTATACAATTCTAAATTATGAAACCATCTCCACTCATATGTCTCCTCATCCCTTTTAGGTCCAAATATTTTTCTAAGGATTTTATGTTCAAATACTCTTCACTTATGTTCCTTTTTTAATGTAATGGACCAAGTTTCACATCCATACAATACTAAAGGATTTTTGTTGTTGTTAATTTTAACTTTGTTTAATAGATATTATGTGAGAGGATAAAAGTGTATGAAGAGAAATGTGTTTTGAGCTTAAAATGTGTAGTTATTGGAAAATATCCCAATCGTTTTTACTTGTTTTGACATGGCTAGAATATGATATTGTGATCTACTTTTGTCAACATGAGGATGTTAAAATAATAAAATTTCTGTATCATGAGAGAACCTCCAGCACTTATAGCCATAGAGTTGGTATCTTTGTAAGTGCCTTTGTTGTCAACCCAGCTCTGCTGATTTCTGATGGAAGAGTACAGAGCGACAGAGGTCCTTGGATACGTCAATGGCTGAAAATGTATGTAAGTATTTGCTGGTGATAACTACAGAGAATTCATAAAATACACACCAAGTTAACAGTGAACTGGACGTTTCAAGTGTTGAATGGAAAATCTTGCCTCCACTACATTATGCAAATGTGAAGGATACGATTTTGAGATCTGATCAAAGAAGGGAAACGAACTTATGAAAAATTCATAGCAAAATATTTTCTAAATAATTTTCACTATTTTCGAATCATCAGTTACAATGAAAATGTTTTTCTTTCATTCATATTTTCAGAAATCAAATTGGGTTATATATATATCTTGTATTTCTCTTAAAAATGTTATTTGAGGTAAATTCATAAATACAAAAAAAAAAAAAAATAGTGTTTTAAGCATTTAGTTTGTCTAAAGTCTGTCTAAAGTCTTCTAACAAACATCTCGTAACGTTACCAAATATACAATACTATTGTATGGTTCGAGAATTATTAAGACTTTTAACTTGGAGTTATTCACATAAAGTATTATAGTGAGTTCTTCTACAAGACCACTATTTTTATTTTTCAAAAATAGATTTATTGATATATTATGAAAGTTTACACTATTTGGAGCATTTCTGAAAAATCCTGAAGTTGACAGGTGCCACCGTTCCAGAGATATATCAAATCAAAATATCCAAGGTGGCAGCTATCAGCCTTCAGATGGAGATTGGCTACTCGACTGAACATGTCTTAAGTGGTATAACAATTGATTCTACCAAGTCTCATGCTCTTCTCGAAAAGTCAATGATTCCGGACTTAACCGCCAGACTGTGATAATGAGACACTATTTTGGTGCAGACCTCCATTTGGAGACACATTTTGTGGCACATCTTTCATTAATATATTTTAAAGCTTATAAATTAGGCTACAACTTATATTCAAAATATTTTTTTGTCATTTAATTTGTTCAAAAGTTACAAGCAAAAACTTCAGAAAGTACTAGAAAAAAAATAATTTTTGAAGATTATTTTTTAAATTACGGCAAAACCACCAACATTATTGAAAAAGTAAAGAATCGTTTTTGTAGCTCATCTAATGAGGATTAAAACTATACAAAGATTTCCTGCCTACGACCATTGGTTACGGAGATATAGGTCAATAACTGAGTGCAAAATTGATGTTTGGGGGGGTGCTATGGAGGAAGCACCATGAGGAGGGGTGGGGTCTTTTGGGATTTTGCACTACTAGTAGTGTTCTAACAACTGACCAAAATTCAGCTTTTACGGAATTATTCCCAACATTGATCTTTTTTTATCCTTCATTGATTGGGCTAATTAATTCTCTGCAACAAAATTCTTTGTGTGTGTAGTGAAACAGAAGAGCAAAATATCAAATGAAAAGGATGCTGGAAAACAGCATCAGCCACAGGCTGCATCTTCATTTCTACAGAGAAGATGGAAACAACGGAAGTGAATTTTTGACCTGCAACGTAGCCAGGTACAGAGCAAAGATGTAGTCAGTACAGAAAATTCTAGTTCTTTCACTGGGATAATCAAACATTGCCAGTGGTCGGTATAGGGTGTGGGAGGGATGGAGGGAGCTATGCGAAGAGAAAAGTGGGGTACAGAACAGAGGGTGTTGTTACGCCCATGACTGATATGTAAGTACTCTTCTATCTTTTTCGTACTGAGGTGTTGGTAGATTAGGGTGAGAAGTGGATATCTCTACCCGGAAGCAGTCCTTGAAAGGTATATTGTGTTTTGTGGTTGTTGGTATGGATGGAGATGGTGAAGTCCAGGTTTTGGGTTGAGGAGCAGTGGTTGCTGATTCTGGATTGCGGATCAAGGTAAGTATGAAGAGAACTCCAAGAACACTAGCTTGGGGTACACCAGAAGATACAGCTTGATATGAAGAAGAGGTTCTTGAAACTTTTTGTTGCCTGTTTTGGATGTACGTGGGGGGCCCCAAGAGAAACCGAAATTTTGTAATAAAAAAAATTTGTATTTTTAGGTGTTAAAAATTTAATCTTCAAAGTATTATCCATTTGATGCTATGCACCAGTCTAAACATGTTTTCCACTTTTCGAAGCAGTCCTGAAACTCTTGCAAAGTGATGCCTTTTAATGCCCCTGTCGTTTTTTCACATCCGCAAAAACATTTTCCTTTGGACTTTTTCATTTGGGGGAATAAAAAAGTTGCATGGAGTGCGATCGGGTGGATATGGTGGGTTCATTGTGTCACAATCAAGGATTTGTGCGCTGACAGGTTGTCGTGGTGAAGCCACCACTCCCCACTTTGCCACAACTCGAGGCGTTTTCATTTCGTTGCATCATGCAAACATTTCAGAACTTGTAGGTAAAACTGTTGGCTAACAGTTTGAACGTTAGGAACAAATTCGGCATGAACAATGATGTTTACATCAGAAAAAGGAATCAGCATTGACTTGACATGTCGTCCAGAGTGAGGTTGGTCTGCAAGTGATAATTCACCATTCCTGAAGTAGGAAAGCCACTTATAAACTTGTGTCTTTCCCAAAGCAGCTTCCTTGAGTGAGTGGCCTTAGGGAGTGACAGTAAACAGGAGTGAGAGTAAGATTGGGAAGAGAAGAAGCTGGTGCATTTCAGGCTGTATTTTTGCAAAAAAAAAAAAAAAAAAGAGATCAGCTCTGCGTGTACAGAGTATTATTTAATTTTGTAAGGTATGTATTTGAGAATTTTGCCTCCTTGAGTCAACGAGTGACAAGAAACGTTTGGGATTTGATTTAATTTTGTTTTTGACATTGTCAATGTATTCACTGTATTTTATTTTCTGTAGTTGTTTAGAGTGACATTGTAAATCGGTGAATATTTTGAGTGTTTTTTCATTAGGATTTTTTTTCCAGACATCCCAGGCTTTCTTTCGGTTGCAAAGGGTAAGTAAAAGTTCAGGGTCGAACCAAGAAGGAAATTTGCACGATTTAATGTTTCCAATTGGCATGTAGTCTTTTATCACTGCATGAATCACATCTGTCGGCATGTCACATGCTTCGTCCACACTTCCACTTTCCAGGATTGTCCAGGGAATGGAATTCAGCACTGAACAGATGACACCAGTTGCACAGGAAGGGGGGGGGGGGTACAGGGGTACATGGTACCCTCTTAAATTTTGGAAGGGGGGTACTATACCCCCTAAATCTGTAAATCGAGTTGTATCCCCTGTACCCCCCTTGCTAATTTGACAGCAGACGCAAGGTGAAAGAACCTATTTTAAGTTCACCCAATAAAAAAAGTGTATAATGTTTATAACTTATAGGCCTAAACATTATCTACCTTACCACAGAAATTCAAACCATTCTAAACTTATTCTACTACATTGTGATTGCTACTAGTTAGTTCATTGACCTAAGTTCTTGGAAACCTCTTTAACGAGATGAAAATTGTTTAAAATGTGTGTGGAACGATGGAATCAGATTTGATCTCAGACAATCACACTGGAGACGAATGCTCCTTTGCGTAAGGGGGGTACACTTTTCTAAAGAAGTGGTCACGTCGATTCGAAGATACAAATCTTCATCAGAACAGTATACGACTGATCCCATTTTCTTATTTTCTTTTGAATATTTAAAATGGAATTTTCCAAAACAAAATACTTACATGAAAGAGACGAGACACTACAGACCAACTTGTGGATACAATGTACTGCTGTACCTCACCCATATTTTCCTTAAATTTGTAAGAGGGTGTTCGGAAAACTATACTTAAACCTACTATATATTAAGAGATTTTGAAAATAGAGTCCCGTTTAGCCTATCTGAGCATAAAGTGAATCTAGAATAAGTTTTAATAACTTCTCAGTGGAAACCGAAACAAAAATAAACACAAACATGAACGAGAAGGACCTCGCAACACAGGAGATGAGATGAGGCTGTGACAATTCTCGACTCATCGCATCGCGATATCATTCCTAGGTGAAATGAAATTTTTCCTAGACATTTAAACAGGGTTCAATTTGTGATATTATCAGAGGAGGGGGAGGGAATTATTTTTACCTATGTATTAGGTATACGTATAATTGGACATTAATTACTTAAAATCTAATTTTGGTATCGAATGCAACACGAACACAACGCCATTTTTAAGTTATACCCTAAAGTTAAACTGTAAGAAAATTACATTAGTCATATGAATGCACAAGATAGATGAAACTCACTGCAGGTTCTATTGGTAGATTTTAGATTGGATTCGCAAGGTCTTTGAGTAAGATGGGAATGTTTGATTGATTTATTTGGTTTATTTTACTTTGCATTTCTGCCACTTTTGGCTAATTGCGAAGATGAGAATAGGTGATGATATGATGAAATTGATGAACACTCACATGCCCAACCTGGGACCTCTGGCGTCAAAGCACGCTATGCTAACCCCTCCACTACGGAGACCGGCGAGGTGGGAATATGTTTTGGATTTTATTTGTAGACGTGAAAATCTTTAACTGTGACGCACACATGCTTTTGCTTACATTAAAGTTTACCTTTTCACATAAACGAGAAATTGACATGTCACCCTAAAACACACGCATGTATCTGCATTTAATACTACTCTATACGAAAAGAAACCTTGGGCGGTTCTTCATATTGTCCACCAAAGATTGAAACAAAAAAAACAAAAAAACCTTTTGAGCGTATGCCTTTCCTTCCTTCCTCTGACATCTGAAGGATTTCGGTTTTGTATATGTAATGATAGTACTTTCAGTGCTCGAAGAGTGTCATTAGGTACAGCTAATTATATAACAAATAAATGCTTTGTCAAATGTTTCACAAATATTTGAAAGTTAGACTGTTTACGAGTTGATCAGGAACCATCTAAACTCAGTTTTTTTCTTTTCTTAATACAACGCCCTACAGATGTCTGAGTAAATACCAAATACGTGGCTTCTAAAAGACATTGGATGTGGTATCTGCCATAAATTGTTTAAAGATATTTTTATGCGTAGCTATGGGAATTTAAAATTAGAATGAACTGAAGTGGCTATAAGTATGATATATTCAGTAATGTGGTTTCTACAGTGGGAGATGATTATTCCTGGTTGGAGTGGCTCAAGATCCTCCTCAACCTGCATTAAAATGAATAGATGTATCTTTGTTCGCAATTTTCACATTTCGAACTCCTGATTTTCTCCGTTAAATTCAAATAAGCCCAGAACAAGGTCCAGAGCTATATGTGTTTCAGAATTGTTATCTGGTTTTAAAATCTGTTTAAAAAAATATAAATTCCAAGAAAAACAAAGAAAAAATAGTTATGCAAATTTTGCATTACATAACAGGACATTCGTGTGTGCTGTTCTAAAATAGAATATTTCCCATGCCTTCACATTATACCTAAGTATCAAGGACGTATTTAGGAGGGGGTTCGAACACTTCCCCGAAAGACTTACCAAGAAGTAAAAGTAAATAATCAAAATATAATTGTTTAGCATTTGTTATATAATCGATGGTTATTTTCGCTGAACTTCTTGGAAAGCAAGGAATTTGGCTCATACGACTTTGAAAGGTTCCAAAGATATATGCACACAACTAATGATAATATCCATAAAATATTAATCAGAAACTTTTACTTTTCATTAATTGGATCTAACTTTTGTTTGTTATTCAATAAATATTCAATTATTTTTCTATTTGACATTAAGTTCCTTGCCAGGGCAGTTGTTTTTATGCAAATCTTGGCGATCTTAACTACATGCAAGCTAGATGCTGTTATATCTCTATTCTTTTACTATATTTTACCTATTCACGTAATAACAACAATACAATATTAATTAACTTACATATTTAATTAATATTTTAATTTAATTCAATATAATTATTATTATTATTATTGCAACACTTGGTTGGACTCCCCGAAATGTATTTCTAGGTGCAGTATGTGTGTTTATATATATGGGAGGCTGAATTTTGTACCCCCCCAAATGAAAAACGTTCCTGCGCCACTGGATGACACCCCAGGGTGCTTTGAGCCAAACAGGGTATAGGCATCTGGCAGTGGGAGATCATTGACTCTTCAGGTGCGCCGGGAGCCAAAATACGGCATCCAGCAATTCGTAGTCTGAAGGGATGATGTGCACTGAAGGGTGATCCAGGTTACTGTCTTTCGGAGTATTGTGTATATTGTGCTGTTGAAGTCCGAGGCAATGTATGAAGCGATCGATGCATTACATGTTGTTCTTGTCTTTTCCAATGCCGTGCATGGTCTCTGGTCCATGTGATTGAAAGATTAACGTCTCCAAAAACAATTACATCCCCCATAGAGGATGCTGACAGCACTGATTTATAAGAAGTCTCTATAACTGCTGGCGGGCAAGTTTTGTGTGGTCTGTAAAAGCATGCAATGAATAATTTGTTCCCCCCTCCACCTCCCCCAGGAAGTACCTCTACCCAAGGAACTTCACAATCAAGATCCAGGTCACTTTGAACCACACTTTCCCATTTGATATTCACACAAGGCATCACCTCCCACCCTTCGGAGCCACTGTATTTCCTGTACATGCTCAACTGTTTTGAAAATGGCAGTTCACAATCCAGTACACTGTCGTTGAGCCACATTTCAGTTATTGCAATACAGTCTTGCTCCATAAAATTTAACAACTCAGTAGTGCAGTCAATAAGTTTATTTTTTATGCTCTAGGCATTGTGGCTCTGGGCACATGGAATTTGTTTCATATTGGCCTGTTCTATCATGATTAACTGTATCGGATTTATTTTTTGAGCAAAGTAACTATATATATATAAAAATATAAAAGCTTATTTATATGAAAATGGGAGTAAATACTCACTTTTTGCGTACTTTTGAGTACCTACTCTGGTACCATCTGAATGTTAATAAACACCTGCTCATCTTTTTTATTAATGTGACCAATAACAGGTTTACGTTTCGAATGAGAGAATGATAGAAATGAACCATTGTCGTTAACATGGTAAACTTTTTAGAGTTTGTCATTTTGCAGGAAGTTTCTGCTCTCCGACTACTGTGCCCAAACTGAACAGATGACACAATACCAGTGTTTGAATAATACAGAAATCAATAGTCCAAAGAGAATAGAGTTACAGTGCACCAAATCTCATACACAGTACAGTCAACGCTGGATGTAGTGAACTCTGTCATAGTTAAGATTCGACTATGGTAAACTCAAATACATTAATAATATCATTTATAGTAAACTTTCAACTTGCATTTTAATGAACTTAGGTAAGGTATGTGCATGGGGTGATGTGAAGGTAGAGCCCCACATATTCTTGATCTCGGCCATAGTTGGGATGACGTGATCAGCATCATGCCCGGCTGCCTTTACGCTCCAGGTACCCAATGATACGAGGCTGTGTGGGCCTCCGAGCCACGCAGAAACAGGGAAATGGCTGGAAAATTTTCTGGTCCAGATCACCTGCCCCGGAATTCAAACCCCCGTCTGTGTGGTAGCTTATGATACTAAAAGTAACAATTTTTCATGAGCATTTTATTTTAAAAGGTTTTAATGAACTTAAAAAATAAAGTGCTCATGGAAATTTTTTACTGTTAGCATCATGAGTGAAGTTCCATATTTTTCAGACCATAAGATGTACTCTTAATTTTCAGATGAAAATTTGGAATATATCACAATTTATTACCAACTAACAGTAGCTTAGCATAAAATTTTAATTGGACATATTGTCCAGTGCATTTCTTAATAAATGTAATCTCGAACCATTGTTACTAACGTTCAGAGAATTAGCAGCAACTTATCAGTATGAGAAATAGCCATTCCACACTTTCACTTAATTTACATGTGACACTTTATGAGAATCTCTTCTGTACTCTAGTGCTAAAAGCTTGACCACTGAATGTCACTTAAAACTGTAGACTACCACACACACATATTTAGGTTACACCCCAATTAATCTGAACACAGAACAAGTGAATTGAAGGTGTAAGGAGCAGCTTTCCATGTAAACACAGTACCATAACGGGCATTTACCTTTGTAGCCTCACTTGGTGCTTGAAACTGGATTTTCCCAGCTTTCACTTCAGTGTGCATTGACGGACCTTCAGCCAATATGTTGAATTTTAGATGGAATATTTAAAAGAAAAAGTGCATCTTGTGGTCCAAAAAATATGGTACTTCAAAGCAAATTAACTTGAAACCTGTGGCTGTCTGCACTGACTCATCAGTTAAGTTAAGTTTTGAGAAGTAAACATTAAAATGCAGAGGCATGTTATCTTTGAATGACAAAGTCAATATTATCGATGACACCGAGCATGATCTTTCTCTGGCAGATGCTGGTTTCGTTTTTTTTATTTTTATGACCCATTAGTGAACTAATTATCTGAATCCATGCGGTTTGATTATAAGCAGAGTTCATTGTAGATTCTTTCCTTTGTTGCATGTAGAGGCATATATACGTACTTACTCCTGTGATATGTATGAAGATAACGACTGTTGCAAGAACTGTAAATTTCATCACCCAATAAGCATGTAAGTACACTAATAAAGTCAAATTTCAAATAGATTTTACACTATTTTACTCCACTGGAATTTCACATAATTCACTCTGGAAACGGCATCTAAGTTTTAAAAATAAATACAGTGCCATAAAGTCACACACCACTGCATGATGCATACAAGTCATGCATTCCCATCAAATCCATAAGTCACCAGCATTAAGAACATACAAAGGACTAATCACAGGACATAAAAAAAAGAACAGTTACACTTTTTTTTTACATGTATACACATTCTGGTGGCAACATGTGCATCTATAGTGATTGTACCAGCACAGATAAAAACAACATTTCTGTCTGATACCATGATATTAACCAATGAAGAAGGCAAGACCTTTGCTTTGCGCAAAGGCAAGTTTTCTTTCTTATTTTTGTGTGCATATTTTCTGCAATCAAGTAAATAATTGTAAGCAGTCCTATTCCAGGGATAAGTGTTTACATAACAAATCAAACAAAAAAAACAAAAAAATGCTGCCTTGCTGTTCACTAACAATCTCCAAAACTGCATGCAAACAGAAAATCACTTTCACTTACCTTCGTTTTCTTTATTAGAGGCCCTCGCACCTTTCTTCGGAGTTGAACCTTCCAAGTCCTGAAAGAGAAATTTATTCATGTAACAAAAACACCACATACAAACTAATTCATACATATTTTTCAATGTCAAGTTTCAATAATTACCCGCAGCACTAAATCATTTGTACTTTTGTTATTTTATGCTACTTTTGGCTAATCACAACAATAAGGATGAGTGACAGATAAAAATTGATGAAGGGGCTACTCACGAAGAACTTCTATTCCGAGGCTGGGACTCGGAACCTTGAAAATTCGGTGGCGAGATCAGAAGTCAACAACCTAACTTGCTGGGCCACCAGCTCAGTAAATTAACATGTTAATGGTTTTCAACATTAATTTCAATAACTTCAATAGTGCAAGCCAATTATGCCGAACTCGATATTGACATGTATAATTCCATATCGATTGACCCAGCCCTCACCTCAGTGAAAAGATGGCTTGCTGAGGTCTCACCAGTAGAAATGTCTGAGGTATCCAAGTTATTGGAAATCTGCCTCAGGCACAATTATTTTCAGTTTGAAGACAAATACTTCATACAAACAGAAGGATTAACCATGGGCAACCCCCTCTCTGCTTCCATAGCTAACATTGTGATGCACCTAGCCAAAAAGGATATCCTTCACACCAGAACTCCGGTACATAAGATATGCCAGATATGCAGACCACACCATTGTCGTTTACAAAAAGGATGAAGAAATAGATCTACTTATAAAAAACTTAGCAGCATTCACCCCAGGCTGAAATTCACAATAGAACTGGAAAAACCAAGGCAGTATCAACTTTCTAGACCTAACCATCAAAAGGAGGGGCAACAAATTCACCACCACAGTCTACAGAAAACCAGGGGCAGTGAACCAATATATCCACTCCCTCTCCAATCACCCACCCAAATGCTAATGTACGGTTTAACTTCTACCGAAAAGCTTTCTCAGGCTGCTCAAGTAAAGAGGATCTCAAGGAAGACGTTACCATGGTTACAGACATAGGACTTCAGAATGGGTACACAGTACATCAACTCTCTACATGGTGTAGCAAATCTGAAATGCATGTGCGACAACCTAACCTACACCACCCAGCCAACAGCAATAAAACAAAATGGATTGCCTTCCGTCACCTCCAGACAACATCCAACCGCCTAGCCAAGACCCTGAAACAGTATGACATCAAACTCACACAAAAACCAGTGAACGAAATAGCCAGTCCTAAGCAAATACAAGATATCTTTCCTTTCACCTCTTGACAACCCACGAGTATATAACACCCAGTGTGAGTGCAACTCGCATTACATTGGCAGATCCATCAACGAACATATACAACAGCACTTAACAGATGCAAAAAAATCCCAACCCACAACCAGACTAGCAAAGCACCTCAAGTTTAACAGACATAGTATCCCAAAAGTTTCAGTCAGGCATATAGTGCACACACGGACTGACACAAAAATCAGAGATGCGTGCAATTATGCAATTTCCACACAATCTGAACATCGACAGTGGTCAGGCACATCATGTTTGGCTCCCGCTTTTGCAACAACTCAAACCTATCACACGCAGCCGACAAACTGGCTACACCAGTGCTCCTAGCGGTAAGTGAGGACACAACAGGAACCGGAAGTCAACCCAACAGTGAAGCATCGAGTTTCCCAAGTGGATGGCGACAGAGGCCACCAAAATTAATAGAACATTTACAAGTAAGTTTCACGGAAATTATTTTAGTAACTCACTTACGTCTTCTTATTATCAACTGCAATAAGGATGATGATTAAATGAAATTGGTGAAAGAACACACACATTCATACCCATCCAAAGACCAGGATACATATCTGGATCTTTCGATGGCAGATGGGCAAGTTCAATTCCAACATAAATATGAATACAAACGTAACATTATTGTCACTAACAGGATTTCAGTATATTTATAGTATCTGTTTAGTACATGAATAGTCTGAGGTTTCAATTCCTATGATAAGTAATTCTGTTACCGTTTAATTTTAAAAATTGAGAAAATTCTCCCCACAATTCAATTTACAAATTATCCGTAACCTCATTTTAAAGTTCTTGCAATAGGCTTGAAATTCACAAGAGAAAGTTGTTTAGGTTCTTTAAAATTTTGCTTGAAAATCTCAAAAACACATTATTCATTTCCAGGTTCTCACTAATTTTGGCAAAACAAATTATTCATAATTGGGAAAAGAGAGACGGGGTAGTATATAAATACGGAGAAACTAGTTCTCACTTTTATCCGCGAAGCTGTTTTTTCTTCTTTTTCGATTAATTTCAGTGGCCACTGCCACCATCCTCGTTGGAACTTGCTGCACAGCCACTGAAATTAATCGAAAAAGAAGAAAAAACAGCTTCGCGGATAAAAGTGAGAACTAGTTTCTCCGTATTTATTAACAAATTATTCTTCGACTTTTCTAAGTTCTCCAGGCAATTTTATAATAGATTTTCAGACAGCTCTGTGGTGCCTAACATATTAGTAGCCATGTTCTCAGCATTAAACTGCACTTGTTGTTCAAGAACATGATTCCAAATAAATCAACAGAAATAAAATATAAAAACTTTATATACCAGGTGGTCCAAAAGTCCCGGAACGGTCACATATCGTGAGAAATACACATCGAATCGGAAAAAGAAAAGAATACCTGTTTAATAATTAAAAGAAAGCTTTTCAATGAAATCACACTTGATTCTCCAACCCCGCCCCCTCTGAAGTCCTCTTTTCGATTCTACAATACAAAATGGGGGTTTCGATTTAAAATTTCAGAGTTGCCCTAGAGGGTGGGGGTGGGGGATCAAGTGTGGTATCATTGAATAGCTTTCTTTCACTTATTAAACATGTATTTTTTCGTTTTCCGATTCATTGTGTATTTCTCACGATATGTGACCGTTCCGGGACTTTTGGACCACCCGGTATATGCATAATCAAGAAGCTAATTCAAGGAAAATATGTCACTAAGAAGCTGGAATTTATTGTATTTCAAAGCAGTGGCGGCTGGCAGCTAGTATGATGGGTAGTGCCAACGTGATCAAGAAATAAAAAAAAATTTCGCTAGCATGTCATAGAAATCTAATGAAAGAGGTAATTTTAATGGAACTTTGTTTACTAAAATTCCAGACAAAAGTTCAGAGTTCCTAAGATTGGTTTATTTTACTTCGCATTTGTACTACTTTTGGCTAATCGCGAAGATAAGAATGAGTGAACACTTGCAAAGAACACCGATGCCCAGGCAGAGATTCGAACCCGCAATCCCTGGCGTCGTAGCATGCTGTGCGGAGGTCGGCCAGAGTTTCTAGGAAATAAATGCGTAAAATAGAATTGATGTTTAAATCTGGCGTGGGACAGCCAATTTGTTTAACTTTTAATTTAATGTCGTATAGTACCTTGGAAAACGGTGTATGTAATAATTAGGGCTGGGAAGTTGAAGACCTCTAAATTGCCAAAAAAAGACCTAAAAATATCAAAAAAAGGACCTAAAAATGAAAAAAACGACGTATAAATGTGATCCAAATTAATTAATAACATCAGTTTTAATTACATATTTAATGAATAAAAAAATAAAAAATTCTGGTGGTCTGGAACACACAGTGCGAAAAAAACTATATGAATGAAATGCATCTTCTTTCAGACATTATATATTTTTTAGATTAACATAATTTGAAAAATCATATTTGAAGAATCATATTTTGCCTAACCACACTTGGGTTACAGAAGAAGGTGAAGTTGGAAAAAAAAAAGCCGTTAAGACCTAAAAAAAAGGACCAATAAGCCAAAAAACGCCGAAAAAGGACAAATAAAACCCATCATTTTCTGACCTACAATGACCCAAAATGAACATATATTATGTTGGGCCTCATCTTCGGACACTAGGGAAAAAAAGGATTTTTCCTCAACTTCCGAGCCCTAGTAATAATGCTCTAATCTGACTCATCTTTACTAACTACCCTTCCTTTCACACACCATCAGACACTTTCACTTCACTAAAAAGAAAAACACTGAACAATCAGAGATATCGAGTTGATCAGGGTATTCTCGCCTTGCTTTGTTTATAATTTGCAACCCCAGCATGGCAGACGGTACATCAACAATCAGTGTTACTAACAACTGAAATATGATTATCTGCTAAATGAACTGTAGATCTACAAGTTTTAGAATTGAATGCAAGAAATTGAATTATATCTCCAAGTGAAATTCTTATACTGATAGATTTTCTGTGTGATTTTTACAAATATTAAAGTAAAAAATCCCCTGGTGATGCGAATTCCCTTTGATATTTAGGCAATTCTTTTGTACAGAAAATGTCTTCAATGTTGTCAACGTCAGTTGCAACACATGAGTGTCTGTGTGCGTGAGAGCAATTGATGTATATTTTCTTAAGGAAGAAATCGATAACAAACAAGTCTGGATGGCTCTTCAGACCCATCTATCTAAATGGTTATATAAATTTCGGGAAGATATTACGTTCGTTCTTGCCAAGTATGCAGGAAAGTATCTTTCTTGCGAATTACTTCTCCAACGAATATTACAAATCGGTCAGGATAAGTCACTTCTCTGTGAAGTTTGCAACTATGTCAACACAATGCGAAAGCTCTCGCGTCGTGCCAGCCGAAAAGGGGCACGGCTGGTTGTTTTATGGCTACCCCTGGGCTCCCACCCAAGACTACTAGAAGGAAAGGCTGGGGTCAGACACGCCTCTTTTCGCGACTGCCGCGGGTGTGACGTCATGGGCGGACAAACCCCCAGCTGAGTCTTTACCCCATACGGAAAGAAACGTGGAAGGGCTGATCTGTTTTGTACTTTTCGCTCCTTTTTTCTTGTATTTCTGGATTGTTGGGTTCAGGGTGCGAAATCCTGGAGTGGACGAGGGGGATTTCCCCCCACCAATAATCTTGGCCTCATAAATCCCCCCACCAAAAATTTCCCGGGGGGGCAGTTTTTGTTATAACAAAGAAAAGATAAGCAATTACTTTTCATTTCAAATATACTTTACTAAGAATAATATCGAAAACACACACAAATTAGTGTGGCTGTGAGTGTTGAATGCATTCTCTCTCAAGAGATCACTAACAAATCTACATCAATACGCACAATAAAAGTAAAACAAGAATGCAAAACAATAATAACTGTAAAATATAATTGAGTTATATTAAAATAAAATAACAAACTAAAACAAAAACTTACACATAATAAAACCACTTCAACTGCCATAATTTATTAACATCTTTAACCGGTTAGTAAAGGAATTAGTTAGCTGCTTTACACTATCTGATATGTATGAAAGTAACAAATTAATTTCTAATTAATAATCATAATTATTTTAATTGAGTAATTTATTTTTACTTTTAATAACATTGAAAAATATGTACATCGTATAATTCACACATATGTTTGTGGGGATGGGGGTTTTAGGTTAAGAAGTTTCTCCCCCTCACCAGTTTTCAATGATTTCGCACCCTGGTGGGTTGTGGGGTGCTGCAGTAATTAATACTCAAGACTTGGCTATCTCCCATTCTAGTGCTCAATTTCCTTACTATAGAGTTGGAAACTTCCCCAACCAAGGGTAATTCCACATCAGAATTCATGATAAAAATTTAAGGTTTAATATGTAATAGCTGGATATTGTGCACCTCAAATAGATAAACCGTGTTGCCGAGAGGCGACACTGGTATGTCTCGTCGCGTGAAAATTCCATCTCTTCTCGTGTCTTGTCTCCTTAACAACACTAATAATACATAGTAACTGTTATAATTCCGTTGGAAATACACAACTTGCTATTTATATACGAGTGATGCTTAAATGACAACGTAGTTCAACTTCCGTCCTCCATTGTTCTATTATTTATTCAGTCAAATTTTCATCACAATCCCCCCCCCCCAAAGTTAAGTGGACGCAACCAGCTTTCACATACCCGCCTGTGGGCACCCCTGTTCGACATCCCATTGATTATATATATATATATATATATATATATATATATATATATATATATATATATATAAAGTGAGCATCGACTTTCTTCAGTTCTATGTCTCAAGTTTTCGTTCAGTCGAAAGTTGTTTAAAGTGTTTGTGACATAATACACACGGAACTTCCTCACATTCCTCCCTGTGTAGTTCAAAGATTCATAAGACTCACAACTGTAATCTGAATAAGGAAAATTAATGATGAAATAAATATCGATAGTCGAAGCAAAGTTACCAAATTTGAAGAAGTTAAGTGAAAACAGCTCCTCTCTCAATCCTAAAAGAGAGCAATAGATGAGGTTGTTTTCTTTTACATATTCAACTTATCCATAATTTTGGCTTTCTGCCTTTCTTTATTTAACAAAACGCATGACCAGGAATATTAACTTCAATTTTACATGAAACTTTAGGTTTCAGAGAGAAATGTGACGACCTAAAAACTACCGATTCAATACATATGTTAGTAGCTGTATAATCCAATTCTGAAGACATACATTATCTCGGATCCTAAGTGAACCTGTATATTCAGTCCCAGCTAGCTTCTGGGCATAATGACGGCTCTTTTTTGTTCATAATTTCTGCATTGATTCCGCTGCGAAACCGTGGCGCGGAGCGATCTGTCCGCCCGTGACGTCACGCCTGACGTCAAGGACCACGTGATCAGGTATGGCCCCAGCCTTCCTTCTAATAGTCTTGGCTCCCACCTCCTCGCTCGTTAACTGCGGAGACTTTTTCATGCCTCCGTGCATGCCTCTGCCCACAGGCCAGACTATGCTGGCTCAGAGCAAGTGAGAGAACAGCTGGGGATGCGGCGCAGGAATTGAGGCGGCCGTAAGCTCGAACGCTTACGAGATCCGAATCTCCTAGTTCGTAAATGTATTAATTTAACTATATTTTGGCAAAGCGAGTGCTTTTTCTTTTTCTGAGGGTAGAGCCATGGCAAGGAGGCTCTGCCCTTAGAGCCGCCGCTGTTTCAAAGTACTGATAAGTGTATAAAAAATTTAATTTCCTCTTTACAGTGTGTGGGAAACCTTATTTCTTTTGGAAAATATATGACATATATTAAACAGGTATATTTCATCAGTAAGTTACTGTCCAAACATGTAATGGAGAACAAATACAAGATCGTAATTTTCAAAATATCTTAACAATGAGGGCGAAAGAAAGATTACTCAATAACAAGTTCAACAAACATGCAAACTTACACACACTAAAATATACACTCACCCCCTCTCCTTTTGATAACTTGCGTTTCCCAGAAGAATCATCCTGTGCATCTGTTGGCGAGACTTCAACTATCCTGTACGGAACGGGAGGCGGAGACTCAAGCATCTCCTCGTCTGCAAACTTCTTAGGTTTTATTTTACGACCACTACGGCTCACTTTCTCCGGCTCTTCTGGCTTAGGAGAGCTCAAGTCACTCTTATTTGAAGTCACGGACATTCGTTTCTTCTTTGCTTCGGGCTGCTAATGAAACAAATCCAATGATAACTCTAGAAATCTCACTATGATTATAAATTGCAGTGCTTTCAAAATACATGCAGCCGAAAAATTGATTGCCAATTACATCCATGCACTATATAAATGCACTTTTCACCATCCTGATCACTATTTTCTAGTTGTTGCTAGACTATGCCACAGAGAAAGATCTGCAATGTGATTAGTGATGCAGAGGTGTCTAAATATTATCATAATCAGAAAAAAATATTAAAAAACCAACATTGAAGCATAATTTGTGTTCTGAGATTGGTAACATGGGGAGCAGTACTCTTACATTGAGAAAGGCCTCATGAAACAATTGTAAGCTGAGGAAATTATTAATATGACACCACTAGCAGTAGATTTATGTAACAATAAATCTACAGAATAATTTTAAGACAAATTAGAATACTTTGTTTAAGCAAGTGATGAATAGCCGATGTTAACTTGCATTTAAATCCAGAAACATGGGCACGTACGATCATGCGAAAAGAGAAAACAAACTGAACCGACATACTGCTAGGAACACAATGCACAAGCACACTGTCAACTGGGCAGGATCCGTGTGTATTGCAACTGCAGTTAGAAGTGCCAAATCAGGTACACGCAAGACAAGCAGCAAGTACGTGCTGCACAGATCATTTGGTTCCTGCTATACTGGGGTGGGCCATTAAGGAATAATTAACACACCCTAAAATTTCTGTAATGTATATTCCTTTTTCACAGATAAGCCTGGTGATGGTAAGCATAGAGAGACAATACATGATGCAATGTTGTTTTTAAGGAGTTTAAGTCTCTAACAATGGTAATTTATTTCTGACTGTTCATACAGTTGGGGGAATAGTTTTCTTGTGTTTCTTTCTTCTAATTACTGAAACGTATGGTTCCTTATGAGTATAGGCTTACTAGCCTCATCTATACTGGATGAAATGAGGGCTGATTCATTACAATACCTTTCATATTTTCAGAGATATTGAATTTTAGTCCAAGCAGTAAGTTTGAATATTGTGTTGAAACACTGGCATCCAATTGTTAAAAGTAAAAATACTTTGAACTTAAAGGTTGTTTGAAGTCCACAGATAAGCTAATTGGGACCGCACTTACAGTTTAAAGTGGGATCTTAACAACTATGCACCTGCACCTGGTATCAAACCTGAGACCTCTTGATCACAAGGCGATGAAGTTACAACTATGCTATCAGGGAGGACCACCTATCAATACTTGTTTCGGTTTGTATTCATCTATAGTCTTAAGCCAGTTATGCCATTGAAATTTCAGATGTGGTCAACAGACAGACATCTGGTAACAGCAAATCTTAGGAATGGGGTTGAAGAAATTAGACGTGAGGAAAACATAGCAGACAATCAAGGCAGTGTATTTTTCAGATGCCTTGATTGACAAGTAGAGGTCCAACATTTGTGATATCCTGCCCAAGTTATCTTTTGACTGTGGTTTGAGGTCAGTGTACCATCTACTAGGCTTGGCTTCTGGTTCCGGAGATGATAGCCAAGGTTTGCTAATGTTTTCTTCTTCTTTTTTCATGGCGAATGCACATTTAAGCTAAAGGCATCCTCCCAACACCTCCCTCTAACTAGGCGAGTCTGTTGGACCCAAAGGAGGGAGTCTTGCCCAACAAAAGAATAAAATAAAGTGAAGCAACAACATTGATCTTCATTTCAACCCCTAGCATCACTGAATTTGGCAGATGGTAGGTCGGATCTGATATTTCACAGGTTCCAACATCAACCCTTATGAAGGTTGACATTTGAGGTAGAAAAGCAAAGAAATTTTTTAAAAAAATGCACTTACCTCTGAGTCACCTCCGACTTCATCCCTTTTCCGTTTGTTCTTCTTGACTTTTTCAGGCTCCACGCTTCTAGCGCTAGTGCTGCCACCTTCATCAATAACAAGGTTGCCCTCGGTGTCACTATCTGCAGATGGCTGCGAGCCATCGCTCTGAAAGACAAATTCAAATTCATTTTAAGCCCAGTGTGTATGAATGATTAGAGGATACACAGATATGACTTTTTTTTTTTGGCAATAAATAAAAGATCATAAAAATTTTTACAATGCAATCATTTAACATGGAACAAAAATGATTCATTTTCTCCTTAATTAATGTGTGTGATCATGACTAATAAGTTGGAAAATAAACTATGTACATGGAAATGTATATTATAAAGAGCAATCCATTGAATTGTAGACTGCAGCATTAGTGTTTGCACTATCAGCAAGTGAGGCACTCGTAGCCATTTGTTGACATCGTAGAGCGTCGATGAAGCAAGCACACAACAGTTTCTGTAATTATTTTCAAAAGTGATTTACTTATCAGATTTATTTAAGGAGGTGTTCAAACTAGTCGCCATCGATGCGCACACATATTGATACATCTTTATTAAGCAGCCACTAACTTAAGCAGGCACGAGGGGCTAGAAACCAGTTTATACGGAGGTCCTGAAAAGGAGACACGAGACTGAAGTGGTAAGGGTCTTTCTTTTGTATTGTGTGGCCTGTTTATTAGTCTGGCCACTGTGGAGTGATAGGGTGCATGTTACGTATTGTGTTTTTCTAGTGTACTCAACTGCGAAGTGTGTTGTGGCTCAGCAAATGTTTTCTACTGCAAAGCGTGCATTTATTTATGATTCATATATGTTAACTGATTGGCACGTGAAGTTCAAAGGCAATTTGAAACAAGATTCTCAGGTGTTCCATGTCCTAAATAAATCACTCTTTAAACTGGTTACGGAAACTTGCACGCTTGATTCATGGACAGTCTACAATGCCGAGAGACGGCCACAAGCACCTTGCTTACCGATAGCGCAAACACCGACATGGTGGTCTACACTTCAATGGATCGCTCTGTATAAGGGGCTTCCATTACTGATGGATACTCGGGGTAATCTCTATTGAATGTATTTAATGTGAGATGTGAAAACTGGAGAGAATATAGCTTTCTCAACAGCTGGCACAGACCAGCTGGGAGACTTCAAGGCAGGAGTACTGTCTTAGTGCGCTCAGCAAACTTGTGAATAAAGGAGGGTGAAAGAATATGTGTGAATCCCAACATTCAACAGTTGATTGGAGATGTGGGTGTGTGCTTGTTTCTCCAGAACAGCTGCAAGCAGAAATATTGACATTTTCACAGTTGTACTATGTCCACCATATTCCCCAGATTTGGCACTCTGACCACTCCTCGTTCAGTAAAAAGAAACACACAGTATGCAAATAGCAATTTCATAATAATAATAATAATAACCCAAGGTGCAACAGCGTGTGAGGGCCAGGGCCTATGTACAGACTACCAGTCTCACTCTCACCTGCCGAGGTGGGAGATCATTCAACCAGCTACAGGGTATTGTGTGGTCAGCACGATGAACTCCCAGTCCTCATTGTAGGTTACCATGACCGGGTAATGCTACTCATTTGTAGCTCCCCAATTTCTTCATGATGGCTGGTGGGCCACCTGTCCCATACAGAGGTCAAAATCTCAGGAATAAAATTGTTATGTTTCACCCAGGAGACTCGAACCTGTGAACATGCAGGACAATAGCAATTTCATACCAATCACAAACTACAAACAGCTATCCATGGAGTGTCAATATCAGAGCAGAATATGTTGAGAAATCCATGTCACCATTCATTGTGTGGAGCACATGAATTATGCCTGTATATTTATGAGAACAATTACTGCCGAAACAGTGCACTCAACCATACTTAAAAATTTTCTCTTACCTTTGTAAATGGGCCAGAAGCATTGGGGTCATTTTCGATTTGCCACAAGGCTTCATTGAAACCCTTCCTCTTTTGTGGTTTTCCATATTTATCCTTATTTTCTGCATATGGAAACACATCTTCTTCTTTACATATTCCCCTGTAAATAGTACAAATCACAATTTAAAATATGTATTCGCACTCGCCTGGTAAAGAATGATGAGATTTTCTCAGGATATCAACACAGATGTTGCATGAGAGAAATTTGTCAAATTGAAGTGCAGTGATAGTCAATGTGTAAAATGATCCTGGTGTAGATGGCAGGCCAATTGAGTGATGTTCGATCAACTACAGCTCTCTCAGCCAACTAATGCCAAGGTGGACCCAGATACTGCCTACTTGACGACACAGTCCCACCAGTGATAATTTGTGCTACTTCGGTCTTCGTGAACTTTAAGTGTGATTTCCTTTCAGACAAAAAACTGAAAACAGATGCAGCTATGATGGTTCTCTACAGCATTGTTCAAATATCCTCATTGCTTGCCTAATGTACGTTCAACCATAGTTGCAAACAGTATGGTGAACTCAAGATATCTTCAGGTGTCGATATACCAATAAAAATCTTTTCACAATTACAATACAGATTGCACAATCAATTGCAGCATGCACAGTTTCTCTCTAACACTCCATAACCCATGTGTTTTAAAATTTTGAATTCCAGCACAATAATGGTCGAGAAAGCACTAGGAAACCTATCTGCACAATTCACATGAAAAAACAGAGGCATTCGCACCTTTTTTCTGTTTCTTGTTTTCATGCCTTTGAAGTGACCTGTCCCTCTTAGGCAGTACTCAATACAGTCACACGGGAACATTTCCTACCTTAAATCACAGCATGCCAACCATGAATTTGGCAGAAATAAGAAGAATAAAACGATGGTACATTGTTCGGAATGCAAACTATTTGGTTGCAGAAACCATTGTAGTACTCCTACAAAATGTCAGAGTTGTCAAAATAACAATATTGAAAATTTACAACATTCGGTCCCTTTTATTTGAGTCAGTACGACTTTTTTATGCATATCTTGTAAAAATAGGAGAAACATATTGAGATTTGAACATTTGTGTTTTGTAAATTTGATTGCTTTTTCTGTGAGTCAGTAAGATTTTGACTTTGAATTTTAGAACAAATAGTTCCTTTCTATGTCACATGACTGTCCCGAAAATCCAAAAGCAGCAGCTACAGAAAATTGCAACACGTTGGATTCCGCCACTCCATCTGTAACATCAACAAATCTGGAACTGCTGACAGCATTATGAAGCTACCACACACTGATGGCAAAGGGTCATGGACAATGACTGAGACAATATTGAGGTACTACAAAAGTGCTTCTGTGCTATGCCTAGGGTTACCAGATCGCTGTAAGGGAAATGTAGGATATGCTGTCCTAAAATGTAGGACATTAAGTCAAAATGTAGGACACAAAACATTCTCAATAAATACACATTTCTATAGAACACGTTAGAAAGTAGTTGAAAAATGACACTTTTCAGTTTAAAAAAATTATTCTTAAAGAATTTTTAAATGCAAATTTTCAAAACTTGCAATCTTACTACACAATCTAAGTGGTACTTCTCATAGAAGACAATTTTTATCAAAATTTCAGGTTTTACTCAAACTATAATTACGTTAGAGTGGACAGTCAAATTCTTTGAAATTATAGGGACCAGTACCAAACATTTTACAGACTTTATGAAAAAGTAATTTCTCTCGCGAGTCTGTTGTGTTGATGGTAATGAAAGTACTCTCTCAAACATTTGAATTATGACCTGTAATGGCAAACAAATATTCAGCAATTACCGTAATTTAAAATGGTTTCAGAAGTTTCATCTTGGGTAGTTTTTAGTTCAATACCAGGGTGTCTACCACAATAACACATCCAGAATTCTTGACTTTTTCTGGACTTTTCTAGACCTTTTTTCCATTTTTATTTGACCCCTAATTAGGTAAAGTTGGAAATTAGTAATTAAGAAAATAAATATTTATTTAATGAAAACCCCTACCAAAGGGCCAGTTAAGATAAAAACTTAAGCTGAATTTAAGAAGAGAATTAGATCTGCTTTCTCCTATTAATGCATCCTGAACTGTGTTTGACAGACAGGCGAGGCTTTGGCATCTGGACTCACAGCCAGTAAAATTTTATGTGGGGGCTTGTGTCAGTTGTCCCTATATGTTTGTAACTGTCCTTTCATCCATCTTATCTTACTACCATTCATCCTCATCTTCGCAATTAGCCAAAGGGACAGAAAAAAGTTAAGTAAAATAAACTAAATTAACCAATCTGTCATTACGATAGCAAAAATTCTTGACCACAAGAATAATTTATTGCCTTTTTATTGACTTCTTGACCTACTTGTTGATTTCTTTACTTTTTCTTGACTTCCATACACCCTGAATAACTATGCTCTCTATAGCCCTGCTTTACAATCAAATTATATTGAATAAGAATGGGCAACACCTTGTTCCATCAGTATAAACCCTAAGGCAAGAAATTCTGCTCAGGCATTGAACAGTGACGTTATCAGAAAGTGGTCCCAAAACTTTGTTCATTAATTGCTTCCGTTTTCCAGTTAATTGCTTCTGTTTTCCAGTTTGTTTAATAGCAGGACAAACTTTTTTCCTTTTTGGGCAATGACAATCAAAATCAATTTTAGTATTGAGTTTGGAAGCGCAGTCCATAGACTTGTAACTTGCATGTTTTTTTTCTGTTACCTATTTTCCTAATTAATATTATGTGACGCTCAAAATGTAGGACATGTCTGGGAAAAACTGGACGTCTGGTAACCCTAGCTATGCCTTTCGTGTGCTTACATGTACAATTGGGTTCACTATAATTTCCAACCCACGTAATTACACATAATCCACATATTTCAAGTGAAAGAACATGTGAAAACATACCCAGCAACTCAAATATTCAATCAGATAAAATATACTGAATTGTGGTAATGGTTATGTCTAGTTCTATTGGACAAAGTACAGGTTGTCCAAGAATTACATGAACAACTTTGACACTGAATTTTTAAAAAAAAAAAAACTGTGGAGATACAATTATAAGTTAAAAGAAATTGCAAAAAATGGACTTTGAAATTTTAACATTACATAAAAGCAGCATTAATAACTGAAAAAAAACAACAGCCCATTTCATTCTAACATCCTTGTCACTCAAAGTGGCCATAATCTTCACCATCAGCCCACGACGTGTTACATAACCTACTCCACACACTATGCCTTATCATGTAGATCATCATGACTTATGCGAAATCACAAAATCGCTACAAATAGAGCTCGGCAAGCTTAATACAATCTACTGATCTCGAATCAACCTTATTTTGAGTTGCTTGTTAAATATATTATTAGAATTATATTCCAGGTTTTTACTGGTCATTCAGCTGAATACCGAATTCTTCGACATACTGTGCATTCCAACAAGCATTTGTGTAATGACAAAGTATGTAAAATGTGACTCAAGCACAGTTGATCTTACTTAGTGGTTCAAATACAACTTTCTTTCAAACAGAAAACATAGGAAGTGTATAGCATTTTATTTCAAATAGAACTGAGACAACTGGGGTTGGTACCATCTGATCGACCACCACACATGGCCAACCTGTTAAGCAAGGAGGTAACGATCACAGTTCACAGTTCAACTTTATCATCAATTGAGCATATGAATTAATTGTTGAAAACATTATTAAGCATTCAGTAACATCTAGAATGCTGAAAAAGTTTGAAAGTTCAATAACACAAGTGAAACACTAAGAAAAGGGGTGAAACCAAACCATTATAAAAACACAGCTGCTTAAGGAGGAAGTAGTTTCATGCAAATGCTACAAAAAGCACAAAATAGCAACATTTAGATCACACATATAAACTGGAATTATACATACAGTAATGTTTACTTAATTTGCAGTGTCTGTGACTGCACATAAAAATAAACTTTCTAATCATTCACTGAAACTGAATGTCATAAGGGGTTGTGAAGTTAAATAGTAGTAATAAATTTATACAGCAAAAATCAATCCATTAGGAACTGTTTTAAAAATTTGTAATAATGATTCTTAAGATTATTTCTTGCAATTACAACATACTGTTACATACTTTCTGGAATATGGACAAGAAACATGGAACTTCATAGATTTTTTTTAGTAATTCCTCATACCTAAAGCACCCTCTCATCAACTATTGCGTATCAAACTTATTACTACCTGCATATGATTCTCTAAATATTAAAATAGAACAATGCAATAACACCACCAACCTCCAATCCACGAAGAAGTAAGACTGGCATGAGAATTTAGTCCGGTGCATGAAATGATCTTAAATTTCAATACAAAATTGCTAAGTCGTCCAAGCAATATATGGTAAAACAATAAAATTTTACGTTGTGTTAATTTGGAAAAGTACAGAAAATCAATTTCAAATGAATACAGGCAGTTTGTAGTTAAATACACCAGAAGTGTTGATTGAAGAATACCACATACATTTAGTATGCACCACCAATGAAAACTGGATACATGCACACAAAATCACACGCATACAGCATGTCAGGAATAATCGCACAGTTTCTCCATGTAGTACCGAGAACCTGTCGGCATATTCCTTTGTTTCTATTGGGACAATGTGACAACCTAAGTCTAGGCTCAAAGCTCAGGTTTAACAACATATCCCCTTCAATAACTATTACTAGAGGCACATATTTTTGGCAAATGAAAAAGCAAAATTTTGGTACAAAAACAGAGTGGATTTTGGGTTCGAAAGCAGAAAATAAAATAAAATTTCGGTGTTATAGCGGTGAAAAATCATGTCAAAAGTACTATACGAAATGACATTTTGGTTTCAAAATTGTGAATATAATCCTAAATTTGATTTAAAAACTGCACTTATTACACGAAATAAACTTATCCGTTCTAATAGCACATTTATGTAGTTACCAGAGTATTAAGTTTATTCCTGTCTAAAGGGGTCCATTTTTCTTATCAAATATTTACAGCCGAGTTAATCAATTTTCCGTGAATTGCACAATTTACAGGATACTTCAGACAGTGTCACGTCGGTACATAAATGGTAAATTTCACGTTTAAGAGTGTATTTTGCATTTTGCAGTTCATTTCGCATTATTTCGTGACAAAAAAGGGAAGAAAAATGCACATTACAGCATTTGCATGCCTCTAACTATTACTATGCAGAAATTGATGGCAAGATCATGAAATATATTAGTAATTAATGGATATGGGATAGCCACAACATAACTGGATTTAAATTATCCGATATGTGTTTTGGAGAGAATGGCTAATCTGAATATCTAAATAATATAAATATCCTTATTGTACAGATATCTGGATAATACAAATAACCTGCTTGTCAGACGAATGCGGTTATTCCTGATATCCAAGTATTCAGACTGCCATTTACTTTTTCAAGTTCAATAAGTTATTCTGATAAGAATGGTGTCTGAAATTAAGGAAATAATTACTAAATAAAGGATCGGGACACAAACTGAGAATGTTATTTTCTGGAATTTATCACATTTACGTTCTTTTTATAGTGGATTTACATTCAACTTAGTAATGCAGATATCTGTTTTAGGCACACAAAAAAATTCAAAATTATGCATAAAACAGATAATGAAGGATTTGTAGAGAATCAATACAGCAGAAATATGAACATGAATAATGAATAAAAGAATATGTGAAGAGCCCGTAAAATGTATAAATTTTAAAACTGTCTGGATAATGCACACATTCAGATGATCCAAATTTCCAGATAATTCGGATATCCAGACATTTCAGATATCCAGATACAAAATTATCCTATATCTGAATAAAATTGTATCCATCCCTATAATGGATAAGGGATACTCAATATTTAGTTCTGGGTCGAGATCCAAATATTAGAACCGCGGTTAACCTGAATCCAAAATTCTTTGACCATCCCTAGCACAGTACACACATTTGTTTGGTGCTACAAAGCTATGTAACCAGTCGAAGGGAATACTTGCAATTGTTCTTCTATCTATTAAACCCAGTGTTTACCTACAGGCATAGTTATCAAGAAACTACAAAGGTTGAAATTCATTTCTTAAAAAATATGAATGGATTTACACATTGCCACACCAACCGCAAATACAAAAACGTCCATGCTTCTTCACTTAAAGAGTCAGAATAATATGAAGAATTTCCATCATATTCACAAGGATTAGAACTGTAGTTAACAAAATTAACAACCTGATAATTTATTTTACACTCAAAACTAAAAGTTACAGTTGCAGAAGAAAGAGCACATGGCATTGCTAATAGTTTGTAACCAAGGTGGTTTGACTTAAACCAGGTTTATTTAAATCACAATTCATATCAGACCAATTTAAATCACTTTTAAAAAAAAATAATTTATAGATTAACGTATATAAGTAATTTGTAGATATCAGAATCACATTTGGTGAAAGTACATTAATACTGTAATCATTGAATGGTGTTTGTTAGGCTGTAAGATGCTCAAACATTTTGAAAGGAAACAAAATATTAAATGATGGGTTGAAGCTTACATGAAAGAAAAAAAATCAATATATAAACTCTAAACACAATTAATTTTTTCTTGATTTGAAAGTCAATAATTTTTGTAGGCAAAAATAGCAATAATTTTGTGTAGAATTATGTACAAAATACTAATCATGTTAAACCGTAAATAGTGTAATTATTATTAAGCTGCAAATAAACATGGTAGCTGATATTTTGCAAACTATCATTTAAAGCATCACCAAAATTCAGCTACAAAGTTGATAAAAAAATATTTTAAGTTACAATTATATAGTACATCCAGAACGTTACTGAAATTAAAGCTTCATTAACACACTCAACAAACTTTTCCAAAGTATATTTACATGTATTTTTTATTTCCTTTAATCAAACTGTTCAAACATTTTACATTTACCAGAAAAAGACTTTCCATACAAAAAAATGCATGGTGCCAAAAAACATACAAGCATTTTAAAGCATGTTTTCTTTTAAATAAAAAATCCAATTTAAATTTTAAAAACCCTGATTTTTATCCACCCTGTTTACAACTGACCTCACAGAAGCTCATTTTAAAAGCAACATGCAGAATGTAATGCAGACTCCCAAGACATGCAGCTCTTTCAAAAGCACCAACATGCTGGTCAGGAAGGCAGGAAGCATGCTGAATAATTAAGAAAAATAATTACAACTCACATTTCAAAGGTGCCATAGAACAATACAGTATATTTCACTGGTTTCCCAGGACCACCGTCCACTGTTCCTTCAACCTGCAAAAACAATATTCATGAGATTTCAATTTGTTGAAAAAATCACATGATTACATGTTTGTACTTACTTTTCATGGGTACCATAGAAATATACATGGTATTTCATGGATTTTCCAGGACCACCATTAACTGGGTCATCAACCTGCAATTGTAAATCACAGCGATATTCCAAAGATGGACAAAAAAATAATTTTAGTCTGGGTTTTTTCATGCCAAATCATCACCAAAAAAAAGGAAACTTTTCAACCTGACCATCTCAGATTTTCATGAAACTTGGTAGGATGGTAGAAGATATGAAGTAGTGATGGGTCGTTCGTGAACGAGTCGTTCAAAAGTAACGACTCTCTCTTGTGAGCGGTGAACGACTCGTTCACCAGAATTGAACGACACGTTCAAAGAGTCGTATGTGTGCCACGACTCCTCCGCCCGCCAAGCAACTATCTCCTTTCCACGAATTTTGCGAGGAAGGCGCATGCGCAAGTGTATACTCGCCTGGCGGCCGGAATTTTTTAAAGAAAGCAAGTCGATTCTGCGGGCAGCAAATGGGGACTGGAGAGGAGAGGGAGGGGGGTCCTCTCTGTTCCTTTTCCCTACCCCTAGTTGAGTAAAGCTGGCTGAAACGTGCCGTGTACGATGAGAGGGGAAGGAGCATGCTCGCGAGTCGACTCTTTCATTCGTTCAAAGAGTCGTGGCACACTTTAGCGACTCTTTGAACGAAGGAAAGAGTCGACTCGCGAGCTCGCGACTCGCGAGTGTTGTTTGCAGAGAGAGAGAGCGCGCAACCTCAGCCCATGACGGGCAGCGAAGAACAGCCAACAAATTTGTCCTGTAGTTTCAAGTTCGGCCAAACCATTAGCGCTAAAATTACAAGAAATTAAATGTTAGTAAAAAATATTAGGGGAGTATTGTAAAGATTTTGGGAAGGTGTTAGGCACAGACCTCTTGATTACAATATTCCGATTAGCCTATTTTGAGTTGTTATTGTTTAAGTCCACTTTATGTGCAGATAGGATAGTCGGGACTGGACCTACAGTTTAAAGTGGGATCCGAACCTCCACTTTGTATTGAACACGGTACCCCTTGATTACCGGCGACGTTATCACTACGCCATCGGGGAGACCCAATTAGCCTATTGGAGCATAAAAGTGGACTTATAACAATTTTTGCCGAGCAAACCATTTTAATACATGACAGCGTTAACCACTATGCTATTAAAGTGAATCAGAAAAGGGAGGCAGTAATTTATAATTTGCAACACAAAATACTTAGTGTGGAAAGCGATTGTTACTTTTAATTATTTTCTAAAGCGCCGGCCTCCATGGTGGAGTGGTTAGTACACCTCATTACTCATCCTGATCTTCGCGATTACCCAAAAAAAGTGACAGAAAGGCGAAGTAAAATAAACCAAATCAATCAACCAATCATTATTTTCTAAAGCAAGATCAAAGACAATAAACATCTTTTGTTTTATGTTACTCCAAATCCAAAAATGACGTAATACAAGCAGCAAGCACAAGTTCAAATGATAAACCTTTAGTGAAAATAACAAACATGTATTAAAACAAAAATTATAACTTACAATTTTTTATATTCAGTTAAGAATTACCTAATAGAACAAACCACATGATAATGAATTAATTATAAGTGGACTCGTGAAATGAAGGTCTTTTTATATTTGAATACTACATTATGTTCTGTTTTTCTGATTTTTTTAATAAAGAACCTGAGAGACAAACACACGCTCACACACGCAGTTATACATAATTTCTTATAATCCGATCTATAATAGATATTCAATTTGTTATAACATTAATTTAATATATTTTGTGTAATACAAGGAACAAATTTGAAATTATGCGGGGAACGGTGGGGATTTCCCCTCTAACGATCATATCATGCAATTTCCCTCTCTTTCTCTCTGTATGCATGTGTACATACATATACTTATATATTATACACGTGAGATTAGAAGATTAAAATTTAAATCACATTGAAATGATAACGTTATTAGAGACGAATCACAAATTTACACCAATAGAAACACAGCATTATATACAAAATAAAAGTAAAACACAAATGAAAAGCAAAGATAAATATGAAAATTCAGTGCGCAAAATCATTGCAAAACAAAAATGCAATCAATAAAATTAATATTGACAAAACTAACTCAAGTATTCTATAATGTATGCCGGCGTGGTTAGCACATCAAGGGTCTCGAGAAATATAGTTTAAGGAATGTAAGGGATGATCCTTCCACGTAGTACACCCAATTGTCAACCTCAGTTCCACATAGTACACCCTGGACTGCATTTTGCAGACTAACGAGGCTCTGGCGTCTATACCTACGACCAGTATAATTTTCGTAGGAATGTGTGTGTGTGTGTGTTGTCCTGTGTTTTGTCCTTATGTGTGCAGAGTGCCTTTACAGCCTCAGCTTTTAACCGGTCAGATTATTTTAATATTTTAGTTACTACAGGACATTACAGTTATGTTATTTTAGTTCTGGTAAGGGGCTGGATCCCGTGCAAAATAGCCTAAGTGACGCACACAAAATTTTAAATTCATATTCAATCATAGCCTTTAGTATAAAACAGAGATGTGATGGGGAGGGCCGGCCCCCGTGGCGGAGTGGTTAGCACATCGCGGCACGAGGGCAGGGAATCCTGAGGCCGATATTCGGTGGAAACACATAGCGGCTCGGGATACCACTTTTGCCCAGGCTTTGCTCTTCTGCCACTTTGGCTAATCGCGAACATGAAAATCAGTGATGATATAATGAAATTGATGAAGTGACACTCAGTTCCGAGATTCCTCTTAGCGCACTGTTCTAACCACTCCTCCACAGAGGCGACTGAAATTGTTGGAAGTGAATCAGTTTGACAAGTAGCAGGACATTACTAAATCGCAATGAAAACAGGGCCAACCCTTCCAAAGTTGGTGAGATGATGAGAGACACTCTGTGTAAAATGTACTGTCCGAGAATCTCGTCTCATTGGAGTAACGATACCGATTTATGCTTTGAAATCGATAAGCGAACAAGACCTGACAGGTGTTTTTAACTTGAAATCAAATCCCGAACAAGATATGCATTCTCATTCACGAGTTGAAACGATGTGCCAGTCATCTTGTCTCACCACGATACTCGATCGAGTTGCTCTTCCGCTTCGTGCACATGTAAACCTTTTAATTTACACGTTCAATTTTATTTATCCAAGAAAACAAATCTGTTAACATGAGAATGAACAGAAGAAATAAGCTACTAGTTATTTTCCCATTAAGGAACAAACAAATTTTAAAATGCTATAATTTCTTATAAATTAGCATGCAGTAATTATATTTTATAATTTATTAATTCAGTTTTATTATTTTAACTGCCTAACACGCTTTGTTGTATTTTATGCTTTTTTTATACCTAATTACTTAGTATTGACAGCGAGGATGAATGAATTTTACGTACAGATAAGCTAATCGGGACTGGATCTACAGTTTAAAGTGGGATCCACCAGGTATCGTTACAAGGCAACGGCGGAGGATGGATGGTGATTAGAGTAATTGACAAGAGGTTAAATACAGATTACCACTCATCTCTGGGCTGGGGTTCGAACCCGGAACTTTCGGTGTCAATAGGCTTACTTTGAGGAGGGTGACACCACTTATCTGTCACTCCAAGATTATTTCAAGCTGGTGTCTCGGATTCGATCCTCTGTGGAGGCACCTTGCCCAGTGATTTAGACCCCCAGTTTAAAATGTAGCTTCAATCCCGAGCATAAAGTGAACTTTAAATATTGTCTGACAAAATCGTTTTCATATGACGTGAAATATTTCATTAACATTAACGTGTAAATATTTTACTAATGAAAACAGCATTAAAGAATAAATATAGAAGTTTAACCATAAATCTCATCGTACATGATACTGCAAAAAAGCTTTTATTGAATGACTGCAGAATTAGGAACAACTACGTAAGATGGACATGGGTCGTGTTCACGAGTGATATAAACAGCTGTTGGCCATCTGCGGTGAGCCTACGTGTTAAGGTGTTTTACTAGTAGAAAGCAACATTAAAAAAAATACATACGTATAATTTGGCCCGCTTTATAGAAATTCGATCATACATTATGATATTGGCAGAAACTTATACTGAATGACTGTAGAACAACAAAAAGCTATGGACATGGATATGGGATGGACATGGATAATGTTCAAGAGCGATATATATTTCTTAAACACAGCTGTTAGCCATCCGCGGAGAGCGAGCGGGTGGATCCTACTTTAAACTGTAGATCCAGTCTGCTGGCGAGACTGCCGCCGCCGCGCCTTGTGTAAGAGAGCTCGCGACTCGCGAGCGAACGATGAGTGAGGAGAAGAGTCGCTAAGGCGAGCGAGTCGTTAAGGTGCTTAATGACTCTTCGTGCCGACTCGCGAGTCGTGAACGATGAGGGAGGAGAAGAGTCGCTATGGTGCTTAATGACTCTTCGTGCCGACTCGCGAGTCGTGAACGAATGATGGGGAAAGAGTCGTGGGACTGTGCTGTGACTCTTCGTGCTGTTTCAAGAGTCGTGAACGAGCGATGCTCGTGGAAATGCAAGCATGTGTCGCAGCGCAGATCTGGAGTGCATTTTGTTGCGATATTAAAACCAGTGATCGAATGCAAAAAAGGAAGAATATGTAAATGCACGTTATTACTAATAAAAGGTTGATATAATTATATAGCATTTCTGTGTATGCTATCGTACTGCATAATTTGCATTATCCGCAGCATGAAATGTAAACTGAAACAAGATACAAATATAGAAAATCTCACTCATGAGGCAGAGTAATGAAAACAAGTATGTGTATAAAAAAAAGTATAAATTTTGTTTGTGTGTGTGTGTGTTTACTGTTTACACATATATGTATATCCACACACATACAGAATCGTATTTGTATTTTTCTTATTTTATGCCGCTTTTCTTCAAATTTTAAGTAATCGCGATGATGAGGATGATGCGTGATGATATAGATGAAGGGACACTCGTAAAGAATATCCTTGCCCAGACCGGGACTAGATCCCGGGAACTTCTGTGGCAAGATCAAATGTCGATTACTTCAGAATCTTGGCCATCTAGTCGGCTACACGCACACACACATACACAAAAATGCAATACAATTTATTAATCTTGAAGGACGTACGTTGTGTTCGTTTACTTAAATACAATCATCTGCTTCAACACCACCTACCCCCTCCCCCCTCTTCAGGCATGTGTTTCGAGAAAAAGAAGCTTGGCGACTCTTTTGAACGACTCATTTGAACGACTCTTCTCAGTGAGCGAGCGCTCATGAGTCGACTCGCACAAATGAACGGCTTGAACCCATCACTAATATGAAGTAACACATGTGTAAAATTTTAGCTTAATTCATACAGCACGTTTGTCAACATTATCTGTATTTGTCACTGTCAAGATGCATGTTTAGTGTAAGAAGGGCTTAACTATCAAACTTAGCATTTTCTTTTTATTCCTGTTCCCAAAACCTTCCCAATATGAAACTTACACCTAACAGAAATTTCATTTAACTGTATAACACACTTTCTTCCCCCAAAATTACACACCTTTTTTTTTAATTTTCAAGGTAAACTTCCACATCAAGTAACCTTCAAATGAAAATTTCATGTAAAACTATGATCCCTTAGCATCAAAACAAGCCCAAGATGAAGGTTATACCATACTTAGAAGAAAAGTTATGAATTGTTTTTGTTGACCTTGTAAGCATAAATTTTACATTATTTATAATGTTGGCAACCTTACTGTATTAATACTGTGTATCAGTGAGGGCTAAAATTTTACATACGTAAGTTCTCAAACTCTACCATCCTAAAATCTGAGATCGTCATGATGGGAACTGTGACGATTTGGCATGGAATGACTCCTCTACAAGATATAAATATTCGTGCTATGCTATCCTATCAATAGTATATAATTGTATACAAAGCATGAAACAGATACAGTAATATAATAAATACATATATCCAGCTGCATTATGTACTGCAGTGAATAAAAACATGTCCAACATTTTTTCCAGGGTAAAATATCAGATAACTTTTATCTCATAAAATTGTATTCACTTACTCAGAAAAAGTAACATGTTAAAGTTGCTGTTACTTTGCTTCCTAAAGCTTACTTGGTCATACAATTAAAGATAGTCAACTGTTTCCACAATCATACCTGTATTCCAGTTTAACTTTACATGTAGAAAAAAATGCCTATTTGTGCATAAAAAGCCTTTATTTATGGAGGTTTTCTTGTTTGCTGGAGGGATTGTAGGGAGACAGCTTTTAAGGCTCGACTGGACCTTTGGCAACCGTAAGGGCGAATTTTTTTGAAATTTTCTTCTTACGTAATCGCAAAACTTTTGAGAATATCTAGATATCAGCGAAAGCAAACTACACGAAAATTCATGTCAATGCTCTAGAAGGAATTTGAGTGTATGCAATTTTTCATATTTTGGAATATCACAGCCTTATGGCCTGAGGTGGAAGGAAGAAGGGAAAGCTGCACGGGGACTTTTCGTCCCAAGGTTTTTTTTCCTTGAGGTCAATCTATAGCAGGTGGTTTCCTGGCACCTGATTTTCAGAGCTGGCGCCTAGCTCTGAAGACGATTTTTTGAGCACTGTATATGACACTCCCAAGTGTGCTGCCCAACATTGGTTGTCAACATGGGACTTTATGCCTCACACCACAAGACCACCTTCACACCCATGCAAGATCATGCTCTGTATGGTGGACTAGTCGCCAAGTGGTGCACTATGAGTTGCTACCAACGGGCCAAACCATCACTGGGGACCTCTACTCGCAGCAGTTGCAATGTGCGCAACAGGCACTGAAGCATAAGGAGCCAGCATTGGTTAATCGCAAGTGTGTACTGCTTCTTCACGATAATGCCAAGCTGCATGTGATGTGAGTGACCAGGGATACCAAAAAGTGACTTGGCTGGGAGACACTGTGCCATCCACGGTACTTCCCAGACCTTGAGCCAGCAGATTATCACCTCTTCCATTCCCTGGACCACCACCTTTGTGAGAAATCCTTCGCAAATGAGGCAGACTTGCGGCCAGCACTCACGGACTTCTTTCCGTCCAAGACCCCCGAGATTTATCGCCAGGGCACTGCACAGCTGGAGGCATGTTGACAAAAGGTGCTGGATGCCGATGGGGATTACTTTGAAGACTAACAGTATGTGACATTCTTTGCATACCTTTTTGTTTCTGATGATAAAAAACGGCAAGAACTTTTTTGGTTACCTTGTATATTATATAATTTCTCTCTTTTGACTGAATCATATGCTTTTTTGAAATCAATGAATAGCTGATGGACACTTCGATCTGTTACATTTAAATCCACATTGACAAACACCTATAATTTCATTAGCATATGGGGTTAGTTTTGTTAAAAGAATGTTAGATAATATTTTATATGTTGTTGAGAGAAGAGAAATTTCAAGGTAATTATTGCAGTTCATTTTATCACCTTTTTCAAACACAGGAAGAATTATGGATTCTTTCTAGTGTTGAGGGATTTCTTCTTTATTCCATATTAAACAAATTAATTTATGAATTTGACATATTAATGAATTTCCACCATATTTAATTAACTCAGCTGGTATTAAATCTATGCCAGGTGCTTTATTATTCTTTAGCCTTTTAATAGCATCTTTAACTTCAGTCAAGTTAGGTTCTGGAACTAAAGGTTCTGCTGTGTGTACTTCATTTACTTCTGATTTATCTCCTACATGAACATTTAACAGGTCATTAAGTAGTTCTTCCATCGATCCAAAAAATCACAGTCTTTATCTTTTATCAAGTTTACTTTAGGTTGCCACCCCTTTCTAAATTCATTTACACCTTTATATAAATCTCTGATATTTTTGTTTTTGCTATTTGTTTCAATTTCTTTAATTTTGCTTTTCAAGTAATCTCTTTTTTTATTTCTAAACGTGCGGTTAACTTCTCGCTTTGTTCTATTATAATTGGTTACATTTGTATCATGAGTGTTATTTAACCACCTAAGTCTAGCCTGATTTCTTATTTCTATTAGATTATGACATTCGTTTGTGCTCCCAATTCTTAGTTACATCTGTTTCATTTATATTTTCATCATCATTTAAATCCTGCAAAATATCAAATCTATTTGACAGTTTAAATTGGTAATCTTTCTTAAGGTTACTGCTAAGGAGTTATTTGGTACCAGTTCATACCTCTCACTCGTTACTTTCGTCATTTTTAACATTTGTACTTACCTGTTGTGCATTGCGAAAGATTCTCCAAGGTGGCACTTTGCTTTTTTCATGAAAATAACTTTCATTTTTATTAAAAGTTTAGTATCTGCGAAACGTCTGAAATTCGTTTTTCTTCTTTCACATTAGTACTTACGTATTCTGCATTGCTACGGATTCTTGAAGGTGCCATTTAGTTTCTTTCACGCAAATAATCTCAATTTTCGACATATCGACTAATTCTTGTTTGTTCGTTTTTGCTTGTGTTACACACAATATGGCTGAGAAATATTTGAATAGCGTTGTCGATGATCAGTGGTTATGCAGTGTTCCAACCTTCTTCATCGAAAAATACCTACTTTCGTGTTATCGATTTTGTACTCTTTTCCAGGTTCGAAAACCCCACGAACCATGCACGGATAGCCTCACGAACCATGCCTGGCAAGTTTAGGTTAGGCAAACAGTTAAAATTGTCATCTTCAAAATTGTCATGTTTTGGGAAAACAACAGCGTGGTTGGAAACACTGACTGGGGGTTACATCATCGAACGCAAGCAACATTTGGTTCACGTAGTAGAAGGACATGAAGGGAACAGTTTTCGTGCATCAGACACACATTAATCTTGAAAAACACATAATTTACCGGCAAAATAAATTAAGTGAGAGGAAAAAACACTTCCTAGACCCTTGTAAAGTATACAGAAACTTATTTCGGTAAGTACTTTCTCCTGTAAAATTGAAGAAATATGTTTCACAAGGGTACCAATTTACTATTCACCAGACAGATTTCTTCATTTTTACAGAAGAAACCACTTATGGCAATAAGTTCCTGTAGCATTGTCTAACATCTGGAAGGTATTTTCTGTGATGTGAGAATGTATCATAGCGGAAATTCATGTTTTTTTTTTTTTTAATTAATTCTCCGACTGACAATAAGCTTTGGCACGTACACCTTTGTACATCATCACGCGCCGTGCTTCTGTGTTGTTGATGTTCATTGGGATGCAGTGTTTCAACCTTCTGTGTTTCCAACCAAAAATAGAAACATGACGTGTTGTGGATGCATGGTAAAATTCATACCGGGAGCCCGACAAACCATTGACTGATAGCCCAAAAAAACATTCATGGATAGCCCCACGAACCATTCACGGATAGTCCCACAAACCATTCACGGAAAGTCCCACAAACCATTCACGGAAAGTCCCACAAAATACGAAGCCCACAAACCATTTCCAGCAAGGTTAGGTTAAGCAAGCATAGTTAAAATTTTGTTCTTAAAACAATGTGAAGCCCCACAAATCATTCACAGATAGCCCCACGAAATGCAAAGCCCCACAAAACATTCACGGATAACAACACGTAAAACAATGCGAAAAAATTCTAAAAAAAAAATTACATTACATCAGCTTTGTTCAGGGGTATTTCTTGGGTTCCGAAGGTTGAAACACTGCATAACAAATGAAAATCGATAAAGCACAAGCACGACGCGCGATTATCTAGGAAGGTGTACGTGCCATACTGTGTGATACGCAAGCAAGACAACACATATAAAAAAGTACTCGTAATGTGAAAAATTGACATTACTTTAATGAAAAAAACGTGAATACACCTTAAAGAATGTTTCGCGAAGCAGATAGTTAAGTACAAATTTCAAAAATTGACGAAACGAAGAAGTTACAGGTGTCCAGGAAATAGTAAATTTTTACTATTTTGTGCAGTGGAATTTTTTCATGTAAATGGTGTATACATGAACGAAGTGATTATCTTCAACAGGTGGTGAAATTAGCTTTTGAGCTATTTTCACCAGATTTTAAACTGCACATCTGCATGGCCAGGACTGCTACACGTAGCTCAAAACCTAATTAAATCACCACCTGTTGAAGATAATCACTCCCTTCATGTATACACCATTTACATGAAAAATTCCACTGTACAAAATCAGCCCACTGAAATATCAGGAACATAACGTACACAAACATGCGTTCCTCAAATGAATGAAATGGGTACCTGTACTTGCTTTCACTGGTTTCAGTAACCTGAAGAGAATATGGTCCTTTGCACAAAATGAGTAACCACCATTCCAAATTATGTTATATGCGTGTCTATATCCACGAGTTTTCCAATAAATACCATAATAAAATATTGCCCACGAAAGGAATCTACTTTCAGGTACAAACATGCGTAAAACACAATATTCTACCTACCCTTGCAGGCCATGGAGGATATCCTCTGACCTTCGCAAACACTCTGTCACCCTTCTTATATTTTTTGGACATTTTGATGACCTCTGCTGAGCTACAATTTACGAAAATATTTTCGGCACTGTTGCTGTAACGCTATGCTGTCACTTTCTTTAGTTCAACTAGATAATACACCACCCGTGCACAGACAGAACATCACTTCCAGTCTTCCGTCCCGACTTACGAATACCTCGTACAACGCGTGCAATAAATGTTCTTATTTAAATATTAATGCTGCGCTAAAATATTAAAATTAAGTACACTATAACATTGAGGTTTTTAACAGATTCGCGCAATTTTTGATGGCGCTCAAACACGATGGCGTTTGAGAAGCACGTGACTTATCCAAGGACTAACGTTTTGGTAGAATAATTTAGCAACATGGCAGAAAAGGGGGAAAATGGCTGACTAATACCATAGAGGAATATATATTTCGGTGTCTTGCTTTATCAAAAAGGAAGTAAGCCAAACGTGTGAATGCAAATTACTAAAATAAAATGAATAATGTGTAAAAAATTAGTATTCTTGTTCAGCTTGAAAAGAAATGCCAATCTACCTCATTGGCTAATCAGTGACGGTGTCGGGGGAAAGTGATAGCGGGGGGGGGGGGGCGAGAAAATATTCAGGGGCAGTCACATTGCAACGCCTGAAAAGATATATATAAAGTAGTAAAGTATCTGTGTCTGTACATATATATGTAAATATATATATATATATATATATATATATATATATATATATATATATATATATTTGTGTGTGTGTAAAATTCATGTATGGTGTTTTGTGTTTGTCCTTTATGCAGAGTGGACGTTTACTGCCTAATTCTTTTTCTTGATTACGAGTTAATCTCCATATGATTCGTTTTAATAATGGTATTAATTCTTCTTTTATGTAGGAGAACTGCCGTCAGTTGCGTTGTTTCTAGTGGCCTATTTCGGTGTTGGGAGACAGGTAGAAAACGGTCTAAAATAGTATCCCCATTTATAATTTCATAATTCGTCGTCTTTCTTGAGACGAAAATAGTGATACAAATATTGAAGTTATAACATAAGTAACAAAAATCAATTGTTTCCTAGAGTTTAATTTTCTTGCAAAATAAACATGAGGTTGGAAGAAAATAACTTTCTTAAGTAGGCTATTAGAAACAACGAAAGTCACTTAGTGAAGTGCGATTCTCTTGCAGGGGAATTATGTTATATGTGCTTTGGAGAAAACATTGACCATCTTCGGTACGTCCAAGACTTGACATTACTCCTTCTCAATAACAAAGACAGCCAAATGAGATCCAGCATCTTGTTTCAAACACGAAAAGTTTTTTTTTTTTCACACGCTCCATTAGAAACTGTGATTGTTACAACTAGAGTGTGAACTTCGTGAAATGCCAATTTACCCTTTCCTAGGATATCGAAAAATCAATTAAGTGGACTACTTTCGTTCCATCGTCGTAACGCTTAAGAGTTTTGGGCAAAATCTGCATTTTACCTTTCAAGGGAATTATATCACAGAAAAATCTGAAAAAGGTTACAGTTAGGAGAAGTTATTTGATTTTCATACATCAAAGAGCGAACCAGGACCTAATGATTGAAGAGCGGCAAATCGTAAAAAGCGTTCTTTTACCTACCCGCGATACAAATATCAGACAACTGACGTCTGTTCCTTTTTCACAATGTCTTTTGTTTCAACTGTCATCAATGCGAATACTTCGCATCTTCCACTTCCTGGCTTATTTTGCTGAGAATAAGTATGGACATTACGCAGACTTATTTATTTTTGAACCGTATTGTGAGTTTAATTTGCATTTTAATGTTCAAGTTCAATACAATTCTGAATAATATCGCTTCATTTTGAAATTAACTTCAAGAAATTCCCTGTTAAGGCTTGCCTCAGACTAATCATCATCTCGAAGAGCAAGCCTCTGAATAGTAAGATACCGCGATGCATCCACGACAACTGACATGGGGTATCGGTTTTCTTGAACCACCTTTCAATGTCTTTCCCTAATTAGCATTGCCAGCCACTGACGATCTAGTATTAGAATAACTTGCCCATACCACAGATGATGTTTTGTAGGTCTCTGAATGTCCATGATGTTTTAAGATCATCCACATTTAACGCTTTTTTTTTTAGTTCTTAAAACTGGTTAAAACTTAGGTTAATCGCAACCATTACAGAACATAAACGAGTTCTATTCACCTATGCCTAAGACGGCTCTGGAATCTTGAATATACTAAAACAATTTTTTTTGTTAGTTAAGTTGGTATTATAAACAGGAAAAGTGAATTAATGCAGAATACACAACTTAGAAAAGTTGAAAATCACCATACTCGTAGAAAGTAACTCTCTTATTATTCAATAGTTTATTATGGTCAGTTGGGGGGACGCGAAGGGGCGAAATGTATGACTGAGGACGCCCTCCCCTGCCCCCCTGGCGTCGTCACTGGGGCAAGAAACTTCTTCATAGCAACGGGTGTGCGAGGTGGGCGACCGGCCGGGGCCTAGCTTCACATGGGGTTTATACGAAAAATATAATAAATAGAAGTGAGAATAAATATGGTAAACGCTAATTTTTGTGGGCAATAAAATTAAAGCAATCTGTTTTTATCTGGTATAATTTGAATGAATACGTCAAATCATTGGCGTAACATACAGGCAAGCGGGCCCTAAGCCTAAGGGGGCCTGAAAAAAGTAAAAAAATATTGTCTTATTTCTTATGTGAAACATTTACGCCAAAAAAGAAAAAAATACGATAACTTTCTTGGACATTTTTACAAAATGGTTTGTTTTGCTTCCTTTATTTTAATTCGCTTGTTGTGTTACTTTTGGCTCATTTGCGAAGAAAGGGATCAGTGATGATATGTACTTGAAATTACTTCCACTCCCGGCTGGGATCGATCCTTGGACCTCTAGAAAACTGACCTCCTGCGCTAACCACCGCGCCACGAGATCATTCACTTCAGGTATCTCTTTCCCAGAAGCTTTAATTTCACAGCAGACTGGAAAGTGTTCGTAAATGAACATGGAGACGAGCTTGGGCTTCACAACTGGCGTAGGGATGGCCAGATCCAGACTCGGTTGGTTTCGGATCCAGATCCGTTTGGCCATCTCACATGAGCGCTTCTTTGGAAAGTAAGAATGTGTTTATAACATATTGTTACCTGCTAATACATACATATATGAATGGCTTATTGCAGAAAGGGACCTGAGTCACATTTTTGAGGAATCGGAGTTAATGGTATTTTTTATTTTCCTAGTTACAGACACATCTTTTAGTGCAGAAAGGACGTCAGTCACACGAGGCTATAGCCAAGAAAATGCACAGTGAAAAGTGTACTTTAATGCAGAAAGGTACCTGAGTCACTGACTCGGGTCCTTTTCTGCAATAAACTTAGGCGTATTTATACGTTGTACGAACTGTGTACGCTAATCTGTAATACAGCTCGGGCGGTAAAAATACTGTGAAACTTATTGACACAAGTAGCATTATTGATTTCGCAACGTGGTGGCCTCATGTCTACAAAAAAAAATGTGGCATCTGTGAAAACTACCATGTGTTCCTACAAGAATAGGCAGTATTTTCAGATTTCCAAGTATCATTACTTTGAATACTGTTTTGAACATAAGGGTACTGTCAAGGTTTCCGAAGTCATCAAAGGTATGACGTCTCACACCTTCTATCTGTCCAAAGGTGCAAGAATTGTAATTCCTACGCCACGTACGTTCCCAGTTGCATTGTACATTATCGTACATTATTGTACTTCAAACACCGACAATAAAGTCCAGAAAGTGCAGTACACTGTCATTCATTGATGAATCTATAATTTATATATAACCTAACCTAACCTAGCGTATGAGGCAACGAGAAACGGGCGTTTGCAGGATATTTCTCGTCTTATTTATCAAAGTTTCCACTTTTATTGCAGAAAGGTACCCGAGTCATAACCTTTTCATCTCCACTGTCTCTAGCAGCATACTGCAGAGGGGCGCATTGAGGGTTTCAAAATTAACTTTTCTTTATGCTGAATAATTGAGCCAACAACGGCACATTTCTTTCTTACACTATCAATATTATACAATTTTTCTTGTTTTTCTCAGAATTGTGCAAAAGTGACTCAGGTCCCTTTCTGCAATAAGCCATTCATATATATAGTGTGTGTGTGTGTGTGTGTGCGCGTGCGCGATTTGTAATTAATACACTTACGAGGGAGTTATCTAAGTGTCCCCCTCCGATTTCCATGAAACTTGGCAGGTGTATAGAGGGGCCCAAAGGTAGAAATACGTGTTTTTTGGTTTCGGCTAAAAAACGGTTTTAGGGGGCAACGCCCCTCAAATGTCAAGATGAGAACAAATTGAAGTGGGAATTGACCCCCGTGTCCCACTCCGGTTTCCATGAAACTTGGCAGGTGTATAGAGGGGCCCAAAGGAAGAAGTACGTGTTTTTGTGTTTCGGCTAAAAAACGGTTTTAGGGAACACCCCCCCCTCACATCTCAAGATGAGGAGAAATTGAAATGTGGATCTGACCTCGAAACCACGTAAATATGGCATAGGAAGAAACGGGGGGCATAGGACCCCTATATACACCTGCCAAATTTCATGGAAATCGGAGGGGGACACAGGGGTCAGATCCCCACGTCAATTTGGTCTCATCTTGACATTTGAGGCGGGTTTTGCCGCCTAAAACAGTTTTCTAGCCGAATGAAAAAAACACGTATTTCTTCCTTTGGACCCCTCTATACACCTGGCAAGTTTCATGGAAATCGGGGGGGGGTACACAGGGGTCAAATGTCCACTTCAATTTGTCCTCATTTTGACATTTGAGGGGGGTTGTCCCCTAAAACAGTTTTTTAGCCGAAACAAAAAAACACTTATTTCTTCCTTTGGGCCCCTTTATACACCTCACAAGTTTCATGGAAATCGGGGGGGACACGGGGGTCAGATCCCCACTTCAATTTGTCCTCATCTAGACATTTGAGTGAGGGTTTTGCCCTCTAGAACAGTTTTTTTAGCCGAAACAAAAAAAAAAACAAGTATTTCTTCCTTTGGGCCCCTCTATACACCTGCCAAGTTTCATGGAAATCGGAGGGGGCACTTAGATAACCTCCCTTGTTAGTCTTACACTTTGTAATTATATAACACTGCATATATTATAATGTTTTATTTTAGTAAATCTAGAGCAATTGTATAATTTTTGTATAACAATCCTATCTTGTTAAATGTGTTAAAGGTTTCATCCTGGAATGGAATGTCTCACATTTATGTGTTTTTCCATTTCCAATACATTCGAATGAATACATATTCGTTTCAATGGCATTTACAAAATCCCCTCTGACATTTTATGTTAAACAAGTAAGATTATTTTTGTGCACGAGTGTGGTAGCCGATGCGTAGCAAACAGTGGCGTGCCGAAGGGAGGTTGGTGGGGGTTATAACCCCCCTTTTGTTCCAGTATTCCTAAAAAAAGAACATCAAAGGTAGGAGAAGATAGCAAAATGAGAGCTGACTACCAGAAAAAGTGTACGTAACCCCTCCCTTTCGAAAATCCTGGGCATGCCACTGGTAGCAAAGTATTTTAGGAACACTTGAAAAAAAATCTTGTAGGACTAAGTAATGAAAAATTTCTTTGTAATCGAAGATCATAATACCTATTAAGGTGTTTTAATATTAAAATGGGATTGAGATACGAAACTCTCGGATCCGGATCCGCATTTTGGATCCGGATCTTTTGGACCCGTATCCGGATCCGTTTGGCCATCCCTAAACTGGTGCTGTAAAGTGTACGTAAATCTACGTAAAGAACATGGAGACGAGCTTTGGCTTCACAACTGGTGCTGTAGAAGCGAAATCAAATTATCTAACACCTGGTCCATGATACAGAGTTCCAACCATAATGAACTAACCTGCTATTTCACAATGTCGAAACTTTATTTGAGAACTGCGGAATGAACAGTGTGGGTACCCAATCACTGACTGTTTACAGTAAACAGCTTACTATGCACTTCCAACTAAGATTCAGTGATGCTAGCAGACGGCGGCAATATCGTGAAGTCAAATATCTTTGCAGCATCTTCTTGTAACTCGATAACTCTTGCATCATCGAGAGGCAGCGGTTCAATGTGGAGTTAGATGGTTAAAATGAGTATTTTAATATTACGCACTTAATTTGAAGAAAGTATAGTCTTAATCATTTCTTCTTTCCTACCCGATTCAAGGACATTTGTGCTTCCCGAAGAAGCTATTCGGGACACCAGGACAAATTATATCATTCCGGGATTGTTCCGGAAAATCCGTGACGTATAGCAGACCTAATAATTAACAGGCTATCAAAATCCAATCTATCAACCAGGTCATCCAACATTTTGACACACTGTTCCAATGAATGAGGGATAGCCATTTCACATTTTTGGAATAAGTTGTTGCAATTTTGCAATGTGTTCAGAGAAACGTGAGATCAATTCTACTACAAAATGGTCCAAAAGTGTACAACGAAGGTTTACCTTGTAATAATCAATTGTGTTCTCAGCTGGTGCATTAGGCCTCCCCGATGGCGTAGTGGTAGCGTTGTCGCCTTGTAATCAAGGGTTCGATACCCGGTGGAGGTACTTTGTGGTTTGGATCCCACTTTAAGCTGTAGGTCCAGTCTGAATTAGCCATACTGTGGACAAAAGTGGACTTGTAACACAAAATCAATCAATCAGCTGGTGCATTATTCCTTGAGATTTGACGACTGGCTGTTCTAGGTCTCTTATTTCTTCATCATAGTGTCTAAGTAAGTAGTAAGTAGTTTCTCTGCATTGGAATAAATTTCATTAAAGATCTCAGAACTCTCTTATTATTATTATTATTATTTTTAATATATCTGTTAGAATATTGACATGTTCACAGTACTTGAACAGTTCATTTTGACGTGCGAAACATAATCTTGCACTGCATGAAAACAATTTTGTTAGAACAAGTGGGGATATTTCAACTGTGTTGATACTTTTCTGTCCATCTTATGTCAAATAACTTGAGAATGTTACAGTATTTCCCTAATTTTCTTGCACTGCCTATTTAAAAACCAAATTCCTTTAAGACGACTCGAGGAGAAAAAATATAACTAATTTGACAGTCCCAATGCAGTTTCTTATCACAGAAATTCCGGAACTATCAGGAAATTGCAGACATTTGGCCTGCAGTACCATCTGGTGCGTGGAATTACATAATTTTCTTGTCATCCGTATCCCGTCCTATGCGTCTCTAATTTTTAGAAGATTAAAATAAGTGCGAAGAAATTTTTATGAATAAGCTGATATAACAGGTAATCTGGTAATTTTACTGGACCAGGGGGGGGGGAGGTTTTGACCCGTTGAACCCCCCCCTTAAATACGCCCATGTCCATGATACAGAGTTCCAACGATCGGATACCCGCAGGACGAAAACATTTTTTTAAGGACTTGCAGTCATCCTAAAGCCGTCCAACTCTATTATTACCACATGATGACTACTGTGATCCTCAAGTAGCAAGGGAAAACAACTTTAAAATAAAATATAGCGTAGCGCAGTGGTTAGCGCACGTGCTACATATTCCAGAGCTCCAAGGTTCGAAGCGACGATAACTTTTTCAAGAACCTTCGATCATCATCAAAATTCGACTGGTTCAATCAGCAGACTACTGTGATCGACAAGTCCTCGGAGAACACAGCCAATCTCTATCATAAATACGGCGGCAATCTAGAAATCGAAATAAGAAGTAGATGATGAGGTGGAAAAATTTATTGCCGCTGCGACGGGATCGATCTTTGGACCTCTGTAACATGGAGCAAGTGCCCAACAACTTTTTTTTTTTTTTAAAGGAATGCCCCTATTCGGCAGTATCCCCGGTCATTCACACATTTTCACAATCTTTCGCACATGTCAATTTTCACTGTATTCACATTGGTTCTCATTATTTGGACAAACACAAATATCGAAGCCCGAGCGGGATTCGAACCCGGGACCCCTAACGTTGCAGCGCGATGAGCTATCCACTCGAGCATAGAGTTCGACACCATTGCACCTCGATCTCGTTATTTTCCTATTTCAGCCGTCAGCTTAGAAATTAAAATAAAGAATAACGAAGTGTACTTGAAAATTACTTCCACTCCCGGCAATATGGTTCCTTGGACCTCTAGAACACTGGCCACCTGCGCTAACCACCGCGCTACGAGATCATTCACTTCAGACATCTCTTCCCCAGAAGCTTTGATTTCACAGCAGTCTGGAAAGTGTAATAACAAAATGATCCAAGTCTTTGAGAAGTTTCTAACGTTGCAGGAAATGCGTTCCTTGGACAGTCCCAATCCCAGTCGTTCACGCAAACCTCTACACCACTCTGGGATTAACTTCAAGCTTCGCTTCCTGCTCAAGGCATTTGCCCTTCGTTGTGCGAGGTGGTGGGAGGCGAACTGGATCTTGTGCAGAGACCTGTTCTACCCTTTGGGTGCGAGTTTTGAGGGGGGAAGTTTTTCTATCTGCAATATTTTCAGTTAGTCAATTCGTTAGACATGTCTAGCGATGAAGACTACCTTAATGTTGACGGATGTGGCCGTTTGGCAAGGAATAGGACATTGGTACTTGAGGAACACTGTAGACGCCTTGGGGCGAATGACTGCTCCGTATTCACGTTGCAATCTTTCGAATGGATAGAACAGATAATCTACTATTTCCTCTGCCCTTGAGTTGGTTCCTATACATTAACATGGAAATAGCGATCTGCATCTACTCATGAAGAACAATAGTATTCAAGTAGAGTATGTAATACGCGTACACGAAGCAATCTACTTAAACATCATGGAGACTAGCTTGAGCTCACAACTTGTGTTGTAGAAGCGAAATCAAATTATCCAACACCTGGTCCAATGCAGACTTCCAACGATCGGATCCCCGCTGGAACGAAAACTTTCTTTCAAGGACTTGCAGTCATCCTAAAGCCGTCCAACTCTATTATTAGTGACACACTGTGATGTCGAGGAAGCGAGTGAAGTCTTCTTTTAACGTACATGATTTCTTATCAGGCATAGGGCGAAGGCTTGATGTTAGTGGATCAGACGTGATAAGAAAGTTGTTCTCTTATGTTGATTCTTGCTACTTGAACCCTCTCAGAGAGCTGCCGGATGGAAGAACAGCTACTGCTATGGCATCTGGACCGTGCACCAAGATCTTGTGTACGCGATCGGGCATGTAATACCAGAAATATTCTGTTACAAGAAGTTTCACAGTTTCCAACACATATTCACGAAAACTGTGAACGTTCATACAGTGACTTGACGATTGAGTTTACAAAATAGTTACATCGTTTGATTAACACCTCGTTGATGCCTGTGATTTCCACTGACTTTCTTAGGATCCTGAAAGATTTGGTGTTATGTCTTGCCATCATTACTTTCTTCTTTAGGATTGTCAACGAAAATGCCCATGAAGCGTTTGAATTTCTCCTGTACGTTCGGTTTGCGAACTTTCGTTTTTGCTCTTCTCCACAATCGTGTCTCCTCTTGAAATCGATTCGATACGACATTGCAAGGAAGAAGTCAAGAATCAAATCCATGCACGTAGGATTGACAGTCAGAACTGAGTATATGCCACTCTATGAGTGATCTTGTCAAATTTGATTTCATTTCCTTCGACCAAGCGCCACAAATGTAACTCACCTGAGCAGATGATGTACCGCTCCCTTTGTTGCAAACTAATATATGAGAAACTGTCAGTTTTTCCAGAGTGCCAGCTGAGAGGTATGTAAGACTGAGATCCTGTATCTGGTCTCCAATGTATTTCGATTCTGCTATGTTTACGTTAAATACTGCTTTTTAATGCAATTCTATTTCAATGCAGGCATGGTTAGTTGTCAGTGTGAATCCTCATGCAACTGATATTCTTTTTTCCATTTCGTAACTGCGCATAGGCACGAGTTGGCAGTCAGTTTTCTCTTGGTTTGATTTGATTAACAGATCAGACAGGGAAGAACACAATATTTTTTTATAAAACTGTACGTATTCTCACCCAACCCAAAAGAGGAACAGTTTTTTTTAAACGATTTTGAACGTCTGTCTTTCTCCCTATAATCCATTTGTCAGATGTTTTTAATTCAGCAAAATTAATTTCCCATGCTGAATCTGTAAAAATATATCAGGTCTGGTGAAAATATTACTTCTTTCTATTCGGCCTTTCGCTTCTGCATGTGTTCAGTGGGACAGTGTTGGCCCAGAGCAAAAAAATTACCTGTCACATTGTCACCCTTTTCCCATTCCTGTAATTGTACTAGTTCCGTTTAAAAAATTCCATTTCCTGGGAAAAATCCCACAATGGTTAGCGAACTGGCATCGCTGTAAGGTTTTACCTACGTGATAAAATGAAGACTTTCCTGTCAAACGATTGTGCTTGGAACCACTACAAATACTGTATGTCACCGATCGTTGGTCAGGGAAGAATCTAAAAGCAGCAGCCTGGTGATAGCTTAAAGAAAATGAGCCCATGTACTATCGTTTTCTCCCGCGGTCGTTATTTGAGAGTGAAACATCAGTCACATTTGCTAGTCGATTATTTCCTGTATTTAATCTGGGCTTCAGAGATAACCTAGAATATACGCGCCTGGTTGACAGGTAGGTGCTGATTGAGAAAGGCTCATTGGGCAATGGAGATCAGTAGACCCCGGATTTTTATGCAATATCAAAGTACATATGTATTACCAAAAGGATATGTAGCTAAATATGTAGCATCAAAGAATATGTAACATTAATAATAATCCAATATCCAAGCAATTTCAAGAATTGTCCTAGATATTTTTTTTTACTTATTTGAACATATTCAACATAATTTTAAGGACACAAGTTGTTCAAATTAAAATTTGTATCAAATTTATCAGCATCGTGTACATATTTAAAAAAAAAAACAATTTTGTCAACTATTAATTATTTTTCCATCGCAAATTGTTGTAGTAAAAAAAAAAACACCTATTCATTGCTAACGTCTCCCCAATCGACTCTATAATGTCTAATGCATATCAGCAGCAATAAACGGAGGCTCTATAAAAAAAAGTGTAAATCACCAACCCTGATACCTTCTGTAAACAAACGGTCTCACCGATTCGATGTATCACTCCGCGTCAGCTGATTCATGACCGCAATCATCTGCTGTTACACTCATGGTTCGCCGCACCTATTCATTTTATATGAGCCTCTGAATGTGAGAACCCGCTCTCAAAACATGAGACGAATATGCAGCCGCATACATTGTTACTCTCCCGGTCATTCTCTCTTTCATAACCCTTAAAACTGCAGACACTGACACACCACTGCACTGGGATACCAACTTAACCACTTCATTTACTGGTTTCTCAGGATACCACTGACAAAACGTTACATAAATATTGAGTAGAATCTGTTTCTCACCCCCTTTTCAAAGGCTGTCCTTGCTGGTGTTTTGAAAACAAGCTCGGAGAACACGGAGACTTTCCCGCACGCATAGAACTTGGCATGTTATTTTTCTAAGGAAAAGTCAGGCAATATTACTAAGTTGCACTACTTCCTTGCTGTTCACATGATTATTTTTAGAAAATAACCAATGTTATAAAATATCATTATGTACATAAATCTCTAAGCTCATTGAAAATTACAATGCATATTACTACAAAATGTTCACACTTATCTTGCCTTGCCATGTCACCAAGTTATTTTACGAAGTGCACTATATTTGGCGGAACAAAAATCGTTATTAGGATGCTTGTCAACGTTTCCAACCGCAATAAATTTACGAACGTTGTTTGTCTTGTTTTGATCATCATCATCAATATATTTATTGGACTTACAGCAATGCATATGGCTGTTTATGCCCATTATATATTTTATTTCCATAAGATACAATTTACATAAAATCTACAAACAAATTTCAAATACACTCCTATCTATATCATCCTTTAGAAATATACATTACCATGTTATATCATTTTGTCTAAAAAAAATGCAAGTAAAATATATTCAATTCTTTTTATATATATATATATATATATATATATATATATATAAATGTATATTTAGTTGTAGCTTTGCTGCTATGCACCAGTTACATTTGTTTTACATTTTATAATTTTACAATTTCATAATTTTACAATTTCATAATTTTACAATTTCATAATTTTACCATTTCATAATTTTATAATATAATATTTTCTCTCACAATATAGTTTTTAAGTACATATATTATTTTCTTCGTTGGGTTCCTCAAAAGTACTGACAAGGCGTATGCGCCAGTATATCCTGCTTCTTTTAGATCTCTTAAGAAATAATCACGCGTAGTTACATTAAGGCGACATTCAAATATAATGTGATCAGGTGTTCCTTCAGTTGCACCACACTGACAGATTGGGGATTGAACAATGTTCCTAGTATACAGGTCTTTAGGTGCCAGGGTGTAATTTAGCCGACATCTAAGAAGACTTGTTAAAGAGTTTCTTGAGAGGTTAATGTCTTGATGCCAAGGTTCTTTAGGTATAAGTGGTTGAATTGAATAATATTTTTTCCCATTAGTCTTCCCTGTAATTGTCCATTGTTTCTGCCAACTTTTCAACAATTCTGTTTTAGCATGCGACTCTAGCGCTTTTGCAGAAAATTTGATCCGAAGGGATCGGTGACTTGATTCTTCAGCTGCGTACTTGGCTAATGTGTCTGCTATGTGGTTCCCTTCTATGGATGTATGCCCAGGAGTCCAGACAAAAGAAATACTGTATCCTGAGTTGGTTAGTTTGTGATATAAAATTTTTATGTTAACAATGTACCAGTCTACATAGTAATCAACTGTTATCGATCCCAGGGAGTGTAAGACTGACGCTGAATCAGTGGCTATCACTACCCTCTTGAGGTTTTTCTCCTGTATATACAACAATGCTTGACGAATAGCAAACGCTTCCGCCGTGAATATTGAAAATTCTGCTGGTAATGGGTAGATTTTGTATTCCATTAGATTATTGCAATATATTGCAGCTCCAGTGTTACCAGTTGCGAACTTTGATGCGTCTGTATATACTATATAAAAATCTTCATGCACTACAGAGTGTACATATTCCATGAATATGTTATTCACCATACTTGGCATTGACGTTCGTGTATCTTTATCTGGATATGGAGGAAAGTGAACGGGAAGTATTGTTGCTAATTTAAAATAGTCTGTCGTAAAGCACGGAGACGTTGAAAATCTAATAACTTTCGGTATGAAATCCATAATCGACTTGTATGCTGTGAATAAGATTGGAAGATTTAATTTATATTTAGCTGTACGGTTTGATGACATTAAGGCTTGTAAAAGTGATAATTTTGGTATTATCGGACTGGATATGGAAGACATCTTTTTCATTAAGAATTTTCTCGCAAGATATTGCGCCCGTAGATGAAATGGTAGTTCTCCTACTTCAACAAACGTAGCCTGTTTCGGTGTTCCTTTCCATAGACCAAAGATTCTACATAAACTATGATATTGTATTGAAGATATTTTCCCAAATGCCCAATTTAGATTATTGTTAATCAAGAAAGAGCCATATTCTAATCTTGAGTTTATCATTTGCTTGTGAACAATGTGGAGTAGTCTAGGATCTGCTCCCCACTTTTTCTTGACTGTGAGACATTTTATAATGTTAAACGCCTTAAGCGCCTTTTCATCCATGTGTTCTACTTGTGCTTTCCATTTCAATTTATCACCCAACATAATACCAAGAAATTTGTGTGTCCTAGTTTGTTTTATATGTGATCCATTAATGTCTAACACAACTGGAGTTTGTAATCTTTTTCTACGGAACACAACTACAGATGATTTTTCTACGTTAATGTTTATGCCATTGTTACCACACCATGTGCATAATTCGTTTAAAGCCAGTTGTGTTTTCTCTATACCATCAGATAGATTCTTGCTGCTTTTGTATATAACAATAGCATCTGCATATTGCAGTAATCTAGCATACTTCAATACTTGTTTGCCAAGATCATAAGTATACAAATTAAATAATGTTGGACTTAACACCGCACCTTGCGGAAGTCCTTGACTAGTTGTGCGAGCATTTGAAAGTTGATGACCGTAACGAACATAAATTTTTCTCTGTAGTAATAATCCAACTATACTTTTAATAAATTGCTTAGCAAGATTGAGATTTTTTAGTTTTTTAACAAGCAAATCTATAAGGACTGCATCGTATGCACTAGAAAGATCCAGAAAGACAACTATACAAAATTCGCGACGAACAATTGACAACCACATGTCTAAGATAAGTGTAGTCAAAACATCTATTGTCCCCATTCCTCTTCTGAATCCCATTTGATATTTTGGTAATATATTGTTATATTCAATCCACCAAGTAATTCTATTAAGTATGAGATGTTCATAAATTTTTGATAAGCATGACGCTAGTGCTATTGGCCGATAATTTTTAGAACATCCTGGTGTTTTTCCTGGTTTAAGGATTGCAATTATAACAATTTCCTTCCATTGAAGGGGAACTTGTCCACTAATCCATATCACGTTATAAAGTTCTAATAATTTATCTATCCCCAGTTGCGGTAAGTTTTGTATACATTCATATGATATGCCATCCATTCCTGGTGACGACGAAGGTTTCCTTTCACTTATAACTTTTCTTAATTCTGCACTGGTATATGGACATTCCAATGTTGAAGGTGTGAATTCATTCATTGAATTTAATATGGCATTAAAATCACAGTCGCTGGAGTCTGGTGTTAGGGTTTGATGACATTCTGTTATCCATTGACTGCTTATGTCGCCTCCATGATATCTACTAATATTATTGGCATTAGACATTCTGTTAATAACTTTCCACGTTGTGGTTAAGGATGATTCATTTGTTAATGAGGAACAAAACTTTTTCCAAAACTCTGCCTTAATTTGCCTTAAGTACCTTTGAGTTTTAGCTGCTGTTTCTTTGTACTTCAAGAAATGGTTCATTGTTGGGTTTTCTTTATATTTGATGAATGCATTTTGTCTAGCGTTTATCAATTTCTGGCAGTTTGTCGTCCACCACGGAGCAATCTTTCTTTTCGAGTCACGTTGACGGGGAATTGTAGATCTGTTCAAATTCTCTTTAATTAGTGATGTATAGTTTTCGTAATCTTTCCCTAAATTTTGTTGTTGGTAATTTTCAGTAGAGAGATTGATTTGTCTTGAAAATTCGTTCCAGTTAATATTTTTAGAATAGTATGGACGTGTTGGTCTTTCCGGAAGATTACTAGATATAAGTGTTGTATCTATATTTGAATCAAATGATATCAAAATTGGAAGATGATTACTATTATATGGATTTTGCAGAACTCTCCAGTTAATATCTGCAACTATATTCTCTGTCACAAGTGTTATGTCAGGGGCACTAGGATTTTCATTTGGTCTCGAGATATATGTGGGAGTGCCATCGTTTAGTATTGTTACATTTGACTCTTGAATATATCTGCACAGAGATTTCCCTGACATATCTGAACCATAACAACCCCACAATGGATGATGTGCGTTAATATCCCCTCCGATTATAATAGAACTATTTGCAGGAAGTTGTTGGAAGAGATTACACCAGAACGAATACAGTAATTTAGACGAAGGTGGATTATATATTGTAACAAATGTAGTACTATCTATTGTTACTCCAACTATTTGAATATTATCAGGCATATTCCTTAAATGTATTACTTCATACCTATAATTATTTTTAATCCCTATGGCCACTCCACCATATCCGTCATCTCTGTCGTGTCTTACCCAGTGGTATCCATAGGCTTTAATTTTTGATTCGGGTTTCAACCACGTTTCTTGAATTAATATAATGTCTGCTGGGTAAAAGTGAATAATGTTTTCTAGACTGTGTATATTTGGAATTATGCTTCTAATATTCCATTGTATAATTCTCTTTATCCTGCCTGGCATTCTGAGTGATGAATTAGATAATTTATTATACTTGATGCTACAACAGACCAATCCTGTTTCATTTTATGTGATGACGAGGTATTGGCGAAGTTGCATATTCCTGCTAGATACTTAGAAAAATGTTAAAAAAGGGTCATTCATTGATGATCCACAATCTGAACTCGCTTGCATTTTCTGCGATAGTGGAAGTAATTTGTCTCTTTGATCTAAAGCCGAGTTCATTGAACCACTCTGCTGCTTTTCTTTCCAATGTGGTTTCGTTTTGTCAGTTGTCACTGGTTTCTGTCTTTCTTTTTGTTCTCGATTTTGAGATGTTTCTGATGATTTTGGACGTTTTCCCTGAGATAACTTTGTTGTTTTCTGGTTACGATCCACTTGTTGAGCGTAATTAAAAGCTCTTTTGTTAGGCAGTTGGTGATGAAGCGTTTGATATTGGTTTTCTTGTTTATAAGTATTTGCATTAATATTATATTGGGTCTGTGTTGTTTCCTTGCATGTTGATGCGTAGGACATGTTGTATATTCTGTTCTCACTCGGTACTACTGATGTAGTATTTAAAGTAGTTTTGGAGTATTTTTTCACAGCTTCATGATAAGATAGGCCCTCAAGCGCCATAGTCTTAACTATATCCTTTTGTCGCTGTTTTTCTGGACAGTTCTTGTCTGTTGCCCAGTGTTCTTGTGAACAGTGAATGCATATGACATTATTATTACAGCTTGAGAATTCATGATTTTGCCCACAACGTTTACAATTCAATTTACTCTTACAGTTAGATTTGAAATGCCCATAATAGTAGCAGTTTGTGCATTGCTTTACCATGGGAATGTAATGCTCTACATCAATCTTTGAATAATATAAAGTTACATAAGCTGGTAAGGTTTGGGCATCAAATGTCAATATTATTGATCTCGTTGGCTCATTCCATTTTCGTCAATTTTGTATTTCATTATTCGTCTCACTTTGAGTACATTGAAAACATTAGGTTTTATGTTTTCTAATAACTCATCATCTGTAAATGAGGTGTCTATTCCCTTAATTACACCCATTCTCCTCACTTTATGTGCTGGCACATAAGCAAACCAGTTATTGTTCGTTAGAACTGGATGAGAGAGAAAGTTGTTAGCATTTTTCGCAGATCTGAATTCCAATTTCGCCAGATTTTTCCCCATGGTCTCAATTGTCTTTAGACCTTCGATTTTGGTTTCATGAAGTTTTTTCCCTAATTTTAGTATATGTAGCTGACCAATATTTCTTCTATTTGTTCCATTAATTTCATTTGCACTTCTTCCAAATACATCATAAGGCCCCAGTTGGGTATTTTTGTATGTAATTGTTTCATGATCTTTAGATATTTTAACTTGATGTGTATTTACTGTATCCTGTGACAGGTTTTTCTGAGAGACATCAGTTTTGTCTTGAGTAGCTACGCTAGCAGGAACCCAAACTTCCATACATTCCGAAGTGTCTGTGTCACTTACTTGGGTATTCATTTTGTTTAATGGCGTCGAGCCATATTAAACACTTATATCATATTAATCACTTTATCTTCACTTAATCTATCAACTCACTTCGTTCACACAATTATTATATTATATATTACTCTCAGTTTATACGAATATAATCCTAACTTAAATCACAAAGCACAAGAAACACTAGTAGATTCTCTATCCACTCGAAATTCCTAACACAAACTCAACGAAAAATCTTGCAAACTCCTTCCAAAGACATCTCGCTGTTCCTTTTTCATATTCAATTCACATGCAAGAAAGAAGACAAATTTATGGGAAATGATTACTGGTGCAAAGAGTTAACCATAAAGGTGAAGCAATAAGTAAAAAAGAAAGAGCATTGGGTTTAAAGTGAGACGTCATTTGAGGCAGCTCATCCCATACTATAAATTGGCCATTGTTTTACCTTACGTAATGAATCCTGTAACAACGCTGGATTTTCGTGTGGATTATTTTACTTCTATGAGTTTGCAATGCTTTCTGCATGCAGGTGGTTTTGTTTACAGAAGGTCTCAGGGTTTGTGATTTGAACTTTAGCGCTCTAGTATTAGAGTATTGTTTAGGTTTGAGCTACTCCACCTACTACTATACATTTACAAGAAGCGAAACATTATTGAAAACTTGCAGCTTTCAAATTCGGTGGTTTGTTACGTACAGTGGGATCCATGAGAATTACCGTGCAAATTGTCCATGACTATTTTCATCAATTTTTCTCTTGCATCCTGTGTTTTTAAGCGATGGATTTTTATGTATGCTGATGAAGAAGTTGTCAACAGTTTGTTTTGAGTTTTCTTTTAATTCTTGAAGCTGTTATTGGGTCAAATAAAGTGCACGAACATGGTGATGGACAATTTGCAAGGTAATACTCATGGATCCCACTGTACCCAATAGGACCAAATAATGTAAATAGTTTGCAAAAGCGGAATAGAGATGGCAGCACCAGGCGTGCAAGACTAAGAATTAGCATAATATATGTGAATAACCTTATAAATAAGAACAAAGCAAATTGGAAAGATGAAAAACAATAGAATCTACTATAAGAAGACAAAGAATAAATATAAAAGAAATAAATTAATATATATATTCGATAAATCAAATCAGTGATCATAACTAACTAACTAACTCTCTAGCCTTCTTAAACCTGAAGGTTCATGGCTGCAGCAACTCAGGCCTTCCATCTGTCCCTATATTGAGCAAGATCTATATACTTTTTTCCATCCCTACCGATTTCCCTTAGGTCCATCTCGACGTTGTCCCTCCATCTTCGTCTTGGCCTTCCTACTGGTCTCTTACCATCAGGTTTCCCAACAAGAATCCTGTAAACTCCTCTTTCCTCTCCCATTCGTGCCACATGGCCTGCCCACCTAAGTCTTCTTGATTTAATTATTCTAATAATATCTGGACATGAATACAAATTATGTAGTTCTAAATTATGTAACCTTCTCCACTCACCTGTCTCCTCATCCCTTTTAGGTCCAAATATTTTCCTAAGGACCTTATTTTCAAATACTCTCAATTTATGTTCCTCTTTCAATGTAAGGGACCAAGTTTCACACCCATATAATACTACAGGCAAAATTACCGTTTTGTATATTTTAACTTTTAGTTTCTTAGATATTAAACGAGAAGACAAAAGTTTATGAAGAGAGAAGTAACATGCATTTCCTGAATTAAGCCTACTTTTTATTTCCTCTTTAATATAATTTTCATTTGTTAATATTACTCCTAAGTATTTGAATTTGGAAACTGGTTCAAACGAGTTGTTATCAATAATTAGATTTTGATTATTACCTAACACTTGGTTTCGGTCTGTAAGCATATATTTAGTTTTCTCTTTGTTAACTTCCAAACCTATCTCTTTAGCAGTTTTGAAAAATATTTTAGCATTATTCTTAATTGTATTCACATCATCCCCCAGTAAGTCTACATCATCTGCATATGCTAACAACTGAGTCACACCATTTAATTTTAGTCCTTCTTTAGTTTCTCTTACCTTCCTTACAGCATATTCTAAGGCAAAATTAAAGAGCAATGGAGATAATGCATCTCCTTGTTTTAACCCATCATGAATTGTAAATTTGTCAGACATATTAATACCCACACGAATTTTACTTTCTGTTTCACTGGTGCATATTTTTATCATACTAACAAGCTTCTTAGGTATTCCAAACTCTACTAATATATTATATAATTTATCTCTTTTGACAGAATCATATGCTTTTTTGAAATCAATGAATAGCTGATGGACATTTTGATTATATTCCCACTTTTTTCAAGTGTCTGTCTGATGTGAAAAATTTGATCTGTAGTTGATCTGTTGCGTTTAAATCCACATTGATAATCACCTATAATTTCATTAGCATATGGGGTTAGTCGTGTTAAAATAATGTTAGATAACATTTTATATGTTGTTGAGAGTAGAGAAATTCCACGGTAATTATTGCAGTTCATTTTATCACCTTTTTTAAACACAGGAACAATTAGGGATTCTTTCCCCTGTTGAGGGATTTCTTCTTTATTCCATATTAAACAAATTAATTTATGAATTTGACATATTAATGAATTTCCACCATATTTAATTAACTCAGCTGGTATTAAATCAATGCCAGGTGCTTTGCTATTCTTTAGCCTTTTAATAGCATCTTTAACTTCAGTCAAGTTAGGTTCTGGAACTAAAGGTTCTGCTGTGTGCACTTCATTCACTTCTGATTTATCTCCTACTTGGACATTTAAAAGGTCATTAAAGTAGTTCTTCCATCTATTTAGAATATCGCTTGGGTCAGCAAGAAAATCACCGTCTTTATCTTTTATCAAGTTTACTTTAGGTTGCCACCCCTTTCTAAACTCATTTACACCTTTATATAAATCTCTGATATTTTTATTTTTGCTGTTTGTTTCAATTTCGTTAATTTTGCTTTTCAAGTAATCTCTTTTTTTACTTCTAAACGTGCGGTTAACTTCTCGCTTTATTCTATTATAATTGTTTAGATTTGTATCATCAGAGTTATTTAACCACCTAAGTCTAGCCTGATTTCTTATTTCTATTAGATTATGACATTCATTATCAAACCATGGCTTACTTTTTCTCGGTTTATGGTATCCTATACTTTCTTTAGCTGCTGATTCTATTGCATTACGTATGTGCTCCCAATTCTTATTTACGTCTCTTTCATTTATATTCTCATCATCATTTAAATCCTGCAAAACATCAAATCTATTTGACAGTTTAATTTGGTAATCTTTCTTAATTCTTTCATCAGTAAACTTTCCTGTATCAAATTTTAGAACTTTTAGATTTTGTTGCTTATGGTTTATCACTGAGAGTCTTTCTCTTAATTTAGCAATTACTAAATAATGGTCACTGGCACAGTCAGCACCTCTATGTGTACGAACGTCAATTATACTAGTATGCCTTCTCTTATCAATGAGAATATGATCTATCTGATTATGAGTTTTACCATCTGGAGAAGACCAGGTATATTTATGGATATCTTTATGTTTAAAAGTAGTACTTTTCACAATTAAATTCTTTGAGGTTGCAAAAGTAATCAATCTTATACCATTATCATTACTTAATTCATGAAGACTTTCTTTACCAATTGTGGGTTTAAATGTCTCTTCTTTGCCAATCTGTGCATTACAGTCACCTAACAGAATTTTCATATCATACTGAGAAAATTTATCAAAGACCTGTTCTAACTCTGTATAAAAATCATCTTTAGTATTATCATATTTATCTTCCGTTGGTGCATGTATGTTTATTAAAACAATTTTACACCACCTACCCTGTAAAACTGCATATGATATCCTATCATTAATAAATTCTACTGTTTTAAGAGCCGAGATAATTCTATTATTTAGGAAAAAGCCTGTTCCAAAATTATGATTTTGAGTACCAGCATAGAAAAAAGTATAATTTTTAGTTTTACAATTCCCTTCTCCTGGCCACCTAACTTCCTGAACAGCTACTACATCTAATTTATACTTAACTATCTCATTAACTGTACACTGAAATGCCCCAGGCCGGTAAAGGCTCAGAACATTCCACGTGCCTAATTTAATATCCTTATTCCTAACGTAGATCTTATCCTTAGTCCTTAGTCCAGGGACCTCCCAAAGTAGTCCCCACCCGGAGATCCGAACGGGGGACTATTTTACCTCCGGAATATTTTACCTTGGGAACATCCATGGCCTTATATTGCTGATTCTTGACATGGCTTTTTACAGTGCAGAGTTGTCAGCTCTACGCCTAACCCCCAATATGAATGGAGGAACTACTACAGAAGACAAACACAAACACATTAGACAGCACAACTACTACACAAGACACACACAAACACATCACAACTATAACACAATATAAACACAAACACACCACAACTACTACACAAGACAAACACAAACAAATTAGACAGCACGACTACTACGCAAAACAAACATACTAGACAGCACAACTACTACACAAACATACTAGACAGCACAACTACTACACAAACATACTAGACAGCACAACTACTACACAAACATACTAGACAGCACAACTACTACACAAACATACTAGACAGCACAACTACAACACAAGACACATACATACACACCACCGATACTACACAAGACAAATAGTAACACATTAGACAGCATAACCACTACACAAGACAAACCCAAACACACTACACAGCACAACTACTGCACAATACACCCAAAGACATAACAACCTCTACACAAGAAAAAAACATAAACGCACAACTACTACTACATTTTAGTGCTAAGCACAGGGGAGCAATTAATTGTTGACATTCAAAATGTATACATTCGTTTCTTCGATGAACATTTTTTCTTTTATTTATTTGAAATATATCATATATCAGTGATCATATGCAAGTTAAAACGAAAATGAAAGAAGTCAAAGCACTGACACAAGTTTGTGTCTTTGAACAGATATTGCATCTGTCTGATTGATTTACCATTCCCATAGCGGGAATTTAGTTTACATCATTGGCGGCGCGTTCCAGTCGACGCCCCACAGCAATTTTGGTTGCGCGTTTCAACCGTAACACCTACTTGGATGCGCGTGTCAATCGCTTGGCACCAAGTATACACTCTGTTGTACCCAGTTAGTGTTGGCGCGTTCCAATCGCAGCCGCAAGGGAGGAGATTAGTATATTTCCTAAAGCTTAAGGGAAAAAGCTGGAAAAGGATATATGAATTCATAAATCGTCAAAAATCTGAAATAGAAGGAAGTCCAGATCCAGACCATCCATTAAGAAGGAAGTCCAGATCCAGATCTGTCCATTAACAAGGAAGCTCACGTAGGAAATCCAGAAGGAAGTCCAGACCTGTCCATTAAGAAGGATGTCCAGATCCAGATCTGCAGACCCAGACCATCCATTAAGAAGGAAGTCCAGATAGAAGAATATACAAATCAAGAAAAGAAATAATAAAAGACATATAAATATAAAACTTGACTAAACAAGAATTACAGACGAACGTACCTTATCATGTAAATATTCTTATTCCATGTATCCTTGTTTATATAATACATTCGTTTAAACATCTCCATTGGAAGGCATTCTGTCTGGTTTCGTGTCTACAAAGAACCCTACCCTGTAGATATTCTAGCTGAGGTTTAAGATTAATTTACCTTGCACCAAATAGAGGTAGCAAGTTGTCAAATTTAGCTCTTTGTAACCTTCGAAACAAATTGGAAAAAAAGCGTCTACAGACTGAACAATCGTATGATAATACTCGTACATAGCTACTTTTGTATTTTTTGTACAGTGTCTCTCAAAAGTCTTAGGACAACGACATTATAAAGTAGGCAACCCAATTTACACAAGGTGTTGATGGGTTGCGTGTAAAGGTAGGCTCAATTTCAGGGTGGCAACATGCACAATAGATATTTATGAAATTCGCGAAAGAAATAAAAACAAATATTATTGTATAAAATTATAAAACTATCACTATTATATCGCAAATGACAAAATTATTTCTGAAAGAAAAATAATAGGATTTCTACTATTTCATGGCTGACGGGTCTACAGAAAGATGACAAAGGAGAGGAGAAAGAGAAAGCGAAAGGATAATAAGAAAAGTAGAGGTGAGAAAAATAGAGGATAGAAGAGGAGAGGAGAAGTAGTGAGAAGAAAGGAAAAAGATTCGAGGAGAGATGAGGAAAATGGAGTAAAGAAGAGAAGAGAGGTGGAAAACGAGATTAGTGGAGAGGAGGGGAGTGGAGAGTAGAGTAAAAGAGAGAAAAAGAGAAGAACCAAAAAAAGAGGAGAAGAGTGCAGTGGAGTCGGAAAAAGAAGACAGTAGAGGAGATAAGAGGAGTGGAGAAGAGTGGGAAGGAGACAAGATGCGAGGAAAGTAGGGAAGGTGATATGAGATAAAAGCAGAGGAGAAGAAGGGGAAAGAAGAAGGAGAAAGAGAAGAGAAGAACAGAAGGGACTGGAGACGAGAGGAGAGAAGAGGTAGTTGCAGAAAATATCGTCTGGGTGTCAAAAATTGATGCATTGATCAAATTATCGACATGAAACATTCCAATAACATTTTGAAATGTATTGGAGAATTTATTAGATCGGTGCGAAATGCTTTTTGGCTGAGTACAGAGCAAGAAAAAATCTTCCACGTAAGATCTTTGATTTTTACCTGCGATTATATAACTAAAAGCATGAATGTAATTTTAGTATTTATTAGAAGTATCCAATTTTTCTCCATTTCTCTGTTCGTTGAAATGCAGATTTTGTAATGTAATACTTCCCCTCCCCCATCGTTAAATCCAAACTGAATCATTCCGTTTCACATTGCAGGACGATGTTCTCTTCCTGTGATACTGCAACAGACGAAATGCGTGTTTACTGACGCAGTCTAGTGTCCAGAACAGTCTTATGAAATGTATTTGCTATTGCGTAAGGTAACACGAAATAATTACACCGCTTGCGAACTGCCAAATGTGCGAAACGTTATACGTAAACAGGCGGAAAATTGTATTCATAAAATCACATCACATTTGACAGTGTTAGTCAAGAGGTAGAAGAAGCTGACCAATGTGAAATGTAGATGCAGACTGTGCTGGACACGAGACACGAGACACATCACAGGAAGAGAACATCGTCCTGCAATGTTCAAGCCTCTAGATATTTTCCATTAATAATGTATAATCACAATAATAAGTTAGAAGAAATAACTCTCATTTTCGCAACTACCACTATTCTAGTTTTTCTTCATCACTTCGAAAATTATTTCTCGAAGATAGCTGCTATACTACATGAATGCAATTCAAAACAAGTAACAGTTCAACTACATGTATACCCAACGACAGTTACAATATTGGAGGGATAGAATACTTAAAAATTGTAATTACAACGGAAGGAAAAGGCTTGGTATAGTGGTTAGAGTTCTCAATTGGGCTGCTAGTGGTCCCAGGTTCGATTCTCCTTACGAGGTGTTCTCTTCTTTTTAATTCTCTTTTTATTAATAAAGATCATGGTGACATTATTTGTAGTAGCAGAGTAAAGTGTTGAAGATTAGGTACACGCAGAGACGATTCCACGCAGGTAAAACAGCGATAACGAACAATCAGGTGAGGCCAGACCGGCAAGGTAGCTCAGTGGAGTCGACCTCCGTGGCGGAGTGGTTAACAGAGCCCGATACAACGTCAGGGGTTCCGGGTTCGAGTCCCGGGTAAGGCATGGGTATTTGTGTTTGTCCAGATGATAAGAAACTGAGAAACTAAAAATTGAAAAGTGTAAAAGTGAGAAAAAGTGTGGATGGTGGGGATACCTCCGTGTAGGGGGTATTTCCTTATATATATATATATATATATATAAGTGGTTAGAGCAATGGCTAGTGGTTAGAGTATGCCAGAGACCCGGGTTCGAGTCCTGGTTGAGGCTGCATTTCTCGCTGAAAATGTCTACAGAGTAAAGTGGTTACATTCAAAGGGATATTTTCATGTATAAGATCGTGAATTATGATACTCTAACTATAATTGTGTACTGATTCAAAGACAGACAAATATTAATGAAATAACTATTTATATTTGTAGAAATTCAGGACATACTAATTTTACCCGTTTTCCCACTCGAGTTTAATGCAAGGATACCTCCACAAATATCGACTGAAAAGATTTCATCATGTACAATTCTCCAATAAAGGTTTTCGCCGATTCGTACTACGCGTTAATTCGTTTTCTTTGTTACAAACAAGTATTCTTTGCACATTACATGTGGGAGGAGAGTTATATCTACATTTTACATTGGGCAACTCCTTCTAGGTGCTTTCAGAAGCGAAAGCTTGTGGGGTAGTGGTTACCATTAAGGAATGTCAACCTGATGGTCGTAGGTTCAAACCTCTCCGGTGGCAGAAAATTTTCTTAAGTTTTGGACATATACCATTGTGTTCATTGTCCACGCCGCAGTGTGAACTGAATGATTCAGTTTGGATTTAACGATGGGGGGAGGGGAAGTATTAAATTACAAAATCTGCATTTCAACGAACAGGGAAATGGAGAAAAATTGGATAATTGTAATAAATATTAAAATTACATTCATGCTTTTAGTGATATAATTGCAGGTAAAATAAAAAATCTTACGTGCAAGATTTTTTTCTTGCTCTATACTCAGCCAAAAGGCATTTCGTACCGATCTAATACATTCTCCAATACATTTCAAAATGTTATTGGTATGTTGCTTGTCGATAATTTGATCAATGCATCAATTTTTGACACCGAGACGATATTTTCTGCAAATACCTCTTCTTTCCTCTCGTCTCCAGTCCCTTCTGTTCTTCTCTTCTCTTTCTCCTTCTTTCTTCTTCTTCTCCTCTGCTTTTATCTCATATCGCCTTACCTACTTTTCTCGCATCTTGTCTCCATCCCACTCTTCTCCACTCCTCTTCTCTCCTCTCCTGTCTCCTTTTTCCGACTCCACTGCACTCTTCTCTTCTTTTCGTTCTTCTCTTTTTCTTTCTTTACTCTACTCTCCACTCCCCTCTTCTCCTCCTCTCCTCTCCAAACTCCTCTTCTCTCATCTCGTTTTCTTCCTTGTATCTCCTTTTGCTCCATTTTCATCTCTCCAAGAATCTTTTTCCTTTCTCCTCATTACTTCTATTATCTACTTCTGTCCTCTATTTTCTTCTCTCCTTTAATTTTCCTCTTCCCCTTTCTCTTTTGTCCCCTTCCGTTTCCTCTCTCCTATTTTCTTTGTGTAGACTCATCAACAATGAAGTACTAGAAAATCGATTTTCTTTCTTTCAGAGAGTATTTCTCATTTGAAACAAATGTAATACGGACATTTTTCTAGTTTTATATAATAATACTTAGATTTATTTCTTTTGCGTATTTCATAAATATCTATTGTGCATGTAGCAACCCTGAAATTGAGCCTAACTCTACACGCAACCCACCAACGCCTTGTGCAAATTGGGTTGCCTAGTTAAAAATGGCGTTGTTCTAAAACTTTTGAGAGACACTGTACAAGGAAACATATTGTGTAACTCGCTACGTACAGGAAAGTAGCTTTCTTGTCCACCGATGCCAAGTTTCTAGGAGCTTTTCCTAAACCTAAAAGCGAAACAAAACTATATAACCAGAAGGCGAAGGGGGGATGGGGGGCTTCCAGCATCTTTCGATTAATAACAGTTCCCCTATTTCTTTTTTTCTCTTCAGCCTGTCTTTCGACTTGCCAGTCAATTTTAGTGGAACGTCATCACTAAGCATCTCATTGATTAGAAAATATGACATCACATGAGCTACAAATTTTCTTCATGTTTCAGAGATCGAAAATGTAGGAAAAAGGATCAAGATAGGAAAAATTACCGAAATACAGGGAGGGCACAAAGTCGCTTTCCCCAAACAAGTATTTTTTTTCATTTATTGGGGAAAGCGACTTTGTGCCCACCCTGTATGTTGTTTTATGTAAAGTATATTATCAAATATGTAATATCCTGGCAAATATGTTAAAATATGTAACAAAACTTATGCAAAATAATGTCAGTTATAGTCCCGGGTTCGATACCCGGTGGAGGCACATGGCGCAGTGGTTCGGATCCCAGATTAAACTGTAGGTCTAGACCCGATTAGCCTTACTGTGCATAAAGTGGACTTAAAACAACAATTCAATCAATCAATCAATCATGTCAGTTGTATAATTCGTTGACATTTTCCTGTTCGAGGTGTGTCTGGAAAGGAATAGAATATGTAATTAAATTACATACAAATCCGGGCTCTAGAGATCAGAGATGACTTCTATAGAATTGGTCCGGGGAAACATGTGGGGGTAAGTGAAAGGCGGGAAGTGTGAAACATATATTTTAAATTTTAAGGGAGAGATTGGGGGTAATCTAGCCTTTGACTTTCTCCTTACTCCTTGTATGATATGCAGCAAGGCGAAAAGGTTGAATCTTTTTGCAAACATGAACCATGTTTGTGCATACTACTTGAACTTAGGCTTTTTTCTGGAATATGAATCACCAACCACGCCCTTTGTGGGAAACATACACCATTGAGCGGAGCAAAAATTAAGCAAAATTATTGTCTCTTGACACCTCGTTCGAGGCTAAAGTTAGCCTGGCATCCAATTTTCATGCAATGATGCAACCAATAGAAACCCAAGAATTTTATAGCTCAGAGTAAATACGGTGAGATTTACACTCTGCTGTAACCTAGCACTGTGAATGATAAATAAGCAATAAAAACTAGATGCAATTGTTCCTGTCTACTTGTAACAGAGCAAGACCGTGTAAATCTGGAACTTCAGATTTTTTTATGTTGCTATTCTACATTTAGAGTAATCTATATGGGCTCAAATGATAAATTAATGGAATATATTAAAGAATAACCAGTTACATCCATGCCTTTTCCTGGATTCAAACCTGGCCTATGGTATGTTATTAGCAGGGAACGGATTTATATGTATTAAAGTAGTGTAAGATATGAAAATATATTAAGTTAATTTAATCAAAATATGAAATTAAATATGACAATTTTCATTAAACAACCTGCACACCTAGATGAATAAAATATATTAGCATTACATGACATTAACTGTAATGCAAAATTCAAACACAAAAAATGGAATACCAAACTTTCTAAGTGCTGAATAGTGAATCTCCTATTGTCCCTGAAGAGAGATTTATATTGACTGAAACTGCATTCAATATAACATGAAACAATGGGAGTATATTTACGTGTTCCGTGATGAACATGTAGTGCTCTACCAAGTTATGCCCAGCTTGTCATGGGTCATCTGGGAAGGATTCTGTTGTTGGCAAGAATGTTAAAATGACAAATGCATTGTCTATAGTCAAGATTCCAAATAAACATGGTACAAAACAAACAAAATACACATTAATTGTAAACCTTTGGTATTTAATAGGGTTGAGCCGATACTCTTACCGATTTACACCTATGCAATAATTAAAATTAGTTCAAAATATTGATCAATATTGGTTTGTAAATATTATTTTCCACTTAGGATATGCAACATTCACCAAGAAATTAGAATATTCAGAAATACATAAGAATATTAAGAGATATATTCTGTAATCAAAAAATACAATTTTTCGTGCAAAATTTGTGCAAAAAAGAAATTTTGAATTTTGCATAATTTCCAGGATAATTAGACCCTGTGAAAGCGTAGTTTGGCATTTCTGTGCCGGAAAGGTATCGGTAGATGAATTCCAACCAATACCTTCCAATACCGATACCTATACATCGGCTCAGCCCTAGTATTTAACACAAGAAAGAGAATGTAGTATTAGCATGAAAATGGAATATATGTGAACATATGAAAATATGGACATTATATGTAAAAATAACTAAAATATGCAAAATATGTGCTAAAAGATAATAGGATGTAAAAATATGGATAATAAAACAGCATTTTTGGAGCTTGCATACCACAATTCGCAAAGAAAAAAGAAAATAACAGATTTTCGCATAGTATGAAGATATTTATTTAAGCCGTTCTCTGGTTATTAGTTATCACTGCAAGATCCACGATCAACACTTGTGAGGGTCAAAATTTAGACGGGAGTATATAATCCTTTCTGTCTTACATTTACATAGTTTTAAATAAAGTTACATAATACAATAAATAGCAATCCAACTTGTGTTTGCGGTTTATAAATTAGCCCATCTTTGGTAAAATAAAGTTTCTGTCTCTAAGGTCTAATCCCAAGTAAAGCATGGATGCTGATTATATTTCTATCATTACTAGGCCTACAATTGATCCAATTCTCAATAGAACCCTAACAGTTGAATTATGATGTAAAACGAAAGAAAGTTTCAGGATTACATGAGAACCTCATAGTCAGCATCAATCTTGGACGACCTGCAAAGAAAGACGCATAGAACATTGTAGTCGCCATAGCACGCACTGACACACGCAGAATTTTTATTCGGGAGGGGCTGTAATTGTAAAGGTGGGTAGTACATGGCTTCGTTTTGTGGGGGGATACATAATAAAATATTTCGTATATTTGGAGCTTTTCGATAGATTAAAATTGTACAGAAAGTCAAAATGGTAATCGGGAGTCACTTTAAAGGGGGTTTACATCTACACATTTTTATTTTTAAAAAGTTCTTAAAAGATATTCATTTGAAAATGTTGATTTTCTCAAAATTTCGGGAGGGGCTGCAGCCTCATCAGCCCCCTCTGCGTACGCGCTCTCCCTCATCGTCCTCCCCGTTGTACGTTATTCACTACAACTGCGCAACTTGATAACAAGAGCAAGTGATGTTTGATTTGATTTGTGTTAATTAGCGTCCTTTTCCGACACTTCGCTAATCGCGACAACGAGGATGAATGATATGATGAAATTAATGAAGAGAGACTCACGAGGAATACACATGCCCCGGCCAGGATTCGAACCCGGGATCCTTGTCGTAGCGCGCTGTGTTATCCACTAAGCCACGGAGGCCGCCAGTGATGTGCGTCTACAACGGTAGTTACTTTCTACCGGTATACCATGTATATTAAGTGATACGCGTACACAATGTATGTAAACATGCAACCAGCGTAGGATTGACAGGTGTATTTTCTGGTTTCAGTTGTTGAAGATTGAGAATATTTTCTCTTACTGATCTTTACAATTACGAACATTTTCTTTGCTACGTAGCAAATACAATTTATAAACTATACTCGCGACTGATGAAAATTACATTACTTTTGCCTCACGATTGTAGAGGGTTTTCTTGTCCGAATGTTCCTTTTCTCACCCAATAGTTGATGTTTGAAAGAGAATGCGAGAAGTGATTGTTGTAACCAAATAGGAATGTTTTCAGCTGAAAATTAATCATTTGTAAAATGACACTTTCCTTCAAATGAGAGTTTTACAATAATTTTAGTATAGTTGACATTGTCTACCGTCTACGTATGGCCTATCAAGTACATGGTTAAATTTCTTTAAAAAGAGTTTCTTTTGGGGGGCGGGTTGGCGAGTACTGTATTCATTGGTCCACACCAATTACTGGAAAAAGCATTTTCATGTCTTCTGGTGTAGCGTAACGTTTGTTCCTTTAGTCTGAGTAACAGTCAAAGATAAATTTAAAATTCAGTAGTGGGTCTAACATTCACCACTACAAACCAAGACAAGTGCGGTAAATTTTATTTTGGGGGAGAGAAGAGTTGAAAGGATTCGGATATGTAAGGTGTTTTTGCATGCTTCCAATTTTATATGTATTTGTGAATTTCTTGAAACAAATGTTGAAAGGGGAGAGAACAGGAAACTCACCTTCCCCGTTTTGAGATAGTGCCTTTCTTTTTACATTTTTCACCTCTCGGAGCGCGTACTATAAACTATTTATTAAAACATATAAGGGGAGTACAGTATTACATAACATCTTCAATGTATAATTTACAGAATTACAGGTACTGTATGTATAAAGACAATAATTTACATTTTTTGAAAAAAATATAATACCCTATTACAGAATTATCTTTGACAGAATTTTATTCATTATCCTTTTAAGATACACAGATCAACAAAAGAAACTACATTTCCTTTAATTTAGTAATAACATGTCGTATATTATGCATATAAAATATTACGTGTCTATCTTGCACCGAAAATTTATTTGAAGTTTGTGCTGCTGCCTTGAACGAAAATGAATGCTTACTTCACCAGTTAACACAATTCAATTATTTACCCTGAAACTTTTCTTTTTTGCAGTGTGGTTATCGCTGCCCATATAATTATATTGCCTTGGTGGAAATGTTTAATTACAATATCATATATTAATGACAGTTACAAAAACTTAACATCATGGGCCACATGGCAGTACTTATTTCACTTAGTAAAATAAATTAATTCATAATACATTTTCGAAATGTAGTCCGTAGATTCACAAGACTACATTTTTTCTTTTAATTCAGAACCATACATGCGAGGTATAAAAATTGTCTTACAAATTACGATAAATTTCAAAAGTAATTAAAACGTTTTGACAGTATGTCATATTTCAGTATTTTTGCAATGTACGAGTTAAGGAAACATAGGTAAAGAAAACTCAAACCTGGCGACTTTTAATGTGCGCCACTAACTTTTGACTTACAAGCTCATGTGAAATGACAATTGACAGAGATAAAACATTTAAATACATTTACTATATATATTTTTTTCTTTTTTGTGAGAGACTTCACAAGTTATGCTTATGCAACGAAAACACTCAGTGGAGCCAATTTATATGGGCCTGTCGGGCTCGAACCCACCCAATAATTTACCTGCTGTTATATTTACTTTAGAAATAAAGTCCCAGCGCTTAGGAAAACAAAATGTTCCACCATTCTCATAACTTATTTACTGACTTAACAGAATATTTCATAACAATTTGTTACATCCGCAATATGACACTTTTTGTGTAATATTATTTATATTATCCGTATTCACATCGTTGTGGGGAAAGTAAGTGTGAATCAAAGCTTTTAACCAGGTAGGCTAAAAATGAAAGAAACAGATTTGTCATTATTTCCCAAGATGAGGCACTCAAAAAGCAGTTATCTTCGAACAGACACTATAAAATCCACGTTTTCCTCTCACAAATGGCCTAAAACTGTTTTTAAACGTGAAATCCTACATTTTTTTTGCCCAAGGGAAAAAAAAGTCACTTTACAGCAAATCGTCAGCCTATTTACGGCATATATTATTGTGTGAAATTACAAAACAAACCTCCGAGTTTGTCTTTCAAAAGTTGGCGCCACTGAAAACACTCATGTTTATGTGTAACGATTTATATTGCTTAGACGTCATATCAATGCTTACATATAAGTACATTATTTCGTGACAGTGATCAATATAATACAAATGGATTTGCAGATCATAACAGGAAAACTTAAAACCAAGTAGCAATTATTGGAAATTAAGTTTTGCAAGAACTGTGCAACAATAATAATGTGTAAAATTGATTTCACCACATCCAGAATTGAAAAAAAAACAACTATCAGTGGGACATTCATGAATTATTTAGGCCTACTTACTGTAATCTTCACACACGAACTTAAGAGAAACTAAAAATGAAACGAGCTCTAAATAAACTGGCAATTATCTTCCTGTTATTTACAAAAATTTGGAATCATTCGCTCCCGTATGATTTATTTGCTTGTAGATTACTATTTACAATTTAGCCTAGAACTATGGGTCCGGTTCCAATTAGTAGACTGCAATATTAAAGACAGGGTCATGTTTTGGGCCCAGGCACAATACGTGGGGGGGGGGGGGCGAAGGCCATGGGCATCCGGAAGGAGGAGCAAGGGGGGCCGTGGCCAACCTGGAAAATGAAAGTCAACCTAAAATTATATTTTTCACACACATAATTTCATTTCAGTCACAATAATGTGTGTTAATTATTGCATGAATATGATAAATTCAAATTTAAGCAATGTTTTTTTTAGGGAACAACACTATTATTGGGGAAAATGTGCCTGGTTTGCCCCCTGAAAAAATACCTTCCTTGCCCCTCCCTGGAAACAATCCTGCGAACGTCCATCGCTAAGGCAAATACTCTTTTAAGCAATATGGAAACATCCTGGAGTACAACCTAGGTTATTGTTTTATAATTGTTATTACTATTCACATTATTATTATTATTGTATTTCGTATTTGTAAAACTTTGCTTGTTCACCCATTTATGTTACTCGTGGCGTCCCTCACATATAAAAATGCTGCCTCTCACGGTTTTTTCTGGGTATTGTGAATGTTACACTAGTAAGAGAAATTAATGACCTTGTCTAGAATCACTATCAGATTTACGTGCATAAAAAAATTCCAACAATTTCCGTAACTGGAGAAATAGATATTTTTCCTGTTTTGTAATTTTTTATATATATGTAGCCTATATCTCACTTAACATAGGCCTAATGCTATTCTTTTAAAAAAAAACATTTCAGGATATCTGATATTTGACCAACAATTTGTAGCATTCATTTCTCATTCGAGAGTCAAGTTATCTATAACGTGGCTGTTTAATGGAGCGACAGGTGTATGCTTTATGCTCAGTAAATATCGCCGATGAGATAAAGTCAAGAATATTAATGTAATAGTAATGTTCATTCCAAAATGGGTATACATCTCTGGGTCACCCGTTACTAGGTATATATACAAATATGACAATACATATTAATTTGAATCAATGTAAAAACTTGTACGAAAGGTTAAGACAACAGAGAAACAAAAAATATATATATCATAATTACAAATGAACATACTGTACATGTTAGTACAAAAATTACGATATGGTTAAATGCCCATTACCAGTCCTCTGTTAGCCTTCTTGTTCTAGTTTGGTCAAATCCAGTTTTGGAGCCCGATCGCTTTCGATGTTCAGCAGCGTCAGTCCACTCAATCTCACTCTTGTCATTGTGCTTTTCAAGTAATTTTTGATCAATTTTAACTTGGAAAACATCTCAGTTGATGATGACGTCATAGATAGGGTCAAATACAGCACATAATCAGTGCATACGTCAGGAATGTTACTAACCAGAATTTTGTTTTCTATCAAAACGAATTCTGCAACTTCGCTATGTTCGACATGTTTATTCTTTTGATTTTAGTTGGCTCTACATTCCGAAAACAAACAATTTCTGTAGCTACAGTGCAAGATACATATTCATATTTTTCCCAGAAATTAGTACCGGATTTCACTGTCTGTCGGTGTGTTTCGTTTGGACGGAGTGGAGTGGCTTAAAAAGGTAAAGCTTTCTTCGACTTGTTTCATACTCTGAAATTTATTGTTTTATTGATTTACTAGAATATCTAAAGCAAGGTAAAAAGGGTGCCTGTCATCTACCCTTCGGCGACGTAATCAATTAAATGAACTATTCCGCTAATGAAGGTTTTCTTCTAATCTGGTAATTCACTTTCTACTTTTCTAGTGATTAACATTTTCTGTTTGCAGTTCTAGGGGCATAAAATATGTCTGGCTGAAAATATATTTTAATGACGAAAGGAAAACTTTTGTGAACTATCGCTCTTTCTTAATTTACATTATCTCTGCGGGGGTTGTGGGGGTGTTATTTACGCCCCTGCCTTTGTTAAGAGTCACGTTGGTCCAGTTGGTAGGGTTTCGGACTGGATGGTCTATTTCGATTTCAGGTGGAGACTCTCAGGTTAAACTAATTCTCTAATCAATGGGTATCTGAAGACACCCTTAACGGTGTCTGTAACTGTAGCCGAAGCGTTGTGCTGATCACAGTACCTCTATTATGACCGAAGTGCGCAATGTGTGGGCCCCAACCTCCAAACCCTCTATGTGCCTTCATGGCACGCTGCAAAGCAGAAGAGAGCTTCAACTGTTTACACTATTACAGTCACTCTAGTGCCCTTATTTTTCTTGTAGATTTTGTATTTCGTTTCACTTTAATTTGGACTGGACCTACAGTTTAAAGTGGGATCCGTGTGCCTACTCCAGGAACCAGAGACTCTGATTGCATGGCGGCGACATTACCACCACGCAATCGGGAAGGCCCCTCTCCCTTTCTCTCCCTTTCTCTCTCTCTGTCTCTCTAGTAGCTTTATGTATTTTTTGAATTGTACACATGAAACATATTTTCAACATCATTAGTTCAGCATATGAAGTACATAAAAGTATGTAATATTAGTCGCAAAACTACTTTCATAATCTGGACTTCATGTTGTAGCATATTTCTAAACTCTGAGTTATCAAAATTGTTATACTTTTGACCATTATGTAAAGTGCATTTAGATCGACCAGCAATTGTGGACAGCATGAAGGGGTGGGGAAGCAAAACAAGATTAATTTCTCTCGGTAATTATGTTACATATATAACAGAATACCTTTACGGGGAATAGTGTGGCAGTTTCGGCATTACTGCAGTGGCTTAGGGACAGCGACATTTTAAACTTTGCCTTTATTGAAGTAGAGGCAGTAGAAAACCACAGCCATAAAAGTGTGTTGTGTTAACCGCTAGACAACTTATCCATTTTATCAAGGGCGTTGAGACAGACAATTGAGTATATATCACACACACCGCACTCACCTTGGATATCCCATTTCCAGACAAACGCAACTAACGACTAAACATGACTCAACATGATCAAACTACAGCACAGACACTTACCCACCCACTACAAGTATAATCTGCTACGTTGCACTGTCTTGATACACTCTGATCGATGTCCAATTGTCTGTAAAAGCTTTCGCTCGAAGAACACCTTGCTGTTGCAGAGATAGGAGCTTGTCTTCGCATGGCGTCTCTTAGTTCGTCCATAAAGAGAGCAACTCCATGACAGTTTAGTAACAATACTGTCGACGGATAGCTCTCTTGATAGCGCGAACTCTATCAGCTTCTTCCGTTCCCTGCACGTTATCCAGTGCGCTCCTCACTGGTGCCAAGATCCGACTGCTGCTGACGAGAGACCCAAAGGCCACGTGACCTTTCACAGTCTTCCAGGTGAAAATGGCGTCCGCTGCTAATTTGTGAATCACGAGGTTGAAATTTTGCCTTGCCTGCAACGCATAGGCAACGAGGGTACTGGAGCAACGACGAAGCTACCTGTAAAAAAAGAGCCACTTTCAGTTAAGTCTACATCACCTATAAAAAAAGCATAAAAAAGTAACTGTCGACCGATAAGCCACTGTTTGAAAACCAAAGTTTGTACTGATAATAATAGTTGACATAGTAAAACCTTCTCCCGCTTTATTCGATTGGATTTTACACGTGCTCATTCAGACGTGCTAACTCAGCAACCTCGTTGCATATGAAGGGAGGAAGTTAAGGCAGCTCTTCTTTAGAGAGCATATTAACATAAGAATGCTACATTAGTCTTAAAAAGATCACAGCAATAACCTAATTGCGAACGCATTCATTGTCAGCATTCTATTAACGAGTGTTCACACCTATGTTCTTGATGGGAGCAAAACTTGTCACGTTATTTTAACATCACTGCTACAGAAAAATAATGTTATAAGTGTAGTCTAATTACAAATATATGTTCAAGTTGTTTGTTTTTAATACAATAAAGAAATTAGACATTTTATTAGTCCGCAATTAAGCTTGTGTGACATTCAGTTTCAAAGACTTGACTCTCAGACATTTACAACCAGAGTGATAGTTAGCCAAAGTAGAAAAAATCCCAAGATGGAGGCGCTGTGTACTGGATACAGCTCGTACTTCACATTACCAATATACAACAATTGTATAGGTTCTTTACAAGTTTTAGGTCACCCTATCAAGTAGTTTTTGGTTTTGCAGGTGTGTTAATACACGTGGTTCAGGTAAAAAGATCAATATGAATGGATTGTTTGAAAGCTTACTACACCCTGGGGGGAGCTGGTGGGACCAGCTCGAGCTGACGAAATCGACACAAGATGGAGAAAGCAGATGGAAACAGCACGGAACAACGCTAGAGGTTTCGGACCAACATTTCGTTTGTAACCGTTTGCTTATTATCGCTCGCTTTGATGGCTTGTACAACTTAACATCCCTCTTTTCAAATTTTGTCAGCGACTTTACGTTACGAAATTCAATGTTGTTTCAGCATCAGCCGATTTTCGCGGAACTGGTTTTCCATATCCGTTCCACCCTTACTTAGCCATTAGACTCGTCCAGTCAGCGCATACGTCGATGGTCGCGACTAAGACAGACTGACTATACCTATTGCTACGTATTGAAATTAAAATAAACATGTCGTACTTAGAAATTACAGCATCAATTTGGGTACTTTGTGAAACAACAGGATTCAACCTTCCTAAAAGTCGAAGTTTTATCTCCACTTTGTGCACAGACATTCTAATCGGAACATAACCTACAGTTTCAAGTGGATCTGAACAAGTGTGTTTCCTACTAGGCTATCCGAGCTAGCGCACCAGGTCTCAACCACAAGCGCTAAAGGACTGGGATCATGTTTTGCAGGTATCCATGTAATTTATTTGAACGTGTTACGAGTTTGAAATGGAAGATCCGCAAACTTAACATTACTGCAATTAAATCAATACCTTCCATTTTGTCCCAGGTTCGCAAATAATGATATAGTGATTAAAATGATAATAATTATTAATTGTTTTAAACAATGAGATTTATTTTAGGGCAAGAATAATCATTATTTACGAAATGTACTGTCGCCCTCTGTAGGAAGTCTTCAGCAGGAAGTTGGTTCATCTCTGTCTGTTAGGCAACACACATAACACCATGTTTAAACTGAAGTCCAGTCCCGATTAGCCTTACTGTGCATAAAGTGGACTTAAACACCAATTCAATCAACATAACACCACGTACGAAAAATAGTATTTCAAGGTCTCGTTTTTATTTCGGATGGAGATATTGCACATACCCATACCATACTACATACCACCTACCACTCATTTTTACTGCGGCTGGCTGTACATAAAAGTCTAGTTTAGAGACCAAAACCTCTAAACACTTCTAATGTCCTTGTCACCGTGGCAGTATGTACCCAACGGAAGAATGTGGGGTTCATCCCTTTTGGAGCAGCATTTCTGAAAAATGAAGGAACGTCAAATGCAGGAAGATATTAGAAAACATAGGGCTGACTACAAAATAAGACATAACCTTTCTCCTTACGGTAATATTCCTTCTGACCAAAATCCTGGGCATGTCACCGAGTGTAGATAGAGATTTGCACCAATATAATATTTCAAATCTGTTTAGATATTAGAGAATCACAGAAATAAATTCTTACGCTCAGAAGTTCGTAACCACGCCAGATTTTTAAAAATTTTTACACCGTTTCCCCCATAATACTTTCACTTAAACATTTAGAGAAGAGGAATCTTATCACCGTTATTAAACAATATTATGTTGTTTCAAAATTAAGTATTTTCAAGTCGGTGAAAATTCCAAGCAACGATGGAGGGGGTGCATTGTTTCCTATGAAATCGAATTATCCAACCTCGTTCTCTAGGGTGTTATTAACACCCCTACACACATTATTCGTTAGTTGTGTTAACTCTAAGTGTTTGCAGATTGCATTGCCCATACATTGGAAATCAGTAGCGGCGAATGGGTGACAAGACGGGGAGGGGGAAAGACCAGTTTACTTTTTCTTTGTGGACAAGGCTTAGCGTTAAGAGGCCATAGTGCAGGGGGAAAAGGGGGCTTAAAGTGTGTGGTGCAACTGCCCCCACGCACCCCTAATCGCAGTCACTGTTGTTTTGAATCTGCTGTACGAAATCATTGTCTCTGAAATACAGAGAGGAAATAAAGGAGAGGGCAAACAACATTGGTGCCACGGAAGTTTGAATTCTCTAATACAGTGATTTTCGGCGAACCTGGACAAACTCTATATACGCTCCTTTTCCATTCCAATCGATACAACAAAACAGTGAGATGAAATCAGGGTTTTCCTTCTCCGATTGAACTGTCATCCATCACTCATAAAGGCTTCCGCCTCCCCCTATCATAGGGTCTGCGCACGCCTATAACCACCGAGTGTCTCTCACCCTCTCTCTAGTACAGTAGTTCTCAAACTGTGGTACGCGTACCCTCAGGGTTACATGAACGACTTGAAGGAGGTACGCGATCATCTTGGAAGAGAACGACAACACTTTTGCAGCAGGTGTGTAGAGCAGACTTAACAGCTTTAACACAACAGAAAAATGAGGCTGATTTTATTCACTGACACACTTATCTTTGTTTCACATCTTTAGAAATAAAATACTCGTTCGAAATCTATAATAGACTAAATTTGGAGCCAAATCTCCCCTTGAAAGTTTCAAGTGCACAACCAGATGCCATTTTGCACGCTCCAACATCTCAAAAACGCCAAAAAAATCCCCAAATTTCAATATTCGAAGAAAACATATGGTGGGGTACATTATAGGTTTAATTATGACTAAAAGGTAGAATGAGTAGATTCGAACTCGCTGATGCGATAATAGACCATTTTAAGTCTCCTCTGTAATCAGTTTGTAGACTAACGTAATATACGTATAAACTAGAAAAGTCAGACTTTCAATACATTTAGATTAGATTCCAAGAAATGTATACACAATATTCATTATGGCGCGAAAAGAAGAATAGAACTATGGGTACGTTTTCTGAAGAAGTCCTCATACGAACGAGCAAATAAAAGAAGTTTGCCACGACAAATGTTAATGGTATGTAGATTGAGAATGTCGCCGCATGAGTGCGTTGCTGTTTGTTAGCTGTTGCAAGGCGTAGCACGATGACGATAAAACTCTTACCTAATTTTACGGTCTTGTTGTTCAACGTTATCAGGTGGGACCTTGAGATATATTATATACCCGTATATAGAGTCCAACTGCCGTACAGGATACTTCTTTATTTGTTATATACAGAGAACAGAATACTCAGTAAACGTTAAGCAAATAACAGAATGAAAAATAAAGATAAGAAAATGAGATTAGTTATTGACCAATACATTCAAATGGAATCTCTTCACTTGATATTCTGCATTGAATCTTCATTTGATTTTCGTCCAGTCTCTAATAATATTAATGTTTTAAAACACACACACGCCAATTTGCTCCACTTTTGACATTTTCAAAACTGTGTAGTCTTTTTGTTGTTATTGTTGTTCTTATTGTTGCTACTGTTCGGAGAATGAGATCCTAGAAAAGTAATTATGGATGGAACCGAAACAAGTCTTCATCAAGTCTCTAATTTCGAGGCAGGCTGAAACAGAGACTTGAAGCCTCGTTCAAGACACTGCTATGATATTTGAAAATATACCTAAACCAAATTTAGGCCTACTATGATAGTTCTTTAAACTTAAACACACCAAACTGATATCTACATGATCATATGTCTTACATAATAATTGCATACTTCGTTAATGGTAGTTGTGAACCTGTGCTGCGTGGTTACATATATTCAGGACAAAGTTCAATAATTTTGAAAGTTTGTGACGTCGACACGAGGCGTCGAACGGAAACATATTATTGTTTGTTTGTTTGATTTTGTGTTTTAAGTCCACTTTATCCACAGTAAGGCTAATCGCGAATGGACCTACAGTTTAAAGTGGGATCCAAAGCACTGAGACTCCACCAGGTTACGAACCCGGGACCCCTTGATTACAAGGCGATAACGTTACCACTACGCCATCGTGGAGGCTCAGAAACTTATTTAGAAAAGTTGTTTGCCTTGATGACCTCTATAAGCTGTGAAAATTCGTATTGAGACACGCTGTAAATGTTGTTTATACTAACTACGTGTATATATTGCGAGACTATAGACGAGATATAGGTTTGCTCATTTTCCTACGCAAAATAATTGTTCAGTAGTTGGAATCTACTTCTAGAAATTTCCCTTCTGCGCTAATGATCACATGGGAATAAACTTCGAATTACGTGACTGTTCAAGTTGAAATACTTTTACGTCGATTATGCAGTTTGGAACCAGTCCAAGCAAATAATGGATTTCAAAGTAAAATGCAAAAAAAAAAATCAATTAATTAATCTCTTACGGTTACTTGTAAATCACTCTATACATACTGTGGCCAAATCATAATACGAATGACCATACTTTGAAACTGAAACGTGTCCCGGAAACTCTCTCTATAAACCAAACTTCACATAGAAAGAGGGGCTCATGAGGAAACTATCCCCTGCGTGGAAGAATGAACGGATGTGCACAAATGATGCGAACCCATTTTCTGACAGGTTATTGGCAAGAGCGCATCCGAAACCTTTTCCACGGTGACAATGAAATGCTGACTGCAGAGGACCGGATACTCACCGTACCAAAGGCCATGAAACGCCAGAGGGACTTCTGCAGACTGTGCACTTCCTGCGTCAAAGGAATCTAGAAGAAAAGAAGGAAGGGAAAATACAAAAGTCTGGGAAAAATGAAGACAAGAAACTGGCCACTCAAGCAGGTCATCTACAATCAACACGAGCACTTCATGTATCTTTGTCCTTCCATGCTTCCACCTCGTAACGGTTAAAGTAGGTAAATAATAAAAATTAGGACTGAAGCGATGCCGATGTATCGGTATCTGAAAGTATCGGTTGGAATTTTATTTACTATGGAAAATTCGAAGTTTCTTTTCATTCTCAACCAGTTTTTTTTTTGTGAAAAACTTAATTTTGCGATAACATGTAGATTAATATTTTGATGTAATTCTTGAATATTTAAAGCAAAAATCTTGGTAAATTGATTCATATGATTAGAGTGGAATAGTTAGAAGCAAATATTAATCAATATTTTGAACAACTTTTAATTATCACAATTTTCAAGTATCTGTATCGGCTCAACCCTAATAAAAATACGCACCGTTATATAACGCTGGCAAGTTCAATGAAGCAGACGCATAGCCATGTTGCGTGCACTACACCCATGAGCGAGTTGAGGCAAACAAATATTCGTATTCTATGAAAACAGAGTTACTGAAGAACATGATTTTAACAGTTTTACACAAAGTACAACTGATTGCACACCTGTGCATTAATATGCTATAAATTATTGCTGGAAAGCCTTATAAAAAAGCACTGAAAAAATATTACGTGCAAATTTCTGAACGTTCAACATGTGAAAATTTCCCAACACAAAAGTACACTCACCTTTGTACTATGCACTGCTCTTCAATTATATGTGGTTTAGTATTGTCCGTACGGTACCTGTGCATATTTGAACGAAGAACTAGTTTATAGAATTTTTGTGTTGTTTGAAGTTACTGTTTACTCTATTCACCTTCTCTCTCTTCTCCTTATCTTATCAAATAGCAAATGAGAAGCATGAGCAAACCTGTTAGCTAGCTAGGTTCATTTGAACAGCACTGGAATGTCCAGAAGGTTTCTAGGTGCCGCCAGTACGGCGGGGGATTTATGACTGTGGATAATGTTTCGTTTCGTTCTCACCTTCTAGGTTCATTCACGTCAGAGTCTTCCCGCCAATGAATGCAACATAACTTGAACGCTGTTCTTTTATCGTTATCCTCAAGATTAACCTGATGAGGTTAAATCTAGTTTATACAGACAAGCAGGCATTCGGTATAAAACATACAGTTTAAATCCTAATTACTTAAAGGTATCCCTACCTGGAAGTTAATCCGAAAACCACGTAATATGTTTGCGACCTACCACTGGAAGTTGCACGGTGCCAATAAATATCTTCCACCTTAGAAACGTTCTAATACGGTTTATAAACTTGATCAAATTTTGGAACATACTTGGTCAGAAAAAGAAAAATAGACATGAAGTTCAATTCAGCTTCCCAGTGACGTGTTTGATGGCCGTGTGCACGAACGAAGATCAAATTTTAAACTCGGATCGGGAAAGGATCACTGGAAAATTCCGTTGCACGAAGACGGTTCAACACTTGATCGCGATCAAGGAACATCAAATCGAGTTTATCTTCTGATCGGCCATTCGCCACCGTTTTGGTGTCTGATCCTGGTTCACGATGCTGACGCTTCGACTGCAGGCAGTTGTTTTTGAATATAAAAAGAGCGGAAGAAAGTGATATCGAGGGCGTGCAAACGCTAGAGATGTTGGATGTACAATGCTGATAATTCGAGAAATTTGTAAAGTAAACTAAAAACTGCCAAAATAATAATAATAATTTGTGGTTCCGTGGTGCAAAGTCGAAATGTTTCTAAATACTGTACTTCTATCCCAGACACAAAACATGTGCACGTGCAAGGTAAATTAGAACAGAGCAATGTTACGATATTGCTACATGGTGTTGGAAATATGATTGTATAAATTTACGAAAATACATGTTACTTACACGACACGACAATATCAATATATAAGAATTTAGACATGAAAAATTCAAATACTTACCACAATACAGTAATAATAATAATAAAATATCTTTATTGAGCGAGTGAAGTTCAGCGTATGCTGTTCTCTCGCGAATGTATTTTGTAAGGCATTGAAGTCCCGTAGGAGAAAGTTCCATGCTTTCTCCTTATCATTTTGTCTTGTGCCGTCAGTTCTTTTTTAAGATTATTATTTCTTTACACGCTACTACATCCTTGTACTCGTCGACAAGGTTGATCAGTACATTTCTCAAATTCAGATCAATTTGCGGCCCGAATTATTTTCATCTCCTACACGTTGATACTTTAATACATCACACTACTCGGTTGGGTTATTGATTGTCATTTGTTTTAACTAACCAATCAGGTATAGCCTTACAAATTAATCTCGGATCATTTGAACGGAATCTCGTGAACGTCTCTTTTCGTTGGTGCAATGCAAATCTTTAAACCAAGTTCATTTAGAGTGGATTAAAATTGATCTCGTTCATCTGAACTTCGAAATAATCGGCGTTGGTACAGGCGGCCATAAGAGTTTCCTGAGGATAAGCGGGCTCTTTGGCTTACCACTGCAGTTTGTTTCGACAAGAAAAGGTTGAAATACCACTACATTGCTCAATGCAATTGGAAAGTGGTAACTGTTAACACGTGTAACGTACACGTGTTGGACTTGCTCAAGAAAAAAATAAAAGTAGAAATCAAACTGCAGGTGCAAGTTGTACTCAGTACTCTCAAACAATCACGTTTTGCACCCATTACGATGTGCGATTGTCAGTTGCTGTCGCCAAGCAGATTTTCTCAGGCTTGCCAACTCTTACATTATCGTGTATATCCGCCCCTTTTTATACACAGCGAGGGAAGAGAAATATTCAATAGCAGCAATTGGAATTTTTACTTGTGCTTACTGTGCTTGTTGTAACTGATAAAACAATTGCGTGAACTTGTCAACCAGCAGAAAAACCATATTACAATATATGCAGATGTAAAAAAGCCTGAATACACGAGAAAATAAAGTATCGCCACCGTAACAGCCGGTGCGGAGAACGTCTTTATGGCGGTCACCCGCTGTTGCCGCCTTTACCTTTGCAGGAACTTGCGGTCAAACAGCCAATTAGGCCTACCGCTGCTCCCTGTCTGGGCAAGAAGCGGCAACCTTAAAATCCCTCCTCCTCAAAGCAGCCAATAGGGAAACAAGATTTTGTCAAAATACCTGTTCTGCACTGTGAATGGGGGCCGGTTCTTACAGTGGCCGAGGAATAGTTACATCGTAATGTATACGTAATTAAAGACACGAAAAATATATTTAGTTTAAGTGACAAACTAAACTAGTTCATTACATGTGCTGAAAAAAGCAATGCGTGGGAAAAGTATTTCTATATGCGATTTTGTGTTTACTAGTGAGAGTGACATATTTTATATCTGGTTGTACAATGCCGCAGAGCTTTTCCGTGGATAACTTCACCTCACACACTACAGTTACGTCATCAGACTATAAGAGGCTAAACTGTTAAACTGTTTAAAAACACCTAAGTTCATGAAAATTGTAAAATATACACAAAAAATAAACTATACGTATGTATTGACCCTCTTCTGCATATGTAAGAAAGATTTATGGAAATTGTAGGCCTACAGAATACGTAGGAGCATTTGTGAATTCACATTTTGATATAAAAAAATAATACAATTACAGTAGTAAAGAAATATCGGTTATTAAGAACCCTAATACTCTGTACACTAATTAAAATATGCCCTTTGATCTCTTCAATTTGCCGTAGGAAGTAGTGTTGCCCACGAGACGAGACTTTGGCCTGTCTCGTCTCGTGGAAATGCTGTCTCGTCTCGAAAATATTCGTTTGTCTCATGACACATGGTCAATCTCGTCTCGTCTCGAATTTTTAAAAGCCTGTCCCGTCTCGTCCCGTGGGCAACACTAGTAGGAATATAGCTGAAGAATCCATGTTCTACAGATACATAAACTCCTAGAAAGGTCTTTCACTAATACACACAGGTCTAGCCTCATAATTATTATAAGGGTCTACACAATTAAATCCAAGGGCAGCAAAGTTCGTAATCAGAAGTTGTGCATGTTGGGTCAGGAAGTTTGAGTGAATAAGAAAAATCGTTATGTGAAGCCTGTTTGTAGATAAGTTTTCATTACAGGTAAGACTACATTCGGAAATTATTTAAATTGCTTAATTTGCTTTTTTCGGTCAGTTCAGTATTATTAGGATTGAACGAATGCACATACATTTACTATCACACCGGAAAAGTGGCATCTGCAAGTGGTCGTCAACTTTATGGATATTAGGTTTTAACCTATTTCTTCCTTTGCAGGTGAATAAGAAATAAACAACTTACGTCAGCGTTTCATTAAATAAAGCAAAAACCGATGAAGTTTTATAGTGCCTGAAAATAACCTATTTTTGCTTTTTATAACCTATTTTGAGGTTTATGGGCATTAATCTAACCGGTTGTTAGGTCTTTATATATTTTTTAAGGTTTTACAGGATTTTTATATCACCACAAGAGGTAGCGATTTGGTGACGAGAAAATTCAATGACTAACGTGTTTGAAACATACTCTGTCAATTTCCCTCCCTCCAAGTCCATGACGTTCTTTCAAAGCTCTAACCAAAGCAAAATGCCTGGCGCCACTGCTACCTGCACAGTCCAAAGTGCAAAGTTCTGACACATGTGGTCTTGTTCACTTTCGCGTCAGTTCGGTGCATAGTGGCATTCACGCCTTGCGAAGTAATGTTTCAACATTCAAATTTGCCCCACTTACTATGATTCTGTTGAAAGATCATTTTCAGCATACAAGACGATCCTCACAAACGACGCAGTTTGACTGTGGATAACATGAACAAGATTGTTATGTATTCAGAGTGGCCACTCTAGGATCATTTACAATTCAAGTATAATTCCCGGTTTTCAAGGCGAACTTTCAAAAATTCAAGGACACCACCTACACACATACACACACAAATATATTAACAATATAAAGGGTCTGTGCAATTCTTATGTATCGAAAAATTCTAATTCAATTCAATTAAACTGTATATATTTTTAAATTATATAATTCAAGGTGTGGAGTTTGCGTTTGCCATTTCACATACTCAAACTCGAAATACATATACATAAATACATCACAAATGTTACGGAATATACGAATCTACGAGAAATTGTTGATTGATTTGTATATTATGGACACTTCAGCATATAGGCTATATCAGCCCGTCACGTTATATGAGGATAAACCTCTTAACTAAAACAAAATGGAAGGCAGGCCCCTAAGAAAAAAAAATGTCTTAAAAACTCCCTTACTCATTTTTTAAAACAAATTCATTCAGTCACTACTATAAACAAGAACTAAAACTAATTTCTCGAGGACTTAAATATACTTACCTAGGTTAAAAGCTGAGACTCAGTACACACAAGGACAAACACACAGTCCGACAGTGGATTATACTGGCCGTGGGTCTAGACGCCAGATCCTCGTTGGATTACAAGAAGCGGTTACCTAGGTGTACTATGTGGAAGTGAGGTTGACTTTTGGGTGCCTTACCAGAATATCAAACTTAAATTTAACTAATCAGCTTATATTGTTAATTGTATCAGAATTTCAAACTCAAATTTAACTAATCAGCTTGCATTGTTAATTGTATCAGAATTTCAAACTCAAATTTAACTAATCAGCTTGCATTGTTAATTGTATCAGAATTTCAAACTCAAATTTACCTAATCAACTAGTCAAGATATCTTATCTTGCAATAATCTTCTGTCTGTCCGATAGATGGCTCTGGAAAGGACACTAACAAAACAAACGGATTGAGAGAATTTGGTTTTATTTTCCATGAACCTTTCTTTTCCTTCCTCGATAAAAATACAAGCTAAACTGTGAAAACTTTGACTCAGAGTATTTATAAATATGTACAAATTCAATGGGATTTGGATTAATAAAAGCTGTAATTCTTTAATCTATGGAGAAAAATTCACGCATAAGTATTGCAATAATTTGTGGGTAATTTTGAAAATGATGTATGCAAATGAACATTTGGTTAGAAAATTAATATTTGTTTTGAAATTTTGTTTTTGACGATTCTACCTAATCAGTATCTTTCAAGAATTTTGAACTATTTTAAGTTTTTTGAAACTTTCTTCAGGATTTTTCGAGCCTAATTTAAGTTTCTTTAGAATCTATTTTAGGATTTTTAGGGCCTATTTTACGATCCTAAAAGCACACTTTTTAGAACCTAAATATCCGAGGTCTCGTATTTGGGAATAATATATGGATGCGTCGGCACTAAAGGAATTTACAATCGTTACACATCCTTTAAAACGAGCAAAACATTCAATCAAAGTTTAGCACAAAAGAGATAGCGTTTCAACATTTGATCTGGTGTTCCCTTGTAAAAAGGACCTCCCGCCGTTGCACCGTATATGTTAGAACACTCCGAACACGTGAGGAGAAGCGACAGGTAGTGCAATGACCTCTAGCGTTAATAACTGCTGCTTGTTTGACTGTAGGGCCGGGCCATCTGTTAGTGTGTTCTGTTCACACATACTTTTTCCCCACCTCCGGTACACACAAAAGACATGGTAAACCGATACATAACTCCTCCTGCTCCTTTCACATGAAAAGTATTAGCACCTCCCTTCAGAACCAGACATCCTAGTTACATAGAGCACATGCAGTGTAAACGATTCGAGAGATCCACAAGCGTAGTATATGGCCGCCTGTTAGATCAAGCGTTATTACATTGCAAATTATCTTCAAATGTTATCATGTGTAAAGACATCTTCTGCAACTAGACCATACCTTGGGATGTTATAATCCTTTTCAAACATGAACAACGATATGTAATCTTGTTAACTTGAGTCTATAAGCTAACAAAAGTATATTTACTCAAGTTCAAATAGCCGGACCCTGTGGCCGAGTGGTTAGCACATCGCGCTGCGACGCCAAGGGTCCCGGGTTCGAATCCATTCATCAATTTCATCACTCATCCCCATCTTCGCAAATTAGCCAAGAGGCACAAAACGCGAAGTAAAATAATCTAAATCAATCAATCAAGTTCAAATAGAAATTTAGAACTGGCATTCTAAAAACTCACCAATACATGGAATGTGCAAGAGTTATAACTGTCTAGTTAGTAACTAGGAACAAAAACATAGACATATTTTCTATGAACCTAAAATAATTCCGAATAAATATCCTCAATACATTTCAGTTAGTAGACTTAGGAAGTTGAAAACTACATATATACGTATATCGAATACCAATTTTTATCCTTGTACTTGTTTTTATATCTTCATAATTGTATCAGTTAAATTTATTATAATTATTATGAATGAGTACAATGCCAGAGGTAATAATAATATTTATGTAAATGTAAGCCAAGTTGTGATTACAGAGAACATTTTAATTGCGTTAAGATCTCATGCAAGAGATTACAACTGTTAAGTACATTGTCAACTTCAGTTTATAGAATGCTGTAATTGGGCGTCTGTCTATAATGTTCTTAATAAACAAATAAACCAGTTGTATCCGATACAATGCAACAGGAGGGCTACAGGGGTACATTGTATCACAAAATTCTTGGCAGGGAGTATAGTACGCTCCTAAATCCTTGATCTGGACACCCACTCAAATAATTTAGCAGACGACAGATGCTGCCGTTTGCAATAATCTAATTTTAGCAGCTAAATACTTGTACAAACTCTTGTGTCTGCATTATCTCTCTATCCAAAAGAATCAAGACCACCCCGAACCAATTATACTACATTGTGGTACTAATGACCTCACATGATCTGCACTCTTGAAAAACTTTGTAAGTAAAAACTTGATTGATTTGTTTTATTTTACTTTGCTTTTCTGCCACGTTTGGCTAATCGCGAAGATGAGGATGAGTAATGATATGATTAAATTGTAACACCATTAAGCCTTGTTTCCATGATATGAAAAACTCAATATGCTGACCAAGGCAGAAATTTATTTTATTATAAAACATAAACTAAACGTAACGTTTCAACCTTCTAGCAAGGTCTTCTTCAGACTCTGCACCAAGTACAAATGTAACAAGGTACAAAACAGGACGATATATATACACAACAATTACTCCCCTCCAGATTATTAGATGTATGTACCTTGTTACATTTGTACTTGGTGCAGAGTCTGAAGAAGACCTTGCTAGAAGGTTGAAATGTTACGTTTAGTTTATGTTTTATAATAAAATAAATTTCTGCATTGGTCAGCATATTGAGTTTTTGATTAAATTGGTGAAGAAATGATCACAAAGAATACCCATGTCCAGACCTGGATTCGAACACAGAACCCCTAGCGTCGTAGAGAGCTATACTAACCACTCCGAAAACAAAACTGTTTAAGATGAGTGCACAACAATGGAATAGAGCTTAGCTGGCTTGTGGCCATTTAAAATCTTTTTAAAAAACTACCTTGCAAATAGCTATCATTTTTTTAAAAAATTCAAAATTATTTCGTGAAGATTGCTTTCTTGTTTGCAGTATAAGTTTATGAAAGTTTTATTTTACAATTTGAGAGTTGTTTGTGGCCTGTGTGTGTGTAGGTTGTACGTACATAGTATTTTCAACTTTGAACTACTCCTAATCAAAAACTTTCCTGCGCTACTGATCCCATACACATGCATAAACTGATGTTTTAACTTGTTGGTCCCCGTGGCGGAGTGGGCGACGCGCTACGACGACAGGGGTCCCGGGTTCGAATCCCGGCCTGGGCAACAAGTGCAGCACATTTTTGTGCAAGGGCATCATACAGGAGACAGAAAGAAAAAGAGGGAACGTTTCCAATACGCTCTAGGATCAATCCATCCCAAATGGTCCAACACTGGTCGCTCGACCATTTTTTTTAAAAAAATCATTTTGTGTTGTTGTAACTCCTACGCCAGGGTAGTTCAAAAAAGGCATTACTTTTCCTAAAACTTGATTCCGTTTGAAAATGGCGGCCATTTTTGTTTCATGACTTGCAGCATTTTCAGCCTTTACAGACAGTTGCGATAATTATGATAACTCATAAGAAAAATGACAAAGCTGTCGTAAAAAAACATTGTTTTCAGTATATTTCAGCTACATTTTACGTTCTGTACAGTTTTTCACCATCTCTAATGCAAATGACCGATATTCAATTTTGAAGAAAAATCAAAGTTTAGAATTTTTTAGTAAGGAAGAGGGAGGGGTACGGGGGCATATCCCAAAGTGGAGGATTACGTACGTTGGCGTACGCAGGATTTTATTTCGGAGGGGGTTGGAATTTAAAAGATTGATATTACATATTTTTCGCAATCGCAATTAACCTTCGATTTAAAAGTGGTTGGAATACAAAAATGGTAACGGGGGGGGGGGGTATTACGTATTTTAAAAAGTATTGATAGCATTGTATTATAACGAATAATGTTAGAACAATCCTTTTTCAGACAGAAAAGGAATGAAACAAAGTTCCGGACAAATACATTAATCGGACTAGATTTACTACAACCTTAAATAAGTCGACATCGAAAATCGAATCCGGAAATTGATGGTTGCAAGGCAATAACGTCAACCGATGGGCACAAGGCGACAGTGTTCTAGGCCGAATATTTCCCATGTTTGTGGCAGTTTCCCCTCAAGTAATTAATCGTAAAGCTTATCCTTTAATCATTGTTAAAACACTGTTAAAAGCTTTGTTAAAGCAACTTAGAACTGCTATTATTTCGTAAATATCTGCTAATGTTATAATTATTACTTTCGTTCGTGTTATGAGATACCTTGTAGTTCAGATTACACTTTGATTGTCCTCTCCCGATCAGTTTATCTGACCATAAACTGACCCCTTCCCCCCACACAAAAACAAATCGCGCATTATATTTCCTGTGCTACGATGTGTATTATGCTCACAGCAATAATCTGTACCCCTTCCAGAAAAATATTTATTATATACGCCTATGGATATATGTAAACAATGATTATGGTGTTGAACAATTTAGGTTGACATGTTTTTCAATCTGACTACGTTTAGATCAGAATTGGAAGATCCAAGTGCGATTTTAAAAATGGAGCGTTTTCTTATTACGAAGGACAAAACGACAAGAAGACACATTTATAGTTTACTTTTGTTAATATTTTGAGATCTTGTGTGTTTTCAGATCTTGCAAGTCAACCATTCAGTTCCTTGCTAGCAGGATCTGAAGTCAATATTATGCAGTCTGATGAAAAGGACATGTATTTTTATATATATGTATACAAAATTTAACGTACGAGTAATTGCCTTCATTTCGACTATGAAATAGTTGCCCACACACCTAACCGAATCTAATTCACGTATCGTGTTACAGCTTACGGCTTACCTGACACTAGCAACGAACGATGGACGTCGTGAAAACAGCGTCAGACAAAGGAACGAGCAACTCTGGTCGAATTCGCCACACTGAACAAGCTACGTAAGCGACCGCAAACTATGCACTTGGAGACCTCGTAAGAAAAAGGTTCGAGACGTGCTTACGTGGAATATGCGATAGCCATTGTCACACGCGGAACAATGCAATTGGTAGCTGCATTTTTACTCTGGGACAGGGAGCCGTGTGCATTTTGTGCTTACGCGCATAAACAGACGGCAGCTGCAGTCTTCCAAGGGGGAGTTCCACTCCTGCAAGAATGCATTTTTCTCGAAGGGTGCGTCTGGGAAACGACAAAAGGGCAGGGTTGTAATATGGAGGACTAGGACGAGCATTTTATAAAGGATAAAAATGAACAATCTCAAAAGCGACTTCCTGAATGCAACCGCTACATGAGGATGAAAGGAAGGAATCGTCAAATTTTCACTATAGAAGACTTTTTAAACTGAGGCTAACCGCAACATGACTTTCAATGACGAAATGAATTTTCTATTTCTTTATTTCCGTTGCATGACGTTAATCGCGATGATGGATTAACAACTTGTAAAATGGGTAAAGGAATGCAAAGAAATGCCCTTGTTGAAATTCTGCTGATGTTTTCATGATGTTCAAACTACATTTTTGGAGAGCATGAAACGAAACTCGCCGAAATTTTAGGACAGCACATGCGCTACGATTTGGCAACAAACCCTTTGAAATATGGTTTAGGAGAGTCAGAGTTGGGTGAAAAAGGGGGCAAATCAGTTTTGCGGCTACAGAAAATAACATTTTTGAGCTGAAATTTTCGCAGCAACTAGGCAGCCCCCAGAACTGGTATGATATTTGGGCGAAATTTGCCAACATGTTTCAAATTAATAGACTTGAATCCCACAGTAACAAAAAAGGGGGATCATAAAAGAAAGTAAACATTTATTTGGTGAATTCCTTCTATGTTCGGGATATTTTTTTATTGTCGATAGGCATATGGTATTCTTCTTTCCATTTTTCACAGTTTTATTTTGCATATCACAACCGAGGCGACAGAACTATTAATTTACATAAATTAAACAATTCTGTAGTCTCGTTTCGATGTTTCAAGCCCTCAAAAAAACACAAATTCGAAATTGCCAGTAGCATCCAAACATCAGGCGGGAAAACTTGTAGTACTGAACATAAAAGTTGAGCCATGGTTGGCCTAATCCTATATTCCCTCCCCCAAGTGTAAGATGCATATAGTATTCTTCACCTACATATTTCATTATAAAGTCTGACCTGTACCCTATGCTTTCATATTGAATACATTATACTACATCTACATTAGTCTATGTATAATTGATTTCTGCAGTGATTTCTAATTACCATACTAAAATGGATATTTGGGCTAAAAGAGCATTTATTTATCACGTTTATCATCTTTGCTGAGTAAGCAGACTAGTAGATACCTCTCCCCGACGCTACCATTGGAGTTCTGTATTTTAGGTTGCTTCTCTAGCTCTCTAAGCTAATCGTGGCTGTGAAGATGAATGATGAACTAGAGTGCGCGTCAAATCTCCTGCATATGGCCTTGAACGGCTGAACAGCACGAGCGAATCACAGACGTGCGGCGTTGCCTAGATCCGTGTCAAGGCGTTTCGCTCAACTACGCTGTCTCTTTTCCGTACGGGATTTCGACATGGCACCGCTGCAGTGCGCTGCTATTGGCTATCGTCATATGCAGGAGATTTGACGCGCCCTCTAATACGACTCACAGCTTTGACTTGTCTTACTCAGGATTCGAACCCAGGACCATTGGCGTCGTAGCGGGAAACGATCAACACTCCGCCACACAGGCCGGTCAATGAGACCTGTTCTGTGTGCATACAGTGTATCCACACACAACTCGAAGTAACTTTGTGTTACCTTTATGTGCAGCAGCCAATGTAAAAGTGAGACTTAACCATATTCATGAATAGCGAAGGCTGTTGGCTTTTTCACGTATTCAGCAAGAACGAGCTGTGCCAACAAGTGCTAGGACTGGCGTGTTTGCATTAAAGCTGGCCACTTGAACAAGAGGAGAAAGAACAACATGAAAAGCGGATGTGACGAGGTTGTGCAATGACACGTGGAAATCTCAGGCCACCAGACGAAGAAAAGGAACAAGAAAAAAAGGGCAAAGCAAACTCTGAGGAGGGAGGGGAAAGATATGTGAGAAATAGCATACATTTCGAGGCAAGGGGTCAAATACATAAACCAAACTTTCGAAGGATTCCAGTCTACCCGCGAAATGAATGGAGGACCGAAGTATGTGAATACGTAGCCAGAGGTCTCAGGTTCGAACCCTGGTGAGGCACGGATGGGATGTATCAGTGTTTGCCCAATCGCCATTTCATTAGTTCATCATTCATCCTCTTCGTCGGGATTAACCCAAGGGGAAGGATAGCGACGTAAAATAACAAACTATAGTGCGCGTCAAATCTCCTGCATATGGCGATAGCCAATAGCAGCGCACTGCAGCGGTGCCATGTCGAAATCTCACACGAAAAGAGACAGCGTGGTCGAGCGAAACGCCTTGTCACGGAGAGCACGGAACATTAGATAATATAACATATAATAAACATAATGGGAGAAAAGAACATACCTGATTAGGGACTGTATAATTCTTTCAATATTCTCAAGGTGGAAGTTGTAGAGCCTTTGTAAGATATTTTGTCCCGTAAAGAGTACGTTATCTTTTTGGTAGTAGAAAATTCGCCACGATCGTAAATTTCAAAGACTGTTCTACGAACTACGTCTTTTTTCAAAGTCATCTAAATTTGTCGTTCTTTTCGGTATGTTAATGTGCTTTCTAGTCTAGGTTATTGAAACATTGGAGGAGGCCCCGATCCACATTGTTTTGCCCCCGAACATATCCGAGAAACGGTAGCTTGATTCACACCACACGCTTGAGCTGTTAGATCCTGGCACTTCTTAAAGTCAATTTTACTTCTTTGTTCGTCACTCGAACACTTTTTTTTTTAAAAAAAATGTACACCTGAAAAATCACCTGTCGTGCCTGGCTTCGTACAACACTGTATTTTTCCCTCTTCTCTCGCCATCACTACCACTTGGTTTACTCAACGACATGCTGCACACACCCACTAAACACATGAAAAAAAAAACGAACAATGACGGTATCCTCTTCGTCAACTTCTTCTGCCATCACTGGGAACGAACGTGCCCTGTTCCCTTAGCTAATCTGAAAGTTTCAGAATGCAACAGGAACGAAGGGAGAGCAAAAAGGATACAATGCAAATACGTTTATAATAACATTGCTTCTACAGAGGGAACGGTATAAGCTACAATCACGCTTGTTTTTCGTACATACTCGCAAATTCATTATCTTTCCATCTGTTGAACTACTGACACTTGAAATAATCTATTTATATCCGAGCGCCAGGTACACGATTTAGTAGCGAGGTGAAACAGCTTCTGAACTAGGCAACGCTGCACGTCCGTGATTCGCTGGTGCTGTTCAGTCGTTCAAGGTCATATGCAGGAGATTTGACGCGCACTCTAGTAAAGAAAGCCGGTGAATACATACGTTTTATTTTGTGATGTAAATTTAGGAATATTTTATTCCAACTAACAAACTGTAATGTTCTGAAATGCAGGAACATGCCAGGAAAATTTTTCGGGAATTTTAAACAGTCCTAATTTTCATAAACATATATATTAGGAGTATAGAAACGATACTGATACGAAGTTAATAAAAGGAACTGCTGAAATATACTGCAGTATATTGATACATGATCGTTCGTTCGAGTGCACACATACATACGTAAGTAGCTGCGTTGGCATGAGAGTGGTTCCCATCTGGTTCCAAATTTTCCACAATGCTGCACACTTTTCGGCAGGGAAATCTTTGATAACATCAATGTTCGTTACATAGTTAAGAAATTCTATACTCGTAATATGCTTTCAAATCAATTTCCTTTTCAAATTTCTTTGGGGGGATAAAAACATCCCTGCTAGGGATAAAAATATTTTTCTTTTGCCGGGAATATTTTTTTGTGGGGGAATCCCCGACATCCCCCCCACCCCCATTAATTCGCACACTGAGTGCAGCTTAGAATTGATTCTCGGTGAGGTACCCGACTGAAATTCGCCCCTCCCAACTGTAACTTCTCTATCCTCCACTGCCTAGAAAACATGATTTATCCTCGATATATATAAGCAACCGCGCAGAAGAGCAACCCCACTTCCAAATTATCACTAATGGGTTGGTTGACTTTGTAACTACTATAAACAAAATATACCACTTTTCTGAAAATAATCAGGAAGCTATACTATTGGTATGCGAAGTGTCGAATGAGACCGAGAGGCTTGGTGTCGTCTCGATTGTTGCAAGACCGACTCGATACCATTCCTACACAGTGGATATACAGATTGTTGGAACGACAAAGCACACTTCCCTTTCCCTGCTGAAACCGGAACCTGCTCGAGTGTCGGACACCTCACGAGTCAGCCATACGTGAAAAGCCGTGCCGATAACTAGCTTCATTGCAGGAGGAAGAGTTGGGGAAGATATCCGGCGCTTCTTGAATAAAGACCAGTTTGTTGTAAGAAGGATAAGTTTATCGGAGAGAGCAGAAGTGTACACACGGGAGGAGACATGACCAGCGTTTGCGTCAAGTTCAACGCGTGGGAAACAGTCGTGGTTCATCTCCCCCCCTTCCTCCGTACTTATCAGTCGGTTAGAAGGGACAAAGTGAGTTTACATGTACCCTCCTTCCGGACGAGGGCATCATGTACTTCCTGGGAACCCCTTCTCGAAAAATTAATTCTTTCGTTTTCAGCTGGCCAGACTAAAATTCGCAAGTAGCAAGGTTGCACGCGCACATGCCGTCGCCAGAACGTTTATTAAAGGGTCAGTCCATTGACATAATATTGAACAGTAGTTTTCCTCTTATAAACTAATTGATTTACTACTTCATCATATATTTCGGGAGACTTAATCTTGATCCCCCAGCACTAACGTTATTCTTCGAGAAACTTTTTTCAAATAATAGTCATGAAGTTTACCTCCCATTTTAATTTTGAAAAGTCATGGAACCATTTATTCTTTGGATTCAGTAACAATATTAAAACATGAAGTTCTCACCTAGTTTCTGCTTTTGCACTATTTTTTTTCTTTGGTTATTTTGCTGGATTACAAATTAACAGAATTTTTTGTTGTTGTTGTAGAGTACAGAACATTTTTTTTTATTTTTCTAACCTGAAATGAAAGATGAAAATGTCCAGGGTGCCTGTGGGAGGACAACTAATCGGTTCGATCCCACCGGTGCAGACAGAGCATATCGAGACCATAAACGTTTCTTGGTGAAGTTTCGCTCGTTGAAGTATCGTTTCGACGCTACGAGCCATTCAAAACTTAACTTTTCCAAGCAACTTTCAAAGGTTTTTTGTATTGGGCGGGTAAAAATTATATAAAGAGTATATTTAAAAAGAACTTAAGTATTTCAGTGCATTAATAGTTTGAAATCTGAAAAAATAATAAAATGTTCCAGTTCTGATTCTATGACTCCGATTCACTCGTATGGCCTATCGAATAGAGTTATAGAAATAATAACAACAACTGGCAGGCAATGTTTTCTGAGCTCTGCAGAGTCAGTTTTGATCGGCCTTTTTGTCCATTAAAGTGGACAAACATTTTAGTGTGAATTGCATGTTGGCAGTGGAGCCAACTTATATGGGCCTGTGGGGCTCGAGCCCACCAAATAATTTGCCTGTTATGTTTTATTTGAGAAAAAAAAGTCACCGTGCTTGATAAAACAAAATGTTTCATCATTACACACTTAAATAATTCACACATTTTAATTACTGGCTGTGATCAAAATATTTCATAATTTGTTACATCTCCAATAATACTTTTCAGTGTCCTTTATAATTTACACTATTTGTAGGCAGATTGCTATTAGGATAGTAAGGGAGATTTGGGCCTTATAACCAATCAGGATCGATAGGCAATAGAAACTCTCAAAAATAGGCAGTAAAACTTATGAACATCGGCAGATTTTTTATAATTTTCGCGCATTAGGCACCAAAAAGCAGTTATCTTCGAAATAGACACTTAGGGCCTATCACTAAAATAGGCAAAAACAGCCACTGAGAAATTCATGTGCTCTTCTCAGAAATGACCTGAAACAGATTTTAAACGTAAAAAAACAAAAAAAAAAAAAAACAAGAAATAGAACGTTATTTTAGGGTAAATGATTGATTGATTTGAGGTTTTAAGTCTACTTTATGCACACTAAGGCTAATCGGGACTGGACCTACAGTTGAAAGTGGGCCTCCACCGGGTATCGAACCCGGAACCCCTTGATTACAAGGCGACGACGCTAACTGCGCCATCGGGGAGGCTTTACGGTAAATGCTCAGCCTACGTATGGCATATATTATTGGATAAAATTATAAAACAAATCTCGGTATTCAGCCCACCCAATGTTTTTCGAACGTTGGCGGCACTACACGCTGGACCATGAGGAGCCTAAACTTGATGAGAGTTTGAAATAGCATTCTATGCATGGAGGACCTGAAATTCACCCTTGACAATTTATAGGTAAGGATTGCGGAGGACGAAGTAGGTGATGAACAACGCCGAAAGAAAGAACTACACAAGGAGAAAATGATAAAGGAGACGAGGGGAAATAAAAGTTCTTCTGATAATATCTAATTGCATGTCGAAGGAAAGTTATATGTGTAGAACAACGGGGGGTGGGGAATTCACAAGTACAAAAACGAAATGAAGACATGCATAATGTAAACGAAAGGAAGGAAATCATACAATATATATGAAACAGAAGAGACTAGAAGAAGAAGATTGAGAAGCACAGTAGATCAATAAGATAAAGGAAAAGAAAGGAAGTACATTGGCAGAAAAATCCACAATGGTAATAGAAAATACGATTAAAACTACACATAAATCAAAGAATAACACTAGAAGAATTGACAAAGGAACGCCAATGGGTAACAATGGTAAAGAAGGAACTATACATCATGAGGTTGGGTTGGATCTAGGAAGAAGGAATCGAGGGGGAAACGGACGTGCATGAAATGGGGATCATACGCGCAGATTGGAGGTTATCAGCAAGCAAAACATTTTGGCAAAATGTACTGGGAAAATATATTTAACTTCAGCACAAATCGTGGATGGGATCGGCAATAGGACAGGCAAAAATACGTAGACGGGTTTGGCCTGGTTCAGATTAGCGGGGTGGGCACAATTGAAGCCAGTGGGAGAGGACGGGAGTGCAGAATGACAAATATGCAAGAAAGACGTTACGAAATTTCACATTCCCCTCCAGTGCAAAGAAACAGGAGATGCAAGGCGAAAATACATGAGGGGTTTGAACGAATCCGAAATTGAGGCTAATGAGGACCATTACGGTGAGGGAGGAAACGCAAATAAGGCACATGGAAGCCTTCTTATTTTACGTCTGGACAAAGAGGGCGAATAAGATGAGGGAGGGGGTGAAAATAAGTGATTGAGAACGTTGCTGACTTAATAACCAGTGATATTAGTGTATAAAAGAAAAAGAAAGAAAAGAAAACTGAGGAGGAGGTGAGGGATGAACCCACAACTATGGAAAAGAATTACCGTATCAGCGAAAGGAAATATAATGATAAGATGAAACAAAGTTAAAATGAAACACATCCAGGATGCGGTAGAGTAACAATATTTGAATGTACTGAAAAGCGTTAATGAGAAGTTACACCACATGATCTTGAAATATTAGGTTCTTATGATTTGGCAATATCCATGAATGCCTTTGTAATGTTAATCGCCACTGAACGGCACCATTTTCAGCGGTTTCAAATGATGGTACTGGAAACTTTTTTTTAATGCAAATGTCTCCAAATTGCATTACCTAAACCTAAGGTATTCACGGATTCACATCTGAGATAATCTATTCTGTGTTTTACCTAATCGCAGTCAATAGTCGGAAGACACAACATACAAAATCGTGGTTACTCACAAAGCCAGCAGGTTACCGCTATGTATCAGCCCAAAGCATTGCTTTCACAAGCGCCGTCTGGCTCGTAATGCGTTGTTCTGTAAAGCAAACACAGCCACAGCCCACGATACCAGAAGGAATTTTGAACTTTCGGTTGCTTGGGCAATGTCCACCTCTGCGGCGAGGAGAGAGCGAGCAAGACCTTGGCCAGCGCCACGCAAAACAAACATTCACGTAGACTCCAACTTTTATGCCTACGCATGCAGTATCTGTGAATGAGCAAGCTAAATTCTTGAGCAAGCGGAAAGCTAACAGTATGTATCCACTGCTGGGAGAGTTTTCCCACAAAGAAGATCCTAAGCTTAACCGACGACCAGCATGGAACTAAAACGTTCCATGTGCGTCGGGAGAAAACAGAGCCTCCTTAAAAATTGACATCGTTCATATAATTCGAACTAATTTTGATCTAATGCTTATTTACAAGATCTTTGGCGGAACATCGAAATTTTCCTTCCTGGATCATTCCAAGCCATTTCAACGAGGTCATGTCACCCACCAACTCAGATTCCTTTGAGACTTGGTATACACCTTTCCCTTATGGTTAAAAGAAATCATTTTACAGCACTTTGAAATGTCATTAAATCAGTGTTGCCTGTCACTTTTGAGACCCTCGACACAAGATACTCTTGCTTACATTTTATTTCTTTTCTCCTTAACCAATCATCAGATCTCTTTCAAATTTTACACAAAGTTCAATGAAGTAATGAGGATTCTCTAAAAAAATTATAGCTCTGGTATTTCATTGCTAACCTAACTAAAAAAATATATCTTATACATTGATTTCCCTTCAAAAATTCAACATCAGTCAGATTTGTCCCTAAATTTCAGCCATTTGCATTAGATATAGTGAAAAAAGGTACAGAACATAAAATGTAGCTTGAAATGCACTATGTACAGATTTCTCCTCTTAGCTGAGTTATCATAATTATCGAAACTGTCTGCAATGGCCAAAAATGTCGAAGTCATGAAACAAAAATGGCCGCCATTTTCAAACGAAGTCTAGTTTTAGAACAATAATGACTGTTGAACTACCCTTGTATGTACAGGGGTTACAACGACAAACAAATGAAAATTAATCATTGTTGAACCATTTGGTACGGACTGGCCCTGAAATTTTGCGCAATGTCCAAAAAATGTACATTTTTTATTAGAAGGAGTAAAAAGAACACAAATTTCATTCTTTGTAGAGAAAGAGCATGTCTTTGCAATGATTTTCAACATCAAAACATTTTGGTTCCATCAAGCCCATGCTGAAAATTCAGGTTATCGCAACCTAGTTTCCCACCACAAAAATTAGTCTACAAGTCCATTATTAGTCTTTTTATAGGCTTTTGTAAAACTTTTTGAGTCCTGATGTATTTTTTTCTGAAATCCTCATTACTTCATTGAACTTTGTGTAAAATTTGAAAGAGATCTGATCATTGGTTAAGGAGAAAAGAAATAAAATTTAAGCAAGAGTATCTTGTGTCGAGGTTCTCAAATGAATGAGGTTCTTAATGAAATTTCGAAGTGCTGTAAAATCAAAGTTGTTTCAGATAGAGTGAAAATTTGTTGGCAGACTTCTTTTAACCATAAGGAAAGGGTGTATACAAATTTCATCGAAATCGGAGATGGTGGGTGACAACATCTTAGTTTTTTGTGTTGATTTGATATGAAATGACCCTCCTATCTTTCCTAGAAGTAACTGAACTGGCTATCAAAGGATCTGTTGAATGTGTTTACGTCTTGTTTGCGAAGTGTATAAATGTTTGTTTCGTTGTTACGTAGATTAAATACTCAGCAAATACCTTATTTTGGAAAGCTTTATTGTGAATTTTAGATGAAGGGCGAGGGTACAATGGGATCCATGAGTTTTGCTTAGTTAATTGTCCATGGCTATTTTCGTTGGTTTTATCATCATCCCATGTGTTTTTAAGGACTATTTTTACGTATACTGGTTCAGAGGTTGTAAGCAGATTGTTTGGTGTTTTGTGGCAGTTCTTGATGCTCTCATTGCATAAAACAAAGGGAGTAAACGTGATGGACAATTTGCTTGGTAATACTTATGGATCTCACTGTACAATCAATTCTACATGATTTTTCATAACTTTCACAAGCAATTTCGTCACAAAGTCTGTAAAATAACTTGAAACATATCATCAAAATGTTGCAGCCATTACACTGGAATGTCCCATAATTCATATTTAGTATACATTATTGTCATGGGCACACCGAAGTGTGGGTGTTTGCGCCTACCCCTCTTTCCCCTTTGAACTTAAATTTCTTGAAAAAAATAAATTATTATTATTTAGCTCCATTTTTCCAAATGTCACTTTTTCAGCAGTTCAACCCTCCTTAAAAACTTTCTGGGTATTCTTATGATTATAATAACTAACAGATGCTTACAGTGGCGACGCCAGCGGGGGAGGGGCCGGGTACACAAAAATTCTCAGAATTTCGAAAGTTAATACAGAATATTGGATGTAGTGAGAATGAAGCCATTATATATATCAGTCTATTTTTTCCTAAAAAATACTAACCCCCTTTTAAATAACGTGATCTACTACTAACATCACCGAGGATATTAATAATTTGATTAATTTACGTTGCTTTTCTTGCCTTGGAGGTTATTCGTCATGGCTCTAATCAGAGCCTTTAGGATGGCATAGGGGTAACGTCGTCGCCTTGTAATCAAGGGGTCCCGGGCTCGATCCCCGTTGGAGGCACATGGCACAGTGGTTCAGGTCCCACTAACTGTAGGTCCAGTCCCGATTAGCCTTCCTGTGCATAAAGTGGACTCTAATTCAAATCATGGCTCTAATGGCTTGGTGAGAATGTAGACATTGAAAGTAAAGCATACATAGTATTTGCAAATGTTCAGGTTTTTTGCTACTAGTGTAAGATAAGGGATATGCGAGGTGCTACACGTTTGCCGAGAAACGCACGTAATAAAACACACAGCTTTCATTCCATAACTCCAATCAAGCTTGTTGTTATGACTGCTCGAGAACAAAGGGTCTCTGCAGACATAAAAATCGTGTTCGCAATGTTCAACGTACGTATTCTTCCCATTGGTTGGACGCAGAATACAAAATGGCAGCAGCAATAGCGTCGTTCCAAAAAGATATATTCCTGAATACGCTTGGAACTTTATTTTCCAAAGCTTACAATATTGTTAGTTCTATTCTCACAGAAAATAGCACGGTTAATGTAAATTTTTAAACAATAATTACTAAAAATAATTACCATAAATACCAAAACAACATTTTAAAAATTATTACCTAAATATCAATTATTTTAAATATGAAAATGTAGCCTCCTACGTGGCAGAGAGTTGAGTGTTCGATTCACAACTGTGGCCAACGACTGTCCCAAGTTCAAATCCCGGCCTGGGCATGGATGTTACTTTGCTATATAGCACCACTTCAACTTTTCACCGTCGTAAATAGACAAAAGTGGTAGCAAAGTGGGGAAAAATTTACATCTTACAATTTCTATTTACTCTCTTTTTAAGGCTAGTTCGTTCAGAGAATCTGTGTAAAGAGACCGAATATTTTATGATCAAAGTAGTCACTCCATTTTTCCGGTTTCCATAAGCATGGGACAGGCATGTCATCGACTTAAAACTAATTATTTTAGTTTTACACAAAATATGCCTTAATGGTAGGCACTACGTTCAACCCGTTTGAAGGTCATCTCAGTGCACATATCAAAATGAAATTATAAATACGTCACTGGTTCTAATGATAACCGTTCGTCTGCAAATAAAATAATTTAATTACTTCTTTAAAAAAGTTATTTTGTTCTTGTGCCAATGCGGTCCGATTTTGAGGCGGGGATTTCAATCGGTTATAAATGTAATTACAATTTTAGGCAAATTCCATCAATTATGAGGAACTTAATTAAAATTAGACGACGTAATACCCCATCATATTGCCAACTGGTATTTATAACAACTTCCACCATTCAAGTCCTATTTGAAACGTATCGTGCCAGACACTCAAATTCGGAATGAATTCTAGTACTAATTCCAACTCGATATTTATTTTTGATATTCCAAAGTACTTAGGGTCGTATATTTGTTAGACAGTTTAGTGGACTGACTTAGATTAAAATACACGGTAAGATTTTACAATACCGGACCATTCCCCGATTTCGTTCATATTTCGCATACTCAATGATTTTGGGCTCCTAATCACGAATCTGCAGTTAATATTTGGGGGTCACGTGTAGAAATTCGAAAAAAAGGCGGTCCGTGATCGCAACCGATAATGCACGATTGCTCATTATTTACCGGAAGATTTTGTTTCTAATACTGAAAAAAAGAAATGTAATTTCTATCCCACTGCTTATACACACAAAATACGTAGTCCCGATGAAGTATCCGAGGTTAACATGTTGGGGTAACTTGTTGAAATTGTTATTTGATGTGTAGAAGTTGTAAAAAATGCTATTCAATTACCGCGATCGTTCTCCGTATACAATCATGGAAACTTCACGGAGTAATCTGTGTGGTGTGAGGAAGATGGCGACTTTGAAGGTAGGAAATAAAGTTATTTCTTTCGTAAGTTTTTCTTAGTAAATTTTAGTTGGGTACATATTAATAATACGTGCCATTCGTTCATATTTCGCATATTAAATATTTTAGGACACTTGATCACGATTTTGTAGTTATAATTTGTCCCTCCAGTGCTACGGAACAGATTTTTTTACGGTGCCCCACACACCATTTACGCATAGCACCACAAACCATTCACGGTAAGGTTAGGTTAGGTTCGGTTAGGTTAGTCAAACATGGTTACAATTTGGGGTCGTGATTTCGTCCTTTCAGTATTGGAAACACGTAAATAATGAGCAATCGTGCATTGTCGGTTGCTATCCCGGACCCCCTTTTTTTCGAATTTCTACACTTGACCCCCAAATATTAACTGTAGATTCGTGATCAGGAGACCAAAATCATTAAGTATACTAAATATGAACGAAATCGGGGAATGGTCCGGTATTGTAAAATTGCTCCAAATACGCTAATGAAACTGCATCCGTCGACATTTAATGTTTTCCAACTTCCTGCAATTTTATGATTTAACTTTTGGGATTTAGTAGTTGCGTTCAGCAGTGCTCGAAGTGTGTGAACGTAGGAGCATGCTGGGCCTCCCCAATAGCGCCTTGTAATCAAGGGTTCGATACTCGGTGGAGGCTCATAGTGGTTCGGATCCCACTTTAAACTTTAGGTCCAGTCCCGATTAGACTTACTGTGCATAAAGTGAACTTAAAACACCAATTCAATCAATCAACATTGTAGGAGCATGCTATCCTTCAGTTTAGAAAATTTTCATAAAGCATCCCCAGCTAGAATAATTTGCATAAGCCCCCCGCTCCCCCTACTGCGTTGTCTCCATGTTGCTCCATACTAGCACCCCTTTCCTATACTCAAACTCAAGCCCTCCACCGGGAGCCAGGAACCCACTTCGAGCACTGTTTTCAGAAATTTTGGAACTGGGGAGTTATGTATAAGTTCATGGATGTCGGCAGGAATTTTCCAAGGGGGGGGGGGCAAATGAAGAACATCCACCCATAATAGTGTTGGCCCATGAAAAAACACTACTTTAGTTTCAAGTTATATTCCTGAAACTCCCTTGCAATAATTAACATGTATTACTGTGACTGAAATGAAATTGCATATGTGAAACATATATTTTTTTTGCTCGATTCTCATTTTCATTTGAGGGGACGGAGTGCTATCTACTTTCCGAACGTCCATGACTAAGCTACAGACACTAGAAGATATTCGGAGAGGTTAAAAAGTTCGTCAAATTTTATGTCAGATAGTCTGGATTTAGAGATTAGAGTGGAATCTGAACAATGCATCCATTGACGATAGAACCCGGAACCTTTAGATTACAATGTAAAAGTGTTATCACCACACCTTGATTTTCGAAGGGTGTAACAAATTCGAACAAAGTGTATAAAAAATCAACTTCGTGCAATTATTGTCCTGTTTCGAGAAATGTCGACACAATTTTAACTGAAAAACATTAGGTATTAGTGTAAAATTGTGCTTAATCTATTTTCCGCCTCTTCCGTAGAACCGATATGCTTGCTTACGACAACGTTCCTTTCTAGTGAAATTGCATAGTTTTGTGGGAAATAGGTGGACGAATTTATCACGTAGCCACAATAAGTTCAAGCAAACCAAACTTTCATATGCAATTGCGCGCAACAGTAAAAATGTAACACACTGTAAATGACAACTCATTCCGAACGGGAAAATGTTCCTACTACTTCCCAAGCATAATGCAATAGATTACATTACCCAAGTGCTTCAGCTGGATCAGACACTTCAGCCTTTTCCCGAGCGACCACCGGCACAGCCTTCCCGCCAGCAGATGGACTTCGTATGCGTCGACAGCAAAGCCACAAACACGAGCCATAAGCCTAACATGCAGATTATGCCTGCCGCATATCATACGTCAGCAGTACGTTACGTAGACAAGCGACACGGAGGTGGACGGACACGAAATTAATGAAGAGAAAAATCTTGTACAGGCTCGTGTCCCGAAACGTAGCAATACAATTAACGATCCGGAAGAGCAATCGAACAAAAAAACACAGGACCTTACCTGCACGGGCGCAAAAAAACACATGCGGCCTTTCTCTGCCATCTTCGTCACTTGTGTACTCCCCCACCTGCCAGGTACGACGTCTTAAATAAGAGGGTGCTTATGACGTCACTTCCTGTAACCCGCAGTCACTTATCTATCTCCTTCTCGATAACTGCAGACCACTTTTTTCTTTTACCCCCTCTCTCTCGTCCAGTGCAGGACAATATTCGAAGGAAGGGGAGGAAATGTTAGTGGAAAGGTAGTTGGGGGAACTGTTAACGAAATGGAAAGAATTAGCTGTTTCTTTTAGCGTTGAAAAACTTTCTGAAACTCGTTTGTGAGCATGAGGAAAGGTGAGATAGTGTGCGAGCCAATGAGGTAGAGGTTCTAGAGTTGCTGAAGTTGTTTCCCGCCCGAAGCATCATGAATGGGAAGTGGTGACTTACTATCGGCAAGGGAAGGGCCCACGTGATCTGATTTCGCAGTTGCAGCTCCCTCACTGGACGACGCCAGGCGCTAGTGGAGATAGTAAGGCAAGATTTCACCTTCAATTCGCTTCAAAAAAAGACGATCAATTTCGAGCATTCCGACGATCTACCGCTTCTATACTCGTTGGTGTGGTCTTAGCAGGAGGTGCATTTTTCCAACTCTTACTCTCCCACCCCCACCCTCTTTCTAAGAGTCATTGACCACAACGTGATACATGAAAACAAAAGCTAGAAGAAATGTTGTGTTACGTTTATCGTTATCTAAAGCCATTCCAAACATCCTTCTGTTTGTCTGTCGGAGAGTTGATTTTTCTGAAAAACGACGCGTATTAACCGATTACAGTATCTCCTCAACAGTACGGAAGTGAAACTCGCAGCGCCAAAATACGGATAACGGAGGAGAAACTGTGGGAAAATGCGAAAAGAAATTACTATCGTTCATTTGACAGCATGCTGTGCGGACTTTGTCCAGCTTGATAAGGATAAATAAATCAGCTTCGATGGTTAGCGTTTTCGCCATTGGTGCGAGCGGTCCCAGGTTCGATCCTCTGTAGGAACACCAAAAATGTCGGTGTTGACCAGCAGCACGAGGGCGATTGGAACCTTTCTGAAAACAAGCGTCTGACTCCAGTCTAGCACAAAGATTCGAGGCGCTCGCGACTGGTTAGCACAGCAAGCTACGTCGACAGTGGTCGCGGGTTGTATCCCGGTTCCGGCATGAGTGTTCATTGTGAGTGTCCATTCATCAGTTTCATATCATCACTCATCCTTATCTTCGTTAGTCAAAAGTGGCACAAAAGCGAAGTAAAATAAACCAAATCAGTCAATTGACACACTCAGCTTGCCTCATCCTATGTAAAGTCACTTGCCAGGCCTTGCACCACAAAGGAGTGTTGCAACATGGAGAATATCGTATAGATTGATCATTACAGCAGGGGCTATATTTCTCACCTTGTGTAGGAACTTGGGGACTTGCTGTTCTTTTTTTTTAGTCCCTTTATTTAATTAACTTTTTTTACGTATGATCTGGAATGACCGTTCCAATTGCTTCTAAAAGTAGATTCATGCCGATCATAAGGGGACGATCTCGTTCTCTGACCTTGACCACAAAGTAGCAATGCAAGAAACCAGATGTTCAATCCATTGCGGGGCGAAAGGGTAACCCTTTGAAGACACCCAACTGTCTCCTCCACATAGTGCACCCAGGACCTGGGCTGCATTTTGCAGAGTAACGAGGCCCCGGCGTCTGGACTCACAGCCGTTCTACCCATGTGTGTTTCTAATTGTTCCTTTCATCCATTTCATCTCATCACCATTCATCTTCATCTTCACGATTAGCTAAAGTGGCAGAAAAGCGAAGTAAAATAAAACAAATGAATGAATCAATCAATTCCTCTTTGGAGCGCTCGCAGTTTCTGAAATATAGATAATCCAAGTGATATTGACTGTTTACCCTTGTGTAAGGTAGTATTTAATATTCCCCGGGATATCACGATAGGACGCACATTTCTTACTTTTTACTTGCACAGACGGAAGTTGATAAACCCATTCAGAAAATTTATGTAGCTAGTATTTGTAGGCTTTCTAGCTAATCACATTTAATTTTCTGCAGCATATTAGTGTTGGAGATATCGGCAGAGTAATAATGGTTGATGTGGCAAAGCAGCTTGTAAAATACAATGTTATTTTCAGTACAATGTTGGTTTCATTATTATTATTAACCTAACTTATAGTATAATATCCTGTTGAGGCAAGATCATTACTCCATACATACTCATATCTTAGTAAATTGTAAAGCAAAAATATATCTACAGCAATGTATGTACCTAACGCATGCATTTTGTTCGTGAAATAAGACCCATTTCAAACAAATATATACTTATATTCCTTTATGCGACATCTGTAGTACATTTTATGAACCAATTGCTCAATAGGATTACGTGCGTAAGATCTGAAGTTTGTTCATTGTCATTAAGAGTTTTCACAATTCACCCAGTTTTTTAAAAATATGTAATGTAATTTGAGGGAAAAGTACGATAGTGGGATCTAATTTGTATTTGTCTTGTCTGTTTTGTGTGCTGTCCATGTGCATGTGTGATTATCCCTTCAACTCTTTCATCTTATCAGCATTCATCTTCGCAATTAGCCAAAAGTGTCAGAACCGTGAATTAAAATTAGTCAGTCATATTGCACAGCGTAATGTGAACATAAGAAAATAAGTATGAATAAGATAGTCAACAAGAATTTACCTTACTGCAAATTTTTGCTACTTGTAGTTGTCTTGAACTTAACTATACAGGGTTCCGTGTTCAACACCGTGTGTTTACACAGTGTTTATAGAAAACAACTTTTCTTGCTAACTGTTTGCTCGTAGTGACTTGTTTCGATAATATGAGAGGTTGAAAAATGGCATTTTCTATCTTGAATGTACGCATGCAAGCCTAAGGAAAGCTTCGTGACTGCCACTGAATTTATTTTTGCTATCGAATATCATTCTAAAAAAAGATAGTATGCCATGGAAACAATATATATTTTGATGTACAAAATCCTAAAAATGAAAGACCCACAATATATCTGTAGCCGACTGAAACATCTTTCAGGCTTTCACAACCGCAACACCAGATCGCTCGAAAGGTCCATGTTGTTCATTCCTCTCCACAAATCCAAGTTTTATGCAAATTCTTTCACTGTTACTTCAGCAGGCCTTTGGAACAAGCTGCCACATGAAATCCGTGCCTTTTCCTCAATTGTGACGTTCAAACAGCTGTTAAAATTACATCTAGGTGTTCCGCATAGGACGCCGAATTAGAAAATTAAATAAAAATAGGGAAAATATCATGAAAATAGTTATATTTCACATATATGCAAGCAGTAACATCTCCCATTTACGTATGAAAGACAATGTCAGGCATATGTCCACCCCTACAGAGTCTGTATGCATTTATACGCTCCACAAAATTATTGATAACACAATCACCCGTATGATTTCCGCCTTCAGTTCTAAAAGGGTTCGTGGTTTGTTGGCGTACACCTGTGATTTCACAAACCCCCATAAGAAGAAATCACAGGGTGTAAGATCACACTCCACCTGCCAAAACCCACACCACACAGTCGTTCTCAGCGGATGGATGGATTTCCCGCTCCTGGATTATTCGAGAATTTTCGGAAGGAAACCACAACAAACGAGTCAAAACAATTGAGGTACATTAATCGGCATGACAACAGATACCAACATTGGTAAGAACAGGTCTGCCAATCTCGAAACAAAACAATAGCACTCGATTCAAAATCGGCGTCCTATACGGAAAACCCTATATTAAATGATGAAAATTAAATATTTGACTTCCCACACCAAGTAGCAGATGCAGAAAATGACAAAAGATGATTATATGTAATAGCTACTTAAGATGAATTATCATTAATGTATACTGTTTTGGACCATGTTTTAAGTGTAACGTTATGTATTGGCTTGTACGTGTGGGTGTGTGTGTGCATGTGTGTAGCTAAGTGTAAGGACAATGTATGTGTGTGCAACGTAAACTGTATTGCCTTTTTGTATATGTCCTTGAAATGGTGAGCATGTGTTTGTGTGTGCGTTTAGTAATTGTGTTATTCTTTTGTATTCCTCTTAATTATTATTTCTTTTTAATTTCCTATTTTATTCGAAAAGCAATGGAGAAATCAAAGTAAATGGTTAAGTGGAAGAATAGGCAAAGAAGCCTTAACTTCACCATGTATATAAAGTCGAAATAAATAAATAAATAAATAGAAACTGTGTCGGAGTGAGGTCACTGACCTTAACCCTTTCCTTCAGCATCAGGTTATGCATTTATCATAGCGCGCGCGCACACACATACGCACACACGCACATTGTTCATCCTCATTGTATTTGAATCGTTTACATTAGAGAAAGAACTCGCGACTCTTGTAAAAGATATTTACAATCCAGATAAGCTCTAAGCTCCATTCCACTTCCTTATAAAATTCTCCAAGAATAGACATCAAGTGAGTTAAGTAGTACCACAATGAAGTAATAGATGACGGTGGTTTCGATTCATATGCATTGGATATAATGCAGACAAAATAAATGATTTGCGTTGAGCTATTCAAAATGAGATTGCAGCATCTTGCGTCTGTCAAATTATTGGCGGGGTGCAAGGGGTACAATGTACCCTTGTAACCCCACTGATTGTAACCATTCGGTATCACGGATTCTCTGACTGAAAAACGACCTAATTTGTTTCCATACAGTAAAAGATACATGATTCTTGACACCTTTTCAGCATTCTGTCAAGCATTAACAGCGGCGGCGATTAGAAGGGGGGGGGGGGGGGCTCTTACTCCTCTCACTTCTTGTCACTAAACTTTTGGTACCTTGCCCCCCCCTTTGGAACCCAATCGCCGCCACTGAGCATTAATATACTCCTTCGATGTAGCCGCTAGAGTATCCCCTGTCATTGGACACCCCCTCAGACCTCAGCGTAAGCTGTGGTGAAGCACTTAAAAAATTTCTTGTTGGTATACCTTGAGGTAGTATACCAATAATTATGGCAAGAATCTTGAATAAGGCGTCAGTTTCTGTAGTGAAAGATCATTGGAGTGTAAGGAATGCTCAAGTCAGTCACCACACTTGCACGCAGAATCATCTAAAATAAAGGTGTCTGGATTAAAAAAAAAAAAATTTCATGTAGCAGCTTTCAAATGCAAAGATATATATATACTCTGTCCCGAGAATCTCCGGAAAGAGCGAACAAAAACACGTCTCTAGTGACTCGAGAGGGCTCGACCAATGAACTCGTGAGAGGAGAAGTGAGTGCAGCTAACAGTCGTCTCCACAAGGAAGCGCTGCTTTGCACCGCCCATTCGCTTTCTCCCCTTCTCCTCCGTTATGCGCGGCCTTGCTTCACATATTCCAGGGACAAAGTATAGACCAGTGGTTCCCAAAGTATGCGCCGCAGCTGGCTTACAGGGGCGCCGCGAAATGTTCCAATATTTTCACTGCAATTACTCGCATTCTACTTTTTACATGTAAAATGTTTCTGAATTTCAAATGTGTGTTTATTTTTTCACTTAAGGCAAGCAACCTAAGTATACTAACTGAGCGCTGCAAATGTTAAATAGGCCTACATTCTGACTTAGGAGCCGCGGAAAAATCTTGAAACACTAAGGGCATCGTGAATCGAAAAAAATTGGGAACCCCAGGAACAGACAATTGTCCCCATGAATATGGAAAGGTCTAGGGTCTCGTGAATTTAGAGAAATTAAATAACTACAGCAATCTTACAAAAAAAGAACAGCAATAAAAAGTCCTAGGAAATGATACTGTGGTAAAGCAATGGAAGGAAGAACTGACCGAATTTCGGGTAAGTAATAAAGTGACGCAAAATACAGTCACCGACAATAAAGATGGACACAAGGAGCCTGAAATACTGGCTTCCTTGCAAGGCGTTATATGTGTTGCCTAACTCTACGGCGATAAGTGAATTTTAATTGCAGATTTTCAATGGGTACTTGTACAGTCACGGACACTGCCGGCTTGTAGCGATTCTATTGAAAGTCAATGTATTCATTACAGGACGGCAGTGTCCGTGGCTGTACACCACCGCAGCAGAGTTAGGCAACACGCATAACGCCTGTCAAGGAAGCGAGTATTTTATGATCTACGTGTCTCATTTTTATTGCCGGTGACTATACATAGAGAGTTCGACGTGATCAGAATATTTTCAACTACCATATTTCATTGTAAAGCCAACTTTAGACGAAAGCATTTCCTATAACATTTTTGCTATCATAAATGCTATGTAAATGCTTCCAAAAATCTTATAGCAGATAGTAACTTTAGACGCGAACATTTGATGTAACTTTTCGGCTAGCTTTTGCAATTACAATGTATAACATATACAGCATGAAAGGCACGTCGAGTTACACCATCTATGCTGAGTGCACAGTGTTTACATTTGAAACAACTTAAATATTCTTCCATACTTGTACAGTAAACCTTGTAAATTATGTACTTAATCAGCGCCATTGTTTTGTAACTAAAACCATTTAATACGAAACGTTATTCCTCTCGGTTGAATAGTTATCGGCTTTTAAAAATGTGAAGTGATACATTGTTTATATCTCACGCGGCCGCCATTACACCTGCACTCGTGACCTAGAGGTCGCTTCTGATTGGTTATGCTACGGAAATAGGACGGGTTCTATCCTTGAGAAAAGCCATGAAATATGCCATGGCATCTGAAAAGCCATAAGATTTACACGGTAGCATTTTGCAAATGGCACAAATGTTAAGAAAAATGCTAAGGGGTCATTCCATGTCAAATCATCCAGAATTTTGTGAAAATGTCACCCACCATCCCAGATTTTGATGAAATTCGGTATGCTTATAGAACTTTTGAAGCTGATTACAAAAATGACAACTTTTTTAAAATTGGTCAAGGGGTTCAGAAGTTACGAGCTTTTTAAGAACTCCATGTACGCCACATGCAGCTCCACTTTGAATGACACGCATTAGGTTATAAACGATCGTATCTTCCCTCGGGTTTGCCGTAGAAACTTTAAGTTTGTTTTGTTTTGTTCAGAATAGTATAAGCTTTCATTTAAATAACGTTTCAGATGAATGCATCAATAAACATGTATTTGTATATATAGTTTTATGTATTTTTTTAGAAAAATAAATGACTAACTTCAAGAGCGAATTTCATGCAATGCCCCCCCCCCCCCTTTCAATTTCCCCACAATTTTATATGTAGGTAACTCAGAGTGTGTACTATAGTGGAACCACAAGGAAAGAAACCTGCGCAGACCCCATCGCGCTGGCGGGTGGGGGGAAAAGACAGGGGGAAGAAGCCTTCAGAGCGGCCAACGTCAGTGTTGCCAGACCTATTGACTTCTCGGTAGGATTCCATAATAAACTATTGCTATGGCACCTCCGACGGCCTGCTCAAAAACAAGTTTCCTGGTCACCTTACTTGAACATGGAGGGGAGAGTGGAACTCCACTCAGCCATGAAAAGTGCTGTTTGAACTGTGAAATTATGCCAAACGATGTGCTAGGACATTATTATTATTTTATTACTATTAGTACATTACCATGGGCGTCCGGAAGGGGTGTGTGGCCCCCCCTGGAAAATGAAAGTCAACCAAAAATTATATATTTTTCACATATAATTTCATTTCAGCTGCAATAATGTGTGTTAATTATTGCATGAATATGATACATTGAAATTTAAGCAATGTTTTTTGAGGGAACAACACTATTATTGGAGAAAATGTGCCTTCTTTGCCCCCCCCTGGGAAAAAATACCTTCCTTGCCCCTGCCTGGAAAAAATCCTGCGGACGTCCATGTACGTACATTACAATTTTAGATGGTTGTATTTTATCCCACCCGAAAATCTATTTCTATTTTAGTTATTTTACGTCGCTTTTGTGCCTCTACGGGTAAGTACGACAATATGGATGAATGAAAAACTGATGAAATGGATGAAGTGACACAAACACAGTGAAACGTCCTTGCCTTACTAAGTAGAAACACTGACTTCGTAGCGTGTGCAAATTATTTTATACAACTATGTGTGTGTTTGTGTCTATTATATATTAAATGCAGCAACATAGAGGCAGCATAACTGACGAATAAAGCATGCGAGTGTTAATAACAAGAAATTTGCTACAGAACGAAGCGGCATAGTTCAATTACAAAGAAAATAATGCACCCCCTCCCCCGTAGTTGCTTGGAACTTTCATCGGGTTGAAAATACTTAATTTTCTATCCTTAATATACTATTCTATACTTAAATATTTAATTTTCTACAAAATTATATAGCGGCTTGGACGTCCAAAAGGAAGTGCAAGGATGGTCGCCACCCACCCTCTCCTCTTCTCTTCTGGAAAATGAATGTTGACATAAAAGTACTTATTATTTCAGACGTATGAGTTGATTTCAGTCACAGTAATTTACATCCATTTTTATAATAGGGATGTAGGAACGTGATAATTTCAAACTCAAGTGGTGTTTTCTGAGAGGGCAACATTATAAAGGGTAATATGCCTCGTTTATCAGCCTGATAAAAATACATTGTTTCCCACTCGCTGAAAAAAAATCTGCAGACATCCCCTTGCCCCCCAGTGCGCACGCCTATGCCGCCCCCGAGAACGTCGTTCATCCGCTACTATTAGATCATCGGATTTTGTAGCAGTCTATTCTGGTTTCCCAAGGAACAATCTCCCGATTTTTTTAAGTCTGACCTGGCAACACTGCCCGGGCACCGATAACGGCAGGGAAGATGCGCGAACGCTTTTGAGGGAAGGTTTTTTTCCTTGTGGTCGAGCTATAATGCCTGATGGAAAAATTAGGATGGGCGGTTCAGAGACAGGGTGATAAAAAATAATTTGCATAAAATTACATTAAAAGTAAATCTTATTAAAAATGCTTATGTATTTAGCACAAAGCCTGAAGTACATTATGTTTCAAGCTACAATATTCAAAATTTATGTTCACTATGTGTGAATGTAAGCATAGGCGCAACCTGGCGGGGGCAAAGGGAAGCACTTGCCCTCTCCCAAATTTATATATTAATTAAAATTTACAAGTTAAATATATTTTGTGATCCTCCTGGCACTTGAGGAACGAACGAATAAAGAGTAATAATTGTGATTTTTCAAATGTATTTATCAAATAATCCTGGACACTATTTTTATGCGATGGAAAACTTTGTGATTATCCCAACCCGAAGATAGTTTCCAAGTGACACCCATTAAGATAGTACTATTTTTGCTCTGACTGTTACAGAACTAGTGTTTCGAAGTAAATAGTTACAAAGTTACAAATACAGTTACTTTTTATTTAGAAATTCTAACTGTAACTAGCTACTTTTAAATGTAAGTACCTGTAACGTTAACAACGGTAACAGAGTTACTTTTTGCAGTAGGGAAATAGCTAAATTGGACAATTCTGTTCCGGACTATAAAAATAAAATATGTACCTTCTCCGGATGCTACGTGAAACGATTTTCTTGGAATTGCTGGCAAGGAAGCTATGCTTTGTTGCATGCTAAATTTAGAACATCCACGCTTTACTGTAATTCATTTCTAATTGTATGTGAAGACTCCATTGTTTTGGTAGACTGCTGCGTTTGGAATGTTGTTTTCCAGCTAGGAAAAAGTCATTGTCGAGGGAGTGGATCTTTGGATCTTGTTGAACTTGGAATGGAGGAGAAAGAAATAGGTGCAAGTGGAATCAATGACACCATATTCAAAATAACGTGGTCAGCATACAAATGATTTTTTAATTATAATCGTTCAAGCAAAGCTGACTGTGTTTTCCATAATTTATTAGCAGTAATAATGTAAATATATGAATGCATATTATGTACTAGAAACATAAGTAAAACACGGAAGTCTTCATTCATGATAATTGATATTGTGTAACTTTTACACAAATCAATGATCATTAACAGTACGTTACTGTTACAGTAACTGTAAAAGAAACTCAGTTACTTTCAAAGTACCAGTAACAATAACTGAGTAACTTTTTTAATGATTGACTGTAACTCAGTTACTTGTAAAAAGTAACTTACGGAACCTGTAAATTCAAATTAGTGCATACCTCCTGGTACTGTTGTAGTACTTTGCAATCACTGACACATTGTACTGTGGGTTGTTGTCATTTCACCCTAGATGATTACTAAGAAATTTATGCCTTGAATACTATTTCTACGGAATTGGTACATAATTTCCGTACTTTTTCCTTTATACTATAGAAGTCTATACAAGTATTTTTACTGTTCCAACCACCCCGTCACAAGGATATTTTCTGTGGTATGTGGCGAAAAAGCTCCATTTCAAAAAACTGCAATCAGCTCAAATGTGTAGTATTAATTCTTACTTCATATTACGTGTCCCCATGAAGAGTAGCCAAAAAAGAACTTCCATATTGAGATAAATGCACAAAAAAAATGTTCTCGAAGATAAATTTGCTAAACTTGGGAATGTTAATAATGATGAGATATAATTATGTAATATACATTTTTTTTTAAAAAATGAAGTCTGTTGAAACTAATTTACAGTGGAACGTCGATTTTAAGTTATCCAGGAGACCAAGATGAAAAAAAATTAATATAAGGGAAAATGTTCTTGGAAAATATCTAAACAATTTGCTATGTTGGGACCACCACAATTTAATGCAAAATGAAGGAAAATGTAAAATCGAGGAACTTAAATCGGGGTTCCACTGTAATTATTACTTGCAAATTTTAAATTAATATATAAATTTGGGAGAGGGCAAGTGCTTCCCTTTGCCCCCGCCAGGTTGCGCCTATGCTTACATTCACACATAGTGAACATAAATTTTGAATATTGTAGCTTGAAACATAATGTACTTCAGGCTTTGTGCTAAATACATAAGCATTTTTAATAAGATTTACTTTTAATGTCATTTTATGCAAATTATTTTTTTATCACCCTGTCTCTGAACCGCCCATCCCAATTTTTCCATCAGGCATTAGTACACACTCTGAGTTACCTACATATAAAATTGTGGGGAAATTGAAGGGGGGGGGGGGGGCATTGCATGAAATTCGCTCTTGAAGTTAGTAATTTATTTTTCTAAAAAAATACATAAAACTATATATACAAATACATGTTTATTGATGCATTCATCTGAAACGTTATTTAAATGAAAGCTTATACTATTCTGAACAAAAGAAAACAAACTTAAAGTTTCTACGGCAAACCCGAGGGAAGATACGATCGTTTATAACCTAATGCGTGTCATTCAAAGTGGAGCTGCATGTGGCGTACATGGAGTTCTTAAAAAGCTCGTAACTTCTGAACCCCTAGACCAATTTTTAAAAAGTTGTCATTTTTGTAATCAGCTTCAAAAGTTCTATAAGCATACCGAATTTCATCAAAATCTGGGATGGTGGGTGACATGGGCTGGATGAATTGAAGTGGAATGACCCCAAGGAAAATGCTTTCGTCTAAAGCGGGCCTACGGGAAAGTGTTATGAGGGTCACTATTTATATTTTGAGCCTAACAATGAAAAAACAGGAATTTGGCATTGAAAACTGCTTTATTGTTTTTCGAAGTATTCTCCTTTATGGTCAATACACTTTTGCATTCGTTCGAACCATTTGTCAAAGCAGTTTTCCAATCTTCTTGAGACACCTCCATAATATGGTTTTTGAACGCATCAACGGCGTCTTCCGCAGACGAAAATCGTTGTCCACGCAATTTATTCTTGACATTCGGGAACAAGAAGTCATTGGGTGCCAAATCAGGACTGTACGGCGGATGACCCATCAATTCCATTTTTTGACTGTTCATAAAGTCGGTTGTTAGACGAGATGTGTGACAGCTGGCATTGTCTTGATGAAGAATGATCCGACGGCCTTTGTTTGTTTGTTTTCCGTATTTGACCGAAGACCTCTGGCAAACAAATTGTTGTGTACCATTCAGAGTTGACCGTTCTACGTTCCTCTAAAGGCACAGTTGCCACATGACCGGTTTTCCCGAAAAAACAGGCGTCCATTTGTTTCGATGTGCTTCGAGCGCGAACAACTTTTGTTGGATTGGGTTCATCTTGAAACACCCATACAGTCGACTGCTGTTTACGTTCCGGCTCATATGCATATATCCATGATTCGTCACCTGTTACAATCTTATATACGTCTTTTGAAGCACCACGATTGTATTTATTGAGCATTTGTTTGCACCAATTGACGCGAGCGTCTTTTTGAGTTTTTGTCAAATTGTGTGGGATCCAAGGAGAACATACCTTTCTCACAGCTAAATGACCATGTAATATTTTATATATGCTGGTGGAACTAATGCCTATGGTTCCCTCAATCTCACAGTATGTCACATGACGATCTTGCAGTATTAGGTTTTGCACAGCATCAATGTTTTCTTGAACAACAACTGATTTTGGACGACCTTCGCGAATCTCGTCGGTGAGCGAATGGCGGCCACGATTAAATTCGTTATACCAGCGTTTCACAGTGGCAAAGGATGGGGCTTCGTCGCCAAATGTGGAAGTAAGTTGATCGATGCACTCTTGTCTTGATAATCCACGTCGAAAATCGTAAAAAATCATCGTACGAAAATGTTCACGAGTAAATTCCATTTTATTCTTGTCGCGCAATCTCCAAGGCAACATAAACAACACAAATGAAGCTATTGACAAAACATTTGAAGTACGTTATGGTCAATATTGCCAGACAATTCCGTGCAAACGTCAAATCGCGCCTAACTTCAATCAGTGTTGCCAAAGGCTCAAAATATAAATAGTGACCCTCGTACAGATAGGAATGTTTAAGTTGTTACTGAGCCATCAGCGAAACGGGTGTCGTGTCTTAGGAGAGTGCACAGTAGAATACCTGATGCTGCATCTTCTGCCCCCCCCCCTTCAAATTTATTTATTTAATTGTAGTTGTCTCCAACAGAGAAAGCTTCTCCAATTATGGGAGACTTGCATACAGTTTAAATATACATACATAATTAATAATATATAAAAACACACATACACACAAATAAAGAGATACTTCACACAAATAGATATTTACAAGACAAAACAATACAAAGCCATACCTACACTCATAGTAAATGGTAACAATATACCTCACCCATGATATATATACATGTTTAGAAATCCCTAAATGTCTGCACTTACAAGATAATAATTTATATAATTTCTTGCGCAAATGGTACAAGTCGCGTGTCTGCATTACTAGTTGGGGGTGCGTTGATAAAGATAAGTTTTCTGCACACAAAAAAAATGCCCGCCTTTGAAATAATGGCACCCGACAAGCCAGAAAAATGCAGTCCCAAAAGAAAGAGCAAGACTTTGGCATACGCCATCGGGCAGACTCTTCCTAGAAGAAGTGGAAGTTAACCTCTGGTCACATATGGTCGGGTGTTTGGGTGGAAACGAGAGGAACTCTAATTCAGGCGAGTCCGCATTATAATTTTTGGGTAGTTATCAGTAGTAATGAACTACAATTTAGGACATAACAGAGGCCAGAATTCAGTATGGGCACCTTTCTTAACCAATCCCGGAATTAGACGTAAAGTTACCAAATTGAACGATGAAACGCTAGGCTAAAGTGTCTTCTATGGTCATCAATACAGTTACATAGTCTTCTTGCAGGCACGTATCTAGAAATATATTTCGGGGGCTGAACCAAGTGTCTCAGGAATAATAATAAAAATTATTATTATATTACAATTTTATTAAATTATATAAATACTAAACAAACACATAAATTTTAATATTATATTGTTGTTTTTACAAAAATAAATCTCCTACAGCACGTATTCATTATCTAGCTAGGCTTCCCCCATGGCGCAGTGGTAACGTCGTCGCCTTATAATCAAGAAGTCCCGGGTTCGATACCCGGTGGAGGCACATAGTGGTTCGGATCCCACTTTAAACTGTAGGTCCAGTCCCGATTAGCCTTTCTGTGCATAAAGTGGACATAAAACACCAAATCAACCAACCAACCAATCATTATCTAGCTTACCTGTAGTTAAGTTAGACATAATTCGTAAAAAAAAGAAACAAGTACTCTGGCAAAGAAATTAATGGCAAATAGATGAATAATTGAATACTTATTGAATAACAAACACAATGTTAAATCTAGTAGGTGAAAAGTAAAGTTCCTGATAAATATTTTATTTATATTATCATAAATAGTAGTGTGCAAGCATAAATCTGTGATACTGTCCTTCAAAGCCATATGATTCCAATATGATCCTTGCCTTCCAATAAGTTCACATGAAATTATTAACTATCGATTATACAACAATTTGCTAATCATTTGTATTTTCATTGTTTAATTTTAGTACTTGGAAAGTCTTTCGGGGAGAGTCCGGGCCCCCCTGGACCCCCTTAAATACGTCGTTGTCTTCATGCACTTATATGAAAGCCTCCCCGATGGCGTAGTGGTAACTTTGTTGCTTTCCAATCAAGGGTTGATTGATTGAATTGCTTTATTTTACTTCGCTTCTTGTGCCACTTTTGGCTAATTTGCGAAGATGAGGATGAGTGATGATAGATGAAATTGATGAAAACATCATGCATCACAAACATCCATGGCCAGGCCAAGATTCTAACCCGGGGCCCGGCCTGCAATCAAGGGGTTCCGGGTTCGAGGCACATTGCACAGAAGTTCGGATCCCACTTTAAATTGTTGGTCCAGTTACGATTAGCCTATCTGTGCATGAAGTGGACTTAAAACAACAATTGAAATTCAATTATCTGAAATTCTTAAACGATAAATCTTTGGAAAAGAGAAGTATATGATACAAAAACGCTGACGGAACTCATTCGTCGAATCAAAACGTCACTTTACTGCAAAATAAATTCATGTGGATTTCTTAGTAACGAGACATACTTGGTTACTTTTAGCATTATATTTTCAGCCATTAATAGCACATATTGATAAATTTTTGGGACATAAATGCATGCATATTTCTAAAGTGTTTAGGTTTTCCTTGCTGGCAAGCAGGAATCATTTCTTTCCAGCGTAGACTCACTCCTGCCGTAAGATAAGCAACTGTACTTTACAACACACCGTTTCCCACCCTTGGAAAGGCCCCAGAAGCGCAGGCGTCGTGTAAATTGGAATCGTAAAGCCACCTGTGTTGTAAGTCATGTGACCTCTCTCCTTCCTCAGGAAACGAAGCACCAGCCTTCGACAGCACTCCTTTTCTCCGAGTAGCATTTAAGTGCTAATAGGTTCATTAGAATAACAGACGAACAGACCAGGAGATGGTGTAGGGCTTTTTTCTGACGGTTGTGACACCCTAAAGAGGCATATTCGAAAAAAGAACTCTTCGAAAACGCTTTTTCTATTATTTTCCCCTTTAACTCCTCTGACTATACCTTACCAACAAATTTTACCCTTAGTTTCACATTTGTAAGCTGTGATGACGTATCGTAAGGTGTTGTGTGTGTTAATACACACACACACACACACACCAGGACCATACTTGCATGTGTCCGGAGGGTTTCAACACCATCCCGTATATGACACCAGATCTTTTACTTATGCAGAATTCGAGGTTGATTTATTGAAGTGATTTATTTTACTTCGCTTTTCTGCCACTTTTGGCAAATCGCGAAGATAAAGACGAGTGATGGATGATACGATGAAATCTATAAGGAACACTCACAAAGAACACCCATGCCCAGGCCGGGATTCGAACCCGGGACCGCTGGAATTCGAGGATTATATTTGTTGTACCATGTAATTCATTATTTATCCTCATAGTCTTGATTATTATAAAAATTAAACGCCGTAAAATAATTTTAAAAATAATTCTATTATTAATCTAGTGAAAAATTTCTTGCATTTTTTTTATTTCGTCTTTATAATGAATTTTTCCATTTATAATTTTAGATGTGTGTGTAAATCTCATTTAAGCCGGCCCCCGTGGCTGAGTGGTTAACACATCGTGCTACGACGCCAGTGGTGTTGGATTCGAATCCCGGCCTGGGCATGGATGTTTGTGAATGTCCATTCATCAATTTCATCATATCATCGCTCATAGGCGCCGACTCCATGGGGCTTGGGGGGGGGCTCGAGCCCCCCCAATGTTAACGAGCCCCCAAATAATTTTGCTTAAGAGGATCTAATGTATTATTTTGCTTCTCTTGTAAAGTTTACTCTGAATTGTGCCACATGAACTTAACTTTAAATACACATTTGAAATGTTCTAGACCATCAATTTGGGGGGGGGGGCTGAGACCGCTAAAGCATTAACTTTGGGAGGGGGGCTATGACCAGAGACAGCAAAACACATGACTTATTACTATATACTAAGTATATAATTATGAGTAGGTATTGTTAACATTTTTACTAAAAAGAGTTTCAAAAGACGATGTGCATGAACTAGGAGAGTGTATGGGACGTTCGGGCTACAAATGGCTCTCACATGACATTCAGAACTAGTGTTGCCCACGAGACGAGATTTTGGCCTGTCTCGTCTCGCGGAAATGCTGTGAAATGCTGTCTCGTCTCGAAAATATTCGTTTGTCTCGGGACACATGATCAATCTCGTCTCGTCTCGAATTTTTAAAAACCTGTCCCGTCTCGTCCCGTGGGCAACACTATTCAGAACGAGATCATTGATATATTAGGGAGATCTGTTTTGCGCTCCGTGATAGCAGATATTAAAAGGCGGGAATATTTTGCTATTATGGTTGACGAAACTTGTGACATATCCATCCGCGAACAATTAACATTTTGTATTCGAACTGTAAATGAAAATTTTAATATTTTTGAGGAATTCATGGGCTTTTACGAGATTCCGAACACTGAGGCCAAAACTTAAAGGCCTCGTCAAACAGAAAGCGATCTTCCCACGCGGTTGTCCGCCGCGATCTCGAATGCCAAACAGAACGCGGACGGGTGTAGAGCTATCCAGTGGAGGGAGTTGACCGCACAAGATCTACTGTATAAGTTTTTCAACGTAGTCATCGGCCATTTTTTTGTTGTGATCGCCGCGGTCTCTGTGAAAAATTACAACCCGAAAACTGACCGCCGCGATCTGGATCGTCTCGCCGAGTCTGGCCGCGTACTGTTTGACTGCATAGTAGTAGCCTAGCCTATATCTTAATCACACAGGGACCGCGTAAAGTAGCGCGATCTGCCTGCGCGGGAAGATCGCTTTCTGTTTGACGAGACCTTAAAAAAGGGAGGGAGTGAGTCATTCATTAATTTATTTCAGTGATCAGAGCCCCCCACAATAATTTTGACAAGTACATCAGTCATCCCCATCTTCGCAAATTAGCCAAAAGTGGCGCAAGAAGAGAAGTAAAATAAAGCAAACCAATCAATCAAAAGTCTCATTTAATGAAACCCAAAAAAACATAATGTAAACATTCAATAATATTTGTTTAAATTCACTTTAAACTCGATTGGCTAATCGCAACTGGAGTTAAGTTAAAACTACGATTCAAAGCACTCTGCAATGTGACTCCACCGGGAATCGAAACCGGGATCCCTTGGTTGAAAAGCGACAATGTTAGCCGATATGCTAACGGGGCGGTCCTCAATTATGAGCACAAGGGACTGCGTTTTGCCTGGTAAAAATCGCTGGAAATGTTTAGTAAATGAATAAATTATTTCTGAAACACGAAATCAATCGTGCTCTACATACTGTAATTTCGGTAGATACTATTTCTGTTACTGTCACGGTAGACAATACACATAAGGCGAAACATTTCAATCAATTTCGCTGACCTTCGTGGCGGAGTGGTTAGCACAGCACACATGGGTATTCTTTGCGAGTGTCCCGTCATCAATTTCGTCACACCATCATTCATTTTCATCTTCGCGATTAGCAAAAAGTGTCAGAAGGTCAAAGGATAATATACCACATAAATCAATTAACTTCGGTGGCGAAGGAACATTGGACTCGCTATCTTAAATATCCAAATCCCAAAGACAGTTAACCATTTCGAGGTATTTAATCCTCAATCACCATCTTCCGCTACATACGTACTACCATCCACGTAAGATTCCAACATTCTAGAATTTTTACATATCTTGAAACACCCTGCGCCGCGATCCAAGGCAGACTCGCTAGAATGTTTGTCCTTTTCATTCCAGACGTCTGACGACAATGTTGCACCATTCCGCAACGAATCCTTTCGTTCCTCTCCTTTTGTTTCTCGTCCCACAACGTCGGAAACGGCCACCAGATAGAGCTCGAGAGGGGCAGGAACGTAGCAAGGTAGATGCATAACAGGTGAGTCAATCAGGCATTTTGTTTTTGGGGAGGGAGGAATTTTTAGCAAGACATGATATTCTGGAGCAGATTCAATTTCTAGTTTGGGCGAATATTCTGAGTGTGGCACTTTAATTATCGTTAATTATAGTATTATTACTAACAACCAGCAGCAATAGTATTAGTTTCTTATTTAAATACAGGAAGTTGCACATAAAGTCCACCCGGCCAGAGAATGGACTTGAGGACACCCAGATTTTCTGCCTCCAGTTCAAGGGGAGAAAAGCGGTGTTGCTACACGTCTGATTCTTGTCTACTCGTACACGGCACCTCTTCCTGTCAACATGACCCCTTCGCTCGAATTTCAGGGAGAGGCAGGGAATCTGAGACCCATTCGCTTGCTGTGCTTGGCCTTGTTGAGGGTGCCACCCAGTGATTTATCCACACACCCCTAACACCCCCCAACACCCTCCCAAATTTTGACGAACATCCCCCAAGCAGAAAAGTGGAACACCCCCCCCCCCTGTAGGGGGGTGTAAGTATGGATTTTTATATCAACAATAGAATAACAATACTTCAACATAAAGGAACAATTTGTAGCTCTACAAGAAGCGTAGTCCAATGGACCTTTCGATCAACTACAACCAAAGTGTCAAAGAAGGAGGGTGGAATGTTCAGCATGGTCATTTCCTGGAAACACCAGCTCCCTTGACAAGGCTTCGCTAGGGAAGGAAGACTGCCATCTGGAAAATGTCAAACTGACCTCTAGCCTCCCTTCTAGGGAGCACATACCGCACACAGTGTTTGTAATGAGCCAATGAAATTTACATTTCGTTTCATTTTCCTTTCAATTCTTTATATGGACGTCCGGAAGGCCCCCCGGAAAATGAAAGTCAACAAAAAATTATATATTTTTCACATATAATTTCATTTCAGCCATAATAATATGCGTTAATTATTGCATGAATGTGATAAATTCAAATTTAAGCAATGTTTTTTGAGGGAACAATACTATTATTGGGGAAAATGTGCCTTGTTTGCCCCCCCCCCCCCTGGAAAAAAAATACCTTCCTTGTCCCTTCCTGGAAAATATCCTGCGGACGTCCATGATTCTTTCATGTGAAAAATGTACGATAAAAGTAAGGGAAGAAATTCAAAGATACAGGTTTGACTCCTTGTAGTGAATTGTGTTACTATGGTTAGCAACACTATTTTCTGTAACTTGGGCAAGATGGATGATTTTGAAGTGGTAGAGAAGAGAACGGTCAAATGCCTTAGGTCAGTCTCAGTGTAGCATCTCAGTTCGTATGTTGTCGTTCTGCTTATGTAACAATGTCTAAAACTTCACTGCAAAATTGGCTGAAGAAGATAGAGAAATTGAAACCAGACAGTAAGAAACCGAAAGTGGCGAGTAGAAAAGCAGTGACACTATATGTAGGTATAATTTCTTCCAACGGGTATTTATAAAGTACGAATATAAAATTTATTGACCGAGTATTCGATATAAAACGGCAAGTATTTCATGAAGAACCTAAGTGATTCATTCGTCTATAGTTGATGTGTGCGACCATTTTTGTGGCTCTAAGAGTTCTTACCTTTGTAAAAGAAATTACATTTTATAAGAAATTAGAAAGAGAGTTGTAAAAGGGGGGGGAGGTCGCGCGGGGTTTGCCTGGGCTCAAAGGACAAATGGGCTGCCGAACAAGCAAAACGGATATCAATAGAAAAGCGTTAACGTCGTAGTGCCCTGTGAAATTACTGGCACCCTATTAAAGTTATTGCCAGTTTGCACAGATATAGATTTAGTAAAAATTGTCTTCCTCTTTTTATCTAGTCTGTTCCCTGACAAAATGACATATTTAATTTTTTTCCAACTTTTCAGAGAAAGCAAAGAAAGTATAAGGAATTAAACATAAAAAGAAATGTTATTTACATTAAGTCCCAAATTTATATCTGACCATAGGCGCACCAGTGGGGGCACGACGGTGCTTGCCACTGCCTGCTGGAAAACGCGGAGAGAAAAAAATTGCTTGTTTCATTGTGCTATATGTGTTGGAAAGTGAAATAAATGCTTTTCAATTTTTTAATAATTGAAAATAAAGCATTACCTCAAATTAGAAGTGAAAATTCCTTGACTTCCCTTTGCAACTAACATGCCTTGCGTTTATTTGCACATGTTATTTAGTTTTCTTTTAAGGCAAAGAGGTACAATTCCCTAGAGTCTCTCGTTCAGTATTTGAAAGATAAACTAAACTCTCAACAGTGCCAAGCATATTTTCCAAAGTTTTGTAAGGGTATAAGACTTCAATATGAAATTCCTTGACCGATTTCATTGAAAAGCAATACCAGATGTCTATCAAACATGCATCTCAACTTTTTTAACTTATTATTTTTTTCAGTTTGTGAATCATTGTTTAAACAGAGATTTGAAAACACCAGCAGCATTTGGAACACACTCGCAACATAGAACTATTAAAATCACATATTATATATATATATATATATATATATATATATATATATATATATACAGGGCTAGCATAAATGATTCATTCGTTTTGAAAAGGCTATATTTTCAAAAGTATTACACGTACACACATGAAATATATATGAAAAGAACCACAAACTCACCAAATTTATACACCCTCGATATGTGCCCCTTTGGTTACACGACACACGTCCAGACGATACTCGAGCTCATTCCATACATTTTGTAGCATAGTCCTGTCAATGGTCTGCACTGCAGCACTGATGCGTTCTTTGAGCTCGACTAAGGATTGCGGTAGTGGGGGTATGTAAACAAGGTCCTTAACGTACCCCCACAGGAAGAAGTCGCAGCGCGTTAAATCAGGAGATCTGGAAGGCCAGGGGAACAAAGCTAGGTCATCCTCACAAATACGCCCAATCCAGCGATGCGGAAGTTCATCGTTTAGGTAGTTACGAACTGGGATGTTCCAATGAGGGGGTGCCCCGTCTTGTTGGAAGACAAAATCCCTGAAGTCAGCATTGAGTTGCGGGAACAACCACAACTGCAACATACCCAGGTAACATTTACCGGTCACAGTTTGCTCAGAGAAGAAAAAGGGCCCATACATCTTTGTTTGTGACACTGCACAGAAAACATTCACCTTTGGCGAATCGCTTTCAACTGTCACGACTGCACGTGGATTTTCCGTGCCCCAGAATCGCACATTATGACGATTCACGTTCCCTGATAAGTGGAACGTTGCTTCATCGCTGAATATCAACTTGGCGGCGAAATCCTCGTCCTCCAATGCTTCCTGCATGTTGACGCAAAATTCTAGTCGACGGGCGTAATCCTCCGACTTTAATTGTTGCAGGAGCTGCACACGGTACGGTTTGAAATGCAACCGTTGACGTAAAATCTTCCACACAGTTTTTTGTGGTATTCCAAGTTAACGACTTGCTCCGGCCGTTGATTTTTTTGGACTACGCACGAAACTATCCCTCACTCTCTCCACTGTTTCTTCTGGCACGTTTGGTCGACCGGTGCTTTTTCCTTTACACAAGCAACCCGTGTCCTTGAATTGCCGATACCACCGCAAAATGATTTGTTTACATGGCTGTTCTTTTCCATACTCTCTTCTGAAAGCGCGTTGCACAGCTATAACAGACGAACATCTGGCATATTCAAGCACACAAAAACTATTTTCTTGCTTTCCCTCAATTTTCGACAGGTCCTAACCTCGTACTGCCACACCCGATTGGAAAGATAATGATCTCGTGCTGCCACCTGGAATACACAATACAAACTCGGTTAGTTTGTGGTACTTTTCATATATCTTTCATGTGTGTGCGTGTAATACTTTTGAAAATATAGCCTTTTCAAAACGAATGAATCATTTATGCTAGCCCTGTATATATATGCATATTTTCTAACTGAAGCTAAAACAGGAGGAGGCAGGGGGCATGTGCTGAGGTAAAGAGGATAAAGAGGACACTGAATGAGCAAAACAAGATTGTAAAGAGTACACATGGTGGGATACTGTGAATTGAAAGTATTGTCGCTATGTTTAATTAATAATATGCATTATTAGTTTGCAAATAATTAGTTCTAAAAATTTTCTTGCTCGTTTCGCTCGCAGTGAGATGATTTATTTAACACTCATGTTATATCTGCTGATACATGTAATTAATACTACTTCAGACAGATAAGAGCACACGCACCCACCCGTGCAATGCATTCTCACCGATATTTCATAAATGAATTTGCCCCCCCCCCCCCAAGATAATATCTGAGTTACACCTACGATAAGAACCATACAAATACAGTAAAAAAAATATTGCGCAAGTGTTCCTAATTTCTTTATAACTAAGCTTAAGAATTGCATGAAATGATCCCTGGTAATAATATGTTTAAATTTTGTGTTTTTCAATGTCATCTCTTGTGTTTGTCTAACGACTGATTAAATCAAGTACTGAACTGTAGACTGAAATGTTAACATTATCACAAAAGTATATTTTCCATCTTTTCCAGCATTTGACATTTTTTTTCTTCTGAAATGTTACGTGAAGGGAAGGGTGTTCATCTCTGGAAACATCTATGAACAAATTGAATTAGGACAAACATTTTAAAACGGTCTAAAATATGCACTTAACATTCCCAAACTTACACCCCCCAAACGTTTCCAACACCCCCCACCCAAGGGGAAAATCCTGGATAAACCCCTGGTGCCACCTGTTTCGGAAACGAGTCTAAACGAAAAATTTGGCAACGCGTCACCACGGCAACTGGACAAAGCCGATGGTTCAGCGGTTCATGTGACCCTCTTCGGCTTTCGACAGAAAAGATAAAAATAAAATTTCCAAGTCCATTCTTTGGCCGGAACAACTGTAGTGACATTTTAATATTGCCTTATATTCGTTATAGATCTGCTAACCCACATACGTAATTTACTAATACAATGTATAAACGAAGTATGATAGCGGCAATCCCATTAATAAATACTTACTATATGTATTGCATTATGAAATATGATCTGTGTCATATTCCAAATTGAACTAATATGGAGTTATTATTGTAATGACGCATGGTTGTGAACAAATATGTCAATCTTGGTAAGTAAATACCATTCCTGAATTCCTGACCTCTTTCAATAAGAAATAATGAATTTTTTGTATTACAAATTTAAAGTTCAACTACGTGTACGTCTATGTGCATGAATGGGGAGAGCTGCGAATTTAACATCCCTCGTAATTACCACGTTTCGAAGGGTGGTGGAAGGTAAGATATGTACAAGTATGTGGAAAATAAATTGCTTTCCCCTACCCCTTAATTCGCAATAGCCAAGGAAACGCTCCTAGCAATTGGACGCTGTAAAACGACCCAATGGCGAAGACTGTTATAAATATTGGAATTAAGAAGATAGATTTATTGCCTAAGTTTAAGCCACTTTTCTGCGCATGCGCAATGATTAGTTGGACAAAAAGAACAACCAAAATCATACCGGGACTCAAATCTGCAAACGTCGGTGGTGAACCCCCCCCTCCCCCACTTCCCTTCCTTACCACAGAGGGAGCATATGGATTTGAGTCATCGAAGATACATTACTTGCAATATAAAAGTTTGAAAAGATGTAGATATATGCCGCATTCTCCCTACCATGGTTCATTCACGAGGCAGAATCTTTCTGGAAAGCATATTTCAAACAAAGGATCTGTTATTATAACACCAAAAGATGAACTAATATTTTATATATCAGCTTAGATTTCAAAGTACGTTCCTAGTGCATTAGTGCTGTGTTTGTTGCCCGCTCAATCGTGCCACGCATTTGAATTTCCTGTTCTTCCCGCTGCACGCGCCGACAAACAAGCAAACGAACCGCGTCGCTGTTGACTCCTCTGTTAGCGTGTCCCACTTCTGCCACCCCATTTCCACACACTTTGCCTCCCCCGTTAACGCCTCGGCCCAGCGCCTTCATAACAAGCAACAAAAAGGGGCCAATGTTTCGGTCGTGATCGCTTACCTTTCCACTCTACCATCCTTTTCTCTGTCTTACATCTCAACCTTCTTCCTTCCTTTCTGTTATTCTTTCTTCTCTTCCTTTTCCACTCTCTCCTCTGCGACAATGCATTTCTATTATTCCCTTACCACACTTCTCTCGGTTATACTTCACTACGTTTTCCTTCTACTATCCTTCTTTAACAAGTTATCACCCTATCTCAGTCCTCAACTAGCATTTCGCTCACCTTCTCTTGTCTATTTGCAATTACTTTTCGGTCTTTTCGTTCTACCAGGTTTTTCTTTCTTGCCCCTCTTCAATCTTATTTCCTCGTCCCCTCCTATCGTCTTTCTACTTCTCTTTCACTACCTTCTCGCTCTTTTGCCTCCACCTCTCTTTTTCCTCTATCTCCTCTCGCTCTTGTTTGCTTGAATTCTTGTTGTAAGTCCACTTTATGCACAGAACAGCTCTTTCTTAACTCTTAGGTAAGGATTTTTGATAAGGTGATATTTCCCCGTATACATTGAAGGGCAGGGTCCGAAATCCTGGGGGGATTTCCCCCCAGCAACAATCTTGGCCTCAAATATCCCCCCCACCAAAAATTTGGGGGGGAGTTTTTGTTATAACAAACAAAAGATAAGCAATTACTTTTAATTTCAAATATACTTTACTAAGAATAATATCGAAAACACACACAAATTAGAGTAGTTGTGAGTATTGAATGCATTCTCTCTCAAGAGATCGTTAACAAATCTATATGAATACACACAATAAAAGTAAAAAAATAATGCAAAACAATAATAACTATGAAATCTAATTGATTTACAGGGTGGCTCAATAAGTCACTTAACACCCTCAGTACAAGGCCACTGCGGCATGGAATTTGAAATTGGCGATGACCAATCGTTATCAGGTCAAGGGGGAACCACATTGACGCCACCCACATGGTCGGCGGCCATCTTGATGTCCGCCATCTTATGACAATCAGTTTTTGTCACCTATTTTTTTTATCCTAGGTTTTCGTTATTTTATATTTTTCTGTAACCTTCGTATCCTCGTGAAGCTTAGGTAGGAAAACACCACGTTTCTGAACCTTTTGTGTTTTTCTGCTTTTGTCAACTTTTCCCCCTTTCGGTCGTACGAGCTCAGAACCAACAATATGCTGTGATAAATCTTTCACTATTTTTGAGCGACTTTTGTGCATTTGGCGACGGAAAGTCAACGTGGGAGGCCAATTACTGGAGGAACATGTTACGTACCGGATGAGGGTAGAACTATTCTTTTCACCCCATTCTAACGCAACACGTGTGCCCCAAGAAGCTGGACCAGGCAAAAAATGGACGCTTGACCACCAACGTCGTAACTTCAGATTCCCGCGCCTAAAAGTCAGTCCGTTGTATTCGAAGTTTCAAGCTGTCTTTATATAGTGGCAGAACGAACAAACAAGTACAGTCTACCGCCAGTTTTCGGACCGACAACACCTCTGCGACAGTCGGAGTAAAGATTCGGGACTTTGTCTTTTTTCTACCGCGCCGTGTATTTTATCCTGCGTGAGTGAGTGACAGTGACTAGTTGTACGAATACGCAGTGTTAATTAGTGACCTGTGCACTGGATTCGCGTTATTCGTTTTGTGACGAGGAACATTAATACCACTATGGCGGGCTAATCACGAGAGAAGGAGGGCCTTGGGTCTTCCTAGCCTGCATGAAGCCGACAACGCAGCAGATCATCGCTCAGCGTCGCGACGCCACACCACTAAAACGCCGCCACAAGCGCTACAAAAGCCACAAACGACACATCGCCACAAACGACGCCCACAGCCCGATTAGAAGCCCTGAAATGATACCGCCGAAAGCCGCCAGTCGAATCAGCATTCCTGAGTACTTCGACGCCGACGAGAATTCTACGGAGAGAGAGAGAGAGAGAAATTGGAAGATGAAGCGACACCAGCCCACACTTAGATCTACCGTCTAGAAGAGAAGATTGAGGTAATGAAGCGACACCTACTGCGTCTTGAGACGACGCCGACGTCCCGCGTGAGATTAGCAGCGAGAATCCACGAGTACCCCCGGTAAAGGAACTTCGCCCGTTTTTCGCCGTCCCCCCAGAAAGAGAGAGAGAGAGACGATGCGAAGCAATTAATCGCTCCATTACGAGGCCGACAAGATGATCGCCGTGATGTTGAAGCTTAGAAGGAAGGTGTGTCCAAGAAGATTGCGAAGTGCCGCTACAAAGAAGTAGCGTGGGGAAGTGTTAGTGTTGCAAAGAGGACCGCGGATCGACGTCCCGCCGCCGTTTAGAGGACTACGGTAAACGTCGCTGAAACGTCTAGAACGTCGAGATGGTATAGTATACTACTGTTAATTTTCTATATGTGTGAGTGATCATCTACCCAAGCCTCCAAAGATCGGCCGTCGGACGAAAAGATACCAGTATTTAAAAATTAAAAGTCGCGAAGGTATTGATTATAATTATTTCTTGCCAACATAATCTAAATTTCAAAACAATTGCTAATTAGGAAGATCGATTCACAGCATACTGTTGTTTTTCCACGCTCTGCGCCGAACTGTTGAGTAATAATTTTTTATTTATGTCACCTTATATGCTTTACTCGGTAAATATTTGATTAAAACTACGTAAATCGTGTATCTCTTGTAGAGATCACCTCTCAAGTTTGCTAAGTGAGGAAGTAAGTTAACTTCGTGCTATTTTTAATATATTCATACATAAGTGTCTTCACTTTTCAGTCTGTAAACATGTGTGCCTTGCAGTTGATATCTAAGCCTAATGTTATTGAAGTTCCAAGGCGCATTAGTGATAATTCTATAACAATTATTTAAATGTTTTAATAAATTGCAAGAATAAAAAGTTTACGTGTCTTGCCCGTTGGCAGAATGTAATGAGCACGCGCAGATGAAAGTTTCGTATCTTTAATTCTAAGCAAATTAACGTCTTCGGGCGCAGTTTAATATTCCTATGAAGAACTAAATATTGCATGGTGTCTAAAAAGGGCCAATGTACTTATCTTAATGTAATTATTCCCCTGCGGTATGAGAGAGTGTGTGAATGCTTGAATGATAGTGAGGGGTTGTGTAATGTGTCTATTTTTTGTGTGTTATATAATATACATTATTGTTATATATGATTTGACTATGATTTGTGTTTAAACATATAGTATACTTATCCTCATAACTGGTGGTATTTATATTTTAGTTCAACGTCACTTTATGCACGAGTCGGCTATTCGTCGGGGGTAAAAACCGATCCGGTCACACGTACCCTGGAATCAAAACCGTTAGCTGGGCCCGACACCTAGGAAGGGGACTTCGGTCTCCGGACTAAGTGTCAACCTTAGGTCATGTACTAAAAGGTCCGGGGTGAGAATTTGGCATCCCGATCAGGGACCGGTCTATCTTTTACCCTCGTCGAGGGAAGTACATTTTTTTAAATTGATAGATAGCGTGAGGATTTTTTCATTGCTTTGGTTAAACTTTCATTAGGTATTTTGTGTTTACGTGTATTCTTGTGGCGTTTTTATTATTTTTTTGTGTCATTTAGTATTTTGAGTTTGCGTTATTCATTCTTGGCGCGAATTTGATTAACGTAAAGGGCAATTATGTAGGCGAATATCGGCAAGGGCGAATTTTCTAGGAATTATTTCATGCACATTTAGTGGCGACTTTATTTGTGTGTGTGTGCGTAGGCTTTTATGTAGGTAGCAGAAAGGGGACCCGTCGTGCCCTCCTCTCTGCACTTTTGATAGTTATTTGTTTGTATTGTTTTTCTGTAGTGCGTTTCATGTTTTTGAAGTGTAGACTTATTTTCTGACAACCTCAGGACATAGTGAGTGCTTTTAAGAATCTAATGAAATTGAGAAGTGATAAAATTATTTACGGAAACATGAGCGAAGCACGGAATTGTGTAATTTGTGGGATTGAAATCCCATTAGGTGAAATAGACCCGTTGAACGAAGCGCAGCCGCGTTGTAGTAATTGTGTTATTTCGTCAGGAATGTCAGGACACGGGGGCTTAGTTGTAAATACTGAATCCACAGCTACCCCCCCCTGCCCCGGAAGAAGCCATCCCGGCCACTGATGTGTCGAACAAAAGCACCGGCACCAATGACCAAGTTTTTGAAATGCTACGGCAATTGTTGCAAGCGGAACACGCGAAGCTGGAAGGGAGGCTCCAGGAGAGGATAAACGCAGCTAATGTCGAAACGCAAGCGCGAATCGAAGAACTTGAGATCCGATTTCAGGAAGTGGTGCGTGTTTCGGCGGAACAAATAACTGAACGTTTTTCCACGCGCTTGCAAGACAATGAAAAGAAACTCGACGCAGAAGTCGCTCGCTTGGATTCCCGTGTTGATGACCAGGACCAGCAGTTGGCAACGCTGTCGCGACGGACAGACCAGACGGACCAGGATTTGGCAGTATTGAGGAAATCCTCGGCGCAGCTTGAGGCTACCTGTCACCAAAACTCCGAATGTTTGAGAGAGCGCGTGGCGAAAACAATAGGCGAGGTTGATGACCATTCCCAAAAGATACAGGCTTTGGAAAGAAGAATGGACATTTTGGACCTTTCTCACCCTCGCGACCGAGAAACGCCAGAGGCCAGGAGAACTTCACCCCCTCCTGCTCCTCCTTTTGCTTTGCACACCCACGATGAACCTTCAGCGCCGAGGAGGACAAACGGCGAAAGGGGGGCAAGGAATGATACATCCCCACTCCAAGCACCCAGCTGGGAAGACCGTCGCCCTGCACCAGCTATGACCAGAAGAGCCCTTTTGCCCCTTGAGTATAAAAAGGAGTTTCAAAGGTTCAATGGAGCGGACCGACTTTTGCCTTCTTCCTTTTTAAATCACTTCGAGACAATCGCGGGGGAACTTTCCATGGAGGAAACAGAACGGTTAATTATATTGCGGGGATTAATGGAAGATCGGGCCAAAAATTGGTACGAAACCAACGAAGGGCATTTCACTTCCTACGAGGTGTTTAGGGAAATGTTCCTAAGTTACTTTCAACGGCCCCTCCAGGTAGAGAGGATTTTGATTCGTCTAAGAAATGAACGCTACGACCGAAGCGCCGGGTTGTCTTACTCAACATATTTTTGGAAGAAATACAACGAGTTTAAACAGCTCCAGCCGCAAATGACACCACCAGAGGTAATCGCAGCGCTGATATACCATTTTCCCCAGGATGTCAGACGTCATCTCAACGGGACATGCGTATATGATCCGGACTCCATGTCACTCACCTTGGAAAACTTATACCAGTGCGCCGAGGAACAAGAACGTGAGAGAGCAGAGCGCTGGGACAAGCGACGAAGGACGGATGACGATCGACGTGGCCGCAATCGCCGCCAGGACGTGCACATGGTACGGCGCGGAAGTGAACAGCACCACGCTCCACGCGCCGACGGACGAAACTCTCCACCTTCACCACGACCGTTTCGAGGAGGGGCGCGTCGAGGAACGAATAGGCGCCGATCGCCGCGGGGCGCAAGACAAAATAACCGCAACGGCTTTTTTCAGAGAGGACAAGTGCGCGATGGATATTACGAGCGCAATGGTCGATCGAGGAGTCCGCGATCGGACGAAGGAAGCAGGGAGCGACTTACCTGGACCAGGCCACCGCAAAGTCCAGCAAGAAGAGTCGGAGATGAGCAGACCCCAAGGAGCGATTCCCCAACACCTGGTGTTTCCGGACTTCAGCCTTCGGGATACCGTTAAGTTCAGCTCTCATATCAGTGACTTCACAATTTGATTTGTTTTGTATTATTATTATTTTCATGTCACTTATTTCTATAATATTAATATCATTGCTATTTTTCAACATTAGGTATTTTTGTATTATGTATTATTTGAGCCCTGTTTACTTGTGTATTATTATTGTGAATCATCAAGGTATTTTTGTGTGAAATTTTATATACATGGTGCTCACATTAAAAGTATTTTTCATGTATAGGTTCATATACAGGGTGTTTAAAAAAGTATTCATATACAGGGTGTTTTAAAAAATATGTAACCTTCAAAAATCTCCCCAGCCGAGAGCGATTTTTAAGCCTACAATTATTTTGAAGTTAGGGGGGGCGAGATATGACAATCAGTTTTTGTCACCTATTTTTTTTATCCTAGGTTTTCGTTATTTTATATTTTTCTGTAACCTTCGTATCCTCGTGAAGCTTAGGTAGGAAAACACCACGTTTCTGAACCTTTTGTGTTTTTCTGCTTTTGTCAACTTTTCCCCCTTTCGGTCGTACGAGCTCGGAACCAACAATATGCTGTGATAAATCTTTCACTATTTTTGAGCGACTTTTGTGCATTTGGCGACGGAAAGTCAACGTGGGAGGCCAATTACTGGAGGAACATGTTACGTACCGGATGAGGGTAGAACTATTCTTTTCACCCCATTCTAACGCAACACGTGTGCCCCAAGAAGCTGGACCAGGCAAAAAATGGACGCTTGACCACCAACGTCGTAACTTCAGATTCCCGCGCCTAAAAGTCAGTCCGTTGTATTCGAAGTTTCAAGCTGTCTTTATATAGTGGCAGAACGAACAAACAAGTACAGTCTACCGCCAGTTTTCGGACCGACAACACCTCTGCGACAGTCGGAGTAAAGATTCGGGACTTTGTCTTTTTTCTACCGCGCCGTGTATTTTATCCTGCGTGAGTGAGTGACAGTGACTAGTTGTACGAATACGCAGTGTTAATTAGTGACCTGTGCACTGGATTCGCGTTATTCGTTTTGTGACGAGGAACATTAATACCACTATGGCGGGCTAATCACGAGAGAAGGAGGGCCTTGGGTCTTCCTAGCCTGCATGAAGCCGACAACGCAGCAGATCATCGCTCAGCGTCGCGACGCCACACCACTAAAACGCCGCCACAAGCGCTACAAAAGCCACAAACGACACATCGCCACAAACGACGCCCACAGCCCGATTAGAAGCCCTGAAATGATACCGCCGAAAGCCGCCAGTCGAATCAGCATTCCTGAGTACTTCGACGCCGACGAGAATTCTACGGAGAGAGAGAGAGAGAGAAATTGGAAGATGAAGCGACACCAGCCCACACTTAGATCTACCGTCTAGAAGAGAAGATTGAGGTAATGAAGCGACACCTACTGCGTCTTGAGACGACGCCGACGTCCCGCGTGAGATTAGCAGCGAGAATCCACGAGTACCCCCGGTAAAGGAACTTCGCCCGTTTTTCGCCGTCCCCCCAGAAAGAGAGAGAGAGAGAGACGATGCGAAGCAATTAATCGCTCCATTACGAGGCCGACAAGATGATCGCCGTGATGTTGAAGCTTAGAAGGAAGGTGTGTCCAAGAAGATTGCGAAGTGCCGCTACAAAGAAGTAGCGTGGGGAAGTGTTAGTGTTGCAAAGAGGACCGCGGATCGACGTCCCGCCGCCGTTTAGAGGACTACGGTAAACGTCGCTGAAACGTCTAGAACGTCGAGATGGTATAGTATACTACTGTTAATTTTCTACATGTGTGAGTGATCATCTACCCAAGCCTCCAAAGATCGGCCGTCGGACGAAAAGATACCAGTATTTAAAAATTAAAAGTCGCGAAGGTATTGATTATAATTATTTCTTGCCAACATAATCTAAATTTCAAAACAATTGCTAATTAGGAAGATCGATTCACAGCATACTGTTGTTTTTCCACGCTCTGCGCCGAACTGTTGAGTAATAATTTTTTATTTATGTCACCTTATATGCTTTACTCGGTAAATATTTGATTAAAACTACGTAAATCGTGTATCTCTTGTAGAGATCACCTCTCAAGTTTGCTAAGTGAGGAAGTAAGTTAACTTCGTGCTATTTTTAATATATTCATACATAAGTGTCTTCACTTTTCAGTCTGTAAACATGTGTGCCTTGCAGTTGATATCTAAGCCTAATGTTATTGAAGTTCCAAGGCGCATTAGTGATAATTCTATAACAATTATTTAAATGTTTTAATAAATTGCAAGAATAAAAAGTTTACGTGTCTTGCCCGTTGGCAGAATGTAATGAGCACGCGCAGATGAAAGTTTCGTATCTTTAATTCTAAGCAAATTAACGTCTTCGGGCGCAGTTTAATATTCCTATGAAGAACTAAATATTGCATGGTGTCTAAAAAGGGCCAATGTACTTATCTTAATGTAATTATTCCCCTGCGGTATGAGAGAGTGTGTGAATGCTTGAATGATAGTGAGGGGTTGTGTAATGTGTCTATTTTTTGTGTGTTATATAATATACATTATTGTTATATATGATTTGACTATGATTTGTGTTTAAACATATAGTATACTTATCCTCATAACTGGTGGTATTTATATTTTAGTTCAACGTCACTTTATGCACGAGTCGGCTATTCGTCGGGGGTAAAAACCGATCCGGTCACACGTACCCTGGAATCAAAACCGTTAGCTGGGCCCGACACCTAGGAAGGGGACTTCGGTCTCCGGACTAAGTGTCAACCTTAGGTCATGTACTAAAGGTACCGGTGAGAATCTTGAATTCAACTTCAGAATTTTAAATGGGAAGGGGGTCGTGCGACATATCAAAATGGGCTAGAATTTCACGAGAAATGCAATGGTGAAGGTTTGTTCGACGTATCTTTAACCAATAAAAAGTTATAACTGAATTCTTGTACCAATTTGCTCCTTTTCGAGGTGTTAGAAAAATGCCTTAAAATTTGTTTAGCGCATCGGTAATGCATCGAGATCAAAGTGACGTCTATGGAGAGACGTTCGCATGCCATTGCACATTATTTTAATCGGATACATCCATGAAGAGCTGTGCATTATGAATGGTTGTCGCGAACAATTTACAGTGTGACGCTTCCATTGAATTAAAAATCCTTCACAGTGACAAGGCTAATGTTTATGTTCATAGGTAATTAGCTTCTTTGCAATATCTGATATGTAGCTATAAAAGTAACAAATTAATTTCCTATATGTAATTAGTAATAATAATAATAATATATTTTTAATTGAGTAATATTTACTTTTATTAACATTACAATTTTTTGGTGGGGGGATTTTTTAGGCCAAGATTGTTGGTCTCCCCCCCCAAAAAATGATTTCACACCATACGTTTGTGTTTTCAGAGCTAGTTAATTGTAATTACAATTTTTGAAAGGTTTTTCTAGTGTCTCCTTACTACAGAAAAAAACTCCCCCCCCCCCTGCAAACTGAAAAAGTCGGCATTTACGCTTTGCTTAGCTTTGGGCCTCTTCAAATATCGAAAGAAATCGACTCCTATGTATGGGCGTCGCCAGAAATTTTTGTAGGGGGGTAGTCAGGCCATTATAAAACTTGAATAGTAATTAAGTAATTAATATCATGGTTATGATTATTATTTATACAATAATAACTATTGTAAACTAATAAAATAAATCAATTTTATTGCAAATTTATTCTTATTATTATTAACGTTGGGTGTGTGTTTTCTACTTGATGTACCAGAAGAGTGAGTACCCAGCACAGCTGCTTTTCTTCATTTTTTAATTTAACACTATATACAGTTAGTGTACTGTAATTCATAGTTGTATTTTTTATTAACTTTTTCAGACCTCGTTGAAGGAAAGACTAAAAAACTAGAGGCAAAAGTTACTCTCAAAGTTTTTGTTGTTTGACCCCTCACATGAGACCATATTTTTTTTATTTTCTGAAACATTTAATCTTTGGATCCAAGGGGAGAATCGTGTATAACCTGGCTTTTCTGTTTCACACAATTTTTTCGATCTAATGCAGTTTTTACTTTGGTAATATAGCAGCGTGCCATGAAGGCACATTTAGGGGGTTGGGGGTGGGTAGGACCCACCCATGCTCGATCTCGGCCATTCTGGAGGATGTGTGATGAGCACCACGCTCCGGCCGCCTTTACGCCCAAGTGCCCATTTGTTTGAGGCTGGATGAGCCCCAGAGCCGCTTTATTCGGGGACAAGGTGATCCGACCTTGGACCACCCACCTCGGGAATCGGTTAGAGAGGTAGCCATTGACCTCCCACCCCCACTCTCGACACACATGCGCGTTACTTATATCTGTCTTTCAATATTTATTGCGTAGTCTATTTCTCTCTCTCTCTTTCTTTAACTTTTTCCCCTCCCTCTATCATATTTTGCGAGCAGTAAACACTTTGTTGTTGTTGTGGCTAGGCTACCTGTTGCCTTTGATGCAAATGCGTTCATTATTCTTCACCTTTCAACAATTTCCCCCCAAAATCACGCTATATTTGAAGTAATGCAAGAAGGACCTAGGGGAAATTGTCCCTCTCCCCCTTAAAATCTGCCAGGTTTGGCGAATTCTCGCTAGAGTTTGCAACCATGTAGCACAGACATTTTCGAGTCCCCCTAGACATGCCCTGTACATGCTGCACTCTGGTGCCGAATGTAAGAAGTATTTCCGCTTGCATCAGTGTTCGCACAGCGAAGTGAACATCTTCGGGGTATAGTGGCCAACAGCCCCTTAGCTGTCGGCTCTATGTAACACGCACAGCAATTGTGTTCAACGCTCTCCGTGGAACACCGTGTAAGTCAGGGTTACCAACTGTATAGAGAAGTTACCAGACGTGAAAGAAGTCGTGTCAGAGTAAATTGTGTGTATACACTCGTACATGAAATATAGTATTCTTTCGAATAAATATACGTATGTGTGTGTGCATTTAATATGTACGTAATTTAAGACATATACATGAGTATTCATTCGCTCATGCTAACATTATCAGACTGGCCTCAACGGACGCCATTTTGCGTGCTCATAACGACCGACTGTTTGCACCAACGACGGACAGTCTGCGCTCCTTTATACCTCTCACAAGAGGTCGCTACAGAAAAACTTTCCAACCTGTACGAAGCCCTGAATCCACGCACTTTGTGCAGATATGCTAATTGGACGATAACTGACGCTTTTCAGAAAGCATTTTAGCCGCTCCTCGATAACTTCAGGTGACGTAATGGCGAAGAATTTTTCCATGCCAACTATGGACACTGCAAGAGACGTTTTATTCAACCGTTGGTCAAAAATGGGCAGGCAAAGATTACCTCCTATTCCCACGGAATGTGGCTATTCTGATGTAACAAGAATTGGTACAAACACGAACACTCCTGAGTAACGATCGTATTGATTCTCAATGGAATCGTTACAACCAAGAAATGTCCGTGACTGTACAAGAGCTACTTAGAGCTACTTATTACTGGGACTCGGAAGTTGACCTGGCCTCCCCGATGGCGCAGTGGTAGCGTTGTCGCCTTGTAATCAAGGGGTCCTGGGTTCGATACCCGGTGAAGGCACATAGTGGTTCGGATTTCAATTTAAACTGTAGGTCCAGTCCCGATTAGCCTTACTGTGCATAAAGTAAACTTAAAACACCAAATCAACCAACATTTTTTAAATGCCTTATAGAATGATGACCTTAAAATTATTAAAAAATGAGCTAAAAATGGTAAACAATTACCTAAAAATAATTTTCGCTCTTCGAATGAAAGCTTGATTTTTTCATAAATTACAACAGAGTAGTTGAATAATTAGACAAAACCAGTTCTTTGGTGTTTTATACTGAAGCAAAGGGGAAAACAGCAATTAAGTGCTAAGGTGTTTTTTTTATTATTATTATTTTTACTTCAATTATTGCACTACTTGAGTTGATTTATGTTCGATTATCCTCGAAAATTTGAAGGCACTACTTCCCAACTTGCGTTCTTACATCTTTCAAAGGCAAATACAACAGAAAGTTTCCGATAGGGGTGTGCTCCACGCGCTGATCCCGACAGCAATTAGCGGGGATAGTTTGAGCAAAGATAAAGATATCTTTATCTGTGGTTTGAGCTCCCCTACACTAATAGCTCGTCGGACCGACAACCGATGTGCCTGGCGTTACGAGAAAAATCGCCGGCTGAATGCTGTTTTGTCGCATCTCCACTTTTCGTCGGAAAAGAGTTGACGTTTTCGTGTTTTCTACTATGTTAATGCGTCACGTTCCTGAGCGACGTATCTGCATGTCAAGCGGTTAAAAATAATAAAATGACTTTGCAAATCTTGTAGTGTATTCAAAATCTATTAATATGTACGCCCAACTTTAATCATATCTCTTGAAAAGTTAGTGCAGATGGACATACGATAATATAGTATTCAGCCGGTGAATTGTCCGAGTCTGGTGTTTCAAAATTCTATCAAAACTATAGCAGAATTACTATGCAACTTATTCTGGCATGCCAAACGGATATTTGCCTGATTATTTATACATAAATCATGCATTTTGTTTATAGCAAATACGACCTTCATTAGTGACAATTGTGAGCTTGTGTTACATGGTTGTATAAATTCAGGATAAAATAAAGTTTCTCGAAGGTTCGTTGCGTCAAAACTCAAAAGGCGACGTTGGACAGAAAAATGTTATCAATGAAAGTTATTTTCCTCCATGACATCTGTAAGATGTGAAAAATCGTGTAGTGTCACGCTGTATATGTAATAACATATACAGCGTGACACTACACGATTTATATATATATATATATATACAGGGTTCGAAAAATCCCGGTCGCCAGGTCGCCATGGCGACTAAAAATTTCAGCCTCGCGACTGTGATCTTATGCTGTAATATGTACGAAATTTTGATGATTCTGAGTTCAAATTTCAGTACAGCGTAAGTTAACAAATGATATATATTTTTTTAAAATCAACGTTGTTGAGAGAATCCTAGTGTGCCTCTGGTTACACTGAATTCTCTTCGCTCACTTTCGACGCTACTATGCCTGTTCCTTTAATTGATTCAGCATGTCGTATTCTTTGGAGCAGCGCGTGTGCATTGCTGAAGAGTATTTTACTACTCATTCTTACACTCATGTGCAACAGGTTTTCCAAGAAAAATCCCCTGTTTCTGCTGTACCTCACAAAGCAACTGTTTTACGACTAGTCAAACACCAACAAATGATCCCACAAATTGTTAAGAGTTGGTATTATTATTGAAGATTAGGCATACACAGAAGATGTACTACGTAGAAATTTTCAGCGAAAAATGCTGGCTCGACGTTAATGCATTTTTCGCTGAAAATTTATACGTAGTGCCTGATCTTCAATAACTAACATCTCTACGCTGGGAGGAACCAGGCAACGTCGAAGTCTACTGTGTTTCAAAGGCAACAGATCCCGTTGCGGTAGCACTGGAAGAGAAGATTCCACATAGGTAAAACAGCGACAGCGAAAAATCAGGCGAGGACAGGCCTGCTCAGTAGCTCAGTGGTTAGAGAAAAGGAACGGTATATCCGAGACCCGTGTTCAAGTCCTGGTCGAACCTGCATTTTCCGCTGAAAATTTCTATTTTGGTATATATCAATTCTCAGATGTTTTCAGCAAATTAACAATATATTTTTTTTAAAATTAATGTAATTGCTCTTATTTGGATACATGCTAACATAGATTTATTAACCCAGTGATAGCGTACATGATTAGTTTAGTGCAGAAAACCTGGTGTAAATAACTCTTACGGTTTTCATGACATACATTTTCAAAGTTTGGGTTGTGCGACTTTTGAAACACTCTGTAGTATGCACAATTGCTAGTAGGTAGTTTCCTAGCGCCTGATTTTCAGAGCTGGCGCCTAGCTTTGAAGAAAATTTTTCGAGCACTGTATATATATACACACACACATATACACATACACACACACCCCCACACACACATACATACGTATATCGACTTTAAAACGAGACCGAAACTTGTCCGAGAACGACATTTATCTCCTCAAACTCGAGACGAGAGAGACTGCCATGTCTAGCCATGTACAGTGGGATCCATAATTATTACCAAGCAAATTGCCCATCATCACGTTTACTCCCTTTGTTTTATGCAATGAGAGCTTCAAGACCCGACACAAACCACCAAACAAGCTGCTTACAAACTCTGAACCAGTATACGTACAAATACAGTCCTTAAGAATACGTAGGATGAAGATAAAAACCAACGTAAATAGTCATGGACAATTTGCTGAGCAATACTTACGGATCCCACTGTACACCACAGTCTCCAGATTCCGCGCTGCCACATCTACTCTCCTGTTATTTACCCGTCTTGAACGTACCGTACAGGGTCAACGAATTTAGTAATTTGGCGTGTTTCATACACTGTACTTTGATACAATGATTTGTCACTCTTTGTACACACGGTTAGGATCTGAATCAATGAGAATTAAACTTATATTACAGGAAGGTATAGAAATTGTTGCTTTATCGCAATCCAATAATGTACGTTCAATTGTATATTTTGCAAGTACGCTGTATAAAGAAGCAAACTGCCGGAGTACTAAGACCTGCTTAGATGAAAGCATTTTCCTTAGCATTTGTGCCATGATCACATTGCTACCGTATAAAGTGAAAAATGTTATGGCATATAATATTTCAGAGCATTTCTCAAGGATAGAATCAGTCCTACTTCCGTAGCATATCCAATCAGAAGCGAGCTCTAGGTCACGGGTGCAGATGTAATGGCGGCCTAGTGAGATGTAAACAATGTATCACTTCACATTTTTAAAAGTCGATACTTATTCAACCGAGAGGAATAACGTTTCCTGTAACATGGTGTTAGGTACAAATCAATAGCGCTGCTTAAATACATACTTTAGAGCGTATACAGTACACTTATGGAAGAATGTATTCGTTGTTTCAATCGTAAACGCCGTGCACTAACCATATATGGTGAAACTCGACGTGCCTTTCGTGCTGTATACATTGTAATCGCAAAAGCTAGCCGAAATGTTTCATGAAATGCTTACGGATAATGTCTGCTATAATATTTTTGGAAGCATTTATGCTAGCAAAAATGTTAAAGGAAATCTTCCGTCTAAAGCAGGCCAAAGTAAGGCGAGTATACGTACTATAAAAGTCTTCGGGTGGGTTGGCTGGCAGATAGAGGAGGGGCTTGAAAAGGGGGTGATAACCTGCGATCAATGCGTCGCAGGTGACATCCGTTAATGTTATTCCAGTCAACTCTTCTCGGCCGACAGAACGAACTCGTAAACAAGAACGTTTGTCAATGTGGTTAGTCGGATGCGGCAGCACGGACATCTGGCGTCTTCACGCTTCAGTTTTCAAAGCAGAAAGGAAAGAAGCGCCATTCTTCTTTGATGTTAGTTGCGAGGGTGGAAGCACCAAGCACTGAAAAGGGAGAGAAAATCAACGCATCTGAATGGAGGGAAGTGAAGAAAGTATCTCATGTATAGCTTGCTTTCATCAAGTTCGTGAAGTTTACTTCACCCGATGAGCCCATGCAACAATCACGGGCACACGGTCTGCTTACAATAACAACAATCAGCATCTGTCAATTACCTTGCATCAGACACTGCAAGATTATGAACTAGAATGCAATTGCTACCATATTTATTATTCTCAAAAATATTGCCCTATGTACTGTGTGTTATGTTATCAGGGGCGGCGTCAGGGGGATCCCTACGTTCAACTAAAAACACTAATCCTTAGAGTGTCATATTATGTCATGACGTCATATTGAGCGCCGAATGTTGGGTTTTACTGAAGTAAGACCGTTGTTATTGCAACAGGCAAGCACTGAAAGAGATGCCGATACACATACTTCCCTGTACTGGCCGCAGCCTCTTTAAAGAGCAGTGGTCTGTTTGGTTTGGTTTTCGATAATTGCCTATAGCTTAATGTGAGTTGTTTATTTTCCTCCTGCTTGTTCTTCCTCGCACTGAAGCAAAAATTTCAGCTGCTTTCAAAGGCAAGGTATCGGGAAATTGTAGTTAATGCGAGTTGCAACGTGAAGGGTAGTTTTCTTGCTAACACGTTCTATGTACTTGTTCCACGTAACATGTCTAGTAAACGTATCATTTCAGGCTTTTTTAAAAAAAAACTGTTAGGAAGATGCCCAATGTTCACGAAGAAATTTTACAGTTCGTTGTTGGGGATAGTGCGGCGGAAGGGATCTTAACGAAGACGAAGTTGCTGTGCCCTGTTTCTGTATGTAACCTGTATCTGAATGTTTGCACTCTATGACCACTATCTTGGAGTATAAGACTTAATACATATCATCATGGACGTCCAGGGGGAGGGCAAGGGGGCACAGTCTCCCTGGAAAATGGATGTCAATCTAAAGTTATATACTTCACACATACAATTTCATTTCAGTCAGCAATTTTTGTTAATCAGAGGCGGCGATTAGGGGTGCAGTTGCTCCCGCTTTTTGCTATTTTTGCCCCCGCACTATGCTAAACCTTATCTACGTACCAAGAGAAAGTAAACTGTCCTTGCCTCCCTTCTCCAGTTTTTACACCTTGCTTCCCCAGTTTTGAAAGGTTGCATGTGTGTTTCATGTTTTCTTTATTTTCAGCATCGCACCCCCTAAATTTCTTTCCGCACCCCCTCAGCACCCCTAGATGATTAATCCTGGCTCCGCCGCTGTATGTTATGAACATATTTACAACCCTCAGTTAATGTATTTATTGTTTTAATATGAGAATCATAGGTATGGATTTCTTCTCTCTAAATGTTGCTCTCCATTTTCAACACGAGTTTCTTAAATAGCTATGACTTAAGTTCTTTTCGAAAGTGCTTTGTTTTATATTTTATCAGTTTTTAGATTCTTAATTGAGTTTAAAAAAGACGCCTCTGTGGAAATGAATCGTATGGCAATTAGACAAAAATACAGATTCTCACTTCCAGCAAAATCGAGTTATAGGACTTAAGTGACTGTTAGATGTGACAACTTTTATCCCGTGATATGGATTGGCCTTGGATGTGCACGATACTTACTTCCCGTTAAAATTCCCTATTTGATGTCAGGGTAACCGTTGCTTCTCATAGTCCAGTATATTTTATTTAAAAGCTACTGTGAATGCCAATCCCATTATTGTTGCTAACAGTTAGTTACTATGCATAAATTTTATTCTAATCATACAGAGAAATCTCAACACCATCATTGAATATTGACTGGTAATGTAGATACCTTGTACAGTCACAGACACTTCTAGCTTGTAACGATTCCATTGAAAGTTAATGGGATTGTTACAAGTGTCCGTGACTGTACATCGAATTAGTTTGTTGCAACTTACAACTTCTAAGCCCACTTTATGCTCCGGAAGTCTAATCGGGACTGGTCCTATAGTTTAAAGTGAAACCCGAAATACTGTGCAATGCAGCTCTACTGGGAATGGATTCTGGGATTTGCTTACAGGGTTAACCACTGTATCATCCAGGAGGTCAGATTTCTCAACTTAGAAACGAGAAGAAAACGACGAAGACCAAGATAGCAGCATGAAGAAAGCAGAACTACCAGAATCGGCAAGGAGCAGGGGTCCTGTCCACATAACCTCAACACCAGCAGATGAATGAGGACCGACCAAGTAACTTAAGAATGAGAGTACACGAGATCATACTTAGAAACTCGCTTCTGCGCTAGGAGACAGGCAAATGACAGTTACCACACACCACTTTCACGACCGAACTTCAGTATTTGCTTAACCGGGACTATGATGATTCACCATAACATGAAATATAGCCAATGGTTTTTGTTGCTGTTATGCTCCGTCCCAGGAGTCTGTGGAGAAAGGCCGCGCATAAGGATAGAGAAGGGGAGAACGTGAGTGGGCGGAGCAAAGCATTGCTTGTTACAACAAGCAAAAGATAAGCAATTACATTTAATTTCAAAACTGTACTAAGAGTAATATCGAATACATACACAAATTAGTGTAGTTGTGAGTGTTCAATGCTTTTTACTCTCTCAAGAGATCGTTAACAAATCTACATCAATACACACAATAAAACAAGAATGCAAAACAATAATATCAATAATAATAATTGATTTACATTAACATAAAGCAAAAACTAAATAAAACTTACATATTATAAAACCACTTCAACTATTTCATCATTTATTAATATCTTTAACCAGTTAGTAAAGGAAGTAGTTTGCTACACTATAATATCTGATATACATAAAAGTAACAAATTTATTTATTTTTGTGTAATTAATAATAATAATATACTTTTAATTTAGTAATTTATTTTTACTTTTAATAACATTACAAATATGTATGTCTTAAGTGATTTCGCACCCTGCCGGGCAGGGTACATTAAACTTTATTAGCTGGGCAAAAAAGTTAATTATACATATTGATTATGCAACACAATACTTTATATACTATAACCAACATCAGAGGCTAAGAACAGTGTTTTATTTTGTGAACCATTTAAATAGTTCAGAAGCCGTTCTGTTCTCCTCTTTCTTCATAAGTTCAAGAGCAGAGAGACCGAATCCATTTTACTGTTAGACGAGCGAGGCATCTTGTTTATTCTAAATTCACTGTGTGCTCGAAAAAAGAAATACTGAACTAGACTAACGCTCAGTAATGCTGGACATTAAAGACTCAACTGGGTGACAGACTCCACATTGTTGATATGCCCATTTCAGAAAAGAATCCTTCGTGATTTGCCGCCTCTTGGTATGCAAAGTTCCTATGTGCAAAACTTTTATAATCGTAAATAGAAGAAATAATTCGAAAAAGAAATCTGAGGAAATAAGAACTCGAAATGTTCTCGCACAGAATCCTCAATTAATTTATGAAAATTTTCATCACGCAAATAATATATTTTTACAAATTAAATAATGTTTAAACTTATACATTGGGTCCCTTTTAAGGGGGAACCTGCGCCTATGTTGGAACGGTACGAGGAAGAAAGGCAGATGTCGCCAACAATATTTCGTTTCATCGAACAAAATTCTCTGGCGACGAAACTTTGTTTCGGTCTAATTTTCAGGAAAAACCGCAGAAACTCTCCATTTCGTCCACATTTTTAACTCTGGTTTTCGCTCAACAAGGAGGAAAAAATATATGTATAGAACAGTTCGCTGTCGCCTTGTAATCAAGGGGTCCCGGGTTCGATGTTCGGTAGACTCAAATTGCTGTAGGTTCAGTCCCGATTAGCCTATCTGTGCATATAGTGGACCTAAAACAACAATTTAAACAATCGATATGTCTGCTGATATACGTAAAGAGTGGAACTGTTAGACGAAGGTTTCCATTATCTGTGACGTACCAAGGATTTTCGAAGGGGGGATACGTATACGTTTTTAAGAAGTCAGTCCTCATCCTTGATGTTCTTGTTTCAGGAATACTGGGCCAAGGAAGGGGTTCTAACCCCTCCCCTTGGGCACGCCAGTGTCCATTATGTTCCATTCAAGAACTCCTCGGATACAAATTTCATTTTCTCAATGAAAAACCTCTCAAAGATGAAATTCCTTTACAATTAGTGCACGAGTTAGAATATCCCCTTTCGCTACTATATGTTCCATTCAAGTGGCCTTGAGATGTGAGGCAACGCTCATATCGGCATGAATAATTCACTCCACGTGCAATGCTGGTGTAAGCATTTTTCTTTATCATGTGTTAGTGCTGTTTTGAGGCTAGCCTGGTAGCAACGTTCTGTTAAGTTTTTCGTCGCAGAATCCAAGTTTCCAGTTGAATTTCTTGCGAGCGATGACCACCAAGTCACTGGTACGGAAAGCCGAAAACGTGGGGCACAGAAGTCACGTTTCTGAAACCTGGAGTATTTGATGTGTGACACCCCCACACACACGCACACAACTGATCTACAAATACATAAAAATGTTGTCTTGAATCGCAGCTTACACCAATCCCAGTCCATATCAGCCTCTTCAGATTCTACGTAGCATTCTCGGGTTACACATACGTCGAGTTTTCCCGTCAGTTGAAGTTTTACTCTGATGTTCAGTTTTTCTTGCACAGCAGAAGCTCTGTTTGAATTTGTGAATTATAGAGAGTATTTGAAAATAAAATCCTTGGGAAAATATTTGGACCTAAAAGGGATGTGGAGACAGGTGAGTGGAGAAGGTTACATAATTTAGAACTACATTAGAACTGTATTCATCTCCAGATATTATTAGAATAATAATAATGGTCAGGCCATGTGGCACGAATGGGAGAGGAAAGAAGAGTTTACAGAGTTCTTGTTGGGAGACCTGATTGTATGAAACCTGTAGCAAGACCAAGGCGAAGATGGAGGGAGAACGTTGAGATGGACCTATTGGAAATCGGTAGGATGAAAAAGATCGGATTTACCTTGTACAAGATAGGGACGGATGGAACTCTTGCGTTGCTGCAGCCATAAACATCGGGTTTAAGAAGGCTAGAGTGTTTGTTAGTAGTTAGAATTTTCATTTAAAAAATTGCGACACTGAAAATTGAAAAGTAAATCACAATGAACGAGAAACTCGACAGGGAGGATGAAAACGGTTCCTCAGAGAGGCTTTCAGAAGCGAGGATTTATAGGATCTTTTGAGAATCTTCGGAGCATTTTAATTGATTTTTGTAATTTCAGAAACTCAGAACACGAGTTAGAGAATAGCATTAGTAGACCCAGTGTCCGGGTACTGGGCCATCATTTGGAGCTCGAACCATCATTTGGAGCTCGATCGCCTTAATGGATTTCTCTCGTAAGGCATGTGTTGCCAACTTCTTACCCGAAAAAATCACCAAGATTATGACGCTTGTTGTAGCCTTTTATGATGTACATTTTGAGGGCAGAGTTGACAACACTGTGGGTTTACTGTAGCCTTTTATGAGGGGGGTTTATTGCCCTCTGTTTACATCTGGCAACACTACCGTAGATTTTTTGATAGTGTTGTTAATTTATTGGGTTTTTTCACTGTAAATTTTCATCAAAGGACCTGAGGGGTCCATGTATTTTTTTATGTCTAGCAATACTGTTGGGGGGCCTAGTGTTGGCGACACTGTGGGTTTTTACTGTAGCCTTTTATGAGGGGGGTCTATTGTCCTCTTTTTATATTTGGCAATTTTATTGGATGTTCCTTTTTTTAGGCTCGTTGGTGTTACCTACCCATCCGAAGAAAATTCTACTATATGATTTTTCACAAGTTAAGCTAACCTACAAATAGGAATTGGCAACACCGACGAGTCTTGAATTATTATTTGAGGCTCGTCGGTGTTGCCTACCCACTCTACAAAAAATTCTACTATATGATATTTTGAAACTTTTGAATGCATCTTATCGTAATTTTCCAACTGTGGGACCAAATGTTTATATATCGTGACCTTTGTAAACCTCTTTCGGGAACAATGTGTCGCACACACACACGTGCGCGCGCGTGCCTGTATTGTGACGCAAACAAACAAAAAAAAAACTTTGCGTGTCATTACAAAAAAAAAACTTTGACCGTATTCTTAAATAACTAACAAGGACAATGAATCTTTTTGGCTTCCGCAAACAGATCAACATGGAGACTGCACCACCAAATTCCAATAACCTCTTACCTTCCGTATTATCTAAACTCAATGGTTTACTGATTGTTCATCTCAACAGCATTTGGACGAAACTGAATGACGATGTGGGCAAGATGTTTTATGTTTTTAATAACAATTTACATTTCTACGAAATTCCGATCGACGGGAAACTTCAAATCACCGTGAATCCGGAAAACGCAGGCGAAATCAAAATTTCTACCGGCAAGAATATTTTTCGAATCAAGCACGACAAGATGCTTTCTAACATTACGTACGATGTTTCTGCAGGAGATTATCTTTACATGGAACTCCTCGGAGATTACGACAAACTTATTCCTCTTTTTGTAGAATTACGAATCGTCTATCCTATTATAAATAACCGTTAACCAAAAATGCCTAACGACATTTTCGGCAACACCAAGCGTGTAGACCACGCAGAAGAGATTCTCATGTTGGACATTCGAGTTAAGAAGTTGAGGACCGATTTGATTGCTTTGCAGGAGACCTTAAACAAAAGTTTAGAGTCGGAAATCGCTACGCTCCAAACGCAATGTCTCGACCCCATTCTGAAAATCGATTCCGAACTGAAGACGCTGATAAAAAATTATGTCGACGTACCTTCTTACGACAGCGTTCAAAATATACAGTTGAGCGTGGATTCGCTTCAAAATGATTTGGCCAAATTACAGCAATTTCAATCGAAAAATGAAGATTTGGAAAAATTGAAACTCGAAATCGAAGAACGAACTTCCGCAATAGAAAAGAATTTCTCTGAACTTCAAACCGTCGTGAACGATATAGATGCAGAACGCTTACATGTCGTCGTTTCCAAATTACAAGAAGAATTCACCAGCACGTTGGAAGAAATTAAATCCAAGTTGCAGACTTTGGAAGATACAATGACGAACCTACCATCGTCGGACGAACTGCAGGTCATCGGTAAAAGCGTCGCGAACATAAAAATTCAATTGGAGGCCTATCAAGATTTCGAACACATTCAAACCACCATCGCTACGCTTCAGGCGTCCTTGGAATTGATCAACGAAGAAATTAAAAATATTCACGCTGAAGCGAGAGCGTTGACGAGCATTCAAGACACGTTGAGCACGGTTCAGCATAAAATCGAATATTTAGAAAATTTGAACGTCGAAACGAATCTCGCTCATTTTCATCACGTACTGGACAACATACAGGGTGACTTGGAATCGTTACGGACAAGCGTGCCTTCGAGCGAAGATTTGGAAAAATTGAAAACGGCGGTGACGGCACTATCCGAATCGAGCGACATCAAAAGTTCATTGAGCGATCTCGAGAGTAAAGTGGCCAATCTCCCCACCTCCAAAGAATTGCACGTTTTGAAAAGAAACATATCTCGAATGCTGAAACGACTAGAAACGGAAACGGCGAACGTGGAAGAGATTCGGGACGAAATTAGTTCGCTGGTGTCGACGCTGCCCACTTCGCAGAGCGTCGCCGACCTTCACACGCAGTTTACAGAGATGCGAAGCATCGTGAACGATCTTACCGAGAAGAGCTCGAAATTGAATCAAGTCGAGAACCTTCAGAACATTGTCGTCAACATCAGAGATCAAGTTGGAGTGCTGGAATCCACGCAGGAATCGACGCTGGCCTCTTTCGGTGCCAAGTTGCAAGAACTCAACGAAAACTACAAGCAGTTGAACGTGGAAGTGAAAATCAAACCGTCGTTTTCTGCCGTAACGGATGCCATAATCGAGCATTTGCTGCCCATCGAAAATAAACTCGGACAAGTTCACAGTAATCTGCTCGGCGTCGACACTAAATTCGCTAAACTGCATTCTCTGCAAGCCATCGAAATCAACAGCGTACCCAATCAACAAAGAATCTCCACGTTCGTCGAAGGTAACAAACTGTACATGTTGCATCCTTATCATCCGTACTACAAGTTTCTCCTCGATGGCACGATTCAGATAAACGAATTTTCGTACTGGTCTCACGGCAGAAAAGCTAGCGTTCCCACCATGACTTTGATATCGAATCGTGGTGTCCAGAAAGCAGGAAACATTCCTCTGGCACGTTGGAACGAAACGCGCAACATATATGAAATACACGAAGACGAAGATCTCACCGTTTTCGACGTGAGTGCCGGCGATAAGCTGATCATTCAAAACACGAGCGAAGTGCCACCCTCTTTGAATCCCATCACGCTTGTGCTTCTCTTGAAACGTAATCTCTAAGAAAAAATGTCTAGGCAAGCCATCGTCGAAGAATTGCATAAACCTGCACGCCGCAACTACGAACGTTTGGCTGTGGTAACCAAGGGCATCGACGACCTCTGGCAAAGCGACCTCGTGGAGATGAGTAGCGGCAATTTGAAAAACGTACATAAATTGAACAAGGGCAACAAGTACCTCCTCACCGTCATAGACACATTTTCGAAATTCGCATGGGCTCTACCTTTGAAGGCGAAAACGGGAACATGCGTCACGGAAGCATTCAAATTAATTTTTCGCGAAAGCGGCGGCAGACAACCACGGTTTCTGCAAACGGACAACGGTAAAGAATTTTACAACGCCGTATTCCAAAAATTTATTCAAAAACACAAGATTCGACATTATTCGAGCTTCAGTCACATCAAAGCCAGCATCGTGGAAAGATTCAATCGAACCTTGAAAACACACATGTGGAAACGATTCACGCTTCGGGGAAATTACAAATGGGTCGACATCCTGCCGGAACTCGTCGACACCTATAATGATACGGTACACAGAACGATAGGCATGAAGCCAGCCGACGTTACGAAATCTGACGAGCAGCGTTTAATTTCTACAGTTTACTGTCCAAAGTACACACCCACGACAAAAAAAGCTAAATACAAAATTGGAGACCAGGTGAGGATCAGCAAATTCAAACGCACCTTCGAGAAGGGGTTCACAAAAAATTGGAGCACGGAACTTTTTACGGTGGTTCGAGTTCTACCTGGAAACCGACACACGTATATAATAAAAGATAGTAGCGGCGAGATTTTGAAAGGAAGATTTTACGAAAAGGAACTCTCTAAAACAAAACACCCCGACACGTACCTCATCGAGAAAGTATTGCGTAGGAAAGGTGACAAACTGTTTGTCAAATGGTTGGGACTTCCGGAAAAGAGTTGGATCGACGCGGACGAAGTGATCTTGTGAGTACGTGGAACGTGGTGAAGCGTCTACCGGATCCGGAAAGTCAAACGAAGAAAAAGAACGGCGAGTTGCTTCCCGACAGCATCCGCTGTCTGATTGTAGGTCCATCGGGGTGTGGGAAAACGACACTGCTCGTGGACAATTTTCTCCTCGCACCGAATTGGTTAAATTGGAAGAACAGGCACCTGTACGTGTTCTCGAAAAGTTTGGAGCAATCCAAATACCAGCAACTGATGAAACTGTACGATGGTCTGGACATTGCAACATTCGCCTCGGAAATAAAACCGCTCGACGATTGTCGTGAAAATTCAGTCGTTGTGTTCGACGACGCCATCCTGGAAAATCAAAATGAAATTCGCAACTTTTTCACGCAAGGTCGTCACAAAGGAATGGATTGTTTTTACCTAGCTCAAACGTTTTCCAAAATTCCAAAACAGTTAGTGCGCGACAACGCCAATTTCATATGTTTGTTTCGTCAAGATCACACCAACCTCAAGCACGCGTACGATGACTACGTAGGCGGAGACATGAACTACAATCAATTTTCGGAAGGCTGCTCTACTTGCTGGAACGGTGACGATTTCGGATTCGCGACGATCGACATGACGAGAAAACCCAACGACGGAAAATACAGAAACAAAATCAACGATTTTCTAAACGTTGCAACGTTGTGAGAAACGACGTATATAAATAACGTCATGACGAAACGAAAAATCGAAGACGAAAATCTCAAGCTTCGCGATTACCTCGCGAAACGCTTCAAAGGTTGGAAATCCGAGAATCGCGGATTCTACGAAGAGAAGAAACGTCAGGATCAACCTGTGATCGATGCCATCAGCAGTCTAGGTAAAGAAATTAAAAGTGTCACGGAACAAAATAAAAATTTGATCAATGAACTCGTACCGCTCGCAGCTAAAAGTTACGCCGTACCCACACCCATTTCGAGCATTCCTTCGACGCCGTTCGAACTGAAGGATGCACCGGCACGACGTCGTGCCATAGGCAGCACGTCTTCGGATAAAATCGAGTTGGGACCTTTGGCACGAGACTACCTGAGCACGGGGAAATTCGACAAGAATGAAGTGTTCGGATTGTATCCCAGCATGGAAACCAGCGAAGGCGGCGGTGTGGTGTGGAAGATTGGGAAATCGAAGGTGACCTTCGAAGGCAACGACATTAAAGTCAATTTAGGCGACAAGGATAGTTGGAACAGGTATCCGGGTACGGTGGGACTGTGGGAACTCGTTGCCAAAAAGCAGCCGAAAGATTACACCGACGAAGATTACCAAAGTTACAAGGAAATTCTGATCATGACGGATGCCTTGTACCAGAACAACGACGCCTCGCAGAATAGGGTGAAATCGAGCAGCGGCGAGAAGTACAGGAATCTCATCAAACCGATTTGGAACCAGGTCAAAACAGGCAGCGGCGTCAAACGCTACAACACGTTACCCAAAGAATTCGTTTGGGTGGACGACGTTAGGAAACTCGTGGACCGATTGTTGGTGATAGCCGGCGAAGAGAATGCAGGCAATCGTAATTTCTACAACGAGAAGGTTGGCATCGTGGACATGATCAGCACGAAACTTTCCAACTTCATCGTGAACGACGGCAAGGGCATAGGTTACCTGATCAAAATCATCAACACGCTGCCTCCGAAATTTTGGAACGTGGCCGAAGGAAAGGGACTCGTGAACGACATCATCAACAAGTTACCTTTCGAGATGCATCTACCTGGCTACCAGTACTGCGGACCGGGTACCAAACTCGAGAAAAGATTGGAGAGAGGAGACAAGGGTGTGAATCCGTTGGACGCGGCATGCAAAGATCACGACATCGCCTACAACACCACGCAGACGGATCTGGACGCACGTCACGAAGCAGACAGAAAATTAGAGCACGCAGCTTTCGAAAGGTTCGTGAGCAGAGACGCATCGCTGGGTGAACGGGTCGCCGCACTGGGTACCACCATCGCCATGAACACGAAACAAAAATTGGGGTGGGGTATATAAATAACATACCGTAAAAAAAAACTTGATATATAAATAACACACATCGTAAAAAAATAATCTTCGGTATATATAAATAACACACATCGTGAAAAAAAAAGCAATTACATTTCTCTCTAACACTCTGACAACTGAAAAAATGAGCGATCTCCAAGCATTAAAACAAATGCTAAATTTGTCAGTCGAGTATGTAAAAATTCAGGAATTGGAAGTCGACAAACCTTACACGATAACTTCCGGTTCAATCGTTTCTACCCAGTATGGTCCCAAGGTACGCCTGTTGCTCAACGCACAATACAGTTTATTTTTACCAGATCGATACGCTAACATGTTATCCGACGAGAAGCTATCTATTTTAATCGAGAACAAAACTCGAATCGTGTACAAGGGGACAAAGGAACTTCTTGGCAAGAAAACGAAGCACGTAATAGAATTTGTGTAACGACTGCGAGGCCTTGAAAATATATAAATAACATACCGTAAAAAAACTACACAAGAAAAAATCTCAGAATATATATATAAATAACATACCGTGAAAATAACACATAGAGCATCAACATGAAGCCCAAGGGTGTCGTGTACCAGATACCATACTCCAATCTTAAAAATCTAGGTGCCCTCGATGGGTTACTCACCAAGAAACAACGCGAGAAGAAACGTTCTTGCTTGTCGAAAGGACATGGAATGAAATTGCTGCTCAGCACACCTCAATTGAAAAGATTGCAGCGTTCGCGGAAACAGCAAAAGGTCGGAGGTTTCATATTCAGCATCCCGGCCATCCTGGCAGCATTGGGGGCCGTTGGAAGTTTGGCCGGCGGTAGCGCCGCCATCGCGAAAACCGTCATCGACTCAAAGAAAAACAAGGCCGAGTTGGAAGAACAGAAACGTCACAACCTGGCCATGGAGAAGAAAGGGGGGAAGGGCGTGATGAAGAAGTTTAAAAAAAAGAAACAGAAGCACTCACCAACCGAGACATTGAATCTCTGATCGGACCGTTACAAATCAAACACTTCAGAGGAGTTTTCATGTCCGACTCGTTACCTTCAAGCGTTAAAAAAAGAGAATGCGGAGTAGTCAACTTGGACGGTCAAGAAAATCCAGGCACGCATTGGATATGTTACCACAAAAACGACAATGATAAAACATTCGTTTTCGATTCTTTCGGAGGTGTTCCACCTACAAATTTAATTCATTATCTGAAAACGAACAAAACCTCTATATACTACAACGACGAACGCATTCAAGATTTCGGAGACGTGAACTGCGGTCATCTCTGCCTCTCCGTGCTCGCGTTTCTCTCTAAAATAAATAACCCTACGATCGAGGATTTCCAGAAAGTACTGTGGAACCTCAAACAGCATCACTAGGATGGGGGTGTTCCATCTCACGAGCGAATCTTCGATCTTGAAACTCACGCTGCACGACGACATCGTCTATCCTAAATCCGTGGCTCTGCGTGCATTCTACAGCATGTACCTCATACCTAACGTCACGCAGCACAACAACAAAATTAGCGTCGGAAGCGAACACATCGTCGTCACGCCAGGACAATACAATCTTTCCACTTTGCAAGCTCAATTACCCAAAGGCACATACCTTTCTCAAAATTCGGTCACGCACAGAGTGGAAATCCTATCCGCGACGGAGACCGTGGACCTGGGCACCATGGGAGAACTTTTAGGTTTCGAGAACGACACCAAACTCGAAGCTGGCATCAAGCACGTAGCAACCAACATTCCTAAATTCTTGGCCATAGAGACTCTGAACGTACACTGTAACGTGGCCGAAGGTATGATCACGAAATCTTCGGACGGATTGTTAGGAAGTCACAAGCAGACGGGAATCATAGCCACTTTCAAACCAAGTTCCGAGTTCATGGAACCGATCATCTACACGCCCTCTTCGCCGATCTATTTTCCAGTATGTCGTAACCGTATAGACGACATAGAGTTGGTGGTGACGAACGAGAAAGGAGACGTGGTGGATTTCGCAGGTGCCACTACGACGGCCATCGTGGAGATCAACGTATAATAAATAACCATACATGCAAAATGGAGCAAATCGAAAGTTACGAATTGCAGTCTTTCCCTCCCAACCGTCGCACGTTCGCCAATCTGAACGAAGCGAACAGGGAGATCGAATACGACGTGGACGTAGGCGACGGGTTCATTCATCCTCACAGAGCGGACCTCTACCTTCAATTCGACGTGGTGAAGAAGGAAAGCGGAGACGCGTTTCCCGCAGCAGCAAACTTGATACTCGTGGACAACTTCGTGCCTCACCTGTTCTCGCAGGTGGAGGTGAGGAAACACAACACCGTCATCGACAGAATAGATTATCCAGGCATCACGTCGACGGCGGTGGGAACGTTGAAATTATCCAAAACGGATGCAGCGTACTACCAGGCCGGGGGATTCGAAGCCGGAACCAAAATATCGACGAGAAGTCACACGGTGCTCTTTCCCATGCGTCTGCTGCCTGGTTTCTTCTCGGACTACAAGGAGATCATGTGGAAGGGAGGACTGAGGGTCACGTTTCGAAGAGCGGCCAACGACAACGACGCACTGATGCGATACGCTACTTTGGGTCCGGACGGCACCACGCCGATAGCCAACACTTTACCCGAAGCGGCGAAATGCGTCATCCGGAGCATGGAATTGAGAATGCCGGTGGTGGAATACGAAACGAACTACGCCCTCAAGTACAAAGCGGAGATCTTGAAAAGTCCGCAGGTGCCGATTCACTTTCACGGTTACCAGTGCGTGCAGAAGATGGCGTCGGGAAGTCACATGGAATTCGACGTGACGACGCAGTTCAACAACATACAGTTCGACATGCCAGATTTTGTCGTAGTGCTTTTTCAGACCGGACGCGATAACGATCAGGAAAAAGATTCCAGCAAGTTCGACGACTGCAAGATCAAGAACGTTTATCTGAAGAACGGTAGGAACGAAGTGTTCCCGCGCGAGAATTACAACCTCGACGTGACCAAAGACGATTACCTCAAACTTTACGAAGCTTACACGGCTTACAAACGCGTGACCGAAGGAAGCGTGGACGTGTACTACGCGCCCAGCGAATTCAAAGCACGGAGACCCATGACCGTCATCAACACATCTAAGAGGAAGCAAGTGGTGGTCAACGATCGTACCAACATCAAGATTGTATGCGAGTTCCACGATGCCTTGCCTGCAGATACTCTGTGCAGTGTCATTCTTATTGCAGAGAAAACATTTGTGTATGACGTCAAGAATGAAAGAGTGACTGAACAGTTTTAAATAAATAAAAAAAAAATAGCACACAATAAGAAATGTGGAATTTTATATATATAAGTACAAATTGCAATTAGCAGTTTCCAGAAGTTTAATTTTTCTGTGCCATGCATGCATGTAATCGAGGAAGTGGAAGTAAATTAAAATTGTTTTTTTTTTCGCATTGCCTATTACTTTTTGTTGCACTCTGGGCAGGCCTTACTAGTTTGGAGGCGATAGTGGCCCCACGGAAGTGTATGGACCCCACATTCAAGAATACACCTCTTGTCGTCGTGTGCATCCAGAGCAACTTTCCTGACAATATTAGTTGTAAGTACATGATCGACGCTTTGGATACGATGTTCTTTTTGTAGAATGGGCGATTTTGTTCTGAGGCACTCGAGGTAATCCTCAAACTTGAGGTGCTCCCGAACCACTTGCCTGCTTACACCCTTTGCTTTTTTTGTTACTGAACCCTCAGCCCGGATCGCATAGGCTTTGGCACGAAGTCCAGCAAACTCCACAATCACATCCCCGTTTTTCTCGTCCTTGAGTTTGCCGGGTATTTTTTTGTTCCGGGGCAGAATTCCATACCGGTTTAGCTGGGGATAGCCCGATGTGTCGAAGAGCTTGACAAGAGCTGGAACTTTGGCTATATCACCATACGCATCGGCCGTGCGAACATGGTACACCAAGCTGTCTGTGTCTGTGTAGAGGAGCGAGATATTGTGGTTGTAGTGTGCACGTAGTATGCCGTAATATGTCTCGAACATGCACAACTTGCTCAGATCCAAAACTGCAGCTCCCACATAGATGGGCTTGTTGAGTAGCACCTTGCCCCGGTTCATGTGAATTAGAGACATCTGTTCGTTGTAAATTGTTCGAGACCTGAACAGCGGGCTTGCAACAAGTCGACGACACTGTGTTTTCTTCGTCACCAACCTCACATCAACGCGATTTCGCACATTCTCCATGGTCTTCCCAAATACCGCATTGTTCATTAATTTGAAAAAATCGCGATCAAGTTCCGAAGTGGCATCAGTGCGATGGTTGGTGTTCAGTTCGATGTACGGCTTCAACCATGGAGACTGCCTGAACAAGAGCACGTGGTAAACTGCTTTGACCGAGACCCCTTGCTGCATTAACCACTGGAGGTTCCGGTAGTGTAGCACATAACGCTTTTTGGGCTCCAAGTCCATGACGAGCTTCGGTTGATCCGAGCCAGGTGGACACTTCAATTCCGGAGCAGGCGAAAGGTCACAGAATGTATCCTGCAGCTTCTCGGGGAAGTCGAGGTCCACCTCGGCAAAAAACCCAAACTCGTCGCACTCTTTTTCGATGTCGAAGTTGGAGGGGTCAGCCCACTCAAACTGTCCTGTTGGGAGTGGCTGCATCATGGAGTGCCCGTAAAGATTATTCACGTCAGTGTACATGATGTAGCTTGATGGTTGGGAGGGGTCGTAACCAGTGGCCATGTGGTGATTGTTGGCGTGTGCGAAGCGTTGCGACACTTGGACCATGCCGCCCCGGATAGCTCTCTCGATGAAAAGCATGATATCAACATCGGAGATAAGTGAAAGTTTAACTTTAGTCAGCAGGAGCATGGCCGACCATGCCAGTCCAGGAAGGCTGTAAAAATATACAGGGTCCAGGTTGTAAATATTTATCGCATTCGCCCGAAACGCCTGGAACACATCGGCAAGAAGCGTCACATCAAGCTTCAGGTATGCATCGTGGTAATCACCGAAAGTTCGGCAACCCAACTTGACCCACATAGACTGAGCATGCTTGTACTCCTCGTCGGTAATACCTGAACCTCTCAGCTGGCTGTAGAACTTATCCTGGGGAGGCAGCAACTCTTCTTCGAACTTGGAAGGGTCTGTGACGTATTCATAGGGGTAGACCCCTTTACGTCTGATGAGTGCGACATCTAAGTTCGGGAAACTTGATGTGGTAATAGCTAGTTGGTCGTCTCTGAGCTTCCCAGCAAGAGCATCGAGGCTTGCCTGGAGGAACCTCAGAGAGTCGAGGAACCGAAGCTCGATGCTGCTGCTTTTTGAGTCGGGGATCGGCACCCACTTGCTGATGCTAATATAACGCTCCTCGTTCTGTGCCAGGACATTGATTCTCGCATTGTCGTACCCTAGATGTGTGACCAAGTGATGGAAATCATATCCCGAGCCATTGTGAAAAAAGACCGGTATGAAGCGCGGGTCCCTGGCTCTCAAGTTACATCTGTTGCACCACGGGCCAATGTAGCTTCCGGTCCCATAATGGTCATGGTGGTGGACCTTTTTGTTATCGTCAGTGAAGACCGAGTTGCAAACAGGACAATTTAGAGCTATTTCGTGCTGATGCTTGTTTTTGGGAGACAGAGGCAGCATGGGCTTGGGGGCCAACAGCACCTTCCCTATCTTGATGGCTTCCTGTTGCATTCTCTCCAGGAAGTGTTTAACCGGGTCGGGACCGCGATACACATAGGGCTCGGAGGCAATATGTTGGTCTCGCCACACCACAACATAGGAGTAACTCGAGGCCTCGTGGATTTGGAAAGGAATGGTAGAGGATGTTTCGGGGTTGGGCTCGCAGTTAGACAGAGGTTGAAGAAAGGCCTCGAAGTCTGCTACAATATAGGCAGGATGCTTCACCATAGCACTGTGCATGCGAAAGCACTCTACTGCACCAGGTTCGGGCAGGATAGTTCGTGCAGGCTCGTTGGTACCACAGTAGAACATGTGGCGAGCTAGCTTCTCAGCAGCAATGTTGGGTCCTCTGATGTACCGGTAATTTTGCTGTTCTCGATTATAAAATATAGCCAAGCACCTGCGACACACCTCGACGTGGGTTTTGTCTTTGCTCCGTTGGCTCGAAACAAGCCGAGAGAGGGAACGGATAAGGGTGTAATGGTGATGGGTCTCGTCCTTGATGAGCAGGAGGTTGATTTCTCGTACCTCGTTGTTGTTGCTCACGTTGCTCACCCGGATGGGATGGACCTCATTTTTGTTCTCGGTGAGACCGTAAACATTGATGGCTAATTGCAGGCCCAACAAGTCACGAGCACGAACCTCAAACTTGTGAATATGCGAGACTTCTACAGGGTAGGCAATCCCGGCCATTGCATCCTCCAGTTCCGACTCATACTGCGTGTAGTGGTTAACACGGTACGAGTGGTTTTCCCTAGGTATAGGGTGCAATGCTGCCAGCACCGACCAGAGGAAGCATTTGGTGTCTTTGTTCTGAATATTGAGAACAGCTTTCCTTGCTTCAACCTCGGGTGGCAGGGCAATATAGCTAGACCCTGCCAGTGGCAGGAACTTGCTAAGTGTCAGACAAAGTTCGTGGGGGTCGCCACACAGCGAACCGCCCGAGCCTTTAGCCTGATGCTCCTCGTGCTTTGCCACAAACTCCTCGACAAACTTGTCGTAGATGCTGTCGAGGTCAGTGACATCTGCCTGATGCAGTGTTTTTGCTTTTGTGGCATGGAAGAATTTATATATTTCATCAGACGGTTTCTTATACTTGCAGCATAGCACAGCATAGAATTTAGTGGAGTATGTAGCCAATACATCGTTGAGGATGGATATTATCTTAGCTCGCTCGCTCTCCAGAAAACTACGCACATCGCAGAAGCTGTCTGATGTTATGTTAAAGTCTTCTAATAAATGCTCAAACGCAATTCGGTCTGCTTTCTTCGTCAGCTTGACGCGTTTGGCAGGTGGCGATGCATCGAGGGAGGTTACTTCTACCTTTCGCTTGGAAGATTGCGGTAGAGATGTTCCAGTGCTCTTGCAAGTAAGCTGGTGTCGCTTGAAGTTGTCAATAGATTTATTTTTTCCACACTTAGAGCACAGTTTGGTCGCACATATTCGCTTTCCCGGCACACAAGTACGACAGTGTCTTTGAAAATGTTTACTTGACACAGTAATTTGGCACGTAGGGCAATTTTTTTCAGAACGCATAATGCAGAGATTTTTTGGGGGTATGTTATTTAATACCAAATGCTGTGCAATGCAAAATATAATTGCTCACTTTTTTTTTAACTATTTTCTATGACCTTATTTGGGTTTTTTCGCCAAATTATATGCTTCTAGTCTCCTATACAATACAATATACGTACAATATATTGTCAACGGTATTATATTTGAGCAGGTCGCTTGTCACCTAAACACTACAGCTCACAGGTTGGGAAAATCTGACATGAAAGCAGATAATACGCTTATGCCTTATTTATATATAATTTTCACGGGGCGTACAATATTGTCAACGGTATTATATTTGAGCAGGTCGCTTGTCACCTAAACACTACAGCTCACAGGTTGGGAAAATCTGACATGAAAGCAGATAATACGCTTAAGCCTTATTTATATATAATTTTCACGGGGCGTTCAATATTGTCAACAGTATTATATTTGAGCAGGTAGCTTGTCACCTAAACATTATAGTTCATAGGTTGGGAAAATCTGACATGAAAGCAGATAATACGCTTATGCCTTATTTATATATATAATTTTCACGGGGCGTACAATATTGTCAACGGTATTATATTTGAGCAGGTCGCTTGTCACCTAAACACTACAGCTCACAGGTTGGCAAAATCTGACATGAAAGCAGATAATACGCTTATGCCTTATTTATATATAATTTTCACGGGGCGTACAATATTGTCAACGGTATTATATTTGAGCAGGTCGCTTGTCACCTAAACACTACAGCTCACAGGTTGGCAAAATCTGACATGAAAGCAGATAATACGCTTATGCCTTATTTATATATAATTTTCACGGGCGTTCAATATTGTCAACAGTATCATATTTGAGCACGTCGCTTGTCACCTAAACACTACAGCTCACAGGTTGGCAAAATCTGACATGAAAGCAGATAATACGCTTATGCCTTATTTATATATAATTTTCACGGGGCGTTCAATATTGTCAACAGTATTATATTTGAGCGGGTCGCTTGTAACCTAAACACTACAGCTCACAGGTTGGGAAAATCTGACATGAAAACAGATAATACGCTTATGCCTTATTTATATGTAATTTTCACGGGCGTACAATATTGTTAAGAGCGTCAGTTTCCGTAGAGCTCTCTTTTTCCATCTTCCCTCTATACAGTGAAGCTGTAGAAGACACAATTAGCTAACCTAGCATACAACATACTTTCCTAATTAATATGGATATTGTCACACATTCCTCTTATTTTATACTGTTGTAAATGGAAAAGATTATGTACGGTAAATGTTTTGTACATTATAGGGAAAAAATGCAAAATATCCCCCAACTTTAATTCGATCCACCTCTGAATCGAATTTTTTACATATTTTCACGCCGCCATATGTTGTTCTATTTTGCTTCTTTTAGCTGTAGGTGGGCTGTCGGTTGTTTAACTCTTCCATCTCTCTCTCTCCTCTCTCTTTTTTGTAAAAAGTTATGGCAAAAATACCAGTAGGTTAGCAACCTTGCTTTATGCACTGTAAGGCAAGCCTCAAGCAAGGTTGCCAGCTCCTTGCTTTAGGCTAGGTTAGACCTGGTTAGGTTAGGTTAGGTTAGGTTAGAGTAGGTTAGGTTAGGTTAGGTTAGAGTAGGTTAGGTTAGGTTAGGTTAGAGTAGGTTAGGTTAGGTTAGAGTAGGTTAGGTTAGGTTAGGTTAGAGTAGGTTAGGTTAGGTTAGAGTAGGTTAGGTTAGGTTAGGTTAGAGTAGGTTAGGTTAGGTTAGGTTAGAGTAGGTTAGGTTAGGTTAGAGTAGGTTAGGTTAGGTTAGGTTAGAGTAGGTTAGGTTAGGTTAGGTTAGAGTAGGTTAGGTTAGGTTAGGTTAGAGTAGGTTAGGTTAGGTTAGGTTAGGTTAGAGTAGGTTAGGTTAGGTTAGGTTAGAGTAGGTTAGGTTAGGTTAGGTTAGGTTAGAGTAGGTTAGGTTAGGTTAGGTTAGGTTAGGTTAGACTAGGTTAGGTTAGGGCCGTGTCCGGATTGGGAAGCGCTCCGTCCAGTTCTCTCCCGTTGCTCTCGCGTGCCGTCGAAGTCACGTCCAAGTCGTCCGAATCTGCATGTCCCCTTGTAGTACGGTTGTCACTTTTCCCGCCAGGTCAGCTCGAACTTCACCCACCGCGCTCTGGGGCGCAGGCGCATTGCACGGAAGCAGAAGGCAGACGCCAAACAAACATGACAATGATTTCCACCTATTTACTACTCATATTAAAAATGTAACACGCTATTTCATCATTTACAATTTTTCTGCATTCAATATTATCGATAAAATGTTAAAGTATAACTGAGTTTTACATCCTCTAATCAGTAAATGTTGTCTGTACAAAGTGAAAGTTAGAATATGGCTGCCAAGCGCATCGTCACAGCGAGTTCAAGCGTGCATCTGTCGCTCCTCTCTGCTCTCCCCTCCGACTCCACGTCTGCCGCGAATTCGGACAACGGAGGTTGGCTGAGTCCCCGGATGGAACGGTGCTCTAGGTGACATCTGCTGCCGATTCGGACGCGGCCATGGTTAGGTTAGGTTAGAGTAGGTTAGGTTAGAGTAGGTTAGGTTAGGTTAGGTTAGGTTAGAGTAGGTTAGGTTAGGTTAGGTTAGCTTAGCCAGTGAAAGATCATATAGTAGAATTTTTGTAGAGTGGGTTGGCAACACCGACGAGCATCAAATAATGATTTCAAGCCTCAAATAATAATTTCGAGCCTCAAAAAAAGGAACATCCAATAAAATTGCCAAATATAAAAAGGGGGCAATAAACCCCCCCCCCTCATAAAAAGCTACAGTAAAAACCCACAGTGTCGCCAACACTAGGCCCCCAACAGTATTGCCAGACATAAAAAATACATGGACCCCTCAGGTCCTTTGATGAAAATTTACAGTGAAAAAGCTTTCATTTTTCATGATGTCAAGAGCATCTACCTCTAGCGCAGGTTGCTTGTTGCTGACTTACAGACTGATAAGAGCTTATGCAAGAGCACCCTGCTTGGCGAGCTGTAGAAGCCACAATTACCTAACCTATTTTTTTAAAAATATATTTGTAAAATCCATCTAATGTCTGAATTTAAAAAAAAAAATATATATTATATTTGTTAACTGTTTAAGGAAAATTTTTGCAAAATACCCCGACAACGTTTCAGCTACTAGGACCTCATTACCATGAGCCTAATCCTAGTAAGCCACATACACACCTGTTCTTCGTATCGCATATACTAGTAAGTCAGATGACATACTGGGAGAATCACATTTCCCCCAATGATCCCACCACAACAAACGTCGCACATGCTAGAAGAAACAGGATCAGGATATTTTATGCTAAATTTACGGCTGCCTGTATGCAGTTATAGGCAAATCATTAAAAGAGCGCTCTAATATACAATGATTTCTCCTACAATGTACCCTAACATACAATTTAACATAACAAGTAAAATTTCGATTCGTCTATATATACCCAACAAAACAAAACTCAAAAACTGTCATACGCGAGAGCTAATATTTTGCAACAACTGTAATTACCCAACACTAGCAACAAGAACAAAAAAAAATATATCAATTATTTGTATAATATTAATTAGTAACTTTAGATAATATTAATTATTAGTTTTCAGTTGTAATTAATTTTAAAAAACAATTAATAACATGTTAGGTGATGATAACCAAGTGCAAAAAGCATTGCATTTTTTTTTACACACAAACAAAACACCACATAGTTCACAAAACCTCTAACAGATGGCAGATAGTTACATGGTTCTAGTTAGGATGATTTTTGGGTTGTTGGATTGGGGTTGAAGAAGACTATTTGTTGTAGTGACCACAGTATTGTTTTTTTTTGTGTGTGTGTGTGTTTTCTGTTCTCTTACGAGAATTAATATAGGTTGTCATAGAACCCTCCAATTCATGACTTAGGAAAAATCTGTTTGGTGATTCATCACGTACACCTATATGTGAGAAAAAATATGAATAGTGGAATTTTCTTCGGATGGGTTGGCAAAACCCAAGCCTCAAACAAAACATCCAATAAAATTGCCAAATATAAAAAGAGGACAATAGACCCCCCTCATAAAAGGCTACAGTAAACCCACAGTGTCGCCAACACTAGGCCCCCAACAGTATTGCCAGACATAAAAAATACATGGACCCCTCAGGTCCTTTGATGAAAATTTACAGTGAAAAAACCCAGTAGGTTAACAACACTGTCAAAAAATCGACGGTAGTGTTGCCAGATGCAAACAGAAAGCAATAAACCCCCCCCCCTCATAAAAGGCTACAGTGCCCCCACAGTGTTGCCAACTCTGCCCTCAAAATATACATCATAAAAGGCTACGACGAGCGTTATAACCTTGGTGATTTTTTCGGGTAAGGAGTTGGTAACACTGTGCCTTACGAGAGAAATCCATTAAGGCTACGACGAGCCCCAAATGATGATTCGAGCCCCAATTGATGGCTTAGAACCCGGACACTGGGTCTACTACAAGCTTAGGGGCGACAGTCAAATAGTTGTACCTCTCTTGAACCTTTGAGCTGGGTGTCAAAGTGTCGTTGTCCTACGGGAATGCCGATCTTCGTGATGGAGTGGTTAGCAGCACAGCGCGCTAAGACGCCAGAGGTTTCAGGTTCGACTCCCGGCCTGGGCATTGGTGTTCTTTGTGAGTGTCCCTTCATCACAACATCGTCGTCATTAGCCAAAAGTGGAAGAAAAGCGACGATAAATAAAAATCAAATCATACGGGGATGATTCGTCAATATTTCGTGGGCAGCATAAGCCACAATAGGTGGTAACGGTGTTATTACTCCACTTTTCAGACATTTTTGTGAACTCAAAACGAGAGTAAAGCATGGAACACTTGACTTGCAAGTCAACTCTCACGAAAATCTGCATTTGACCCAACCAGGGTTCACCGTCGTATATCCGATTGCAATACGAGTAGCCACTTTACACTGATTCGTCATCCGAGTTCCGAGGGTCACTCGTACGCTGCTGGGATTGGTGTAACTTTGCTGATTCAGTACTATATGCACGTGAACTTTAGAACTTCTAGTTCCAACAGCGTTAAAAAAGCAACTGCATACCACTTTATTTTTCTTACATTAAAGTCCGCTTTATGGTGAGATGGGCAACTCGGGATAGATCCTACATTTCAAAGTCGGATCCGAACCACTATAGCTACAATGAACCTTCACCCGAATTCGAACACTGGGCTCCTTAATTACAAGGCAACAGCATGTTAGTTTAATTTTTGAGTAATGTCAAACCACAGATATACGAGGGGAGAGTGAAAAGTTTTGAGCCTCACATGGAAGGAGTGATGTAAGGTTTGAGTTTAAGGACACTTTATGCGAACTTTTATGAAATTCACATGTTTTCTTCTATTTTTTGGTCAGGTTGAAAATGAATGAAGTGCCAGAGAAGAGAGTGGCCGACAGGACGTGACTCGGTACCTCGGTTGGCAAGGTCTCACTGCGCAGGCTGCTTTGGTCGAGTGTGGCTTCACCGCATTTCCCCATCCACCTTATTGCCCCGACCTGCCCCGTTAGATTTTCATCTTTTCCCTGCTATGAAGAATTCACTTCGAGGACGTCACTTCCACACGGACGAAGGCCGTCATTCAGAGGTGTGAGACTCAGCACAAATCATTCTACCAGATGACTGTAAACGAATTGCAGCACAGAATGCATAAGTGCATTGATCTGGGGGGGGGGGGGGTGATGATAGAAATTATGTAGAGAAATCATAATGTGAAACTATAGCTCAAACGCCCCTTCCCTGAGAGGCTCAGACTTTTCACTCTCCCTCGTAAGTTATGCCCTAATTCAATAGTAGGAAAAGCAAAATTTGAATCACCCCCCCCCCCACCCACCTCCTACGAACTCAGAATTGTGTTACGAAGTATTCACACGTTCAGGGATAGAGCATTGCTGCGCAAATGCGTTTATTTCTCAAGTATCAGGTTGGACAAGACAGAGTAGAAAACAGCCTATTCGTGATTCCTCTTGCAAAACACACTATGTGCTGGAGCATGTGTATTATCTAGTAAGGTACAACCATTATGGAAGGCAAGCTCACGAGCGCAGATAGCAGGTCAGGTTATGAGCAAGCTTAATACATGTTTATCTGGGTCGTAAGAGATACCTTGCTTGCTTGACTACGATAATTGCGGTCACCGTTTTCTTTTGTATATCTTCTTTCTTTTTAAGGTTGCGATAAACAAATAAATGAGGAACAAACAAGAAGTCAATGACCCTCAAAAGGGATTGGGTTTGCTGTGTTTGCGATCTGCAAGTTCTGAACATGGCACAGCAGCAGAGCCAGAAACATTTGGGAAGGGTTGGTTGAGTGTGTGTCTTAAGTCCACCTTATGCACAGTAAGACTAACCGGGATTGGACCTACAGTTTAAAGTGAGATCCGATCCACTATGTGGCTCCACCGGGTATCGAACCCGGGACCCCTTGATTACAAGGTAAATTTGTGAAGGGGAGAAGAGGGAAGCAGTTGACGGTACAGAGAGCAAATACAGAATATTGTTATGTGAGAATAAATATTTTGTTACAGATTAATCGTCAAGATATTTTAAAATCTGGGAGTCACGAAGAGAAGGCCGCTTTCTGACTGGGGGAGCTTGGCCCACCACGACCCCTTGTTTAGCTTCGCTCTGCATAGACATTTAGTGAAGGAACGAAAGATCCCACGAGATATTAAGTAGGGAGATCCTATAACACATATTCCGTTAATTTCATTTATATTGTTTTCGGTACATGGTTGAATATTTTATTTGCCATATGTACCTACAGTCTTCTTGAACTATACAATAGTTCTAAAATACACTCCTCCCAAAAAGTATGGAATTTGTTATATTAGGTATTAGGTGATAGGTACAGCCTTGGAATGCAACAACACATGGTATCTGTCTGTCTGATGGACATTCTTTTGTTATCGCCAACATATGCCACCGTGCCTATCACCTATTGCCTAATACGTATAACAATATTCCAAACTTATTGTGAGGAGTGTATATTGATTACAAAGTGATAGCACTTGATGGTTTGGCCCCGAAATAGTATTATTTCGTTGAAAACCCAAGCGAGCTAGAAATGGGTTTGACCGTACAACGCCCTTTTTGTATTTTGGAAGGTGTGTGCTGAACTTCTTAATTAGTAGGTACGTTAATTAGAGTTATTCGAAATGAATTATTGAAAAGGTGCACAAGGTGCCTTCCTTAGCGTGCCCCAGCTTATTAGGGTCGATCCAGATAGCCTATTAGTGCAGCACTTAGTGCCTCAGTTAGCGGAGATCCGGTAAACACCTGGACTGGGAAGGAAAACTGGAAAAATAAACAGATTGTTCAAGTACTTAATGACGTCATTTGAATACCAAGGTTGGGAAAGCGTGGTTTAGTAATATTTCGTTAACTTCTTGAAACTGGTATGGTGCTCGACGTAATGGTAGTGTTTTCAGCAAGGCTTAAGTGGAACTGAGCACACATCCAAAGTGCTAAATGAAAACCATTGTTGTGTTTGTTGCTATTTATGCAATGGCGTAAACAACACCCCCACAACCCCCGCGGTGCGGGGGGGGCGCACGAGCTTCAGGGGCACAGCATAGGCGTAGCCAGAACGTTATATTTTGGTGTGCACAAGGGGAAAAAATGAGGTCTTGTACCTTTTTAATAGCATATTTTGCAACACAATCACTTGGCTCTTTAACTGCACTGATGTTTGTAAAGGAATATAAATTCACTGTGTTGAAAATTTCTGAATATATGTAGTAGAAAAAATCAAATTGCATAGAAATTACACACACACAAAATGTTCATAAATGTTACAAACAAATACATCAAAATACAAGTCATCTATAACAAGAGACGTCTGTCAAAAGGTACAATGTTTTTTAACTCATCAATAACTTAATTTACATCAATAGATAAGCTTTTTCCTGTTTCACAAATAGCAAGAGCAGGGCTTCCAATCTATCCTGCTTCTGAGTTGCTCTTAATTTAGTTTTGACTTGGGTAAGCTTGGAGAAAGCTCTCTCACACGTGCAGCTTGTGACAGGTATAGCTTGTGAAGAAAAGCGCTGCAGTACAGAGTAGAATGCACTAAATATCTTCTTTCTCCAATGACAAAAAATCGAAAATCTATAGACACCCGTTTCATCAGCGATAATGCACACGTTTGTAGTACCAAGTAATGACATTTTCAACTTCTTACAAACTGTCGCTTATTTGCTTATTTTCTCTCTTATTGAAATATCTGTCTTTAATTCTCTTTGATAAAGCAGCCCATTAGGGTGTGCCTAGGCACACCCGGCACACCCCGTAGCTACGCCTATGGGGCACAGTAAGAATGATAAATTAAGAAAGAATAGTTCACAAAAGTTTTCCTTTAGGCATTAAAATATATTTTCCACCAAACATGTTATATTTTATACCCCTACAACTGCAACCAGAAAATGCTAATCACTAGAAAAGCAGAAAGTGAATTACAAGATTAGAAGAAAACCTTCATTAACTGAATAGTTCAAGTCTGATTACGTCACCGAAGGGTAGACGACACGCAGGAAAACGCACTTTTTTTACATTGCTTTAGATATTCTAGTAAATCAAGAAAACAATAGATTTCAGAGTATGAAACAAACCAAAGAAAGCTTTACATTTTTAAGCCACACACCGCCCTAACGAAATACACCGACAGACAGTTAGTAAAATCAGCTACTAATTTCTGGGACAAATATGAAGATGTATCTTGCACTATAGCTAAAGAAATTGTTTGTTTTCGGAATGTACTGTCAACTAAAATCAAAATTATAAACATGTCGAACATCAGCGAAGTTGCAGAATTCATCTTGATAGAAAACAAAATTCTGGCTAGTAACATTCCTGACGTATGCACTGTTTATATGCTGTAATTGACCCTATCTGTGACGTCTTCATCACTGGCACTGTTAAGCATTGAAAACAATCGGGCTCGAAAACTGGATTTGACCACACTAGCAAAAGAATATGCTTAGAGGACTGTTAATGGGCATTTAACCATGTCGTAATTTTTGTACTAACAGTCTATGTTCATATGTAATTATAATATGTAATTTCTTTAGTTTCTCTGTTGTCTTAAACTTTCGTACCAGTTCATATGTGCCGGCCACCGTGGCAGAGTGGTTAGCTCATCGCGCTACGACACCAGAGGTGCCGGGTATAGAATCTCGGTCTGGGCATGGATGTTTGTGAGTGTCCATTCACCAATTTCATGATTTCATCACTCTTTCTCATCTTCGCAAATTAGCCAAAAGTGGCATAAAAAGCGAAGTAAAATAAAGCAAATCAATCAATCAAATGAATATGCATTGTCATATTTGTATATACCTAATACAAATGTAGGCGTGAATTAATATTTTAGAAAAGAGAGCTTTATTTTAAAACGAGTAGGGGCGCACAACTGAAAGTTGCTGGGGAGGGGGCAGAACGTGTTACGCTACTGTATGTATGTTTAATCTCTGTTTAGATTTGAGACGCCGCTATCTGAAACTGGTCTGGAGATCGAAAAGTAGCTCCTTCCAGCCTGCCTGGGGATCGTACGGAGGGGTGAGAAGCGCGTGAAAAAAATTACTGCATATGAACTGTGGCTTCGAAAAGCCAATAAATAATGCGATTTGAAAATAATAGATGTGAGATCGGTTGATCTATCACTGGTCGGCTCGCTACTCCTCAGTGTACGTCACTGGGTGGGTGGTACATAAACGCCATACTTGAGGTAACCCCCCAGCAAGAGGAAACCGCATGGGGTCACAATGACGGCAGTGTTTTCTCTTTCGCTTGGTGTACGATTTGTTAATACCACTGACGCAGTTTTTATGGCATGCGTGTTTGCGTATGGAAATTCTTGGCAACAATAACCATCATAAAAGAACCTGTGACAACACTATCTTTCTGGTGATATTTCTTTATGGTGTCTCTTATCAGTTTTCAAACCTGCGTCTGACTTGGAACTTGCAAGGAAGCTTCATGTCATGCAATATGGCGCCCTTACCCTTAACACGTGTCTACATATGCTCTGTCTCTGGATTCTGTGGAGCGAGACCGCGCATAACGGAAGAGAAGGGAAGTTGGAGCAAAGGAGTGCGTGGTGCTGCAAACGGCTGGTAGCTGCACTAAGTTCCCCTCTCACGAGTTCATTGGTAGAGCCCTCTCGAGTCTATTTGCACAGAGATTCCCGAGTCACCGTGCAGTCAATATTTCCTCCTTGTTACTCTATATGCTTAGGGTGACCAGACATACTCTTTTTAAGAGTATTACTCTTTTAGAGGTTCATATACTCTATACTCTTTTCAATTTGCAAAAATCCCCAAATATACTCTTTTCCTTGCTATTTAATTTGATTTATTATTTTATGCGTAAAAATGCCTTAAAATCCACGGAACGGAAAACGTCAAGATGTCAACAAACTGAAGTATTTACTCCTTGACTCAAGAATTTCCTATGAACAAATTCAAGAGTCATTTTCATATTCCATCAACAAGCAAAACATATTTCAAATTCATTGGAATTAAATGATAATGATTAGGGCTGAGCCGATACCACTTTGAACCGATACCGATGCCGATACTCTTACCGATTCCCACCGATACCGATACTTGAAAATTGCAATAATTAAAATTTGTTCAAAATATTGATCAATATTGGTGTGTAAATATTCTCCTCCAATTATATGCATCAACATACCAAGAAATTTGCTTTAGAATATTCAAGAATTGCATCAGAATATTAAAATAGATATTATGTAGTCACAAAATATAGTTTTTGTGCAAAATTGAGGGGTCTAGTAAGAGAGGGAGCTATGCCACAAATCTTGAAAATTTTATTTTTTGCCATTTTCAGTCTTCTCCTACCATCTGTCATCTATCATGTGAACTACAACCATGTGGCATAGCTCCCGCTTGTTCTGCAGCAGATTGTCTAAGTTCTTGAATACGTCCTCATCAGCATTTTGAGTGAGAGAAGGAGCTATGCCACTTACTGATTGTGTCTGCAATAGGAGTGGCAGAGGTTGTGTTGCAGTAACCGGTGCTAGATTTAATATCAGCCCTGAAGTTAAAAGATCTCATGGCAATAATGCCTTATATTCCTCCAGTTCTTCATGGCGTTTACCAAAAACTAAAATCCACAGAAACAATGGACAGTGAAGATCCTCCAGAAGACATATGAAGTTGTCTTTATGTAGATCATATGTAACCCTGTGAACATGATTTACACTCATGCAAAAGTATTTAAGCCTTGTTCAAAGTATTTGATGTGCTAGATTGATTTTTCCACATGTTTATACTACAACAATATACCACACATGTTCATAATAAATGGTATTTATATTGAAATTCATATTTTTCCTTTTGAATAATTTACCTAACAATATGTTCAGAAAAAAATTACCCTTTGTTATACAAATTATGACTCAACGCAATGCTTTAGAAAACTCAATTTATTTCAATTTCTTGTCAAAGTGGCATAGCTCCCTCTCTCACTAGACCCCTCAATTAGTGTAAAATAAAAAGGAAGTTTTAATTTTGCATAATTTCCAGGATAATAAGGCTGTCAAGAAGTCGCGCGGGATTTTTGCGGACCCCGTGAAAGAGCAAAATGCATGCGCACCTTCAACCTATAGACTATACTCTTTTTGGTCAACAAATATCTGGTCACCCTATATATGCTGTTGCTGAGTGAATGGTGAAGTGAAGCAACGAAGGAAGTCCCATTTCCTCTTGTATTATTTTCCGCTTCTATGATTCTGTTGTGCGAAGTAGTGTAGCCAGAGATATATTTTCAGGAGGGTTGTGCTTCTTCGGTGATGAGGGTGTTCTATCTCTCTCTTCCTTCCACTTTATCTACTGTTCACTCCCTTGCTGATCTTTCCTATATGTATGTATGATACAAGGAGAGTTAAATTAAAACCATAATTTGTTGTTTGTTTCTTATCTAGTAGATTTCTATATGTAGGGTTGTACAAGTTTGCTGCATTTTAGCACAGACCTATTGCTGATCTACAAGTACATGTATTTTCAAGTTTGAGTTAGTGCCTGTATACCTTAAGAAGAATAAGTCTTTGGGGTCCACGTGCAGTCACTGATGAGCCACTGCGAAGGCCTTTCCACCCATCTGCCTGCGAACTGAGGCCATTGTCGAACTTTCTCCTCCATTAGTAAACTTGCTGGTGTGGTAAGCAGGCACAGAGATATTGAATTTTCATTTGCCGAGAAATTTCTGTACGTTTTAGGCTGACATAGGGCAAGAAACCACTCCTCTTCACTGGTGCATGTGTGTATAGGAAGCGCCATCTTTAAAATAACACAAAATGGCGTTCTGAAGCTCACTTGATTAGTGTTGCAGCCTCGAGTTGGTACCTCATGTAAATTTGAGCTGTGTACAGTCTGCCCTACAATTTTTATTGGATTTTTAAGGCTTTCATTTGACTCTTGTAGTATTTATTTTGCTGCCTCCTTTTTAATTTATTTTTGTTCTCTCTTTCTCTCTTTTTATTTCTATATCTTTCTTCCCTTTTTGTCTCTTTTTCCCTTGTATTTTCATATCTTCCCTCTTCTTTTTCGTTTCAATCGCTTCTTACTGGCAGGGATTTAACCACAATTTTCCATCTGGGGAGAGGGGGAGGGTATAAAACTCAGTTTGGAGCCAAATTGACCATAAAATGGCATTTGTGAACAATTTTACTGACAAGGGAGGTTATCTAAGTCCGATTTCCATGAAACTTGGCAGGTGTATTGAGGGACCAAAAGGCAGAAATACGTGTTTCTTTGTTTCGGCTAAAAAACTGTTTTAGGGGGCAAAACCCCACTCAAATGTCAAGATGAGGAGAAATTGAAGTGGGGATCTGGCCCCGAAACCACGTAAATATGGCATAGGAAGAACACGCACATATAGTTGGAACACACACAGCACAGAGATATGTTTGCCAGTGATGTGCACTTCACATCTCAAGTGTCCCACTTGTGTATCTGCCAGTGCTATTAGCACAGAACTTCAACCGCCATCGTCCTTCACGATAGCACTTGCGCTTGGTACCGACAATCCTACAGTTCTGTGCTGTGTGTGTTCCAATTATATGTTGCGCGTTCTTCCTATTTACGTGGTTTCGGGGTCAGATCCCCACTTCAATTTCTCCTCATCTTGACATTTGAGGGGAGTTTTTGCCCCTAAAACAGTTTTTTAACCGAAACAAAAAAACACGTATTTCTTCCTTTGGGCCCCTCTATACACCTGCCAAGTTTCATGGAAATCGGAGGGGGACACTTAGATAACCTCCCTTGGGAGTGTTGAGGAAATTTGGGAGAGGGCGTATGGTTAAAGCACTAATGGCGCGTTGTATGAGAATTTCTCGTAGATATTTGGTTGGCAGGAAGGTTTCCCGCTTCAATTCGAACAGACTTCAATGAGGCATCTCCCCTCCCCGTTGCAATCTTAAACCACATATATGAGAGCAGTGTGCGGGAAGTTTGTTGTTGACGTAGTAACTTGTGCTATTAATAAAAATACGTGTAGAAACAGAACGAGAGGGGAGGGGGGTGAGATTGTAGTGGTGGAAGAACCCAACATTAACACGGACAGAAAAGAGGGCTTAAAGAGGAAGGGGGATATGTAAACACCTCAGGCATAGGCGGAGTTCTGGAGGGGCCAGCGGGGCCTGGCCCCCCAACTTAAAAGAGACTAAAAAATAACACATGATTAAGTTCAGTTACTACATTTTTGTTATGAAGCCATACCGCAAATCTTGACGTTTGGCATGATGACATGTGCAATAATTGCGCCGCAATTGCGGGTCTTGGACGATTTGAATGATGTGTACAGTTTGAAGAAAGAAAAACGTAAAATAACTTTGTATTGAGTCAACAGTTACTGCTGAGGCATCAAAATAACTTTTCAATTTAATTTTTCTAAAATTTCTGAAGCTTACTATTGTACCGTAACTTTTTAAAGTAATACGAGTATTGTATCATTAAAAAATTAATTAAATGCAAAATGCAATAATCGTACTGTTTTGCTTCTTTTAAAACTGACAACCAATATACTAATTAATATTTGTTTACATAAGCGAGGAAATTTAACATTTTCAAATGTAAAAGGCCTAGAACTCAGTGTTTTTATGTTGTTGTTCATTAATTTCCGGAGGAAGGTCTCGGGCTTATAAGCTAGGGGATATTCAACAACCCTCAGGTACATCATATGCTTCTCCCAGAGTCTGGTCCCCCCAAAGCAAAAGCTCAAACTCCGCCCATGCTCATAGGTGTATTGCAATATGTACAGCCGCAAAGGCTCATACGGGAAAATAAGCCTCTATTCTATTCTAAACTACAGAACAGTAAAACTCAAGCAACAGATGTGATAGGAGAGCCGTTCTATTCTATCGAGAGAGTCCACTTGGGCGCAGGCGCGCTTGGAGAGCGGTAAGTAAAATGCTCAATAAACGTGACCAGGAGATAAAAGGAGCCTCTCTCCTCCATACTTGCTACGCACTGATCGCCTGGGCGGAGCTACCGCGTCGTCGCAACGCCCACGGACCAGTGACTGCTCCAAACACATCAATTATCTCTAGGGCGATTCTTGCGCAAGCAGCATAGCTTTTTCGAAGGGCATTCTTATTATTGAAAAAAAAAAAACAACTAAAATGCATGCGCACTAGTAGCACGGAATATTACTTAAAGCAAGATCCGGGTAGGGTGGAGGAAAAGTAATACCAACCGAGACGAGAACGAGACAACAAAAGGCTCGCGGCGTTCGAGATTTTAATAACCTTATCAAGGCATATGAACATTTAGCCTAAATGAAACTTACTTTGCAATGCGCCCTATTCAAACCAACTAAAGCGTGCTTCATACGTACAGCCCGGAAGCTTGGCAAAACTTCCCCCCTGACGCATTTATTGATACATTTTTTCTTGGTATACATTTCTTATGTTGTAAATGGTTAAGAAGCTTTTTCATTTTGCCCATTTTGTACCCTACGGTCTATTTTTAATTTGAATCCCTTTTCTTGCCATTTTCAATGAAATTTTAGAATCGTTATTTAAAAATTGCATGTAACTCTTCTCTCCAAAACGTTATATATGTATTCTACAATTATATATCTATAGGTATTTTATGTCTGTAATTATTGCACACGTATTATTATTAATCTTGTATGGTGAAAGACAAGAGAAAGGACCAGATAGTTTAATTTCATTATTGATTATGTTATTGATTACTTGTATTATCGGTTGATGTATGTTTACATATTTGCTAATTGTATTGTTTTCTTTGTTTTTTTCTGCCGTCTGTAATTGGAGGTTTACCTCTGTTGAGGGCAGTAAATAAATAAATAAATAATGCTAATAAGCACATTATGGTGCTGTCAGAGACAATTGCAAAGCTGAAAAAAAGGGGTGAAACTCTTTTAGCATCCATGAAAATCTTCGAGGAATGTGTGCAGCAGTGAAGTGCCAGGAGAAGAAAGTTAGCTGTCACAGAAAAGTGCAAAGTTGAAATGAGTGCAAATGTGGAATTGGAAAAATTGGAAACAATTTGTGATATTGTTAAAGGTGAAAATTTCTTTCTTGGCGATATGAATCCAGCTACGATAGCTTGTTTCATGTATGCTCCAATTACTTCTGTCGAGTAGAGAGACCATTTTCTGTTATGAAAAAGCATTCTTTCTGACAGATGGCTATCTATGAATGTCGAAAACATAAACAAAAAAATTAAGAATAAAGCTAGTTGTTATGTGCAATCAAAACAACAAAGGAAAGTAAACATAATTATGATTTCCATGCAGATTTTAACTTTTTGAATGAAATTATAGATATAATTTACTTGGAATTTGCAACATATTTCGGTCTACTTTTTGGCTTTCGGTGATTATTTTCTACATTATAAATACCCTTTTGCTTCCCTCTTTTAACCAAAATACATGCCTCAACTTCCTGGTTCTAGTTATATAGGTTGTATAATGTGCTCAAACTATAGTGTTAATGAATAAAGTATGTGTTATTTTTACATTTTTATTAGTATTTCTAGCACACTTTCACTTTTACTCTAAATGTATAAATATATAAATTACTTAATTAGTGCTAAAGGAAACAGAAAGAGAAACAAACCGCAGAATCATTGCAAGGATTCCAGACAAACAATTATTACAAACAATCACACGAAAGGAATACGAAACTTCAGTTCTTGAAACTGAAACTTATAAATGATAAACTGATAACATTTTCAAGTTTTGTGAGAGGTACTAGAAATTTAAATCGTACTCAAGATATTACATAAACAAAAACAATATATGTGTGTGTGTGTCTATATATATATATATATATATATATATATATATATATATATATAAAGAAAAAAGCAGGAGACGAAAAGTAAAAGACCAACATGTGCTTGGCTCACCTGATGAAGACTTGAGACAGTGGGAATATTGTGTTCTGAAAAAACAATAATAAAAGCAAGTTGAAACAAAACGCTTATGAGCCATTCCATGTGAAAGTGGACAAACAAGGTTAATTTATTTTTATTTTTTATTTATTATATATGAAATTAAAGGGAAAACTATGCAGAATTTGTAATTATTAATACAAGCATTAGTTTCGTGGCTTTAAAATAACATATTATTTCAAATCTATTACTTTTTATAGTAGAAGTGGAATTTTGTGTGTGGTGTTTCCACTTAATTTAGTTTCATTATGTAATAGTATTAGGCTATACCATAAGAAAACTATATTAATTCTAATTTCGGCTAATTGTCTTATTTATTGTTCCTATATCTTAAGCTTTGAAGTATCCTACTTATAGCTTTTGTATTGTTTCATAATCCTACAAAGTAAATAATGTGCATGATGTCACACCCGTCACAGGCAAAAAAAAAATATAAAAAAATATGTAGTAATATTTTTAGAAACTAAAAGTATCTAAATGTTAAGTATAGTTTGCTTTGTGAAAATAAAATAAAATATTTTCAGTAAACCCATATATTTCAAAGAGTTTTGTGAAAGACTGAGGAAGGTCCTGAAGTCAAATCTCAAGAAGTCCCACACCCATCACAATTACAAATATTATCTGTAGCTGAACATTGAGATGGGGGAGGAATATTCTGAAATTAAATAACTTTCATCAAGGAAAATGAAATTACATGAACTGATAGAGTTACATATTTCAAGGTGATAAGAAAATATTTAAGAAATGAATGTAAATTTGTCTGAATGTTACACCACTCACAATGGAATTGCCCATTCATAATAATCTTGACACAAGGCGTAAGATATGATTTTAGTTTGTAAAGTATTTTTTGAAAAATATTTTTGTATTAATCATTTCGAGACACGATGGTACTTAAGGTGTCTGTCAAATATGGTCGAAAATTTTACTTTCGAGGTTGTCCTAGCGACCATATGAATTCATTCGATAACAGTCTAGAAAAATACATGTAATTAATTTATTATATACTGTTTATCCCTTCAAATCATTCAAAGGGAACGACGCATATTTTCGGGAAGTCATATTAATGATTGCATTTCGATGCACTTTGATACTCATGCGAACAGCACGAGACTACAAACCGAAACAATGATTGGGCTAAGTGGCCAAAAATTCACTTAAAAAATCAGTCGACTTTCAATTATTGTTACTTGTTTTAAGTCTACATGGGCTAATCGGGACTGGAGCTACAGTTTAAAGTGGGTTCTGAACTCGTGACCCCTTGAATTACAAGGCTACAGCGCTACCACAACACGATCGACAGGCCCAATTAATGTTAATTGTATTATCGATTGTTTATATTGATTTTAAAGGTAACTCTGCTAATGTTAATGTCCTCTGACATAGATTCATACAGGGGACACTTAGGGTTTACTTCATGATCGAAAGATTCTATTTAGCGGTTCATTGCAATGATTCACGCGAAAAGCTTTGACTTGAGATTACGACCATTTCCACTTTTCTTTATTTGCTCTTTCTACAGTGACTCATAGTTTCTGAAGTTGATGCACGTGCGTTGTTTCCTAGGAAACCTCGTAGTCACTGTTACATCGTGTCATACTTTTTTCGCATCATGATCGATGAAAGAGTAGTGGTTTTAATCGTTTCTTTCATGCTAGAAGTCAGCTGCCCTTCTCCTCGTCCTTGTAAACTAAAGACATGCCAGAAACTTATTTAAACATACCAAGCGTGCATCAGCGGCGGCGTCAGGATTATTCATCTAGGGAAGCTGAGGGGGTGCGGAAAGGAATTTATGGGGTGCGATGGTGAAAATAAGGAAAACATGAAACACGTATGCAACCTTTCAAAACTGGGGGGTCAAGGACAATTGACTTTACCTTGGTAGATAAGGTTTAGCATAGTGCGGGGGCAATAATAGCAAAACGCGGAGGGTAACTGCACCCGTAATCGCCGCCACTGATTAACATAAATTACTGACTGAAATTAAATTATATGTGTGAAATATATAACTTTAGATTGGCATTCATTTCCCGGGGAGGCTGTGCCCCCCCTTGCCCTCCCCCTGGACGTCCATGATGATATGTATTAAGTCTTCTACTCCAAGAAAGTGGTGATACAGTGTAAACATTCACATGCACATTATACCTTCCGTCTGCCACAGGACAAAACGCGAAGTGAACAGCAACTTCGTCTTCGTTAAAATCCCTTCTGCTGCACTATTACCAATAACGAACTGTAAAATTTCTTCGTGAACATTGGACCTCTTCCTAACAATTTTTGAGAAAGCCTGAAATGATACGTCATAGAACGCATTAACAAGAAAACCACCCTTCACGTTACAACTTGCATTAAATATTTTCTCGAGCACGACTTGGTGATACATTGAAAGCAGCTAAAATTTTTGCTCCAGTGCGAGGAAGAAACAAGCAGACGGAAAATAAACCGTTTATCAACAATGCAAGAAAAAAACAACACAAACAGACCACTTGAAGAAACAAGAGAAGAAAAAATGCATAACAACAATGCCTGACAATGCTGACGAAAGAAAAAAATCGGCCGCTCATCCTTATAGAGGCTGCCGCCAGTGCAGAGAAGTTTGTATATCGCCATCTCTTTCAGAGCTTCGCTTGCCTGTTGCATACAATAATAACGGTCTTACTTCAGTACCTAACATTCGGCGCTCAATATGACGACATGACATAATATGACATTGTAAGGGTTAGTGTTTTCAGTTGAGCGTAGGGGGTGCGGAAGAAAATTGAGGGGTGCGCAAGAACCCCCTCGCGCCCCCCCTGGCGTGCATCTACCAGATTATTTATAGATAGGTCATATATTTTGTTTATCATCATTGCAAAGTCAATTCATTAACGTGTGTAACGTGGTTGCATACATTCAGGATGAAATTAAGTTTTCGAGGAATCGTAGTTTCATACGGGGAAAGAAGGTAAGACAAGTTGTATCCCTTAATTGCCTCTTTCTCTACAAGCTGTGAACGTTCGTGAGGTGATACACTGTTCGTAATGCTTATATACTATTTCATATAGCGCTACCCAATGCAATAGCATCTACATAAGTGTTTCTTCTGCCCATCAGTATCATGTGGCCTAATGATATCGAGGAAAGATCAAACAAAAAATTAACTGAACTGATTACTAAGTACTATCTTTACTATGCGGTGGAATTACATTCATTGATCCATCGGGAGAAAGGATTAGGTTCTGAAATTTCATTCTGATGACACCTGCTGCCATCTATTGTTTCATTTCCATAATGCAAGTAGCTTCTACTGTGTTAGAGTGCGCGTCAAATCTCCTGCATATGGCGATAGCCAATAGCAGCGCACTGCAGCGGTGCCATGTCGAAATCTCACACGGAAAAGAGACAGCGTGGTTGAGCGAAACGCCTTGTCACGGAACTAGGCAACGCCGCACGTCTGTGATTCGCTGGTGCTGTTCAGCCGTTCAAGGCCATATGCAGGAGATTTGACACGCACTCTAGCAGATAGTCAGGGGCAGTGACGGCGCCAGAGGGAGGGGGCGGGATCCCCTTACCGTACCCCAGCAAACAAGAAAAATAAATGCTTTTTAATCTCAACTATGTATTTTTGTATGGTACTTAAGTGTATTTAATGTGACTGCTCCCACCCAGTCATATTTTCTGATGTCGTCACAAACCATGCAAGGTGGTTGCATACGTGCAGGATAAAATGCATAAAAAAAGGGGGATGGCGTTACTAAGGACAGTTCACCTTGATGTTCTCTATATGCTGTGAAAGTTTGTCACTGTCGTATAGCGGAATGCATAAATATTAGCAGGCAAAATTCCAGTCATTATGTTCAGTCACTGTTTTTTGAGTAATACAATGTTCCAGAATTAAAACAAAATGCCAACGAAGTGATTAATAGCCTCTGCTCGGGCATCAGTATAATTGCCATCCTTATAAACTCATAGAATTCGAGAGAAATGAATCAAATTAGCAGTGGACAACTTGCATGGTAATATTTGTGCAGCTCCTTGTACCGCGACACTCCTACGTGTAAAAAAAAATGCTGTCATAATCGGTTCACTTCATGTAGAGAGAGGTCGAGACTCAATAAATCTAAACTTTACAGTGGAAACTGAACCATGGAAATGTGCCACGCCACGAATCAAGCTCGTTTACCACAAAACTGCATTTACATAATCAAGAAATATCTAACATTTCGCAGCAAAATCCGTTTTAGTCTAAATTACGGCCGGAATTTCAGTGAGCAGTAATTTGTACGTGTTTATTTTCCCTGCTCTATGGCGAGTTCGTGGGTATTCAACTCGTCACGTAGGTAGATTTTAAAAAACCTGAGCGAATTCCACGCGTTCCACACTCTGAAGGTCGTGTATATGCACGTTGGTCGACCTCCGGAGCCAATTCCTGACACGTCAAGAAAAATGCGCACACAGCTGCTTGAATGTCATAAGTCAGGGGCGTGCCACAAAAAATCCGGGGGGGTTAACAATACATATTCTCATAAAGTATAGATATACATATCTAATTTCGGCACTGACAATTCCTAACATACACATCTTAAGTTCTACACTATTTTCCCCTTGAAATGATTGTTTTCGCATTTCTAGAATAAACGACCGCCATTCCCATTAGTGTTGCCCACGAGACGGGACAGCCTTTCTAAAATTCGAGACGGGACGAGACTGGCCACCTGTCTCGTCTCGTTTTCTAGACGAGACACGAGACGGGATGAGACGGCTCCTGAAAAGTCTCGTCTCGTCTCGAAAGTCTCAAAAAAATATAAACAAAATAACTAATCAATTGCAAATATTTATTTATTCGGAATAAATCATTTTCTTTGGAAACCCAAAACAGCTTCTATTACATGAATAAAGATCTGCAAGATTCTCCCTCGAAAAATCCTAATTCGTCACACGTCGTCCGTAACGAATTTGCCCAGACTTTTAGCCTCGCGTCCCAGCTATCTTGACTTGCAAAATCCCTGTATCTTCCTGCTGAAATTTCCTCAAAATACCTTAAATCTGGCAACTATCGCACTAAAAACCTAGGTAAAGGTAAAGTTCCATGTGCATATAACACAGTGCCATGAAGGCACATTTACGGGATGTGGGGAAAAGGTCATTTTGGAGGCGAAGTGATCAGCATCACACTCCAGCCGCTTTTGCCCTCCAGGATTGCCCTCATGCACCCATTGATATGAGGCTGTTGAGCCCTGGAGCTACTTTTTGCGGGGACAATGCGGAAAAATTCCGACCTTTATTCACCCACTCTGGGAATCGAACTCGGGTCTTCCACCCGGTAGTCAGACGCCCTAAAGACTACACCACCGCCGTTCTAAAAACCTAGTAAGAAGCTAGTGCAATTAGATACTCTGCTTTAACGTAACGAACATAAAATTGTCTGAAGTCATAGGAGTAATAAGCAACATGCGACAGCAACAAGTATAGCTTGGAAATGAACCCACAGTAATAAATGCAACGGAAGCAACTGGACCGGCAAGCGGCACGTGTTACTTTGTCGCTTGCGTGTCGTTCGGACTGGGCCGTTTCTTAAGAGCGTGCATTGTGTCGCCTCTCTCTGTTGGTAGTGAATTCACAGTGAAAGCTTCCTTATAGACTAAGGGAGATTTCACATCGAAGAGACACGCGACCCGTAACACATGTCGCTTCAGGATTTCACCAATTAACGCAGGTTTGTGCGGCCTGCCATGCTCCTACGCTGTGAAACGTTGCTGTTGATTGGCTCGTTCCAAAGCAACATGTGTCGCGTGTCGCTTGTCGCTCCTGGTCTGAAATCTCCCTAAAAGAGCCTGTCGCTTTTTGCTTTGGTGCGAAAACCCTGTGTCGCTTGTCGCCTGTCGCTTCAACCTGAAAGCTATCTTGTGGAAATTTCACACCGAAGCGACAAGCGACACGTATAATACACACCCAAGCGACACAATCCCCTTCAGTCTGAAGGAAAACATTCACCCCGCATCCGTGAACAACGGACCGAGGCGACAAGACATCTGTTCGAAAGGTTGCATTGACTCGTGTCGCTTGTCGCCTGTAACTTTGGTGTGAATTAATCTTCCTCACAGGAAACTCTTCGAACAGAAGCTCCACGTCTCGCTTGCCGCTTGCTTGTTGTTCTGCTTAGGCCGTTTTCTGGATTCCGTGTATATAGTCGCGAGGGTTGTTATCCGCGCATGCGCGATGAATGCTTGCTTATAAACTGAAGTGTCCCTGTCGTTCGTTGCTTCAGTGTGATACTTCCGTGTCGCTTGTCACATTGAACAAGCCACAGGAGAGAAGCGACAAGCAACATGTTTCGCTTGGATACGAACCCTCAGTAAACGTAACCTTCCGAATCGAAGCACCAAGTGTCTCTTGTCGCTTCCGTGTCTCTCAAATTATGTCGTTTTCTTAATATCGAGCGTTCGATCTGTTGGTACTGCCCGTGCGGTGAATAATTTTATCATAGACGGAACAGAAGGGGATCCTGTTCGCTTGTCACTTCAGTGTAAACCCCCGTGTGGCTTGTCGCCTGTCGGGTGTTCCTTCTGTCTGAAAGCTAACTGCGTGTACGATGGATAAAGAGTGGATGGAAGCTAGAAAAGCAAGGCACATTCTATACATTATAAGGAATGATATTTATTCTCACTATCTACAGTGAGCAAAATGATTACAGGTTTAACCCATTTTCGAGAATAATATTTTGTGATGTCTCCCAGTTATAACTTTTGTTGGTATAATATCCTGCATTACTTTTACGAGACGAGACGAGACAAAACGAGACGGGACTAGACGAGACAGAACCCTTCGAGACGATACACGAGACGGGACAGACGAATATTTTCGAGACGAGACAGCATTTCCACAAGACGAGACGAGACAGACCAAAGTCTCGTTTCGTGGGCAACACTAATTCCCATGGGGGAGTTAAATTCCAAATCTCCTGCTTTCGGTAATGTGGCTACAGAAGGGTTGTGGCATCCAAAATTAGTTGCAGACTCTGTAAATGCTAAAAAATGTCAAGGGAAGAGTTTGATTATTATATATTGTATTGTAAGCAGATTGTGCTAATGATTTATTTTTATAGGAGTAAATGCCGCTGAAAAAATTCGAGGTTTAGTTTATCCACTAAACTAAAATAGATTCCATTGTGCAACATCGCTTGAAGGGTGAAGGATGCTAAATGAAAAAGTACGAGAACAACTGGAAAGCCATACACGTAGACTTTTAAATCAGAATCGAAGGTTGGTCTGCAACTTCCATTCGATTTACCTCATCCTTAATTCAGGATGGAATGCTGATGCTCACAGTGTGAAACCATTACATGCTCGAAATTGCATCATGAATCTATGACCAAATTAACGGTCTTGGTTTACTATAAATTCTTCCTACACTCCGAAAAAGTCACGAGTCGCCACTGATCTTACATCAGGAAATGTTCATTCTGTACTCCATTTTGTGTGTTCAGTTTCTGGCATGGTTTCCTATCTGCATAGTGCAACATTAGCGCATAGATTTGGAATTCGTTTCATGGATAAATTCACCTCTCACCGTCGTTTCGTCTTCCGAGTAAACGGATTGACCCAACCTCTATACCTACTTCTAATAACCTTGGTGTGATGTTCATTTGCTAGAAGTGTTTTCACCAGGATAGGATGAGAAGTTACTCCTTCGTAACAATTTTATTTCAAGACTTTCTGTTCTAAGAAAACTAGGAGAAAGTATCGTGAAATTCGCTGAAACGAAGCAATGTTTGGTTGGCCACGAACATATCCGCGAGGTAGCAGAGCTGACAGGTAAGAAAGCAACTTGCCAATAACATTGACAAACCTGCGAATGTGCATGCATCTGCCTAAACTCGTCAGAGCGCACTTATGGCTGACAGCGGGAAAGCATTAAATAGTCTTCTTTGGCAACCAGAAAGAGCAGAATTGATAAGAACTCTTGTAACACCAAGGTGACAATTGACGATGCAATACGAAACAAAGTATCCGTGGCAAACCAAGGCTGGAATGGATTGCATGCATCCTCTGCTTCCTATTAACAATAATAAGTTTGCCTGTTATTATGTTATAGTAGGACTACAGGCAAAAGAACTTTCGCAGAACCACGAGACCTGTGCCTCGTACTCGAGTGGAGCGGAGGGGAGGGGAGGGGTAACGTGAAGCAGACTTCCTTATGACCCGTATTGAACGGGGATGAAGGGGAAGATGCGCGAAGGGTTTTGGCAGAGGTTTTTTTTGTTTGTGGTGTGACATTAACAATTGTGGGAATGAAAAGATTTAGCACCTCAGAAACGAATCTCGCTTTGCCATTAAATTATTCCTTCAACTTGAAAGAAAACATGAAGCTTCATGCAAACAGCTTACTTACGTAAGGTAAAGTTCTCCGTGAATATAGCACCGTTTCATGAAGGCACATTTAGGGGAGTGGGGGTAGGGATCACTTAGAATCGAACCCGAGTCTCCCGCTTGGTAGTCATGCGCCCTACCGAGGAGACCACCGAGGCTCCTCAGCTTGCTTAGGTGTAAGACAATCCTTTAGAAAATATTGAAGCGAAAATTCTCGCAAGTAGACAGTCTGTAAGAAAGTGATCAGTGTGATGGAAAAATAGAAGCGTTATGTTGTTAGAGTCCATCCATTTCATTTGTGGCACATTTTACTCTTGTATGTGTCGCTTTTAATTGTAACTAGTACAGAAGAACAATTAACATGACCAAGGATAAACAATCTCACAATTGAAATAAACCATACAATAACCAGTCTTTGAATTTTCGAAGAAGTTACCGGATGTATTTACTAAAACCGGTCACATATCTACCATGGAACTTACAATATGTTTTCTGACGTTCTGTATTAATTTTGAAGTGGAATTTTATTATAATGAAAAAATAAATAATAATAATAATACACTGGACAACAATGGATTTGGTTCCTAAATGAAAGTAACGCCTTTAACCTAAATCGGAAATGAAATCCTAATATGTTAGCGGACTATTGCTGGACCATCCATCAACAGGAAGACTTCAGAAACTTCCTACAATCGAAAATCTCGCAAAGGAAAATGTGAGATGTATGTATTTATATGTATATGTAGATATGTGTGTAAATATACATATAGATATATATGGAAATGCCGTATATAACAAACAGAATAGTTTGTCATTATTGCATGTATATTGTATGTGTATATTGCATATGTATATTGTACGAGGTGTGATTGGTAAGTTTTAAGACTGGGCTTATAATTTCAAAACAGGAAAATGCCTATATCACAAAAATAGGAACCAATCAAAAAGTTGCATTGTTATTTCCGTGATCAATAAAGCACAACGCATCGAATGCAGCTTGTTTCATTAAGGAACCTGACAAAAAGTTTTATTTGTTCCCCAGTGTTATTAATTATTATTATTATAAGTAGGTTATAGAGTTACGCTGCACTAAATTGAATGCATTTGATCAGAAAGTTGAAATGTTCTGAATACATTAAATTAACCCGTCATTATAAAATTATAATATTGAAAGAATAACCAGCTGGGTACAAAATACAACTTATACAAAAAAAAGTACTACAGTATGACCGCCATGCTCTAAACGCAGCATTGCGTACACAGAAACATGCTCGCAAGAAAGTTGAGACGAAACAGCTTCCGTTGGACCCCTGTTTACCATAACACGCCCTTCCTCGGATAACAATGGGAGTCCCTGGTCAGAATCCGAGTTCCTGATTATGCAACCCACAGCCTGGTGTCCGACACCCTCCCAGAACATTCAGTATGCGTGTGCGTGCCAGGGCAGAACAATCTTCACAGTCTTAACGACATATTTCTTTGGGGTAAATACGAAAAGATAAGTCTATTCTGAGGTTGCAAGGGTAATTTGGAAATCATATTATACATTTGTCAGATATCTTGAGAATATGGCAAACAAGGACTATTTAGGAGTCAGGACGCCACGGGAAGATTACGAAAGTACTTGTATCTGGTTCATTTTACAATACGAAGTTTATAAATTCCCACTAGGGATGGTATGAATGAAAATCGAGAACGAAGCAGGCCACTAAAACAGACGAGACAGAGACTGTGGCATATTTGCAAATGTACCCACACCAAATTTATTATGCGACTTATGCAGACATATCAAGCAACTAAAATATTATTTATAGATAGCCCATATGTTTTCCTTATATTATAATTCCGTCAATTCATTAGTGGTGAGAGCAAGCACTGCGTGATTGCATATATTCACAATAACATTCCGTTTTGTTCGGGTTCGTAACGTCAAACGAGTTTTGATTCATTTGGTTTACTTCACTTCGTTTTTCTGCCCCTTTTTGGCTAATCGCAAATATGAGGATGAGTGATGATATGATGAAGGGACACTCGCGAAGAACATATGTCCGGTCGGGATTCGAACCCGGGTCCTCTGGAGTCGTAGAGCGTTCTGATACGCCACGGATGTCTGCTCGAGACCTAACCTAAAATAAGTTGTTTGCCTCGAGGATTTCTATACGCTGTGCAATTTTGTGCTGTAACAAGCTGTATATTGGTTTTACTATATATTTCGAGACTCGAAATGAGACTCAGACGGATGTTCATCAATATAGACGATTCTCGTTTCGTAGCAATGCCATCAGTAGATTGTGTTATGTTACTCCGCCTGGAACCACTTTAATACTGAACATGGCGACAGCGTTACTGCTACGATATCGGGGATGTCTAATACGAGAAATACTAACTACTATCGCTCTTGTCTACTGTTACGGCGGGCGCCCTACATGCTGGCAAGAGGAGCGGGGAATACGCCAGACAACAGCGGTGACACCGAAAATTACGACGTCGCAGGAGGTGGTGCGCACTGAGTTTCTTATCGCGCTGGATTGGTCGCTTCCCCGCTCCCCTCGCCAGCATGTAGGGCGCCCGCCGTAAGCAAGGGGTCCTGGATTCGACAACCGATGGAAGCACATAGTGGTTCGGATCCCAGTTTAAGCTGTAGGTCCAGTTTCGATTAGCTTTTCTGTTCATAACGTGGACTTAAAACTGAAACTAACTACTAGCAAACAAGTCCTCGACACATTTTCTGATGTGTGCACGTGGCGAGTGATACCCATTAAAGCGAGAAAAGAATAATTAAAACAGACAAGAAATTCTGTGTTCTGGGCACAATAAGTTTCCTTTCCTCTCCCCGCAAATCCGCATACACCTTGTGCTGTTCAATTCAATACACTCTCGCTCAGAGATTAGCAGTTTTGTTTTCTTTGCGTCACAGGCTACCCTGTAAAAAGAAGAAGAAGCAAATTGCTTGGCTGTTGCTACCTGGAACCACAATCTCGCAGGCGAGAAAGCTGCGTCTGTTGTGTCTTACCTTTGGAGTCATAAAGCCAGGTCTTTTTATGTCGCCTCGCAGAAACTCGAGATTAAAAACTCGTTCGCTGTCGTCATACGAGACCCGAGTTCCTGGTAGGTATCGCGACTGCCGCTGTACACACGGTAGTTGGCCAGGCACCCCCTCGTTTATGAGCAAAATAAAAGTTCCTCTTGCGTTCAGGCACTGTATGAGCGTGTTCGTAATGACCACGCTGTAATTGCTTCTAAGGAACGTAATGCGACGTATGCTAGTTTTGCACAGAGGTGTTCAACATTCGGAAGGCAGACCTCATATATACCTAAATGTAACAAAGAAAATCTTGAAAGGAGAACATTGAACCATATTTGGCTAGCGACGCTGCAATCTCTTTATCTGCTAGAGGGTCGTTGTTAGCCGGCCCCCGTGGCGGAGTGGTTAGAACAGCGCACTACGAGGCCAGGGGTCCCGGGTTCAAATCCCGGCGTGGGTGCTTTGTGAGTGCCCATCAGCATCATTATATCATCACGCATCCTAATCGTCGGGATTAGTCAAAAGTTGCAGAAAAGCGACTATAAATAAAATATTGAATAAAAAGTTGAGTTATTGCACTTGAAACGGTCATACTGGTGTCACGAGTCACAGGCAAAATGGAAGATGGACAGATGGATATAAATTTTACGTTTATTTCCCTGTAATACCCAGACACATCGTAGAGGTGTTTCCCATCCAGAAAGCAACCCTCTTGAGGGCAGACCTCACCAGAAGACTTGTGTGGTTGAGGGAGATTGATTTAAAATGAACACAATTGGTTTTACACAGAATAATCCTATCACGCATCATTGTTACTTTTCAAACATTTGTTTTTAAATCGCAGCTTGCAGAAGATAACAACTTTCTCTGTATCTATGAGGCTTATAAATATATTACACTGCATTAATTTAAGTTTTTTTTAGAATTCTCAATTCCCTGTTCCTTACTCAAATTTATCTGATGTGGAATAAGGTAAAAATTCTCAACAGTTGAAAGGAGTGAATTATTTTTCGGTGTTTACGAAACTAAAGGGCTAAAATTAAATGTGTAACTTCTGTTGACGTGTGCGAATGATGTTGACATAGTAGGGTATGATGTGAATACAATAACAATAACTCTAAAATACTTTTGCAAGCAGTAAAGAAGATGGATTTGGAAGTTAGCATGCTTACAGGCCGAAACCAAGTGGTTTGTAATAATTAAAACCTAATTATGGATAACAAATAACCTGTGTGAATCAGTTTCTAAATTCAAATACTTAGGTATATTTCTCTTGTAGTGTACACTTACAAGCACATAAACAAAAATTTTGATTTATTTCGGGAGGACACGCACTTCCTTCATCAGACATTTATTCCTAGTTTGATTACAGGTGTTGCATGTTAACTTTTTATCCTCTCGTCTAATATCAGGAATCAGGCCCGACCCTGTGGCCGAGTGGTTAGCACATCGCGCTGCGACGCCAAGGGTCCCGGGTTCGAATCTCGGTCGGGCTTGGTTGTTTGTGAATGTCCACTCATCAATTTCATCATTTCATCACTCATCCCCATCATCGCAAATTAGCCAAGAGGCACAAAACGCGAAGTAAAATAAACTAAATCAAATCAAAATCAAATCAAATATCAGGAATCTAAAGGTTAAAATTCAATGCATGTCTGTAGTTTTGTAGGCATGTGAAACATGGTTCCTTACACTACAGGGGGAACATAAATTAAGTTTTAGAAACTAGAATCTTCAGAAAGCTATTTGGACCTAAATGAAATGAAACATGTAAGTGGAAGTTACACAATACTGAAATGAATAATCAATATTCATCCTCTGATATTAGAATAACTAAATCAAGACGAAGTGGAATGATAATATTACAATGGACCTGGATGAAATTGGTAATAGTTGATTGATCATGACCGGGACAGGGAGAATTAGAAAACCTACGTGCTGCGCCAATAAACCTTCAGGTTTAGGAATACCCAGAGGGGGGAATTTGCCACTAGGTTAGTGACAAAGATTGATTGATTGATTGAGTTGGTGTTTTAAGTCCACTTTGTGCACAGTAAGGCTAATCGGGACTGGACCTACAGTTTAAAGTGGGATCCGAACCACTTGTGCCTCCACCGGAGAAGTGACAAAGACCATCAACTATTAAAATTTCTTAATATTGTGATAATAGAAAAATAAATCAACATGGCAAGTTCTTTAACTTGCTTATTTCATGAAATAAGGTAGAAGAAAGGAGTTTCTAGCGTTTAAATATCTTCTTACATCAAAACTCTATTTTCAGATGTCGCGTAACAGTGCTCGAATATAAACAATTGTTTCTCGAAGAATGAAACGAATGTAAATATTTTTTAACAAGAATTGGAAGTCAAGTGGATAGATATTGACGGTTGAAATCAACATCCTTGTTTCTTAGTTCACGGACAATGCGACTACCGCAATGCAATGTCGGTTTCTTTTCCTTTGGTGCGTGTGCGGTATTAATGTTGTGTGGCGAAATGCATAGCGCAAGTGGGGAACGAAAACGAAATTTAATGAATATTTTTTTAATCAGATGTGTCTATATTTTAAAGTTTACAAGCGTTATTAATACAGAGCATGCAATTTGTGGATGTGAAGTACCATGATAATAAATCAACAAAAATAGTCATGTGATGACGATAATGGCGATGATTATGTCGGCAGGGCCCAAAAGAAATAGCCAAATAGAGGACCAAATTTTATAAATCCACCTTTGGAATGCCAGAGTTAGTTTGTTTCTACGACCCAGGGCCTCCCAGATGCCGGAGTGGAAACTTCGTCGCTTTGTAATCAACGGGTCCCGGGTTCGGTACCCACTGGAGGTACATAGTTGTTCGGAGTTTAACTGTAGGTTCAATCCGATTGTTCTATCTGTGCATGAAGTGGACTTTAAGGACTCAAATTAATACCACCAAATACTAAGAAATCGTCTCAGCGTTGGGGGACTGGGACATGTTTGGTGAGGATTGAGAGACTACTGCTTCCTCCTACGGATTCGCCTCGTGCGAAAGATATTGGGGGGCGTGGGAACTGGCAGTTTGATTTGGCCTTCCTGGGAGAACCGGTAGCCTTATCGGCTTTCCACTGGACACTGCGACTTATGCGGGCAGCCACCAGATACGGCGGAGATAATAGCAACAGGCAACCAGTTCCAATGCGGCTGTAGATTTTCCCTTATCAGGAAGCCGCGATGCCGCTTGTAAACTTCCTAGCGTCGGAGGAAGACCGGTAATGTGTCACGATATACAACTGCCACATCGCACTGCGTGACGCAATTCTTCACAAGTTTATTTATCGAAAAAAAATACAACTGTCCATTCCTTCGTATTCTAGAATCAAGTCATTTCAAGCTGCACACTTATTTACAATTGTAAGAATAAGGAAGTTATCGCTAAATTATTTTTGCCACGACAATTATTTTTGAGGGATGGGAATCCAGTTACTTCTCTCAAGACGTTATATAAATTACATAAATAGTATGCCACCTTCCCCTACCCCCGAAGTGCCAAGACGTAGCAACTAGGGACTTGATGCAGTAACCACCCTGCCCTAACATAAAATAAATGTTTGTTGATTAAAAGTGAATTTGCATTATTTTCACTTACAGAACCTAGACGTATGTGGAGAGTTAGGGGGAAAGTCCACGAGGAAGATCACGTAGAATAAGGGAGGATTGTATGAAGGAATTGTTGGACAGGAGGGCATCTCATGGAATAAAAAAAACGAAGGAAGCAGATCTTGACTGGAAATATCTCGACACCACCAGGATGAGTGGGTAAGTTCACTTACAGAATGTAGAATATTAAATTAGGAATGTGCTTGTATTGAAATTGCAGTAATTGCTTCATTCCGCTAATCGTAATAGTAGCCTATATCGAGGATTCGGACAAATCAGACTATGATAGATCTGTTCGTGGCCTGTACCAGTAAACTCCTCGAACGTTTCTCTCTAGGTTGTTCACGACCACAGAGAACCGATGAAATAAATAAGAGCACAAATACCAATAAACATCCAAGCCTTACCTGGGACCTCGATTCAAACGCTCTCACCTTGTAATCAAGGAGTCCTCGGTTCGATAACCGGTGGAGTCACTTTAAACTGCAGATCCAATTCCAATTAGCCTATAAGAGCATAAAGTGTACTTAAGAATAAACTATTTAAAAATCTAATGTCTCCCAAGTGTGGCGTGGTGGGCAGGGCAAATTACGACTGTTTCAGTCGTTTCACACGAAAGAGCTGTTTCCTCCCCTTCGGCACTTCAGAACTGTCCATCACATTCGTTCGAGTTCGTGTTTTAAGTCCACTTTATGCACAGTAAGTCTAAACGGGACTGGACCTACAGTTTAAAGTGGGATCCGAATCACTATGTACGTACCTCCACCGGGTATCGAACCCGGGACCCTTTGCTTACAAGCCGACGACGCTACCACTGCGCCATCGGGGAGGCCCCCATCATATTCGTGAAGGCATACTTTACCTAAGGCTGCGTGAATCCAATCCTTGGCAGGGAATCCATATTCATGGAGTTATCGTGGTACGAAAGTGCTTTCGGTTTCCCGCATGGAAGTAAGACGGATATTGAAGATGTCAGGACGATACTGTGTAAAGTTGATTCGGTGACAGCGTTCCTTACGTGGTCAACTAACGGGCTTGTCTCGGAAGGTTCTGGGTCGAGTCCCGTGCAAGTCATGGATACTTCATTTTGTTCGTTTCTTTCATGTAATCATCACGCGCCACAACAAATATAAATATAATAAATTTTGAAAGCCTAATTCTCCGCCTAATTTTATTTCTCATTCCTAATTTCGTATAGATTTATTTACCTTGTTGTCCGACATTATGACGCCTGCCTTGGTTTCATGCGCTTCCTTAAGTATGCACTTTCGGTCAAGTGCTTTTGGAAGTTGTTGCGTGGGGTCTTGACATTTCTGGGTTGTAATGAAGTGTCATTACAACGTAGCCAGTGCACTAGATCGTGAGATCGCCGCTCGCAACGACTGGACAATCGAAGGCAGGCAACCGTTGATGAGAAGCAAACAAGCCAACGCAGGATGTTTTCATCCCGTTCATTTTTGTTCGTTAACACCTCACTTCGCGTAAATTCTCTGCTCATTGCTTGACCTCAAATCGAGCCTTTGTGAGCAACTCGGGAGAATCCTCCTCCGCCAGTTCCCATGCTTCGCTGCCGGGAGTGTCTCCCTCCTCCTGCCTCCCCCTTGCACATAAAGACCACTCTCTTCGACCAAGCAGTGCCTTTCCATACATATTCATGTCCCGGACTTGTCAATAGGCTCATTTTTGTTCGTCGAAAATCACCCTTCACAGCGCATTTTTCAACAGTTAATGTCTACAGGACAGACAGAAAAGCTCAAAGTATGGGCGACGTTGCGTTAAATATGGACTGCAAAACAACACGGCTTTCGATAATTAGTAGTCGGCCTTTACGCTGCTTTCTTCAGAGGCAGTGAAGACGCCAAGTGGAAGGAAGCTGGACGCCCACCAGCACTAAATAAATACTATTTTCTCAAATACCAATATTTTGTGTAGTTATTTATTAAATATCACTGGCCCTAGAAAATATTCTCCTTTTGCTTCCCACTCGTTTCTTTCTGAGACTGTTACTATTCACAGGATTCCTTTCTCACTTCTAAACAGCTCGTTTTACTGATTTAATGGGGGTTTCTGTTGCCCATTATTTCTTGTTAACTGTATAGTCACTATCTTCAAATTGTGACAATATCTTCTTTCAGTTCCCAGTAGCCTGAAAACACTGGCGATGGATACTCAATGTTCTTTAGCATCAGGAGCGACGCAAGAAAACAATGTACCACAGTAAGATGCCCATTCAGTGGAATTTTGTGCAATGTTGTCTCCCTACTTAAGCATCCAACTACATGCCCTATGAGCACTAGGTGGCTATGTCGATTAGCAAGGAGGAGGGTGACGCCACGATATGCACTGGAGAAAAGAGTCCGTCAGTTCGATTCACTCAACTTCAAACCCAGGACCTCTGGCTTCGTAGGAGCGCGTTGAGCTAACCACTCCGCCACCTATTTCAATTACCAATAAGGCAATTAAGGAAGAAATTAAGTTTCCTGGGCATAGGTCTTATTTCACCTGCTATTTCTTACTAAATGTTGACAACATCCATTCAGAAACAACAATGAAAAACTTACAAACTTCAACAAAATATATTCCGGGATTTTAGAGTCATTCAGGGCTCGCAAGTTGATGAAAAATAATATTTTTTTCTGAGCCTTGAAAATAATGCTAAACCTGGTGTGTCAGTCAGTTTCCCTTTAGTTAAAACCAGAAAATATAATTTTAATTTGCATTTTTTCCGGCCTTTTTTAGTTTTAGGTCATTATTCAGTATTCTTTTCCGTCTTTCTTGCATTCCTCTTCATTTTTGAGGTTTATTTTTGTCCTCGCTTGTTGTTTCGTGAATTTTAAACGCATTTTGCTATCATAACTTCCATATTTAAATTTACTGACATGGTCCTTTTAGCAAGGTCGCCATTAATCGAAAATACGGTCAACGGAAAAGCACAATATTATTTTTAACTGAAATGTTTGGCAATGCATTAAATAATTAACAGAGGTAAATTTATTTTTCCTCCAGCAAACTTGAAATACTTTGTGTGAAGCCTACTCTGAGGTTTCCTTGCTGGCCTCTATTATCGATTTAATCTGTGCTTTTAAAGTAAAATTACTCACAATATAACAAAAATATAATCTGATGTACTCGAAACACAACTGTATTTTCATACGCTGGCCCACTACTGTATCACTCTGAAAGGAGGTGAGTGACGCACAGAAAAACCTTGCGGTGTATTTTATGTAACCTTGAAGTAAAATAAAGAACTCCACTTTAGGACTTAATTGCTTTTATCCCTTTACTTCAGTAGTTAAAAATCACCAAGCAACGGGTTTTATCAAATTATTCAACTACTCTCTTGTAATTTATGAACAAATCATGCTTTCAATTTCAGAGCAAAAAAATATTTTTAGGTCATCATCTTCCAAGCCCAAGTCATCTGATATTACCGTCAGCAAACTGTGCTCTCATACGATATGAAAAAATGATTGGTAGTGTCTGCTGCCACGTTCTTTTTCTGCTGGAACCTCAAAAGAGATGCGCGTGGCAGCAAATTCGGTCTTTGTTTTATGGTGATTTCATCATGATATGTATGCAATTACGTCTGTAACACATACTGTGAAGTTGTAGCAATTACTTTCACAAAAATGTTTTAACATCAGGTCCCTTAGCATTCTTCTAATAATAAACCTAAATGCTCTCGTAGTTAGGTTAGGTTCTTTTAACATTAAAATAATATCGCTCAATGCTTTGTAAAGAAAAAGGTTCTAAATTCCCATTCATTCCCAATAATAATAAATTTGCATTTCTCTCGTCTCAATCTGTTCTTAAGATTTGTAACATCCTCTTAGCAGACGAATTTACCAGTTACCAGTTACGAGTCTTGGCTTGCTTTGCGCGTGGAGTACCAGCGCCTACCTTGCCTCCTCTTTGAATTGTTTTTGAAATGGCGTGCGATGTTTTCGGTGTTGAATTCCACTCCTGCAGCTGTCGCTTGGGGTGGGAAAGTGAGGGTGGCAGTGGCAGTTAGGCTGTGGTCACTTTTCACTTATCCTGGCTGGTCGGCTCAGGGTCTTGGTAGACGATGAGTGTGTCTGTGTGGGTTGGCGGTACCAATGGCTCGTGCCGTTGGATTTGGGTTTTCCTGGAGTTTGGCCCAGAACGTGGCGGTTGTCCGCTTGATCACGTCATCTAGCGGTGGATTGTCGAGGTCTTCGTGGAGTTGGACGTTTGTTGTATACCGTCCGTGTCCGCTGATGATACGTAGGACCCTGTTCTGTATGACTTGGAGTCTGCGGAGGGTCGTCTTGGGTAGGTGTTGCCAGGCAGGGCAGGCGTAGAGCAGAGCTGGTCGGATGATTGCCTTTTACAGTTGAAGTCTGGTTTCCAGCCGCAGTCCTGGCGATCGTAGCATCGGATAAAGTGCTCCCACGCGTTTGTTTCCTTGGTTGACGATTTTGGCTACGTGGTCTCTGAGATAGAGCCCTCTGTCTAGCAGCATGCCGAGATATGTTGTGGTTTGTTTGTGGGGAACAGGTTGTCCTTGTAGTCTGAGATGGTATTCGCGCGGACGGCGTCTACGAGAGAACACGATGGCGGTGCTCTTGTCGGGATTCACTCGCACTCTCCATTGTTTTGCCCAGTGATCGTATTGCTGCAGTTGTTCTTGCATTCTGATGTAGGAAACACGAATATCCTTGGCTGCGGCAAAGTATGCGGTGTCGTCTGCGAAAGTGGCTGGGAGGCAACCAAAGGCTGTTGGTACATCCGCTGTAAACAGGGCGTACAGGAGCGGGGAGAGGGAGGATCCTTGGGGTACTCCAGCCGTGGTTGTTCGAATGGTGGAGATGGCTCCTTGAAACACTGCGAAGAAGGTGCGTTGATGGAGGTAGCTGTCCAGCAAGCGTACATAACAGTCAGGTATACACGTGGCAGAAGCAAATTTGAAGCTTATTCTTACTGCTGCCACGTGGGTGGCAGCAGACTCGGCCAAAATGATTCCTTCTGGTACAGTGAGTATTACCGTGCAAATTGTCCATCACCATGTTCGTGTACTTTATTTGACCCAACAAGAGCTTCAAGAATTAAAAGAAAACTCAAAACACGCTGTCGACAACTTCTGCATCTGCATATATAAGAATCCATCGCTTAAAACACATAGGACGCAAGAGAAAAATTAATGAAAATAGTCATGGACAATTTGCACGGTAATACTCATCGATCCCACTGTACACACACACACACACACACACACCTGCAGGTAAGATGTGCTGGCCAAGATACGAACTAAATAGTTTAGGTAGGGAGTTTGATTTTTTTGCAAACACGAGAAGACCGAAATATGTAAATTGTTGCAAAAAAAATAGTGTTTACGGTATGTGCGTTCGATGACATATTCTAAACACATTTTTCAATTCGAAATTGCGTAATAATGCGAATTTCGCAGAAATCCGAAATCTGGCCTAATCACGAATTTCAATACTTTTTGCGTTAAATAGCAAAAAATTACCGTCAAAATCCAACATTCTTGTGTTTTAGGGTTAAAACAATAAAGGGTGCCATATTTATGGGTGTCGTGCACATTTTCCGAAATTGTATTCCTCCAAAAGAAATATGATGCGTGTTGTAATAATTCCGGCAGCTACATGAAATCACGTGTAAAAGTAGGTTTCCTACGATTTTTCACGTACTATTGGAACGTTTAGCATCACAGAGCAAAGTCGCGGGCTTGTGGTGGGAGATCGAGTGTGCACCTATCGTCACACGGGAGCAATAACATCGGCATTTGTCGCGCGAGAAGGTATTGGAAAATAACTTTCACCAAAAATCGTTACCAAAGTATGAAACTGTCACGTACAGGTGTAGGTCATGTGATTTCCAAATTAAAATACTAGTTTAAAAGCACAATGAGGGTATAATTTAGGTATATTTGACAGAGAAGTATGAAAAACGCGAATTTTGAAAAGAAAAAAATAACACCAAAAAATTAAGGTCCCTAGCTAGAGGTGCTGACATCCCTCAAGACATTTAATGGTGAAATTACGAACTAAAATATCCTAGCCACAGTGGCGTGTCCAAGAGGAAGGTGTCATAACCACCCCCCCCCTTTTTTTGGTCCAGTGTTCCTAAAGAAATAACGTCAAAGGTAGGAAAAGATAGCAAAATGAGGGCTAACTACCAGAAAAAGTGTACACAACTCCTTCCTTTCGAAAATCCTGGGCCCGCCATTGCCTAGCCATTAAGCGTGTTGCCACCTGGTGGAGACATCCTGCACTAAAACTTTTTTTTTTGTTTGTTTTAAGATATTCATTGCTCTTGCTGATAGACTAAAATTTTTGGCCTGTAACTGCTGACGTGTACTTGTAAGGTATCCTGCACTAAAACATTTTGGTCATTATCCTCTGCCTTCTACTAGTGAATATGTGAACTAATATATTCCAGCTTTAGGTGCTGCCACCTAGTGAATATAAAAATAATCTATATATTGGGTACTTCCACCTGGTTCCTTCAACCTGCACCAAAACATTTTCGCTGTTAACTCAAGGTTAAGAACAGGTAACAGACTTTAAACATTTGAGAAGCCATATTGCACAGTTTGAACACCAAAAAGATGTTGACAGAAGAAAATCAAATTAGACACCATAACATAATTTCAAAATCAGTTCTTCTATAAAGTAGCGAACGCTGGACTCTTTGTCAACACGATAAAATTAGAGGCCTCCCCAATGGCGCAGTGGTAGCGTCATTGCCTTGTAATCGAGGGATCCCGGGTTCGATACCCGGTGGAGGCACAAGTAGTTCGGATCCCACTTTAAACTGTAGGTCCAGTCCCGATTAGCCTTACTGTGCATAAAGTGGACTTAAAACAGCAACTCAAACCAAACGATAAAATTAGAATAAATTGTTCACAGGTGAGATTTTTGCAGTCTTTAAGTGGAGTATGAGACAATATTAGAATTAGAAGAAATCAAAAATAAATGGAAGGTCGGAGCAATGGCGGAAGAAATTCAAAAATATCAGTTAAAGTAGAGTCAACAGAAGGTTTATGCTCTGTGTGCACTACTCGGGGTATCGTCCATCACAAACTGCTGCAACTGGCCAGATCAATTGTGTGTTCACAGCAATTGGAACATGTGCATGAAAAATTGAAAACTTTGGAGCCAAGACTTGAGAATCGCAGAGGTGTCATTGTGCTTCAAGACAACACAAGATTTCATGTTGCTGAGGTCACCTGTGACACCATTATCCGACTTAGATGGGAAACACTAATGCAGCCGCCATATTCCCCAGGACATTGCACAGTTGGATCTGAACCCTTGACAAGGTGAACCATGCTCTGGATGACTTCTTGGTTCATGTTCATGCCCAAATGTTGAAGACAAGTTTTTGCTGCCGATCGTTTTACTCCATGTTCTCACCATTCTCTTTGCAGGGGTCAAAATCCGACAGAACTTTGGGTACCATATAGTTATTGGGTGCTGCCATCTAATGGTGACAATACAAACTAAAATATAGACATTTGATGCTGACACCTGGTGGATATATCTTGTACTAGAATATTTTAGCCATTAGGTGCTGCCACCTGGTGCAGATATCCTGCATTTTTGCCCTTAACTAGTGCCATCTACTGATGATGATCCAAACTAAAATATTTTAGCTAATGGGTGCTACCACCTGGTGTATATATCGTGAACCAAAACATTTTGACCAACTTCTGCCATACACTGGAGAAAAGGCAAACAGTATATTTTCATCATTAGGTACTGACGCTTTGTGGTTAAATCCTGCACCGAAATATTTTTGCCCTTGTGCCATCTATGTGATACAAAATAAAATATTCAAGGCATCTGGTGGATGTATCCTAAACTAATACATTTTTACTGCTAACTTCTGCTATCTACTAGTGAAAATGCAAAGGAAGATATCGCCGTTAGGTGCTGCCACCTGGTGCAGACAACATGCACTAAAACATTTTAGTCATCAGCTTCTGCCAACTGCTAGCATATTCGCGGATCCCACTCAGTTCAGCATAGGAGGAACAATTCTAGTTTCTGATTGGTCGACTTGGCGGAAGTGACCTAACACTTGTCTTCTGCTGGTATTTTGAAAGCAAGACACGTATTCTGCAGCCACAGGATGTATTTGTTGAAAATGTAGCGTAATGAGAATTGTAAAATGTACACTATTTTCTAAAAATTTAATGAAAATGCGTATTTTTATTCTGATGGTACGTTCCTCGGAAGGTAACTGTAGCTAGTAGAAAATAAAATCCATTCATTTAAATCGTAAAATAAATCTTTAAATATTCCAACTTAGTGAAGCTTTGTAAGCAAAATAATTCTCGTACGTCCTTTCATTTGCGTTTCATTTTTCTATCTGCGAGAAAGCAACAAAAATATACTTGGAATATTTTATCAATGAGTAGTACGGTAAATTACTGGAATAATGCCTGCTTCTGGCAAATTTCAATATTTTACAATTCCCATGCCAAGACACCTAAATTAAATCAACTGATTACAAGTTTCAATGTAAATCGTGAGATGGTACATAATTATTTGTACATTTTTAAAAATCAGCGGCTTCAAAATATTTATAGAAACCTTGTATAAAAATGTTCCTAAAATTTAATGAAGTTTATTTAGTGAATTATTCAGAATTTGTACACAATGGATAAAAACTATCAAATGCAAATGTGAGCATAACTCATAAGTTGTATGTTTCATTTGTAGGAGAAATCTTACACATGCATCTGACTACTTATATTTCTCCTTGAAAGTGATATATGTAAAACAACAAATTCAAAATGAATAAAAAATGAGCATGTCAAAGATGCTAGTTAATTTAAAATCTTTTCTTGGTAATATATGAGAAAGATCAGCCTCTTAGACATATGAGCTGAACGCTAATAAATAAATAAATACGAAAATTCAGCGTAAATGTTTTCAAGATTTCACTTTCCATTTGGTGTTTTTTCACTACTTTGTATTAATTAAAAACTTGCAGCAGCCCTAAGAGCTCTCGAGTGTCCTTTTCAAACGTTGATTTTATTCTCAGACAGGCTAATTGGCACTGAAATTGCCATTCCTTTTTGGATCTTTTAAGTACTAGTGTCCAATGTATCTAGTACATTGAATTGTTGTTTTAAGTCCACTTTATGCACAGTAAGGCTAATCGGATCGGGACTGGACCAACAGTTTAAAGTGGAATCCGAACCACTATGTGCCTCCACCGGGTATCGAAATCGGGACCCCTTTAGGTGGCGACCCTACCACTGCACCATCAGGGAGGCCCTGTACCTAGCAGGAATCTTACCTAAGACCATTTGATTGCTACACGTATTTATTGATTGATTGATTTGGTGTTTTAAGTCCACTTTATTCACAGTAAGCCTAATCGGGACTGGACCTACAGTTTAAAGTGGGATCCAAACCACTTGTGCCTCCACCGGGTATCAAACATAGGACCCCTTGATTACAAGGCAACGACGCTACCACCGTGCCATCGGGGAGGCCACACATATGTATTATTTGTCCTAAGTATGACATAGCATAATATGTTTGCAAACACAAACATTATTTATTTCATGTTATCAGTTGTTTGAAGATGTAAACAAAAATAATTATGGTTTCCAACATTGAATTGAATTGATTTGAAAAGTCTTTTTAGCCTGCCGAAATATCAAGTTATGCACATAGGACGTATCACAAATATATTTTACACAGAAAAACTGACACTTGGTATACCTTTCAGTCTTCCATCACATGACATGCTTGTAAATAATCAAGTAGTGTTACTTATTTTTTGATAATTTGTCAATAATTTTTCTGATATTCTTAATTTTGTTCTTTAAATTGTTCACAATTTCAGTGTAAAATGGCTATCCATGCTGTATCTAAAATTTTCTCAGTAAATAAATAAACATGTATTAAATAGCATTTCCCACACAATTGTAAACAAATTTAACATTTCAACTTGATTAAAACAGGGCCTCCACGTTGCCTTGTAATCAAAGGATCCCGGGTTTGATACCTGATGGAGGCACATAGTGGTTCGGATCCCACTTTAAACTGTAGTTTAAAGTACAAATTAGCCGTACTGTGCATAAATGGACTTAAAACACAAAATCATAGATTAAAACAGAACAGTCATATTTCAACAACTTGAATATTATCTCTGCCTCTTTACGTTGAATATTGTTATGTGAGGACTCAGTCTGCTTTTCCTTTAAAAGTAGACCATGTCCCGGTATAAAAGTACAGTTCAATTTTTCTTTATATATTTATGCATATGTAAAATTGCAAGTTCAAGAAGTGGCAGAGGTTACAGACAGAACTTGATATATATATAAGCTCACTTTATGTATTAAATCAGGGTGGCTACTCTCCGTGAATTCCAGAAATTATGTGTGAATTCTGATTGAATTTTCCACCACAGATGTGAAAAATTGTAATTTTTATTAATCAAAATCCCATTCAATTTATACTAATTTATAAATGCCCTGGGGCAAGTTTCACCATTTATCTTTTATTTTTATCGAGGAAGGCGGGAAAAAAAATATGCATAGAAAATAGAACAGAATTCTCTCAATCCATTTACTTTGTTAGTGTCCTTTGCAGAATGACCTATGTGACAGACGAAAGATTATTGCAAGATATCTAAGTTTATTAGGTAATTTGAGTTTGAAATTCTCATACAACTAACAATTTCTGGTAGGTTACTATATCTTGTAACATTTGTGACTTGTGTTTGTAGATGTATTTCAAGTCTGAGTATGTGAAATAGCAAATGTAAATTATGTACCTTAAATTATTTTAAATGGATATAAACCATTTAATTGAATTAGACTTGTTGGATAAGTTTGAATCACACGGGACTCTTTGTATTGTTAATATATTTGTGTGGATGGTGAGAGGCGGTAATATGTAACGTTGAAATAGAGAAAACATCTTCTTGTATACCCCTGAATTTTTTGAAAGTTCGTCTTGAAAACTGGCAATTATAATTGAATTTTATCATGTTCCTAGAGTAGCCACCCTGTAAATGTATCCATGTTATAGCTTGTTAATTATTTATTTTTATTACTTGTTCAACATACCAGTGACCATTACCTTACATACCAAGATTGAGAATGGTTCCTCCAGAGTGTCTGACATGCCACTGTTGATTTCTATTTTGCAACTGCAACTATATAATTTCAGAATGTCCACAAGTACTGGAGTATTATTACCTTCGCATTTCATAAATTTTTGTTTGTGAATAAAAAAACTGATTTGGAGTCTTATACAGAATCTATTTGGTGAACAAATAATACCATGGAAAGAAGCATGCTAACGGTAACGAATGTTAATATTCAAATATCCTGCTTCATAGATAGGAACTTAGAAATGATTCTTATCTTGGATAAAAATGATTGATTTTAATGTGATACTTCAAGTGGTTCTGCTGTCTTCACTATATTTTATTTTTTACACTTGTTCATTAACTGAAAAACTCCCACCTAAAGTTTAAAAAAGATAATAGTAAAGAAATTGCATTTTTTCGATGGTATAATGTGTGTGTTAATGATGAACATCTTGAAAATACTAAGCCATGCAGAAAAGGCATGAGGATGGAGAGCACAGAAGATTTTATATAAAGAAACTTCAAAAGATAACAAACTGTACAGACCAATAAACTTCATAATACATTCTTCATATAGTTACATATGACTTAATTTAGCCTCTTCATGAAGCAAAGTTAAGTCGACTCATGATCTCACCACCAAACGTTCCAGTCAAGTGGTCAGGAGTGGCATGTTGAATTGTTTCTACATGTAACCACTGACTTTAGTGTTCGTATGTGCCTATGTTTCAGAGACTGGTTCTGTCTCACTCTTACATGAGACACGATGGAAGCAAATACAGTACACTACCCAGAAAACGGGAGCAGAACCAGTTTCTGAAACATTGGTACATATGGAAACTAAAGCGAGACTTTACGCTAAAATGATGTGTCACTTGGAATGAATAGCAACAATTCACACTGATCCACTGCACAAGCCACCCATTGGATTGTCTCATCCTCAATGGACACATGTTGCTTCAGTGTAAAAAATATCCCTAAAAAAACAAGCAATGCAAAGTCCCAACCAACTTTGTCTTCGTTGTTGGTTGTTTTTATGGTGTTAATATTTGATGTAAAACACAACCTTTTTGAAATAAATTCCCCATACCCGTCCGTAGCTTCAATCACAAGGAACAATCACCATCCTGAATGCCATTTTCCACAGGGCAGTAATCTAAAAGCCCATAGTGCCCATCTCAAAGCACATCATCTCCCAGTCGTGAATATTCTCACCCACAAGGTTGACACACACACACAGAAAGTTGGTATCTACATTTATTTTCTACATCTCCTGCAAACCAGTAGAAACATGCATGCCTTGTCCAGGTTTGAAAGTCAGCATCCCTGGTTTTACAGTGCAGAATAGAAGAAACAGCATGCCAAATACAATTTGCTGGAATTACAAACCTATGTATTGTTTAACTGCTTGCTCTTTTAATGCACTGATTTCTAGTGCTGCTTGTAGACATACCTTCATGACCAGTGCTTTAAGTGGTTTCAGTCAATAGCCAGAATGTCAACCACAAATGAAGCAACATGAGTACTACTACTAATGATGACAATAAATATGGTGATTGGTATTGTTATTATTATTGCATACAAAGTAAATATAAACACAAACTATCACATCTGTTATTTCAGAAAATTTAAGTTGTCATTTGGATTATAAAAGACAGCACTTGCCCATTTATAATATTTGTTCCAAAATTTCCACACTGCTTACTGACGGGAGACAAATTTAGTATCTATTGTTTGCAAAAAATAATGTAACAATGGACAGACTTTTGTAGTGTAGTAAATAAATAAAATGGATGACTGGCAGGAACTGAGTTCTGGCACAAAAGTGATTTACCAGAATGGAGTTCCAGCTCACTTTAAGCCCTGTTCATGACATGGCATTGTAAAGGACTTTCTAGATTTGTACGCATCCATCATTGGTTTCAAATTTGAAGCCTTATGCTTAAGTAAGAAAGCACATGTTTCTGTAACTCAATACAAAAGATGAGCATTTGCACTACTTTCATTTACAACCTAACAAGACTGTTGCATGGGTGTGTTTAATCCAGGATCACTTGTGTCTATAATTGTTACAAGTGCTCAAAGTGGCGGGTAACATGGAAAAATTTCCATAAAGCATCCATCAGTTTGGATAATTTGCACAGGCATCTTCCCACCTACTGCATTGTTTCCATGTTGGTTCATACAAGCACCCTCCTATCCCCAAGCATTCCACCAGCCCAGCTATTAATTTCCACTTCAAGCACTGATGATAGGGAGACTCCGGAGGACCACTAGTGGCAAGATATTTTCTATCTTATTTTCCATCAATCTTTGTTTCTATGATTACAATTATTATGAATGGGAATGAACGGCAATTTATAGTAGATTCGATTGCTGTATATATTAGGTGATCACATTTCAAAAGTGTTACTGAAATTCCCAGGTTTGAGTCCCAACCTGTTCATAGATGTTCTTCGTGGGTGTGTCTTCATCAATTTCATCCAATAATCACTTATCCTCATCATGATTAGCCAAAATGACACAAGAAGAGAAATTAAATAACAATACAACAATAATTTGAAGGTAATAAAGGGTGTTCCGTATAGAGTGCCGAATTTGAATCGAGTGCTATTGTTTTGTTTTGAGGTTGGCAGACCTGTTCTTACCAATGTTGGTATCTGTTGTTATGCAGATTAATGTAGCCTCAATTGTTTTGGCTCGTTTGTTGTGGTTACGATATGGAACTCCATGAAAAATTCCCGCAACAAGTGATCTCTTTGCACGGTGACCAGGAATGGCCGGCAAGGTCATGTGATCTTACACCCTGTGATTTCTTCTCATGAGGGTTTGTAAAATATGCATTTTCATTAAATTTTTAGAAAATAGCGGACATTTTTCAATTCTCATTATGCTACATTTTCAACAAATACATCGTGTGGCTGCAGAATACGTGTCTTGCTTTCAAAATACCAGCAGAAGACAAGTGTTAGGTCACTTCCACCATGTCGACCAATCAGAAGCAAGAATTGTTCCTCCTATGCTGAACTTAGTGGGATCCGCGAATATGCACTCAGTAGGGGTGGACATATGCCTGACGTTGTTTTTCATACGTAAATGGGAGATGTTATTGCTTACATATATGTTAGATATAACTATTTTCATGATATTTTCTAATTCGGCATCCTATATGGAACACACACACACACACACATATATATATGTGTGTGTGTGTGTGTGTGTGTGTGTGTGTGTGTGTGTGAGTGAGATGACAATGAATTGAAATAATGACTTCAATAAGCAATGCCTGCTTCAAACCAACATAGTTCCATTCCTTAAAACAACACAGGATGTAGAATAAAGAAGTAATGAAAATGGCAGTGAACAATTTGCCTACCATTATCTTTGCCATTGACTGTACATGTAATGTATATGTAGTAACAATCTACCAGATGCGACCACATGCTATATAAGCAAAGAACAAAAAGATGTAGAACTAAGTAAACTTTTCCCCAAAAATATTATAATGTTTAAGAAGAGTAAATGTACATTTTATGCATAAGTGAAAGTCTCAAGAGTAGCACACTTCAGGTTGCACTTATTTTTGGTTGTTTTTTTTTATTTTTGTTAGTAGTGTGAATTGGAATAGGGGTATGGGGAATTATTTATTTTATTGGGTTATATTTATCAAAGTGCGAACGTAAGAAATTTCAAGGTGGCAAAAATAAGCATTTTAAGTTAGATATACACTTATACTAAAATTCTAACACACATAGACACAATCACCAAAGCAGCTGAAATGTTAACATTTTATCCACCCCTTGACAAATGACCATCCTTATTAACACACCCAAAGAACATGAGACGGAACCCTTTAACTGGTTTATTGGACTTCGCATACATGACCCCCTGTAGTTTATCTTTATTTCTTGATTTGGTTTCACTTTGTTTATTTTACGTCACTTTTATCCGCAACTTTGGCTAATCATGAAGGTGAAGATGAATGATGATAAGATGAGAGCGATGAAGGGATAATCACAAACACATATGGATGACACAAAAACAAACTCCTGGAAACTCATACCTGTTATCACATATTGTGAAGTTTAATTGTTTGGTTTGCAATAACAAATTTCTTCACTCGACAAATGCATACCAAATGAAATTAAAAATATGATAATGAATATATAATAAAAAATATAATACTACATCTCCTCATTTTAAGAAATAACAAATTTTGTCAAGGAGATCAGGAGAGACTCCCAGCTGTTCCGGGAGCAAGCCTATTCATCTTATGACACATTATCGTTGTTTTCACACTCAATGTGTTAAACACCAAACCATTACACCAGGTTAGCATACACTAACCCTGGGTATATGGAGTGTTCACTACTGCTGTTTAAATCAGAACTTATTTATTAAAGTTCTTGTCTTTGTTAATTTAAAAATATTCACTGGATTTAATGAGATCTGTCAAATGTAGTTATTTTATAAATATATTTGGAAATAAATTAGTTTTTCCAATGGTAACACTTATAATAATCTTGTAACTAGCTAAAAATAAATTGTATGACTGCTTTTTTATTTGCACAATTTATGGCATCGTTTGTAAACAAAATACCATTCTTGTTCTAATGTTAGTTTGGTATGATATATTTAACCATAATATTCAAAATTAAGAGCATGCCTAATTTAGAAATTGAAACCAGACTTGAATACCACACTGTTAAAACAGATAATGGATAGAACTGGTATGTGTGTAATAAATATATCCTTTGCGGCAGTTTATCTGGCAATGGCTATGGTAACATGAATGGAATGCTGTTTAAACCTTCATCCTATTTTATACTTTGTACTTTATATTTCCTACCACCTAGGTGGCTATGCATGGTGAGCAGTCAAATCACAGCCTCGCTACCAAACTTCCCTTGCTCGAGAACTAGCCTGCAGATGGAAGTTACTTTGTATTCCTTAATCTATTTCATGTGATCACCATTTCATCTTCATCACCACTATTAGCCAAAAGCGACAGAAAATCATTATCAAGTGAGAAAAATAAAACTACAATGCATTTATGTTCCCTATCTGTATTGTGACTGTGACCAATAAATGTTAAATACTGAAATACGCAATGAACACACATTAAGAAACAATCATGCCTTATATTTGTTGAGAATTGTAAGGAAGAATTCCTGGCTTCACAGCCCACAGTGGAAGAAACAACTCTCCTAATGGGATTTGGTAGTGCACCATTAAACTTAAAACTCTTATTTTGCACCATTTCATGGTGTTTCACATTGTAGACATGCACACAACATGAATGGGCATTGTCTATGCATAATAATATAATAACATTTTTTAGTGGTTTTCATTTTCCTGCAATGTTTCGTCTGGTTTCCCAGAACTTTTTCAAGCTTACATCAAAATTAAATAAACACACACACATGGCTAGCCATTCTAAACTTCTACATAGTGTGCTACACTGTGTATCAGAAGAACTTTCCATGTGCAATGTTTTCACATCAAAACACAACAGTGATGTTTGTTTTACTTAGAAATAAATTTTTTAGTGGTTTTTATTTTTCCTGAAATGTTTCGTCTAGTTTCCCAGAACGTTTTCAAGCTTACATCAAAAATAGATAAACACAAACAAATGGCTAGCCATTCTACACTTCTACATAGTGAGCTACACTGTGTATCAGAACTTTCCATGTACAATTTTTTCACATCAAAACACAACAGTGATGTTTATTTTTTTTTTACTTAGAATTAAATAACAAAGCTCCCCACACACATGCATGAACTGAAGCTAAAACCATGGTACTAATCTGATATTCCCGGACAGATTTCTTCATTTTTACACAAGAAACTACTTACGGTAATAAGTTCCTGTAGCATTGTCTAACATCTGGAAGGTGTTTTGTGTGATGTAACGGATTTCTTCAAATTTAAAAGTTTTGGGGCTCATTTGGGGGCAGGTGACTCTGGCCAATTTCTAACATGCCTTTAACAGAGACTCTATAGATAAAGCCAGGTAGGCGGAGCGGAGGCGGGGCCGCGTTAGTGGTTGGGCCGGTACATCAATTACCCCAGGGGCAGAGCCTAGAATCGGTGGGAAATTTGGACTCCAAAATTTCAAACAAAAATAATTTTTTAGATTAAATTTCCCACCGATTCCGGGACGAAAAACATATATACACCTTAAAGAATGTTCCGCGAAGCAGATAGGTAAGTACAAATGTCAAAAATTGACAAAACGAAGAAGTTATAGGTGTCCGGGGAATATCAGATTTTACCAAAACTGCCTATCAGTTAAACAGACATATACTGAACAAATTAGCAAATTGCTTTTTCCAAACTTGAAGCTTACTTCTGCACACATTTCCAATATTCTAAATGAAGTGACCAGGTTTCTAAACTCCAGATGTGCATAATCTACCTAACCTGGCCTGTTATATGCATGCAGGCACTCTCTAGTTGTTAGCATGTATCAAGCTTACGTCAGTTTGCATTTATTTTCGTTTGGGTGACAAGTACTTCTACTTCTGCACACCATGGGTTTGGAAAAATTACCACAAGGTGTTCCGACATTCACTGCTACTGCTAATATGTCACTTGACGTAGGTACGAACGTGTACTTAACACATTCCCAAATGCTTTTGTTGTTAGGTTAGACAGGTCAGGTTTAGAGTTATTAATGTTAAAAATACTTCTGTAAATACTTCCAATACCTGATAATCATAACGTGATTTGTGGTATTCAGCACTTTCCACTGTCCCATATGTTATTCTCAGAAACTGGTGAAAATAGCTCCACATGCCATCCTCACAACCTGATGACAGTAGCCTCATATACTATTCTCACCACCTGGTGAAAATAGTCACGACCTATCTAAATGCATTTTCCACCCTTCTATACAAATTGTTATACACGGTCAAAACTTAGACGCATTTTAGTGTAAAAATAGGACGAAAGAAATATGTAAAGGATAAAATTAAAGTCGTCAATAATACTGCTTCGTACTTAACAACGTGTATTTATTTTCTGCACATTACACCATTACAATATTTCTCTGCTGTACGAAACTAAAATTTAACAGGTGATAAAGAATTTCATGGTTCACTTCAAATGTCTACGTTTTCGCTTGTGTTGATTTTTTTTAGACTGATATATGCTGCAATGTTTCCAAACAATCACAAACACCTTTTGTCATTATTGTACACTATTATGTTAAAAATACATACAGATATCCGTCTCGCTTTGATTTGCTTTTAACTCAACTAGCACTATATTTTGTTATATCTCCTGTTTACAGTACGAACGTGACTTTTTTTGTACACACTACACACAATTTCCACCGTTGTTACATTAATATATACATTTTTAATGCACACACGCATGTTTGTTGTTTATCAATTCGCATTCTCCATTCAATTGTTTTTGTGTTGCTGTGACGTCACATCCGCAAAATCAGCCAATCGGAGAGGAGAATTAAATCGCCTATGCTGAACTGAGTGGGATTGGCATATATGCCAACTGCTAGTGAATCTACTTAACTAAAATATTCTAGCTATTTGTTGCTGCCACCTACTGGTGATAATACATACTAAAATATAGACTTTTGGTTGCTGACACCTGGTGGAGATATCTTGCACTAACATTTTCTAGCCAATAGGTGTTGCCACCTAGTGGTGAGGATATAAACTAAAATATTCTCATATGACCTACACATTTTAATCTTTACCTGCTACCACCAGATAGAGATATGAAATTACCATGCCTTACATCAGTTTTCTGCTGAATGATAGATTTGCTCATGTAAAATTGTATTAAAGCATTGTGTTTTGAATTGGGGAAAAAATCAAGGAGTGATAATGATACTAAATATTTTAAATCTCTGTGTACAGTTATTTATAAGTAGGCAAACATATGTAGGCCATAATGATTTAGTATATTTTTTCAGGCTTCTACTTCCTGTTTAGCATCCAGGGGTCTCCCTTATCTCTCAACACTATAGCAACCTTGCGTTCTGACATCAGATGAGGAATGCCTATGTTGTTAGGTTAGGTCTGTTAGGTTTGGTCCTATTAACATACACTGAAAATTTATTATTTATGCTAAGAGAACTAAACCTAGCTAGCGTAACCTAACAACTTAGGTAGGCATTTAGCCTAACAATAATAGCATTCCCTAAAGACATCAGAATGCAAGGTTGCTCTAGTGTAGTCCAAAAAGAAAGACCCGCAGCGCTAGCCAAAAGAATATTGCACTTTGTTTCTTTGGATCTAAGGGGCCATTACTGCAGCATATCAGTGAAATCTGCACACAACTAGAAATAAGTTAATCTTACCGAAAACCATATCATTGATGAAAATTACAACAGTACACAAATGTACACTTCGCAACACCTTATTTGACCGCCCTGAAAAATTTCAAAGTCCCGAATTCGTAAATTTGGCAGCATAGCACTTCAGAGCCAACTAAGAGTAGCCAACTTTGCAACATTTCTTCTTCCTGAATGAAAACGCTCGTGATTTTTTTTTCATTCTTTCACATTCCATTAAGTAAAGATACATTAAGCAATAATAAATTATATGAGTAGACAAAAAAATGTTAAGTAGAAATACGAATGTTGAAAATATTTCAAGATTCTTCGTTCTGAATTTGAAAATAGGAAAATGTATGTGCATTGTCAAACACTGAACAGGTTCTCATCCACCTGGAAAGAATTGCGGTCACATTTGAATGCAAGAAGGCAAATTTATGATGATTTTATGCGAAATGTTTAGTAAAGATACCTTGCACAACACCAAACGATTCTGCAAAGTGTGTCTTTTCCTTGGTTCTTGGCGAAAAATGGTTCGAAACTCCGGCACAATGTTGCTTCAACTGAGATTAACGTGTTTTACTGAGGTTTCTGTTAGCAATCTCCTGGAGTAGTTGGTTAGATGACAGCACTTTCGTTTTTTTTTACTGTTTTCTTCAAGATCGAAACATCGTAGGTTCAAATCCCACCCTTTTCTTACTATTTTTTCCTTTTTATTTACCGAGTACGAAGTGTTCTAATAACGTAATATAATATTATATGATATTACTGTAAAATATTTATGCGATGCATGCTCAGTGGCGGCGATTGGGTTTCAAAACTGATGGGGCAAGGTAGGGGGGGGGGGAGGGCAAGGACAGTTTCTTTCCCTTTGTAGATAATGTTTAGCATAGTGCGGGGTCATCTGCCCCTCCACACTCCATAATCGTCGCCACTGTGCATGCCTGAAGTAATGCTTCTACTAATGTTTTTAATCTTTCAGTGATTGGCAGGATTTTAGGAAATACTTTTCCTTTCATTCAGCTGTTATAAGTTAACACATATTAAGAACTTACATGTTAACTTTCTGCATCCGGAAATGCTGGACATAAATCGCATAAATATCAACGGAAATATCCAAGAAACGTAGATAAACATTCTCGGCCAAAGCGTTTACTTCCCGAAAGAGATTTTGCAAAGAAGTAAGTTTGAACCCATGACCTTCCATTCCATAAGCAAGCGATCCCCCTACACCACACGGTTCATGTTATTTTATGCACTCGGTTCGGATCCCACTTTAAACTGTAGGCCAGTCCCGATTAGCATTACTATGCATAAAGTTGACTTAAAACACCAAATCAACCAATTCATCTCCTTTCAGAGTGGGCCTTCTATGATACTGTAGTCGGCCAGCATCCGAAAATACAGGTCTGCTTCGCGTATACCAGAGTGTAATTGCATTTAATATTGTGACTAATTTTACTTTAAAACTACAGAATAAAGTGATAATAGGGTCCAGAAATAGAACCTCAAAGTAGATCTTCACACAAAGTATTTTAATCCATTGCCAAACGTTTCAGATAAGAATAATATTAAGCTTTTCCATTGACCGTATTTTCGATTCATGGTGAATTTGCTAAAAGGACCATGTCAAGAAATCTAAATATGTAAGTTTTACTAGTAAATGCATTTAAAATGCACGAAACAACAGGGGAGGAGAAAAATAAACCTCAAAAATAAGTAAAAATGCAACAAAAACTGTTTAAAATACTGACAAATAAACTAAAAGCCAAAAAAGGCCGAAATATGCAAAAAAAAAAAAAAATGTAAAATAGAAAGCCTTTTCCGGCTCTAACTGAAGGGAAACTGACATGATATCAGGTTTAGCATTGTTTTTAAGGGTCAGAAAAAAAGTTGATTTTTCATCAACTTCCGGAACCTAATTAGTAATTATGACCATTGAAAAAGTTGGAGGTAGCTTACTTAAAATTTTCTTGCTGAGGGATCGTATCGTCCCATATCTCCACTTCATAATAAAGAAAACATCAAGTTCATATTTCGAAAATGACTTGGAGTTTTTCACCACGAAAATATGTTTTTCATAGTTTGAAGTTCGTTAGTATTATCTTTCAAGGTTTCCATTGTTTTAATTTCACACATATTTTATATTTCATACGTTCCTCTCTCTTTTCATACAGTCTTTGGAAAAAAGCTGAAGTTTCTTGTCAAACGGGATCTGGTTCAAATGACTCTGTTTCGCTCTCCTGTTCCTACTTTAAACAAACAACAAAATACTTCGTAACTAAACGATTGCTTGTTCAAAACACGGGATTTTTACACAATTTACAAAATATGACAAAACGCCAATAGACATGTTCATCATTTTTCCCTTTCAGCGTTTCTCGATTTTATCTGAATTCGTTTCCTCATGAAAATTGCCATGAGGAAATTATAGGTATGACATTATGTAGCTACCTGGAGAAGAGGTAGTGTGCTTGATTCTTCCGAGGGAGGTCGTAGGTTCGATTCTCCACCTAGGCAGGATTTTTTTCAGGAGTATATCGTTGGGTGTAAAGTTTATCCACCGTGCTAAGAAGTTAACATTGGTCTCTGTATTTCACGAGAGGAAAGGAAATAGTAAGAGAAAGTTATTTCGATGATAGGAGGAAGGCACATGCCACGTGGAATGCGCAGAATCAAGTTACATAGAGCTAAGTCTGTAATGGTGGTTTCAAATATTGCAAAGTTAGTGCGGAAAGTTTGTTATATCTGATACTCGTACTTCCTGTTCAAATAAGACAAACATTTTAGATGCAAAGCAGTGAGGAATTAACGATCATTATGAAGTTTTGAATTTTTTGTTTGTCACTCACTATATAAATACTTATTAGTAGTTTCTTATCGCATCGGCCTTCTTCGCAATAACAATTTATTTATGTTAATTGGCGATTTACTATTAGTTTTAGATGCATGGTAAGATGGTGGTGAGGGGATTGACAACAGTCATTACGAAGGAACGGACATAAAATAATAATAATAATAATAATCCTTCGCGCAACAGCCCATGAAGGGCCTAGGCATACCTACCGACTGCCGGTCTCCCTCCCACGCTTTCCTTCGTCACCTCTAAGCGTGGAGATCTTCAACCAGTATTGGAATAGTCGGGGGGTCAGACCGACGTATCCCCAGCCGTTATAGTAGGTCTCCGTAACTGGATTACGCTTACTCATTCGAAGCTTCCCAATTTCCTCACAATGGTGGGTTGCCACCAGCCCTATACGTAGGCCAAATAAATTCCGACCAGAGCCGGATTCGAACCTACGCCGTCGGACATAAAATTACCAATCTTAGCAATTTGAACTCATTAAACTCTCTCCTTCGTTACAGTACTGCACTACATCACTACTTAACGTAACTGTATATATTTTTTTAGTATATCGAAATCAAATAATCAATATTTTAGGTGTCAGTGAAGAACAAACAATACATAACTTAAATAACATTACATTTTGCATCCTGAATACATATATGTGAGTTGCTGTTTTAAGTCCACTTTATGCACAGTAAGGCTAATCGGGACTGGACCTACAGTTTAAAGTGGGATCCGAACCACTTGTGCCTCCACCGGGTATCGAACCCGGGACCCCTTGATTACAAGGCAATGACGCTACCACTGCGCCATGGGGGAGGCCCGAATACATATATGTGATTTGTGAATTAATCATGATGTGTGTGTTAACACAACATATGAACAATAACTAAAAAGATAAGTTTTAACTTTAAATCCTGGAAATCTCCAACTTCTAAGGGGAAATATGCGCAGAACGGATGCCCCTCAAGTGTGCATCGGATTCATTTTTAAAATATTCTAATATCAACGGTATCTGTTTAGCAAACAAAAAAAACGAAAAAAGAAAGAGGAGATGGTGGGATTTGATCCGGCGACCTTTCACGCTTGATGAAAAATAAGGATAGCTGCGCCTAACCAACTGCTCTACATTAACTTAATGACGTTATACCCTTAAAAACATGTTGACGTTTATGAAGACTCCCACCTTCCTGTGTTTCAAGCACATTTTCTCGACAAGTCGTGCAAAATATATGTTTTTGAGAACTGTTCGATATTATGCAAGGTATTGTAAATAAAATGTCGCGTAAACACCTCACAAATTTGCTTCTTTCTGCACAAACTTGATGGCAATTTCCTCCAGGTGGAGAAAAACTCTATTCAGTGTTTCAACCCCCGAAATTTCAAGTCGAGCAAACAGAATCGTAAATATCCTTCAAGGTTCTGTTTCCAATTTATTATTTCTGTTTGATTGTGTATTATAATAGCGGTTTAGTTTCTAAGTTCATGGAAAGTGTTAAATCGAAAACCTATCACCGCAGCGTTTTTCGTCTAGTGGAAGGACCTACTCAAAGTTGGCTACTCTCACCTGAAGCTGAAGTGCAATGTTGCTAAGTTTACGATTTCGGGACTTAGAATTCTTTCGGGGCGGTCAAATAAGATGTTGCGAAGTGTACCACACATTTATTTAAAACATTGGGGCATTCCTATCCACCAGGTTGGTGGTTACCCGAGACCTTCCTGCAATTTTCTTCTTAAAGTGAGTACTTGCATTGCAATTCAGTAACTACATGATTGTCAATATGGACATGAACATACTTAATAATGGAATCACCCTTGAAGACATCCAACCACAATTGATTCTTGCTCTCCTGGGTTCACATTTTTTCCTCCTCCATAATTATTCCAAAAATACATTTCTCAAATGCAGCAATAAAACAATATAAGGGGAGAGAAAATAGCAAACACTAAAAATTTCAAACACAAATTTCAAAATAAAGAGTATTGTATGGAAAAAGCATCAGGCCTAACTTTGGCAACAGTTAAAAAAATATTGAAGTACATTGAACATAGTGCCTTGATCTAGGCACTATGAAGAAAGTGTGTGCTGAAAACAAAATGCGATATTCTTTTAGCCAATACTGTACTACCTACATTCTAATAATAATTCTAATAATGATTACTTGTAATTAATTATTACATGATTGATTGATTGATTTAGTTTATTTTACTTCGCGTTTTGTGCCTCTTGGCTAATTTGCGAAGATGAGGATGAGTGATGAAAGGATGAAATTGATGAATGGACATTCACAAACAACCAAGCCCGACCAGGATTCGAACCCGGGACCCTTGGCGTCGCAGCGCGATGTGCTAACCGGTCGGCCACAGGGTCGGGCAATTAATTATTACAAATCCACATCTAGTTTTCTACAACTCTTATCAAACTCTAAACTAGTACCTCCACTCAGATTGTTTAAATGATGAAACCTAACAGTGCACAGATTGAATAACACCTTAATTTGGTAACACAGGTAACTTTAAAGTTTGTTTAACCAACACAATGATGTAATTCATGTTGTAGACATAAGATAATGATTTCATTCTGAAATCAAATACCAATGATTCTCTTCACCTGTCTACCATTGAAATCAAAACTTTCAGCTGTATTTGAAGTGAGTCTTGAAGCTTTCCTGGTGATGAATGATGAAAAGATTCTGTTGGGCTATCGACCAGGTGAGTTGCGGAAAAGATTCCAAGCTTTCGAGAGCTAACATCACTCTCATCTTCAAGGTAGCTCTCGAAAGCTTGAAATCTTTTCTGCAACTCACCTGGTCGATAATGTTGGTTAGGCAAAGATAATACAGCTGAAATGATGAAAAGATTCTCTCGGGCTATCGACCAGGTTAATTTTCGGAAAAGATTCCAAGCTTTCGAGAGCTAACATCACCCTGAAGATGAGAGTGATGTTAGCTCTCGAAAGCTTGGAATCTTTTCCGCAACTCACCTGGTCCATAGCCCGAGAGAATCTTTTCATCATTTCAGCTGTATTATCTTTGCCTAACCAACATTATATTTCATGACTCAGAGCAGAATTGCACTTACATAAATATGATCAATACATGTAGCATTGTTTATTCAGTACATCAATTCATGTAACCAGAGGACTGCAATGGAGTTTGCTTCAGATAAAAAAGAAACTGCACATTAAGAAAAATACTTTACAAAAACCAGGATACATGAATTACACAATGAACAGAACTGTGCATTCAACAAGCTACACACAGTAGAAATATTTCACTGGTCAAAGTATTGGCGAATTTACAAATAAACCCACATCGGATAATACAAACATGCTCATTCACATAGCTATAATGCACTTATAACACTATTAAGGCTTGTTTCCATGATAAACACAAACTCAATATGCTGACCAAGGCAGAATTTATTTTATTTTTTTAAAAAAAATAATTTTTCATTTGAACTTGGTACAGAGTCTGAAGAAGACCTTGCTAGAAGGTTGAAATGTAATGTTTAGTTTATATCTTTTTAAAATAAAATAAATGCTGCCTTGGTCAGCATATTGAGTTTGTGTTTATAATGCACTTGTATATATGAGTAGCAACACATGACATATGAACATACAAATGTGTCAATAAAAGGTTAACAATGAAGCTTTTTAATGTATACACATCCTGCATCAACTCAGAGCAAATCAAATTCCAATGTGCAAATGGCACTTGATTATTTGAAAATAAGTTTCAGTGGCCTCTAATTGGTATATATACAGGATGTCCACATAGAAACTCCAGGATTATGCATGCAATTTTAATATAAAATGCGTACAAAAATTCCAAAATTGGCTCTAGGCCAAGCAAGTCAAGGCTGTTACTTTGAGCATGGATACTCGTTTTAATTCCATATATTCTGCTGTCATGCATGGTTTCCCACCTGACAGTGGCATGCGGTGATGTCAACACTTGGGATAGCAATCAGTGGTGTGCCCAAGGGGGGTTGGTGGGGGTCATAATCCCTCCCCCTTGTGCCTAGTATTGCTATAAGAAAATGAAAAGCAAAGGCAGGAAAAAAATGAGAAATGACTACTACAATAAAGTATACATAACCAACCCTCCCCCCCCTTTTTCGAAAACCCTGGGAACGCCACTGGTAGCAATCGATGTTAATTGTTGAGTGCAGAATTACTAAAAATGTCTATACTTACTCATATGTAGAGTGGGATGCATAAACATTACCAGGTAAATTGTCTATCCCAATGTTCATTCACTTAGTTTTATGAAACACAATGTTCAAGAACTCTTAGCGTATGTTGGAAAATGAATGAAAATGGTGATGGATAACTTCCATTTATGTATCCCACAGTGCAACACAAAAACATATATTGAAGTGTTGTTAACTACACTAAAAAAAGGAGATTGAGCAATTGCAATAAAAGTGATAATTTCGCAAAACCTGAATTCTATTTATCACTATCCTTTGTTTGTAAATAATTAGAAATTACGCGTGACTTGCAGCAATAGATAGCATACAAGCTTGGTCCTAGTCGTCACAATTAACCTCATCATCGGAATTATGGATAAGACGAGATATGAGAAAAAAAAAACTTTAGGTTGACTGAAAATCTCACACTGTAGTCAAAATATTTGGTTAGTCAATATGTACATAGCACAAAGACGGTGATAATAGCAACAAATAAAATTATATTGTGTAACTCGATCGATCTGTACTTTCTAGTATGTTCATGGATGTACCCAGACTTTTTCCAGGGGAATAAAAACTTTTCCATGGGGGGAAAACAATATTAAGATATTTTTTAAATATTTACAAATTTTAAAGGCAGATCCACAACTACATTTAAAGTTTTTGCCATCACACAAAATTTTGGGACAATTTTCGGAGAGAGGGCGCTAATGATCGTTGTTATCCCCCACTGGATACGCCCGTGATTATGTCCCTAGTGTCTCAAATAAACAATGAAATATAAAATAGATCTCACACAACCCTACAACGCACAACATAGAATGCAAGAGACTGAACAATGCACAACATAGAATGCAAGACAAAATGAAGTCCACTCAATGCTCTGCTGTAGTGGTGGTCAATTACAGGTTCAAAAAAAGTATCTTGTTCCTTTAGTTCACTCAGCAGTCTTGATTCAATTGATATAAATGCAAAATTAGAAATATGAATCTATTTCTTGTGTAGTTCTTAATCCTTTTCATTGCTGAAAATGATTGTTCCACGGTGGCCGTCATTACTGGTATTGTAGAAATCAAGGAGGCTAGTATGAGAAACTGGGGCATTGCCTGCCGAACAGGTGTTGCGCTCAGATAAAGTAGCAGCTGGTGAGGAGATTTGTCTGCAAATTCATCAGAAGAATCGGCTACGACCAACTCATTTTTCAACAGAACTTCATCAATAAAATGACTGTAGCTTGCAATTATGTTCCGACGGAAATTGATGTTCATACGTCTGAAATTTTGATGTGTCCACAAGGCTCAAAAATGAAATGTCATTGTAGTCATGAAATCTGTTGTATATTATACAGTATTTCAATGAACAAACTCTGGACATTTGACTTCAGATTTAACGATGCATCGGAACTACGTGATCTTCTATGTGGTGGCCCCACATCAATGGCAATTTCATCAAAAGAATTTCTTAGAGACTGAACCGCCATTAAAGTTCCCGACACCTTATGTCTGTAGTACACAATGTACAAAGCTTGTTTCTCAAGATGAGAAAAGAGAACATCTGTGTGAATGAATATTCGGTGAAAAACTGCAAAAAGGAAAGAAAATTGAAAATTTTCCAGCTTTGTTAAGTGGCCCTCTCCTCTACAGATTTCGAAACACCTTTCTCAAGTACATTGTTGCAGTCGATCGACACAAAACACTTCACTTAGGCTTTCTTTATTTTCGTGTACAGTGTTTACCAGATGCGATGAATAGTTCCACCTGATTGCACAATGCTTGGGAGACATCGCTTCAGCAACTCTTATTTTGTATGTTTTGGTGACCAAGAAAATAATTCTGCCAATCCAGGTGGCAAAAAAAAATACGACATTCTGAAATATGTGACACGCTTTAGGACAGTATTAGGTTTAAAACATATGCATATCAATGAACAAAAATTGCCTCTGGAAAGGATTTCTTCATGATTGTTTGCGAATCCATTCAGGCCTAAAGCCATCACAGCAGCTCCATCGTAAGTTTGTGCTATAATCTTATTGCAACAGTCCATATTTGATACATTTGCGACAATAACATCAGCAACAGCTTGGGCTCTTTTGTTAAAACTGTCACAAAAACCAGCAAATCTCTCAAACACGTGGCCATCTTTAATGTACCGATATACCATTGGCAACTGAGATATATTTGTGACCCCAGTTATGTCATCAGCTATGATTGCAACAAATTTCGATGATGTGATTTCATTCTGAATTTCGCTGTAAGGAGCATGCTCAATGGACCCAATCAAATCGAATTGGATTCTGTTCGAAACTCCTCTGAAAACTGTTTCACTTTGAATTTGATTTTTTAGTTCAGTATCATATTGGGCGGTGTAATTCAGAAGCTGGTTACCCCGATTCACTGAATTTTCTGTTTGATCGTCACCAAGAAATGCAAGTTCCTGTTGGCCTAAAAAGCAAGCTGCGTTTATCAGGCATTTCAAAAGTTTCCTGTTTGTTTTTACAGTTTCATTATTCAGCAACCTCCTCTTTCTAAACTGCTGACTAAGTTGAGTTTCGATTCTCACATTGCCAAACTTATATAAGGCAAGAGATGTTTTAATATATGTTAGGGAAGTTTCGTGCAATTTTACACCCTTGGTAAAGTCCCTAAATTACAGAAACCTGAT